>NC_135336.1:73136280-73761280 GCF_023851605.1 Tamandua tetradactyla
TAAATGTTTGTATTGCATATTTTTAGGGTTGATTTAACCTAAAATGTGTATTCACTAATTAAAAACTATTTCTCTTAGGTCTCTATCTCTTGTGTTTGTCTTACTGCGATCAATGCATACAATATCCTGAGATTTAGCTTACTCAATACATATTGGTGACTCCAGGTCTTCAGATTACCTGGTACACATCTTTTATTATTGCTATTATTAAATTGTGTAAATTTTTTAAATTTGTTTTCTCCATGAGAATGTAAGTGCATTGAAGACAGAAACTGACATTTTTATCTAGATATTTCCTGTTCTTAGCACAGTGAAGGGCACATAATAGATACTCAATAAATATATAATGATTTATTTTCACATACATAATGTCTATTCACAAGCTGTTTATTTAATTTCATTATAATTGTCAGCCAAGTCTATGAAGTAGATAAGTTCTCATCTATATAAATGCTCTCTTAGAATATCATTTTTTAAAGTTTTTACTGTATAGTATAACATATATACAAAGCAAAGAAATTAAAAAGCAACAGTTTTCAAAGCACTCTTCAACAAGTAGCTACAGGACAGATCCCAGAGTTTGTCATGGGCTACCATACCATCCTCTCAGATTTTTCCTTCTAGCTGCTCCAGAATATAGGAGGCTAGAAGGCTTAAGTATTTTTTTTTTATCATCTCAGTCGACTTTTCCTTTTTTGTGTGAAAAATAACATATATACCAAAAAGCTATAAATTTCAAAGCATAGCACCACAATTAGTTATAGAACATATTTCAGACTTTGACATGGGTTACAATTACACAATTTTAGATTTTGACTTCTAGCTGTTTTAAGATACTGGAGACTAAAAGAGATATCAGTTTAAAAATTCAGCATTCATATTCATATGTTAAATCCTATCTTCACTGTATAACTCCACCATCACCTTTGATCTTTCCATCCCTCTCTTTAGGGGTGTTTGGACTATGGCCATTCTAACTTTTTCATATTGGAATGGTCTGTCACTAATATGGGATAGGGAGATGGAACTATCTGATGTTCTGGAGAGTCTGGGCCCTTTAGGTTTCAGGACTTATCTGGACTAGGGGCCCATCTGGAGGTTGTAGTTTTCTGAAAGTTACTCTAGTGCCTGGAACCCTTGTGGAATCTTAAATATTGCCCTAGGTGTTCTTTAGGATTGGCTGGAATGGTCCTGGTTGGGGGTTGGTAGGTTATGATAGGTAGCAAGGTCTACCTGAAGCTTGCATAAAAGCAACCTCCAGAGTAGCCTCTCAACTCTATTTAAACTCTCTCTGCCACTGATACTTTATTAGTCACACCTTTTTTTCCCCCATTTGGTCAGGATGGAATTGTTGATCCCATGGTGCCAGGGCTGGATTCATACCTGGGAGTCATATCCTACGTCTCCAGGGAGACTTTCAGCACTGGATGTTGTGTCCCATGCAGGGGGCAAGGCAATGATTTCACTTTCAGAGTTGGGCTTATGGAGAGTAAGGCCACATCTGAGCAACAAAAGAGATCCTCCAGAAGTAACACTTAGGCATGCCTATAAGTAACCTAGTCTTCACTACTTAAATAACCTTCACAAGAGTAAGCCTCAGGCTCGAGGACATGGCCTATTGATTTGGGTATCCCTATAGTTTGACACAATATCAGAGGATTCCTTGATGGTAAGGTTTAATAGTTCTCTATTCTTTCTCCCATCCCTCAAGGACTTTGCCAATACTTTTTGATTATCTGCGTAATATATTTTAGGATGGGAGGATGCCTCTACAGAACATCAGATAGTTCCATCTCCCTATCCCAAATTAGTGACAGACCCTTCCAATATCAAAAATTTAGAATTGCCATAGCCCAAACAACCCCAAAGAGAGGTATAGAAAGATCAAAGGTGATGGTGGAATTATACACAGAAGTGAGAACTTAACAAATGAATATGAATGCTGAATCATTAAATTGATACCGCTTTTATGCTACAGTATTTTAGAGCAGCTAGAAGTACAAATCTAAAATTGTGAAATTATAACCCATGTCAAAGTCTGAAATATGTTCTGTAACTAATTGTGGTGCTGTGCTTTGAATTTATAGCTTTTTTGTATATATGTTATTTTTCACAAACAAAAGAAGGAAAAAAAGTCAATTGTGATAATAAAAAAGTATTTAATCCCTCTAGCCTCCTATATTCTGGAGCAGCTAAAAGACAAAATCTGAGAGGATCATATGGTAGCCCATGACAAACTCTGGAATCTGTCCTGTAACCAGTTTTTGAAGAGTGCTTTGAAAACTATCGCTTTTTAATTTCTTTGCTTTGTATATCTGTTATACTATACAGTAAAAAAAAGCTTTTTTAAAAAGAAGAAATATCACATCTGTTTATTCTCTACAAATCAAGCTGATCTTGATTCTGCACCCCATGATATCAATTTGAGAGGAAATTCTACTTCAGTTTTAAAATAGGGCTTCCTCAAGACCCCAAAGTAAGATTTTAAATCTTTTTTCAAGTGTTTCTTATTGGTAATGGAAGACTGCCTGCATGGATAGAATGACATACTTTGTGTGTCAGAAATTTTGAGCAGCAAAATCCTAGATGCAAAATAAATAATCACTTAATAGCTTGGTGGAAGAGGTAAAAATTGTCTGTAGTCTGAATCATAAGAAAATGTGATTCTTCATCACAAAACATGTTAGGCAAGTATTAGCTTCTGTTAGTCATTTACTTTCTTAAATATTTTCTTTCATCTTAATCTATGACATGGTCAATCATAACTGAAATTTGAGGGAATAACACCCCATGGGAGAGGTTTCTCTTCACTCATCTGTGGTTCTGAACATAAAACATAGTTTTATGGTTAAAAAAAAGAAAGCCTTTTCTCCATGAAAAACAATAGAATTGAACAGCTTTCTTATATTTTTGAGAGTGACCATCTCGTAGAGGAATATAATTGAAAATCATGAATTTTTGATATTTCCATAAAACGTAGCATGTGGGAATGTAAATCTTCTCTTGTTCTCTGGCGTGCATATTCTGCTCTCTGGGTTGCTAAGATACACAATACTTAAAAGTACAGAAATGCAATTTTGGCTCTTTAAAAATAGGCTAGGCAGCTTTCTTATTTCTGACAAAATTAGTCTCTAAGGAATATTTACAATCTCAGTACAATGGCTTATTTTTGTCACTTTCTGCTATTACTTAATTGCACAGTAGTTTGTGAAGATTTAAATCTTAAGTTTTAATGTTAATCAGCAAAATTATATGTAAGCATTATCAAGTACCTCTGTTTTTTGGTTTACTACATTAATTTAGGAAGTCTATAGAGAAGAAGCCAGGTTTATTTCAACAATAAGACACTGATCTCAATATCCACAAGTAACTAACTCATGTTCTCTTTCATTTCTTCTCTTTTTCTCTGAAAATGTTAGGTTATGGCACAGACTAAAACCCATTTATATTTTTCTTTATTAGAGAACTTGTAGGTTTACATAGCAAACGTGCACAAAATGCAGGATTCCCATGTTATTAGTAACACCTTGCACTGGTGTGGAACATTGATTATAATTGATGATAGCACATTTTTATATTTGTACTATTAACTATAAACTTAACTACAGTTTATGTTAAGCCTCACTGTGTAGTGCAGTTCCATGGATTTTTGTTATTATTCTGTTACCCTATATGCAATCTAACATTTCCTCTTTTAATCACATTCAGATATAATTTCAGTGCTGTTAATTGCATTCACAATGGTGTGTACCACCCCCACCATCCATTGCCAAACATGTCCCTCATTCCAAATAGGAGCCCTGTATATTTAAAGCCTTATCTTCCCATTCCCTATACCACCCCTTCCCCTGATAACCTTTATTCTAGATTCTGACTCCATGAGTTTGCTTATTCTAAATATTTCAAATTGGTGTAGAAAACCCATTGATTTTGAGATGAGGCAGTAGTGAAAGGCATAGGAATACAATAGTGAATTCTTAGACTACGACAGAATCTTTGACAAACATATCTTCTTAGTTGACTTCAGCAGAGAGCATTTTGGATATCTTTTAAAAGTTCAAATCATTCCTGCTGTGGAGCCTAACCCTAGACATAGCATTTGTTTTTACTTGTCAGGACTTCCTGGCTAAATGACACTCTTGGTCATCGCTAGCCAACAGCCTCACAGTTTATTAATGGATAAGAAACAGAGAGTTTCTTTTTTATTGGATCCTGGTCTGAGGTAGAAAGTTTGAAAAGACAAAATTAGAGGGGGAAAAAAAACCTTTTGACTATGGAAGGTTGAGTACAAGAAATAATAATCCCTAGACCCAGATACAATCGATAAAAATCTAAAATCTCTGCTATGTACTGTCTCCTACTCCCCAAATAGGTTTCCTTTTTCAGTCCTTCCTTTATATCACATTCTTTTTGTTTCCCTTTACCTCACTGCCTTTCTGAATTCTTTGTAGGATTTGACTTCTTTCTTATATCTCTTTGTTAGTGTCTACCCCCGAATTCCTTCTTCTTCCTTCTTCCCTCCTCACTGCACACTCAGCCTAGGTGAGCTTTTTCACTGCCATGTTTCCATTAATTTCTATAATCAAGTGATTAAAAACTATTTATCTCAAACCAATGCCTCTATTTTATGCCTAAAACCAAACTCATCCTTCTGTCCTCATCATCCTCTTCTGATTCTTTGCTATGATTCTTACTGCATGAGATGTTGGCACAGTCAAATGTCTGATGATAGAGACTTCTAATAATGTCTCCCTATCCAGTATTAGACTCTTTCTATCTTCTTCCATTTTTTTATGTATGCATTTATAACTAGACAACACATATAGGAAATGTTTTAGTTTCCTACGCTGCTCAAGCAAATACCATACAATGGTTCAGTTTAAACAATGGGGATTCATTGTCCCACAGTTTTAAGGCTAAGAAAATGTCCAAATCAGGGCACCATCAAAGCAATGCTTTCTCCCCAAGACTGTGGCATTCTGGGGCTTCCTGCTGAAGGTCCTCTGTCACATGGCAATGCACACAACTGCCTTTCCTGACCTCTCAGTTCTCCAGGTTTCATTGGTTTCAGCTTCTTACTCCTTGTGGCTTTCTTTCTATCTGAATTTCACTCTAATAATAACATTAAGACCCAACCTGATTGAGGTAGCCACCCTTAACTGAAGTAACCTCATCAAAGGTCCTACTTATAATGGGTTCACACATAAAGGAATGAATTAAATTTAAGAGCATGTTTTGAGGGGGTCCATAACAGCTTCAAACTACCACACGAGATATGAAATGCAGAAGGTACAAATTCCCCATTTCTTCTCACCAGGGACTATTACTAGTTATATTTTCTTATGTCTTTTTAGAAGAAGGTCTTTTCTCTGGAGGCATATATAAAAATAGAAATACACAAATGGTAACATATTGCTCTTCATCTTTCCTTTTTCACTTAATGGTATGTCTTAGAAAATATTCCATATCATTCATTTTGGTCCTTCATTGCTTACCTGATATACTTCAGTTCTTTTTCTATATGTTCCTTCATCAACTTGGGCATTTTAAAGGTAATTTTTCTAAAGGCTTTCATTGATATGTCTACAATCTTGTCTTCTTCATTGGTGTTTTCTGTATTTTTATCCTCTTCCTTTGGCTGAGCCATCATTTCTTGCTCCTCTGCTTGTCTTGTACTCTTTTGTTGTACACTGTACATTTTAATATTTTAAAATGCCAAGTCAGGATTTATTTTTATTTCTTGATTTTGTAACCAGCTGGTGATAGACAGAGATTTTGTTGAACTTCAGCCTTCCCAACAGGAAGATCTGCCCAAGGCAAATGCAGTGTAGGCAGACAGGTTTTCCTTGTCTTTCTAGGTCTCTGTCTTGCCCTGGGCTTTTGCTTGCTGGCTGTTTTGGAGTTCCTGCCTTTATAAGGGTTAAGTTGCTTCCCCTGCCTCCCAGGAGACATACCTCCTTCTCCCAAGTGTTTAAAGCCACTAGGACTTGGTCCCATATCTTCAGCCTCTATAGTTTTTCATACTCCTTTCATTGTCTCAAGCTGCTTTGCTTAAAGGGCAAACTCTGGGAGGAGGCACAACCCCAGGGAGGCCTTTCCCCAGTCTTTCCCAACTGAAATAGGGCCATGCACCCATGAAGCTGGTGCAGATGGCCCCAAAGTGCCCTAGGAAGTTGAGCTTTCCTGGCCTGCCTGGCAAATGCAGCCTTTCAGCTAATTGTCCCCTGCAGCCCTGAAGAAGTGCTGCATCTTTAAATCTTCACTGCCTCCACCCTGTCCAGGAAAGGTTGAAGCAATGGCTGCCTCAGCCTTTGTCTGGGCTGGTTGAAATAATAGCTACCCTCAGAGCCATGCCTCCAGTCATCTAAATTCACTAACCGAAAGTGGTGATCAGTGATCAGTCATGCCCAACTGTTACTGGGGAAGAGGATTTTTATGTTCTTTTCTGTGACCTGTGAGCTAGTGTGTGGAGGGAATAATTTACCATTCTTTATGGTAATTTATCAACCTTTTCCTCCCACTCTTCCCTGGATGCTGTACAGTGTTCTTCTGGACCCCAGAAATTCAAAATAGTTGTTTCAGGCAGTTCTTGCTTTGCTTAATAGCCATTTTGGTAGAAGGACTAAGTCTTCATGCTCACTACTCCACCATCTTCCCAAAAGTAGCACCATATAATTCAAAAGTGGTCCCTTATTTTTCTGTTGCAAGTTATTCAGTGAAATACTGTGTGGCATTTAGCATAAGTAAAGCAAATGTATGACAACAGTAACGCCCACACTGGAAGAGGGGAAATGGAAATACAATGTTGTAAAGCTCTCATATTGTACATGAAATGATATAATGTCACTTTAAGCTAAACTGTGTTTTATTAAATATTAAACTATAAACCTAAAGCAACAACTAACATAACAAAAAAAGGGTTATAAATAATAGACAAAGAAGGTAAAATGAAATCCTAAAATAATGCTTAACTAATTGAAAAGAAGACAGAAAAAGAGAAAAGATCAAAGAGCAAATGGGACAAATAAAAAAATAAGTAGTGACATGATAGATTTCTATCTAATATCAATTATCTATATTAAATACAAATGATATAAACACTGCATTTAAAAGGCAGAGATGTGATCATTCAAAAATGCCTAAAAAGTGGAAGAAAGATCAAAGGTGGAGTTGTATAGAGAAGGTAGAGTTTAACACATAAATATGACTGTTGAATCATTATACTGATATTTCTTTTAGCTTCCAGTACCTTAGAGCAGCTAGAAGTAAAAACCTAAAATTGTGGAGCTGAAGGGATACAGATTGTGCAACAGGACTGAATATAAAAACTCAGAAATGGACAGCACAACACTACCTAACTGTAATACAATTATGTTAAAACACTGAATGAAGCTGAATGAGAGAATGATAGAGGGAGGGGGGGTGGGGGCATAAATGAAATCACAAAGAAAGACAGATGATAAAGATTAAGACGGTATAATCTAGGAATGCCTAGAATGTATAATGATAATGACTAAATGTACAAATTTAAAACTGTTTTTGCATGAGGAAGAACAAAGAAATGTCAATACTGCAGGGTGCTGAAAATAGATGGTAATTAATATTTTAAAATTTCAACTTATGTGTGAAACTAAATCAAAAAATGTTTATGTGGTACAAAATTTATATTTTGACTAGTGCATCTCCTAATATAACTTACGTAGATAGTTGGTTAAACAACATAAGTACATGGAACCTTTGGGTAGGATATTAGATTTTATTGGTTTGTCTAGAGTGATGCCCGATGAATCCCAGAGTGATTTGATCAGTGAGTGGAAAAGTATTTGCAAAGTCCCCTTCGGGGAATGGTGAGAACAGGGGAAAATTCAACTTCCCCAAGTTGAATTATTGATATTCTCACAAGCAGTGCAGACAACCAAAGCTATAGGCTGAGCCCCCAGTCTTGGGGTTTGTTCACATGAAACTTAACCGCACAAAAGATAGGTCAAGTGTACTTAAAATTAGGTCTAAGAGTCACCCCAGAGAACCTCTTTTGTTGCTCAGATGTGGCCTCTGTCTCCAGCCAACACAACAAACAAACTCGCCACTCTCCCCCTGTCTACACGGGACATGACTCCCAAGGGTGTGCACCTTCCTGGCAACATGGGACAGAAATCTTAGAATGAGCGGGAACTCAGCATCAAGGGATTGAGAAAACCTTCTCTACCAAAAGGGGGAAGAGTGAAATGAAACAAGGTGTCAATGGCTGTGCGATTCCAAACAGAGTCAAGAGGTTATCCTGGAGGTTATTCTTACTCATTAAGTAGATATCACCTTGTTATCCAAGAGGTAATGGAGAGGCTGGAGGGAACTGCCTGAAAATGTAGAACTGTGTTCCAGTAGTCATGTTTCTTGATGATGATTGTATAATGATAGAGCTTTCACAATGTGGCTGTGTGATTGTGAAAACCTTGTGTCTGATGCTCCTTTTATCTACCTTGTCAACAGATGAGTAGAACATATGGAATTATAATAAATAATAGGGGAAACAAATGTTAAAATAAATTCAGCTTGAAATGCTAGTGATCAATTGAAGGGAGGGGTAGGGTATGTAAAATTTTTTTTCTTTTTCTGTTTTTGTTTTATTTTTCTCTTGTCTTTATTTCTTTTTCTGAATTGATGCAAATGTTCTAAGAAATGATCATGATGATGAATATGCAACTATGTGATAATATTGTGAATTACTATTATATAGGTAGAATGGAGTGAGCATATATTAAGGATGTTTGCGTTTCTTTCTTGTAATTTTTTTTAATTAATAAAGAATTATTTAAAAAAAGACACTGGTAAAAAATGAAAACATAAACAATCAACTGGAAGAAAATATTTGCAAATTATATATCAGAAAAATGACTTGTAATCTGCTTAAATAAGGAACTATTTAAAGTCAATTATTAGACACAAATAATCCAATTTTTTAAAGAAATGGTCTAAAGATTTTTTATTCAACATAACAACATTCAAACACAAACATTCTTACCATATAATCATTCCATTCTTGATACATAATCAATAACTCACAATATTGTCACATAGTTGTATATTCATCATCATGATTATTTCTTAGAACATTTGCATCAATTCAGAAAAAGAAACAAAAAGAAAACAGAAAACAATTCACACATACCATACCCCTTACCCGTCCCTTTCATTGAGTGAATGAAATGAATCACTCCCTTTCATTCAATCTACTAACTTTATTTTAACATTTGTTCTCCCTGTTATTTATTTATTTTTAATCCATACGTTTTTCTCATCTGTCAATACGGTAGATAAAAGGAACATCAGATACAAGGTTTTCACAATCACATAGTCACATTGTGAAAACTCTATCATTATACAATCATCATCAAGAAACATGGCTAGTAGAACACAGTTCTACATTTTCAAGCAGTTCCCTCCAGCCTCTCCATTACCTCTTGGATAACAAGGTAATATCTACTTAATGAGTAAGAATAACCTCCAGGATAACATCTTGACTCTGTTTGGAATCTCACAGCCATTGACACTTTGTCTCATTTCACTCTTCCCCCTTTTGGTCAAGAAGGTTTCCTCAATCCCTTGATGCTGCATTCCAGCTCATTCTAAGATTTCTGTCCCATGTTGCCAGGAAGGTGCACAACCCTGGGAGTCATGTCCCATGTAGACAGGGGGAGGACAGTGAGTTTGCTTGTCATGTGACTGAGAAAAGCCACATCTGAGCAACAAAAGAGGTTCTCTAGGGGGTGACTCTTAGGCCTAATTTTAAGTAGGCTTAGCCTATCCTTTGCAGAGTTAAGTTTCATATAAACAAATCTCCACCTTGACATCTCTGCCTATTGCTTTGGTTGCCCCCACTGCTTGTGAGAATATCAAGAATTCTCCACTTGGGGAAGTTGAGTTTTCCCCCTTTCTCTCCATTCCCCCAAGGGGATGCAAATGCTTTTTTATTCACTGTTCAAATCAGTCTGGGATTTATCAGGGCATCACTCTGGACAAACCTACAAAATCTCATGCCCTATTCAAGGTTCCATGTACTTATAGTGTTCAATTAAGCTGGCCACATAAATTATATTAGGAAATGCACTAGTCAAAACATAAATTTTGTACCAAATAAACATTTTTTTTGCTTTAGTCTCACACATAGGTTAAAGTTTTAAAATATTAATTACCATCTATTTTCAACACCCTGAAGTATTGACATTCCTTTGTTCTTCCTCATGCAAAAACATTTTTAAATTTGTACATTTAGTCACTATTATTTTACACTGTAGGCATTCCTAGATTATACCATCTCAGTCTTTATTGTATATATTTCCTTCTGATTTCATTTGTGCCCCCAGCCTTCCTTCCTCTATCATTCCCACATTCAGCTTCACTCAGTGTTCTAACATTATTGTGCTACGATCAGGTAGTATTGTGCTATCCATTTCTGAACTTTCACAATCAGTCCCATTGTACAATCTGTATCCCTTCAGCTCTAATTACCCAATATCTACCCTATTTCTATCTCTGATGACCTCTGTTCTTAACTGAAATTCTTCAAGTTCATTCATTAATGTTAATTCATATCAGTAAGACCATACAATATTTGTCCTTTTGTTTCTGGTTAATCTCACTCAGCATAATGTCTTGAAGGTCCATTCATGTTGTTACATACTTCATAACTTTATTCTGTCTTACAGCTACATAATATTCCATCATATGTATATATATATACCACAGCTTGTTTGGCCACTCGTTTGTTGATGGACATTTTGGTTGTTTCCATCTCTTGGCAATTGTAAACAATGCTGCTATAAACATTGGTGTGCAAATGTCTATTTGTGTCCTTGCCCTCATGTCCTCTGAGTAGATAACTAGCAATGGTATTGCCAGGTCATATGACAATTCTATACTTAGCTTCCTGAGGATCCACCAAACTGCCTTCCACAGTGGTTGTACATTTGACATTCCCACAAACAGCGGATAAGTGTGCCTCTTTCTCCACATCCTCTCCAGCAGTTGTTGTTTCTGTTTTATTGATAATGGCCATTCTGGTGGGTGTGACATATCTCATTGTGGTTTTGATTTGCATTTCCCTAATAGCCAAAGAAGTTGAGCATCTCTTCATGTGCCTTTTGGCCATTTGTATTTCCTCTTCTGAGAAGTGTCTGTTCAAGTCTTTTACCCAGTTTGTAATTGAGTTGTCTGTCTTTTTGTTGTTGAATTGAAAAACCTCTTATATATTCTGGATACTAGGCCTTTATCTGATGTATCATTTCCAAATATTGTCTCCTATTGTGTAGGCTGTCTTTTTAGGTCAAAAGATCTTAATGACAATTCTCCAAGAAGATATACAGATGGAAAATAGGCACATGAAATGACATCAAGCCATTATTTAAGTGCAAGATTACACCACAATGAGATATTGAATTGGCTAAGAATTAAAAGGACTGGTGATACCATTTGTTACGGTGTGGAGAAAGTGAAACTCTCATTATTTCTAATGCCATTACCTTATCTTCTCCATTCCATTTTGCTTACTTTTCTCAGGACTTACTTGATGTTCCTTATTGGATTGTCAGGTCTTTCACTTTATTTTGCTTCTAACATATCCTCTTTTTCTTAATAGCTTTATATTTCTCAACATCTTTATTAAGGCTAACCCACTCATCTTTCCATAGGTGTTTTATTTGTTTGTTTTACTTTTTGTTTTGGTGTTGTTTGTTTTCCATTCCTTCTTTGAGGTCTTGTGATTATGTTTTGAAGGGATCTTAGTTTATAAGGCAGTACTTTCATTGCTTTCCTCAACTTTCATATATGCCGAAACATTTTTCTATGTATAGTTTATCCACTGTTTCTTGCCACATTTTTTTTCTAATTCTGATTGCTATTTTATTATCACTCACCTTTGAAAATGTGAGATCTTCCTGGACCACCTATTTGCAGAAAGACAACATGGGCTGGGTCTAGGAGAGTACTTCAACCTAGCAGGTAGCTCCTTGGAGTCCCCAGGTATACCAGATTTGTGTCTGTGAGAGTTGATTGGTCTTTCCCTCTTTTGGCTGAGAAAGATCAGCCCCTGTAGGTCTGCTTATCATTTACAGATTTTCTACACTGCATCATGATTGCAATGATGGCATCTCTTCAAACAAGCTCTAGAAAAGCTTTTGCAGCAGCCCACACACCCAAACTAGATGGTACAAAGCAAGATGCTTTTGATTTTGGAGAGCTGTGTTTAATTGGATCTATAACAAGATAATCAAAATTTTTTGAATGTAATAAGAATACATGCAAATATTAACAACAATCACCATTGAGCAAAGAAAGAAAAAAAAAAAGATAAAAAAAAAGAAAAATCACTGAGCTTTTTGTGGGGGAGAACACCTCAAGACAAATGGAGACTTTCAATGTTACAAGAGTAGGCATTGCCTTGCCTTTCCTTTTCTCCTTTCCTGAAACAAATAATAATTTCATAATAGGTCATCTTTCTTACCATCATCTTTTATCCTGGCCAATATTCCCTGCCCCTTATTGACTTTCTTCACATATAAATACAAAGTTTCAAGTCTAAATACTAACCTTGCTTTACTAAAGTTAACAAAATTTCCCTTTCTATTTCTTCATTTTCATTAAATTATTAATTGGTTTAAGAAAGGAGAAATGACACCGAAACAATGTTATTTTAAAACTGCAAGTATACATACTTTTTAAGGAATAGCTCCGCATATAAAATTTCAACAGTGTCTACCAGAAAAGTTTGCATTTACTCACAGCTATTATGCTTAATATATTTTCATTTTTCTGCACTCAGTATACTATGTAAGAAAATCTTTATTGTCTTAAAGGATAAATGGCAATATATTTTTACAGGTAAGAGGAGAAGAAAAAACAATTGATTCTGTAAGTTGTTAAGCTAAAAACCATTTTTCTCTTTCCCACATGTTTTGGTTTGCTAAAGCTATCAGAATGCAGTATACCATAAATTGGTTGGCTTTTACAATGGAGATTTATTAGCTTACAAATTTAAAGTTCAAAGGCAGTGAAAAGGTCCCAATTAAGATATCAAGGATGATGCCTTCTCTGAAGACAGGCTACTGGCATCCAAGATACCTCTTGTCACAATGGAAGGACAGGACCGGCATCTGCTGGTTCTTCTCTCCCAGGTTTCATTGCTTCCAGCTTCTGGCTTCAGTGGCTTCCTCTTAGCTTCCCTGGAGATTTTTCTCTAAGAGTGTTTTAGTTTGCTAAAGCTGCCAGAATGCAACATACCAGAAATGGAATGGCTTTTTAAAAGGAATTTATTAAGAGAAAAGCACATAGTGACATCTGCTAGCTTTCTCTACCAGTTTCTCATTTCAAAGGACTTCCCTGGGGTGGGGTTGGGGAGTGCATTTTCTTTCTACATCTCCAAAGGTCTCTGGCTTGTGTGAGCTCTAAAGTTTTTTCTAAAATGGTTCCCTGTTAAAGGGCTCCAGTAAGCAACCCCGCCCTGAATGGGTGGACACACATCTCCATGGAAATCATCTAATCATAAGTTACCACTCACAATTGATTGAGTCGCATGTCCGTGGAAACAATAAAAAAGACCCTATCCAACCATATTGATTTAAGATTACAGAACATAATTTTCCTGGAGTACACTGCAGTTTCAAACTAGCACAATGAGCTTCTCTTAATTTCATCTCTCAGCTTCTATGGGGCTTCTTTGAATTCTGAGTATTTCTGTGTCCTTCATCCTCTTATAAAGGACTCTAGTGAGGGGACTAAGATACATCTTGAATGGGTGGGTCACATCTCAATCAAAATAAGCTAATCAAAAGGTCCAACGTACAATAGGTCTGCATCCACAGGAATGGATTAAAATAACATGGCCTTTCTTGTTTCAAACTCCTACACCATATCATCCATCAATCTCCCATATTCCAATGAACAAAATAACTATTGGAAAAATCAATTTCATAACTCCAAATATAAAACTTGGAGGATATTAAAGTAAAAAAATATTATGCTTCCAGAGTAAGAATCTTTACAGGGAAACCAGAGGATATTTTATAAATGCAGTTGTTATATTCTCAGGTCACAGCAGCAAAGGACCCACCAGAGTTGGTGTAATTCTACCTTTTCTAAATCTAATTTGGTAATTGCAAAGTGCTTTTCCAATAACATATTTAACAATGATTTTATGATACTAAGTTATGTTGCTCAGATATGTGGTATAAGAGGGTTATAAGAAGATTCCTCAGTTTATTTCTTACTTTCCTCTCATTTCTCTCTGGACTCCATCACCAGAGGTCACTTTGCTAGTCATCCTCAAATGACTCCTTATGTTTCTAATGATTTGTGCTGCCCTGAGACTGCCCATGACACAGCTGTCACCACCATCTGGATAATTTCATTACCTCTGTGAAACATTTTTCTCCTGCCCATGCCATATAACCTTTGCTAATTACTCTAGTGAAGTAAAATATTCTTTCCCCATCAGCATTACACTCTGCTATTGGGGTCTTGTAGCAGCGCTCACTTACCTCTACAGGTTCCTGTAAAAAAACTGGTGATCAATTTTTGTTTGATTTTCACTTTGTTAAAGCATTTACCACTTAAGGACTTGGGAAATAGTCCAACCAGGTATACATCACAAGTCAAAGTGAATATCCTATAGTCATGTACCAGTAACAGAAATAAATATTTGAATTGCTTATTTGTTTTTCCTTCCACAGGATGACATTCAGTAAAGTAACCTTCCTGTGCTGGTTTGAAATGATGTATGGACCCTAGAAAAGCCATGTTTTAATCCTAATCCCATTTTGTAAAGGCAGCCATTTCTTCTAATCCCTATTCAGTATTGAATGCTTGAAACTGTAATTAGATCATCTCCCTGGAGGTGTGATTTAATCAAGAGTGGTTATTAAGATGGATTAGGTGATGACATGTCTCCACCCATTTGGGTGGGTCTTGAGAAGTTTCTGGAGTCCTATAAAAGAGGAAACATTTTGGAGAATGAAGGAGATTCAGAGACAGCAAAGCAGAATGACATAACCATGAGAAGCAGAGTTCACCAGTCAGCGACTTTTGGAGATGAAGAAGGAAAATGCCTCCCGGGCAGCTTCATAAAACAGAAAGCCAGGAGAAGAAGCTAGCAGAGGACGCTGTGTTCACCATGTGCCCTTCCAGATGAGAGAGAAACCCTGTCTGTGTTCACCATGTGCCTTCTCACTTGAGAGAGACCCTGAACTTCATTGGCCTTCTTGAATCAAGGTATCTTTCCCTGGATGCCTTTGATGGGACATTTCTATAGACTTGCTTTAATTGGGGCATATTCTTGGCCTTAGAACTGTAAACTAACAATTCATTAAATTCCCCTTTTTAAAAGCCATTCCATTTCTGGTATGTTGCATTCTAGCAGTTAGCAAACTAGAACAGTTCCCATAATCAACTTGTAAATAATCTCTCTAGGGAGATCATCTAGTATATTTTTTTACATCTCAGACAAAATTAACTGACTACTTTTCTGTGCTCTCTTTTGATAGCACTTACTATTGGTGTATCATCATTTCTTTATGTGTGAGTCTCCAATATATTTCTTCATCAGGGCAGAAACTGGATTGAGATTTATTGAGTACACCCTCCATGATGGTGCTGTCAGTAAATACTGTATATAAATTCACTCGTTAAATCAAAATTCAATATGGTAGGCACTCCCAAATCAATAGGCCAAACCTAGAGGGCCCAGCCCCTCCAGAAGATTAGCTAGTTCCATCTCCCTACCCTGTTTTATTGGCAACCTCTTCCAACATGAAAAAGTTAGTATGGCCATAGCCCAAATACCCCTAAAGAGTGGGGTGGAAATATCAAAGGTGATGGTGGAGTTATACAGAGAAGGTAGAGTTTAACAAACAAATATGATTGCTGAATCACTAAATTGGTATTTCTTTTAGTCTCCAGTATCTTAGAGCACCTAGAAGTGAAAACCTAAAATTGTGGAATTATAACCCATATCAAACTCTAAAATCTGTTCTACAGCTAATTGTTGTGCTGTGCTTTGAAATTTAGTGCTTTTTTGAATATATGTCATTTTTCACAAAAACAAAAAAATTGATTGTGATCATAAAAAATATTTATTTCCTCTAATTTCCTATATTTGGGGGCAGCTAGAAGGAAAAATCTGAGATGATATTATGGTAGCCCATGAAAAACTCCGGGATCTATCCTGTAATTACTTGTTGAAGAGTGCTTTGAAAACTGCTTTTTTCTTTCTTTGCTTTGTGTGTATGTTATATTATACAATAAAAAAGTTAATTAAAAAGTGTGGTAGATACTATTACAATCTCATGCTGCATATGCACAACTGCAAGCAAAAAGAAGCTAAATAGTATTTCCACACAAGTATATGGTGGAACCAAGATGGGAACTCAAGCAGTCCTGTTCCAGAGCCTACACTCTTAGCTAATGCTAAATTGCTTTTCTTAACAATATATACTTATGTATATCCTATGATTTCTTAACCAAAACCATATTTGTGAACATATAGGTTGATTCTAATCCTTTGCTTCTGTGAACATTTTTTTTAATGAGTCTCTTCTTACATGCATCATTTTGCATCTGAGTTTATATAGAGAGAAAATGAGGTAAAATTTTTGAGTCAAATAGTATGTACATTTTATGTTTTCTGAAATATTGCCCAAATGTTCTCCATAAGCAGCAGTGTGGCCCTATAATTCCAAAATCCATACATTAGAATAAAAAAATGTATTTTTAAAGTTTCAAGTTATATTTGGAGTGTATTTTCATGTTCTTTGCTTTTCTTCCTGCTCAGGTTCTCTCTTACCCTAACTTGATGCAATTATCCAAGGACATAGACCACAAAGAGTTTTGTCAAATATTCATAATCTAGGCAAAGACACTTCTGAAGGATAAGGATGGATGGGATAATCTGGATAATTGTAACTATTCTCCATTTCACCTGCTGTGTTCATATTTGTAGAAGTTCATCATTAGATTTTTGGGGGAAATTAAATATTAACTAGAAGGAAAACGTCAGTTTCCAAACAAAAATTGTGAAGTGACTGAATACATGCAAAGTGAACTTATCACAAAATGAACTAAGAAAACAAACTTTGAAAAACAGGGTAAAAATTAAAATGGAAAATTTGCCTCAGAGATAATTAGCAATTAATACTCTGGAGACATTTTAATGCAAAAATGTTAACTTCACAAATTCAAGTCTGAGAGGAAACTTATTATACCTTGTTTCTTTCAGTGGTTAAATGAAAATAAAAATGAATCTAGAACCAAAAAATTAAGAAAAACTAGATAATTTTCTGAAAAGCTGTAGTGATGTTTAAGAAGATAGTGCAACATTTAAATTAAACTATGCAAAAAGAAGTTTTAAATCAATTTTGGATTTCAACTCCAATTTTGGAGTTGCATTTTATGAATAATTTAGCTTGTATTAAGATGATGCATTTAGCATGTTTTTTAATAGCATAACTAATAAGAATCAGACACCCTCTTACATGTTACCTCATGTAAGACCAAGTGAGGTAGATATTCTTCATCCCTCTTTTCTGACAAAACTAGACGTCAGAGTAGGCAAAGTGATTTCATCTGGAAGCATACATGAATATGTAACCATGTAAAATCTCAAGTCTCACAAATCTGGGAAGTCATACCTAGTTGTGAGTAACCAGAAGATAAATATGTTTAATTTCGGAATGTCAAGTGAACTGACAGTGGCTACTTGGAGATTCTTTGTCTTCGGGTTTTGAGTGATTATTTTAAGTGCCTACCAGTATGTAAATTGCAAACTGTTTCCATTCTTAAATTGTGAAAAATCTGAAGCAAATGTGAAGTATACTTACCCACAAAATTAGTTATAATTGAGCGATTTTGCCAGCTATTGGGTGTCATTGGGTGGCGTTAACCTTCCCAAAATCTACATGATTATTTACATTGTAGGATACATTTACAATTATCTGTTTTTAACTCAAAAGTAATTGCCTTCTTCTCTACGTCCCCATATTCCACTATCATTGTACTTACTTCTGGCATATCATATAATTAACATTATATTTTCACATTATCCTACGTGATTAAATTATTTAACCCTTAGCATTTGCTTTCAAGGTCACATTGAAGTCAGGGTATTTTCAGATGCTCTACCAGGACCCCTTCAATAGACTATGTGATGTCCAGGTTCATGTGTCATGATGGCCAGGTGATGGTGCCCAGTTGTCTGGTCAAGCAAGCACTGGTCTATCTGTTGCTGTGAGGATATTTCTTGGACTTAACTGTTTAGCACATTGGTTGCATCCACTGCTGATTACATCTGCAGTCCACTAAGGGGAGTGTCTTCTGCAATAAGTGATGCTTAATCTAATCACTGAAAGGCTTTTAAGGAGGATTCAGAACAGACTATCCCTCGTTCTACTTCGACCAGCCAGCCTCTCCTGAGAGTTCATTGAGGACCTTCATTGGAGCTTTTAATTGCATTAATATATTTCCTTGTAAAAAGTGAAGAAACATGAATCATAACACTTGAGTTTCTGTTTCCTTGATATATTCTTCAGTTATAAAAGAAACAACTAAAAATAGTACATTTTAAGTTACTGGTATTATTTAAACTTATTAAAATATTTCACAAACAAAGCAAACTATGCTTTAGCAAATAAATAGAACATTAAAATTTGCAATTCATACTTTTCCACTGTTTTAAGTGGAAAAGTCACATAGAATGTTATACTAGAAGTAAATCAAGTTGTATTTATACCTGTTTACAATATACTGTCATTATTTATTTTGTATCGACTATTAAAATGTAGGAATCTGTGTTACTTCAGGGGCCTGTGACAGTAACTATACCCAAAGCAGTTCAAATGGTACCAAATTGTTCCAAATTTACTGCTGGAATGAACAAGCGTAGCTGAGTCTGTGTGTGTGTGTGTGTGTGTGTGTGTGTGTGTGTGTGTGTGTGTGTGTTGTGGGGAACCAATTAAATGACTGATGATTTTCCAAAGTAATTCTTGTCTAAAATACAATGTTCATTAAAAGGTAAGTAATAGAACTGTGACAATTTAAAGCTATTAAAATTCAACATTAGCCACTGCAATTATTTAGAACCTAGACCAACTCGAGACCTTTTTCTGACAATTGGCATTGTATAGAGATAGTCCTGCCTGGTGACAACAAAAAACAGACTGATTTTAATCACCTTTATTCTTGTTTTTGAATTCTCAATAAGCAATCTACTCCTTGATCTTAACCCAGCCCTTGATATTCCACTGCCTGAACCCTATTATTCTTAAATGAGATAATAATGAATAATGAATATGAAAATACCCAGCACGGGGCTTCAGCAGTGATGACAACAGTGATGAACATCAATCACTGGCAATGTTTATTCTCTCCAAAGTGCATCTCCGAAATCTCTTTCAACTTTAGTATGTCAAATTAGGATTTTATTTGGATTTATACCCTAAATAGATTTAAACCATTTCCCAACATTATTATAGATTTTTCTCTCTTTTTTTTATTATAGATTTTTTAATGCTAAATTGCATACAACTTCCAAGCTGTCAAAATTCACTGGAAAAGAAAAAGTCTTTTTTTTTTTTTACTTTTCACTTGCTGTAATATCGATAAAATGACGAGATTAAGAGTGCAACTCCAGAGTAGATGCCATAACTAAGCTTCACTGTCAAGTCTATTTGTTCTTTACCCAGTTTTACTAGCAGTGTGACCTTGGACAAATTCCTTAACATGTATAAACCTCAGCAAAATAATGATTATAATAATATTTGCTTCCTTGAGGTTGCAGAAAGAATTGGGTAAAATAATCAATGTAGAGTAGAAAGCACAGTATCTAGGATACGGAATGACATAGCATTTGAAATTATTAGCTACTACTATTATTAAAATCATAATAATTAGATAAACCAAGTTGGAAGAAGTCCTTTATCTTCCCTTCAATGTCTCCCTAAACTCCTTCCACATTCCTGGGACCACAAAAAAGGTTAAGTTGTCAGGGTTTGTTTTTGTAAGGTGTTTTATTTTGTTTTGTTTTTTCAGTCTTTGCTCTCTCTAGTTTTCAAAAATCCTTTTACTTTAACCTCTCAGATCTTCCTTAATTACTGTAAAGTAGTGGTGTTTTTATGTGGTGTGGTTTACACACACTGTGGTTGCAATTCTGGTTTCCAGTTTTCTCACACATAGTGTTACCTGGAGTACTCAAACACCAAGTCTTTTGTCTGTGCAATATTATTATTGTGGATATTTTAAAATCTAACATCAGAGCTATTCAAGTTTTGAGGGCTCATTTCAAGTCAAGCGTTCATTTAATTTAAGTAAAAAGACCAGTCATGGAGCAATCTGCATGGCTAAGCACACCAGCCCCAGTGTACATTTCATCAAGCAACCATGTACTGGTGTCGCAGAGATGCAGCACGAGGAAATCTTTTTCCAGTCCAAAGGCTTTCAGAACAAGTAGACTATGATTATGAACATGGCTATGCATCAAAATCTCCATCAATGGATAATGAAACTAAAAATCTTAAACCAAAAATGTATTGTTTGGGAGGAAAAAAAACCCTCAGTTCAACACCAATAAAAGGTTATAACCCTTTCAAAAACCCAGAAAGTAGTTTAAAAAAAAAAAACCCTTCACAGAGTTATCAACTGAGATTCTGGATTGTTTGAAGATGATGACAGAGGGAAATATTTTTTTTTATATTCATATGGCTTAGCATTATATAATATTACAGATTATTGGTAATTTTTGGCTATGACTATTGTGTTTAAGCTCAAAGAATTGTGGGTGACATTGATTTTTTTTTTCCATTCTACATATGCAATCAGTAGAGGGAAATATTTTTAATCAGCTGCCAGTCAACTCATTATTAACCTCTCCAAAACTAGTTTAAAGTCAGAAAAAGCTTTATTAGCAATTGGAAAATTTTTCATAAGTATATGCTTATGAATGTAGGATATAATTGATTCATGTTGGTTAGAATATCAATAATATTCCATTTTTAATACAACAGATTACATTTTCTCATTGTATGTAGGTTTCACTTTATTTTTAATTAAAACTTCTATTAATTTTACCTGCTAGTCATTTATATAAGAGCAATAATGTTTATTTTACTGACCCTCCTGTTATCAAATTTCACTTACGTTTTATAATGCCTTTATAACTGTTTTATAAAAATAAAAATCTATAACTATTTACACAGTTGTACATAAAATATATTAAATCTTTAATATCATGGTTTTACTTCATTAATTCTAAGAGTTCTTAATGACAATGGGTATGAATAGCAGTATTGCAGCATTTCTCAAATTCAATTCCCAAGATACAGTCATTCTATGCACACCGTCCTAGCTTGCACTGGAGAAAAGAGAGCATTTAAGATTCATCTTTAGCTTATCTTCAAACTCACCTAATCTCATTCCATTTCCAGTTAAGCAGGAATTACGGGACAGTAAAGATGATATGATTATAAGCAATCTTCTCTTCTACATTGACATTTCTTTCCACCTTTAGAGTTCTGTACAATCATTTTCAGTACATTTCACACAAGATCATATAGGCAAATATAAATGTGTCTTTAACATTCACTTATCTCTGTATCCCAAAATCAACCAAATGTCTAGTTATCTTTTTTATTTTGCTAATGAAAATATGTTCGCTTATAGTGGTGTTGAAGGAAACAAGAAGAGATTTCGTGGAATGTTTTTGATGTCACCTTGAAGAAATTGTCATACACCATCTGCTGGCTTATTGAGCACACAGAATGGCAGTGCTGATAGATTCTTCCTTAATAAATAATACATATTGACATAGCCACCAGCCATACCCTAATGATCAGAAGTATAGCAAGTTACCTTGGAATATATCCAGCTTAAGTGATCCATATGTCTTATGTTTTTGTGAAATGAGTAATACTCTAAATAATTGGTTTTGGTTTGTGCTGTGCTACATTAATACACACTGGTAGCTTTATCTATCTGTCTAACTCACAAAGAAGAAGGGTAACAGATTCCCTGTCTTCACTATTCTTAAATATTATCATCTAAAAATTCTCACACTTTGCTAATGTCAGGCTGAAAAGAAATCACTCTAATAGTTTTTGAAAAATAATTTGGAAGTCATTTTTCCCTAGCATTTACCTACATGAAGGTGGACAAAAATTACAACTATAGTCTAGTAATGAGGATTATTCCATAAATCAAGATCAAGATATTTAGTGATTCTCAAACAAGAAGGAAATTCAATACAGCTTCTTGAGGCAAAAAAGTTGGGAGTCTAAATGTATGATAGTAAAGAAGGAGAAGGGAGAGAGATTACTGATATAATTAATAATTATCTCATTTAAAAATAGGGTGTGTAAGGGTAACTCAGTGGTAGAATTCTTGCCTGCCACGCAGGAGACCTAGGTTTGATTCCTGGCCCATGCACTTCTCAAGCAAACAAACAAAAATCAGACAAATGAACAAAAATTCAACAAATGGTGCTGCAATAATGGGATACCCACATGGAAAAAAGAATGAAGTGTGACCCCGCCATACAGCATGCAAAAAGCACATAAACAAATAAATAAGTGAAGGAGTCTTTTACGAATAAATGTGAGAGAAAATCATGGAAAATAATTCAGAATCTCAAATCTAGAACTTAGCTTATGGATACACAAACTGAAGCTTTCAAAAGAAATTGAAAGATTTCAACTGTTTTATAATTTACGCTATTAGTCAGTGTTCAGGTCAAGAACTGGAAATTAGTCTAGGTTATTTAAGCAGGAAAAGATTCAAATCAAAGAATTATATGACTGTAAATTTCTTGGAGGAGTTAAAGTGGATCTTAGGCTACGTCTCCAGGACTGTCCTGACAAGGGAATGCCAGAATCAGGAAGGCAGGGAATCAGGAAACATTTATGAAACTACTGCATTATCAAACACATGACTTCTGCTGAGCTCCAAGGAGGAGAAAGCCACTGCCACTGCAATTTTTCTATCATTTAATAAATGATATGAAAAGTTTGATATTCACTGCCTTGCATTATCCGACATTGTGTTGTTCAAAATAAATTTCACTGTTTCTACAAAAGGCACATTAAATGAGTGCTGCATAAATCTCATAACATCTTTTAAATTTTTTTAATTAATTTATTTAAAAAATGATATTTTGTGGGTGAGATGGAGCACTCGTTAAAGAGAAAGTAAATTCCAAAGATTTCAGAGAATTCTGTTGTTAATGATAATGAGAAGACAAATTATTTCTAAAAAAACTGTTTAGTAGCTTTCAGTTTTGTTGTGAAAATAGCTTTCAGCACAGAAACTGACTTCTTTAGATAAAATTTAAACAATGATGGTGTTTGCTTCTAGGAGATACACTTTAAAAGAACTCATTGTCCCAGGGGTGGCCTTCAGTAAACTGGAGCTGCTTAACCATATTGATATCTAATTCCATTTGACCACAATGAATTGGCCCCACTACCAACAGTGAAACACTACAGGAGGCAACTGTGGCATTGCTTCCTTAACCAGCTCCTGGTGTGCGAAATATTATAAAAGTGTCACTCAGATATATATTTTAAATGTAATGTCGTATAAGATGATCATGGGATGTGTACAAACTATGGTGAAAAGTGCCAGTGGTTGTAACTGTGTAGTCTCAAATTCACAACACTAATTCTTTCTGGCTTTGCATTTGGAGTCATCGTGCAACTCATCAAAGGAAACTGCCTAATATAAAAATCATATATATGGCAAGAATTTCCCTCTTTTGTGGTCTACACAAGATCCATGAGATTTTGTTGGTTTGTCCAGAGTGATGCCCCGATGAATCCCAGAGTGATTTGATCAATGAGCGGAAAAGTATCTGCAAAATCCCCTTCAGGAATGGTGAGAACGGGGAGAAATTCAACTTCCCCAAGTTGAATTCTTGATGTTCTCACAAGCAATGTGGACAACCAAAGCCATAGGCTGAGCCCCCAGTCTTGGGGTTTGTTCATATGAAACTTAACCCCACAAAGGATAGGTCAAGTCTACTTAAAATTTAGGCCTAAAAGTCAGTCCCAAGAGAGCCTTTTTTGTTGCTCAGATGTGGCTTCTCTCTCCAGCCAACACAACAAGCAATCTCACCACCCTCCCCCTGTCTATGTGGGACATGACTCCCAGGGGTATGGACCTTCCTGGCAACATGGGACAGAAATCCTGGAATGAGCTGAGACTCAGCATCAAGGGATTAAGAAAAACCCTAGAATGAGCTGAGTTTCAGCATCAAGGGATTGAGAAAGCCTTCTCGACCAAAAGAGGGAAGAGTGAAATGAGACAAAGTGGCAATGGCTGAGAGATTCCAAACAGAGTAGAGAGGTTATCATGGAAGTTCTTCTTATGCATTAAGTAGATATTGTCTTATTGTCCAAGAGGTAATGGAGAGGCTGGAGGGAACTGCCTGAAAATGTAGAGCTGTGTTCCAGTAGCCATGTTTCTTGAAGATGATTGTATAATGATATAGCTTTCACAATGTGACTGTGTGATTGTGAAAACCTTGTGTCTGATGCTCCTTTTATCTACCATGTCAACAGACAAGTAGAACATATGGAATAAAAATAAATAATAGGGGGAACAAATGTTAAAATAAATTTAGTTTGAAATGCTAGTGATAAATGAAAGCAAGGGGTAAGCAGTATGATATGTATAATATATTTTTTTCTGCTATGGTTTTATTTCTTTTTCTGTTGTCTTTTTATTTCTTTTTCTGAATTGATGCAAATGTTCTAAGAAATGATAAATATGCAACTATGTGATGGTATTGAGAATTACTGATTATATATGTAGAACAGAATGATATGTTAATGTTTTTGTTTGTTCTTAATTTTTTTAATCAATCAATAAATTTTTTTAATCATAAATATGGTAAGAATTTCCCTCTTTTGTAGTCTACACAAGATCCATAAAAGATTGCATTTTTATTACTATTTAAACAAGTAATTAAATTTAGTCTGCATAGTGAACAAGAGTTCACATGCGTTCTTTTATACTGCTGGATTTTGTTGTGCATCATTTAAAACATTTTGTGTATTTCTTCTTGCTTGTGTATACAGTATGTTCTTGAATAATGTTCATTTGTCAGGAGAACTGTGAGAAATAAACTGTGGATTCTGTCTTTATATTAAAATAAAATAAGGTTTTCCTATTCCAATCTGTAAAAAGGAAAAATGGAAAACATACTTCAGGCAGGTCAAATGAGCAATTAAAAGAAAATAGTGGAAGATAAGAGATTTGGAGTGTAGTGTCCAGAATTTCTTAATTAGTTGAAAGGGGTAGCATGAGGCTAAAATAATAGAATATGTAGAAACGAGCTTTCAAATTTTATAAAATGTTGCTTGCATATAGGTGGTATGATGGGGCTTCTTTTTCTTTTAATTCAAAAAAATTATTCCTAACCCAAGATTTCTAAATAAAAACCTGATCAATATGTATAATTCAATTAATGGAATGAAAAACAAATTAAAAGATATTCTTTTTTCTTAATATTCTTCTCAATTGAGTAGTTAAAAAACATTTGCCTAGGGTGGGAAAGCTACAATTAGCCTCTTTCCCCTCACTCAAAACTCATTGCAATTTAGTTTGTAGAATAAGACCTCAAAATCTGAACAAGTTATTAGTTTTAACTTAAATAGTGAACCCTAATATAAATCCCCTAATGTACACCATTGACTAGAGCTAATTGTAAAATTATCATAATTTTCTTTCATCAGCTGTAACAAATGTACCACACTAGGTGTTAATAATTGGAGTCGTACATGGATCTCTGTATGTTCTGCCCAATTTTTCTATAAATCTGCAATTCTCTAATAATAGAAAAAAGAAGCAACAACAAAAATGCCTGATCACTATTTGACAAGTTTTGGGTTTATCTTTGGTTTTTGTTTCTGGAAAAGATTTGTCTCACATATGAGACAAATATGATCTTGATACTTTTATAATTGTTGGCTTTTAAAGCCTGTTCTTAGACTAAGAAGCTCCTATTTGATTCACAGCTCATGATATAAGTGCATTCAAAGATGAATCACTGACAAGAATTTATTTGCTCATGTTTTAATTTTAATGAACAATAATTAAAATAAAATAAAATAACCATGTAACCGTCCAAGAGGAACTTAGAAATAATTATCACTGAATTAATAAACTCATAGATTGTCAGAAATTATGGTTTGTATATAGGCTGGTAACATGGCCCCAAAGTTTTCATCATCTGTCTTTCTCTTTCTGGCTTCAAATACCATTTTTGAAATAAAACCTAAAATCCCTAATTTTATCATCAAACCTAGTGAAATCCTATGCATCCAAAACATAAAAGCTCTTCTTGAATAGTTAGAAATGATGACTGTATTGTTTTAGAACAATGAATTAGTATAGCACAATTTTCCTTCTCAGACCTTGAAAAACTACACAAACGTACACAGAGCACTGGTTCAGCTAGTGTGAATTTTAAAAGTATGTCAAGTTGGTTGAGAATTATTATATTGGTAAGATGATAATGAGCCATTTTTTCTTTTCCTTTATGAGTACACAAAAAATTAATAACGGTATTTCCAAATGACCTTTCAGATTTCATCTCTGAACCATAGCATACAGTCCTCTGCATTGTACTAAAACCCTCTAATTTAAGGGGTTAAATCATCTTGAAAAACTCAGAAAATACTGTATATAAATGCAAATCTGAATAACCGTGGAAAATTTATAGCTTTCTACGTCAATGTTGATGAAAATAATTTGAGCAAAGACTGTGGATTAAGCAGGGATAAAATGTCAAGTGGATTGAATGAGGATTAGCTGCTACTGTTTTGGAGTTTCAGGCCTATGGAATGCTGGACTGCCAGACTGTTCTGCTTAGTTATTCTAGCTTGAAAGACTTCTTAGTTGTCATTCTTTCTCACCCCAATAGTCTATGACTTCTCCAGTGGTAGCCTAGACTCTGCTCACCTTTTCTCCCCAAAACATATGCTAGCCTCTATCAGAAAAAACCTTGTGTTCTCCCAAACAGGGCATTCTCTTCTCTAATTTCTCTATTCAGAAATAGGCATTAGCTCAGGCATTCTTAGTGGATGATTTGTAGTCTCTCTTACTAGTATAACTGATAGCCTTAAAAACCCCATGACCACGAAAGGAACTCCTATGTTTATAATACTATAGCCAAACCGCCTCTTTATCCATGTGGCTCACTCATTTTGCTTTACTATCTCTATTTGTTTTGGCTGACAAATCCCCCTCACCACTAAGTTATGAACTGCATGTTTGAGCAGTCTCTGCGTGTTTTTTGTGTGAACAGTCTTTGTGTGTCACAAGCAGATTTGAATATATGCCAAAACAAAATATTGTAATGTTAATCTACTGTAATATCATGTCATGACCAACTCAAAGAGTATAAGGATTAATTTACTCATTATTTGGGGGAAAATTTATACTTTCTTAGAATCATGAAATTTTAGAAGTGAAAACAAGTTGCTCCTTATGTGGTAATAACTAAGAGCTGTCAGTACTAAAGGGATTGAGCCACGTAGTTGTACATGGGAGTTGGAATCAGATGGAGGGGGCAGATGTATACTAAAATTTCCATTTTAATAACATGTGAAGCCAGTGATAAATGTTTCCAGGGATCTCATTAAGCAAATCTTCCTTTCTTTCCCATCCTATTTTTTCCCTTATCCATCTAATTTCTGCAATCTTAAAAACCAATGTGGCTAATGGAATACAGATAGAACATGGTGAGGTGAGGGAGGCAAGGGAGAAGAGAGGGAAGTAGCAGAATTTTGAAGATTTTTCAGGAGTGGCAGAATGAAGTTTCTACCGTCACTGAAGAAGTCAGACTGAAGTAATAGCAGGAGCCCCTGCTGTGAGCAAAGGAGTCGGTGATTTCATTTCAAAAGCAGCCATAACAGAACTCTTTCCAGAGAAGGAAACATTAACTGTTTATAAAAAGGGCAGCATTGCCTAACTGCAATCTCAAGAGAGTTACTTTACCTGCTTCTGAGATGAGTGTCAGGATGATTGGAGCATCTCCCACTGCTCCTATTATAATGAAATAGGTTAGCATTGCTGAGAAAAGGTTTGGGGAAACATGCTTTATACCCAACTTCCCATTCTTCTCAGAGAGGGACAAAGAGAATTTTTTATCAGTCACGTAGAAAAATCATCAAAAGTATAGGTATTCAGCTGTCAAATATGAGCCTAAAGTACAGTTCTCTTTACCTATTAACAGTGTGAAAACTTCACCAAAAAAAGATCACTATACCCCATGCCAAACTACAAATACTATTAGTATACTTTGATACATGGACGCTAGAAAACATATAACAACTGGGACAGCAAGGGCATTGACCCATCAAAATGACAAAGGCTGGAGTGTTGGGAAAGGGTCCTAGAAGATCTGGTAGTCCAAGGGGAAGAGATGGGGTAACCAGGGCATGGGCATGTCTTTCAGTAGTTTAATAACCTGTGGGTTGCATATGTACCATCCCAATATTAGTTCTTCTTTGATATAATTCACCTGTTGATGACTGTTGTAGTTTGCTAGCTGCCAGAATGCAATATACCAGAAACAGAATGGCTTTTAAAAGGAGGGAAGTTAATAAGTTGCTAGCTTACAGTTCTAAGGCCAAAAAAAAATCACAATTAAAGCAGGTCTATAAAAATGTCCAAGCTAAGACCTCCAGGAGTAGATAACTTGGTTCCAGAAGGCCAATGGCATTTCAGCATTTTTCCCTCAACTGGGAAGACATGTGGTGAACATGGTGACAGTCTGCTAGCTTTCTCTCCCAGATTCTTGTTTCATGAAGCTCCCCTAGGGGCTTTCTCCTTTTTCATCTTCAAAGGTTGCTGGCTGGTGGACTCTGCTTCTCATGGCTATGTCCTTCTGAAGCTTTCTCCAAAATACTTCTTCTTTTATAGGATTCCAGTAAACTAATCAAAACCCACGCAGAATGGGTGGAGACATGTCTCCATCTAATCAAGTTTAATACCCACACTTGATTGAGCCACATCTCTGTGGAGATAACCTAATTAAGTTTCCAATCTATAGTACTAAATAGAAATTAGAAGAAACCATTGCTCCCATAGGATTGATTAGGATTAAAACATGGCTTTTCTAGGGTACATAAGTCCTTTCAAACCAGCACAATAACTACCATTGCACAGACTATAGAAGACTGACGTCTTGTAGGTCAACTGAAAGGAATTTGCCTTTCAGTGACACACAGCTTTGCACTATGTGCTATATACATATTTTCTTTCCTGAAGTCATTCAGTTTTTAGTATTGGCTAGCTATGGTTTCTTTACCAGTAATTCATATCAAAATAATGTCAAAACAAATTCTGTTGTTTTTCACAAAAATTCCAAGTGTATGGCTGCCATATCAAGCAAAGGTTCTAAAGTATGAAATAATGGAATATTTCACCAAATGTTCAGTTACTGTACAAGCATTGCCAATATAAATTTAGATGACAACAAAATTTCATATCAGAAGTCTGCAGCAAAATCTACTGCCAAAGGAAGTAACTTCAAAACAAATCTTGAAATTTCTAAAGAGTATTGGTAATAAATCTTCTTATATTTACATAATGTTAAATAGACATCATTCTATTTATGGAAAATGCTTAGATATTGTATTAGTCAGGACTCTTCAGAGAAATATACCCAACTGTGCATATATATACATTTGTAATAGAAATCAGTTAAAATGTGTGTAAATATTAAAAGATTTGTAATAGAAATCAGTTCATGCAACCATGGGGATTGGCAAATCCAAATTTAATAGTGCAAGCAGCAAGTTGGAAACTTAATAAAGATGGTGAATTTTCTCCAGAAGAAGTGGACTGTCTGAATCAAAGATAGAATTAATTTCTGACTCCTGAAATCCTTAGTACTCTTGTTAAGGCCTCTAGCTGATAGGAGAAGGGGACTTCTTTATTGCTGAAGTCACACTCCTTTGCTGATTATAAATGTAGGCAGCCATAGGTACAATCAACTAATGATTTAAATCCATTTATAGAAATGTCCTCACAGTAACAATCAGCCAAATACTTGCTTGACCAAACAACTGGGCACCATAACCTAGCCAAGTTGACACATGAAATTACCATCACAAATACGGTTTTTCATACCCAGCTGGGTGTGGATTTTATACAGCTACTTCTCCCAATTTACTGACAAACAAGAAGATTATGGTAAAAACCACATTAATTTAAATTTATAGTGTCAAATAACAGGAATGGCATGTGAAGCTGTGTCTACCCCAGAAAATCATATTCTACCATTTGATCCATTCCTTTTGGTGTGAACCTGTTGTATGTAGGACCTTCTGACGAGGTTACTTTAGTTAAGGGGTGTCCCACCTCCACCAGGATGGGTCTTACTCTTATGACTGTCGTACTTTTTGAGATAATAAAATTCAGACAGAAAGAGAGAAAGCCACAGGAAGCAAGCAGCTGGACATCAGTGAAATCTGGAAGAGAAGGCAGAGACCAGGGGACACTGCCATGTGACTTGCCATGTGAGAGAGGAACAGAGGATCACTGGCTGCCAGCCCCAAAACAATAATCTTAGGAAAGAAATAATTGCCCTGATGAAACTTGATCTGGGCTTTTTCCCAGCCTCAAACATACGTTAATATATTCCCATTGTTTATGACCCATTTCATAGTATTTGTTTAAGCAACCAGGAAACTAAAACAGACTTTGTTACCAAAAGTGGGATACTTCTATTGAAACTACAGAAGTATGGAGCAGCTTTGGAATTGAGTAATGGGTAGAGACAGAAAGAAATGTGAGGCGCTAGATGGCTCTGAAGAGAATGTGGGTAAACATGTAGATCCTAAAGTTACTTTCAATGAGGCCTTAGAAGGAAATGATGAATGGAACACCAGAAACTGGAGGAAAGATGTTCCTTGCTTTAAAGTGGCAGAGAACTTGGTAAGATTGAGTTCTGATGTCTGATGGAACCCAGAACTTGAAAGTGATAAACCTGGTATTCAAGCGAGGAGATTTCCAAGCAAAACGTGGAAAGTGCAGCCTGGTTTCTTCTTGCAGCTTACAATGTAATGAGAGAGGAAAGGAACATGCTGAAAACTGAACTTCTGAGCACAAAGAAACAGAAATTGATGGTTTAGAAAACTCAGAGTTTCTGGAAAGTGAATCCCAGAGAAGAGTGCTCCATGTGAGGGTTTAACTGAACATGGAACCAATCAGCCATTTCAGGGAAAGCCAGGATTGGAGATGCAGCAACCCAGAAAGGATCTATGGAAGGCTCTATTCTCTGATAGTTGGGACCCCTGTGAACTACATGTAAGGCTGACAAGTTTTTTCATAATCTGTATAAATGCAACCAGTTTGGGCCAAAAGGGACCAAGAATGAAAAAATTGAAGGAAGAATCACTTCAAGAGCAGAATCATGGAAGCTGAGGTCTGGACAAGATATCTTCTTGGGCCAAGACAGCAGGCCCATCCACGTGGGAAAGTTCAGGGAAAGTTCTATCACCCCAATGCTCAAAAAGGATGTATGCTGTATGCCAGCAATTGCAAAGAGCATGGCTGCCACCCTGATGCTTGGAGAGGTATTAGGGGACCTTCACTCCAGTGTTCAGGGAGAGCATGGCCACTGGGCAAGCACTTAGAAGAGGTGTTCCAGAGATGACTCTTAGACCTTGAAATCTAATGATGTAAGGCCTGCAGGATTTCAAAATTGTTTGGGACCCTTCTAATTTCTCCTTATGGGAATGGAATATTCCTTCTAATTTCTCCTTATGGGAATGGAATATTTATATATGCCTGTCCCTCCACTGTTGGAAGAAGATAACATTTTCTAGGTTTCACAGGTTCACAGAAGGAAAGGAATTATGCCCCAGGACAGATCAAACACATAACTGATTTTGATGAGATTTTGTTATAGGCATTGTGTTTTGATTTGTTAAAGCTGCTAGAAAGCAATATACCAGAAATGGATTGGCTTTTGAAAAAAGGGAATTTATTAGCTTGAAAGTTCACAGTTCTAAGGCTATAAATACATCCAAACTAAGGCACCCAGAAAAAGATACCTTGACTCAAGAAAGACTAATGAGTCCAGAACACCTCTGTCAGCTGGAAAGGCACATGGTGACCTCTGCTAGCTTTCTCTCCAGGTTTCTCATTTCAAAGGATTTCCCTGTGGTGTTTACCATCTGCATCCCCAAAGTTCTCTGACTATGTGGGCTCTGAAGCTTTCTCCAAAACGGTTTCCTCTTTAAGTACTCCAGTAAGCAACCCCACCTTGAATTGGTGGAGATGGATCTCCATGGAAACCACCTAATCAAAAGGTCCCACCCACAATTAAGTAGATCACATCTCCATGGAAACAACTCAACAAAAAATATCCCACCCTACAATATTGAATGAGCATCAAAGAACATGGCTTTCCTGGGATACACAACAGTTTAAAACTGGCTTATTCCACTCTCTGGACCACAAAAAGACTCTTTATATATACAAAATGCATCACAAAATCACAAAGCCTTAAACCATTTCAGTAACAATACAAATGCAGTACAAAATCAAAGCCAGTACAAAGTCTCTCAAGGTCAGTTACAGGTATGGTCTCTCCTAAGGCAAAATTGTCCTCTGGCTCTGGACATGTAAAACTCAGAACAAGTTATCTGTTGCCAACATACAAAGGAATGGCAGCCATAGGATACATGTTCTCATTTCCATAGGGAGAAATTGGAAGAACACAGGGGTCACTAGACCCAAACAGTTCAGAAAACTTACAGGGCAAACTCCATTAGATTTCAAAGTCTGCAAGTCATTTATCATTGGGGCTTTAGAAAAGGGCATTCCCATTCTTTCCAAAGGCATATGCAGTGTCCCTGTTCTCTCCAAATAATGGGGCAGATGTTGAAACTTGGGGTACATAGAGGAGACCACCTTTTTCTTGGCTCCACCCTATCCAAGCATGAGAAATTACCTGGGCTCTCTGCCATTTCTGGGGCACACACTTAGCCCCTCAGAACAATAGGGTGGCAGCGAGACATTCCCCAATCCCCAAGGAATGTGCTCCACTCTCTCTGAGGCCTGAGGAACCAAAACTCTTCCTGAACATTGAGGCAGAAGGCCTGATTTCTGAATTTAGGGCAAACTCACCCTCTCCAAGTGCATGGGGTGGGTCCTTTCTCCTGGCCTGAGGTTTCTTGGCCTCAGACCTAAGCTTCCATGTTTCTGCCTTTGAAGTCAGTTTTCCTTCAACCTGTCCCTTTTAGTCCAAACTGGCTGTGGTACTGTTTATACAGATCCCATGACATTCTTGTTGGTATTCTATGTAGTATGTAGGGATCATAACCACCAGACAATAGGACTTTCCACAAATCCTTCTTGGATAACTCCATCTCCAATCCTGGCTTTTTCCGAAATGGCTCACTGGTTCATGTTTGTATAAATCCCCACATGGGACACTATTCTCTGGGGTCTTCCTTTCTGGAAACTCAGAATTTTCCAGACCATCAGTTTCTGGTTTGTTTGTGCACAAGGGTTCGGTTCTTACCTTACCTTTCCTGTTACATTTCACTATAAGCTGCAAGGAGAAACAGGCTGCATTTTCCACATTAAGTTTTGAAATCTCTTCAGTGAAGTACAGCTCACCACTTTTAAATTCTAACTTCCATGCAAAATCAGGATACAATTTGACTAAATTCTATGCCACTTTAAAATAAGGATGTGCTTTCCCTCCAGTTTGCAATAACACCTACATCATTTCTGTCTAAGGCCTTATCAGAAGTATCTTTAAAGTCTACGTTTCTACCAACAGTCTCTTCAAAGTATTCTGGGTCTTCTCTATCAAGATCCTCACAACTCTTCCAAAATCTTCCCCTTTTCCAATTTAAAAGCTGTCCTAACAGGTTTGGTACTTGCAAACTACAGCACCCCACTTTTCTGGCACCGAATCCTGGTTTATTAAAGCTACCAGAAAGCAATATACCAGAAATGGAAGGGCTTTTTTAAAAAGGCATTTATTAAGTTGAAAATTTACAGTTTTAGGGCTATAAAAATGTTCAAACTAAGACATCCAGAGAAAATCTGTTCTAGTTTTCAGGCTGCTAGAATGTGATATACCCGAGCTGCTGGGATGGCTGTTAAAAGGGGGACTTTAATATGTTACAAGTTTACAGTTTTAAGGAAGTGAAAGTGTCCAAATTAAGGCACCAACAAAAGGTTATCTTCACTCAAGAAAGGCTGATATTGTCTGGAACAGCTCTGTCAGCTGGGAAGTCATGTGGCTGGCATCTGCTGGTCCCTTCTTCCTTGGCTCCATTGCTTTCAGCCTCTGTTCCTCTGGGGGGTTCTTCACTTTGCTTCTTCAGGACCAGCTTTCATCTCTTGGCTTCCCTTGGTTCTCAATAGGTTCTAGCTTGCCTAACACCTCATAGCAATGATTGCTGGGCTCCAAGCATCTCCAAACATCTGTGTCTCTGTTCTTTGCCTGATGGTTTTGCTCCGAAATTTCTGTCTGCTCTGTCAATTCTGATTTGCTCCAAAACATTCCCTCTTTTAAAGGAGTCTAGTAAACTAATCAAGACCCACCTGGGTGGAGTCACATCTCCATCTAATCAAAAGTTATACCCACAATTGGGTGTATCACATCTCCGTGGAGGTAATTTAATCAAAAATTCCAACCTACAGTATTGAATCAGGATTAAAAGAAATGGCTGCTCCCACAAGATTGGATCAAGATTAAAGTATGCCTCTTCTGGGTTAACAAGAAATCATGACATGTGGTTCTGAAGACACAGCATGAATTCTGAAACATTTTTATCATAATTCCTAACCTTCATCTAATTATGAGGGACATCAGGTAGACCTCAGTTGAGGGATATTCTACAAAACAATTTGCCTGTACTCTTCAAAAATGTTAAGATTATGAAAGACAATGAAACATTAAGAAAGTGTTACAGATTAAGAGACTAAAGAGACACTATAACTAAATGGAATGCATGAGCCTGGATTGGATCCTGGATAGAGGGTGGGGAGTCAAATGATGAGGGAGAAGCTTTAAGGGACATTGAAAAAGGAATATGCTTTAGGTAATAGCATTGTATCCATATTGATTTTTCTGGTTTTAATAACTGTGTTATGGTCATATGAAAGCATTTTCCTGTTATCAGGATATAGATGCTGGTATTTAGGGGTCAAAGGGAAAAATGTCTGCAGCATGTTTTTGAACAGTTCAGAAAAAGTCAATAGATGATAGATTAGACAGATAGATGTTAAATAAGATAAAATAAAATAACTTTATATTTGGCCTAAATATAAACAGTTGATCTAACTAGATCAAGAATATATAGGAGTTATTCCAACAAGTTTTAAGTTATAACAAAATATAGTTTGCCCCCAAAAAGTAATTTTTAGGATTTCTTTCTCATAACATTCATAATTTATATTGTTTAGAAATGATAAATTCTTTCTTAAAGCACTTTGGCTAAAACTCTGTCCTCTAGACACTTAGTTCAATACAAACCTTCCCATTTAATTTTTAAAAGAACTCAGGAGTTCTCTTCCCTACAATTAAATTTAAATTTGATACTACAATTTCTGTGAAACTTGCCATTTACAGGATTAAAATTGTTGCAAATCACAAAGCAGCACAAAATTCATAGAGATGTGTTCTTGGAGACTAGAACTACTCAACGAGACTACACTATTAGTCAAGAGGCATACGTTCTTTTCTTTTATTTGAACACTAAGCAATGTGAATTAGTCTAGCTTTATTCATGAATAATATGACTCTAAGAGCTAATGATAATTTTATAATGTTATGAACCTTTTCTTAATTTAAAATACCATTGCATATATTGAGTTAAAAAATGGAAAAGAGAATCTGACTCCTCCATAAGGCCATTGTGTTATAGATACATTTTTAGAATTAACTTATTTATTAATTAAAAAAAATTTAACACCCAACGAATGAAAACATTAACATGTGATCATTCTGTCCTACATATATAATCAGTAATTCACAATATCATCACTTAATTGCATATTCATCATTTCTTAGAACATTTGCATCAATTCAGAAAAAGAAATAAAAGGAAAACAGAGAAAAAAAAAGATTATACATACCATACCCCTTACCCCTCTCTTTCATTTATCACTAGCACTTCAAACTAAATTTATTTAACTTTTGTTCCCCCATTATTCATTTTTATTCCATATGTTCTACTCGTCTGTTGACAGGTAGATAAAAGGAGCATCAGACACAAGGTTTTCACAATCACACAGTCACACTGTGAAAGCTGTTTTATCTTCAGTAAACATGGCTACTGGAACACAGCTCTATATTTCCAGGCAGCTCCCTCCAGACTCTCCGTTACATCTTGGATAACAAGGTGATATCTACTTAATGCATAACAATAACCTCCAGGATAACCTCTTTACTCTGTTTGGAATCTCTCAGCCATTGACACTTTGTCTCATTCATTCTTCCCCCTTTTGGTCAAGAGGGTTTTCTCAATCCTTTGATGCTGAGTCTCAGCTCATTCTAGGGTTTTTCTCAATCCCTTGATGGTGAGTCTCAGCTCATCCTAGGATTTCTGTCCCACGTTGCCAGGAAGGTCCACACTCCTGGGAGTCATGTCCCACGCAGAGAGGGGGAGGGTGGTGAGTTCACTTGCTGTGTTGGCTGGGAGAGAGAGGCCACATCTGAGCAACAAAAGAGGCTCTCTTGGGGGTGACACTTGGCCTAAATTTTAAGTAGATTTGACCTATCCTTTGTGGGGTTAAGTTTCACATGAACAACCCCCAAGACTGGGGGCTCAGCCTATAGCTTTGGTTGTCCACACTGCTTGTGAGAATATCAAGAATTCAACTGTTTTCACCATTCCCTGAAGGGGACTTTGCAAATACTTTTCGACTCACTGATATAGATACATTTTGAATGGTGTAGATACATTTTTAAAAAACAGAAAAGAGAACAGCCCTTATTATTCCATTCTCTGACTAGCTTTCATTGAAAGCTCTATTTCTGTGTGTAGTAAACCTCAGAAAATAATTAAGGAGAAATTTCTCATTCTTTAAAATATTAGTTTCAATTTTTTTAATGATTCAAATGTAGAAAATTCAAGCTAGAACTATTATTTTCAATATTATTAATTACAAGGTTTTGCGTCCATCCTGTGACTAAAATTTTTTGAGACCAAAAGCAGTACTGGATCAAAAAATGTATATTTTCATGAATGTAAAGTTCTGTTATTTTAAACAGAAAATCATACATAAGATGTTTTTTTAAAGATGGTGTATTAGTTAGGGTTCTCTAAAACAGAATCAACAGGGAAAACTCACAAATATAAAATTTATAAAGGTGTCTCACGTGACCACAGGAACGCAGAGTCCAAAATCCACAGAGTAGGCTGTGAAGCCGATGATTCCGATGGAGGGTCTGGATGAACTCCACAGGAGAGGTTCACCAGCCAAAACAGGAAAAGCCTGTCTCTTCTGAATCCTCTTTATAAGGCTTTCAGTGATTAGATTAAGCATCACTCATTGCAGAAGACACGCCCCTTTGGCTGATTACAAATGGAATCAGCTGTGGATGCAGCTGACATGATCATGATTTAATTCTATAAAATGTCCTCATCGCAACAGACAAGCCAGCACTTGCCCAACCACCACTTAGCCAAGTTGACACATGACAGATGGATGTCACACCATCATCTGCATAGTTACAGTTCTGAATATGAATGTAATTTTTTACATATAAAAATAGCCATTTTTGTTGAAAGTAGATGGTAAGTAATATTTTAAAACTTTAACCTATATGTGAGACTAAAGCAAAAAAGATTTATTTGGTACAAAATTTGTATTTTGACTAGTGCATTTCCGAATGTAACTTATGTGGACAGCTTAACTGAATACCATAAGTTCATGGAACCTTAAGTAGGGCATGAAATTTTGTAAGTTTGTCTAGAGTGATGCCTCAATAAATCCCAGAAGGATTTGAACAGTGCATAAAAAGTATTTGCAAAGGTTTTGCTCTGGGTTCAAAATGGCAGGCCAGCCTGCTGTTGCAGCATCAGGCCAATGGCTGGATGGTATGCAAAAGTGCTATTACAATGCTGCAGGGTTCAATAAACTGGGGTTAATGTGAGATGATACAATAGCTGAAACTGAAGGTGTGAAAGAAGCCATAAGAAGGTATCCTGAGAACCTTTATAATGTCAGGGTGTTTCACATTAAGAGAGCACTGGACCTGAGCATGAGACAGCAAATCTTGCCTAAAGAGCAGTGGACAAAATATGAGGAGGATAAATTCTATCTTGAACCATATCTGAAAGAAGTTATTCAGGAAAGAAAAGAGAAAGAAGAATGGGCAAAGAAATAATCATGTATTTGAAATGATGCAGCAGTCCCCAAAGTACTTTTATGAAGGTGGTAAAACCTAGAATGTACAATTTAAGGAGTATTTAGGCTAAAATGTATCACTCTAAACAAAGATAATCTGTAATAATTGTTGGAGTTTTTTAATTCTAAACCTTATAAAAATCTTAACTACTGAAAAAAAAAGTATTTGCAAAGTCCCCTTGGGGTAATAGTGAGAAAGGGGGAAAATTCAACTTCACCAAATGGAGTATTCTTGATTTTTTTACAAGCAGTGGGGACAACCAAAGCAGTAGGCTGAGCCTCCAATCTTGGGGTTTGTTGACATGAAATTAACCCCACAAAGGATAGGCTAAGTCTACTTAAAATTAGGCCTAAGAGTCACCCCCAAGGGAACCTCTTTTGGTGCTCAGATGTGGCCTCTCTCTCTCAGCCAACATGACAAGCAAACTCACTGCCCTCCCCCACTCTATGTGGGACATGACTCCCAGGGGCGTGGACCTTCCTAGCAACATAGGGACAGAAAACAGAAAAGTAAACCTTCTCAACTAAAAGGGGGAAGAGAGAAATGAAACAAAATAAAGTGTCAATGGCTGAGAGATTCCAAACAGAGTCGAGAGGTTATCCTGGAGGTTATTCTTATGTATTAAATAGATATCACCCTTTTAGTTAAGGCGTAACAGAGAGGCTGGAGGAAACTGCCTGAAAATGTAGAGCTGTGCTCCAGTAGCCATGTTTCATGAAGATGATTGCATAATGATATAGCTTTCACAGTGTGACTGTGTGATTGTGAAAACCTTGTGTCTGATGCTTCTGTTAACTACCTTATGGATAAATGAGTAAAACATATGGATCAAAAATAAATAAATAATAGAGGGAACAAATGTTAAAATAAATTTAGTAGATTGAAATGCTAATGACCAATGAAAGGGAGGGGTAAGGTGTACGGTATGTATGAAGTTTTTTTCTGTTTTCTTTTTATTTATTTTTCTGAATTGATGTAAATGTTCTAAGAAATGATCATGGTGATGAATATACAAGTATGTGATAAAAAAGAATGTTTATATTGTATGTTTATTTGTTTTATTAATAAAAAATTTAAAAAATAGCTATTTCATGGAATTGTAATTTGCTGGAATATATGATTTGGAGATTGAAATTCTTCCAAAAATCATTTACAGCTATGGAAGATACTTATAATTTTCTTTAATACTCATATAAATTCAATACCATTTAGTATAAATGCAATGCAAAATTTCCATGTATTATTTAAGTTATTATTTAAGAAACCAATAAGTTATTGGCTTGTCATACTCTGGTAATTAATAACCTGGATGTTTTTATCATTAAAGTAAAGCAAGTTCAAATAAAACCTGGTCACAAAGGATTAACCATATTATATGTGAAATTCTTGGATACTGAGTCATTATACTCCCCAATGTAAGAAAAGTATCTGTGGTTTTCTGCAAGTATTTTGGACAGCTGTTCAGATAATGGGATGAAATATAGGCTAGAAAACTTTAAAATGATCTTTCAGAATTTCCAGAGTGTTCAAATACAGCCATATTTCATTCAAAATAGACAAAGGGAGGAGAATAGTAAATAAGCTAGGTTATAGACCATGTTTTCTATTGATTATTTTGCTTTCTAAGTACCTTGGACTAATACAGTTTTCTTGCTCAATTATAATCTATTTTCCATATAGCACCAGACTAACTTTTAAACATTCCTTCACTTCTGTTTAAACCTTCCAGGAACTTTCAATTGCTTCTAAAATACAGTCCTACATAATCTTGTCACCATTCCCTCTGCAGCATTAGGTCATCTGGTTCTCTTTCTGTTCCTCTGATACAATAACTTGGTTTCTACCTTGGATCCTCTGCATTTTCCCCCACTTCTCTACTCCCTTCTCTTTGTAAGGTGATCTCTTTGCCAACATTCACGTCTCAGTCCAAATGGCCCCATCCCCAGGGTCCTGTAAATCTGTCTCTTGCATTGTCTTTAATAGTATTTATTATCTATCAATATCTACTTTGCTTATGTGCCTTTTTTCTCTCAGATGAAAACATAAACTTCAAGGTGTAAAGATATTTGTCACTAAAAGGATGCCTGGCACAAAGTGGGCAAAAAAATTTTGTTATATGAATGAATCTCCAAAATGTTTCTTTTTTTTTTTCTTCTGGGCTAAAAACTGACACTTTTGGTGAAACCCTCACATTTCATAAAGGGCTTCTTTATTGACATTAGCAAAGAATTCCTTTGAGACTAAAATGGAAGTCATCTTTTAGTCCAAATTATTTAATGTTTATATTTCAGCCCTTCTAAAATTAAAAAGCAGAAGAATATCTTGTTTCATGAGTCTAAGGAAACCACCAGAATATCTGTTTTGTGTTCAAATCCAACTACAATGGAAATGTTACTGCCAAAGTGAAATATATTGTGTAGGTTCTTTTTAAAAAGTATTTGCAAAGCACAGATTCTGATCACCACAGAAATTACAAGCAACAATTTATTGAGTAGAGGGGGTGGCAAAAGATGATGCCTTGCTTCATTGCGGTGGAATAATATTTAGTGTTCCATTGTTTCAGTCACTGGAAATGATTTTCTTCCTGGAAATAACATTAGTCAGGTTACTAGGTGTCTCAGTTTGCTAAAGCTGCTGGAATGCAGCATACAGATATGGAATGGCTTTTAAAAAAGGAATTTATGAAGTTGCAAGTTTAATTTCTAAGGCTATAAAAATATCCAAACTAAGGCATCCAGAGAAAGATATCTTAGTTCAAAAAAAGCTGATGGGTCTGGAGCATCTCTGTCAGTTGGAAAGGCATGTGGCTGGCATCCGCTGGTGTCTCTGGCTTCTTAGTTTAAAGGGCATCTTCCCCAGGGGCATCTTCTTTCTGCATTGCCAAAGATCTCTGGCTGTGTGGGCTCTGTTGGCTCTGAAGCTTTTTCCCTCTTTAAAGGGCTCCAATAAGCAACCCTACATTGACAACTTTGAATAGGTGGAGCCACATCTCCATGGAAACCGTCTAATTAAAAGTTACAACTCACAAGTTCCGGATGCAAAGGTTGTTCTGTGGCATAATTTAGGCATTGGAGGAGCTGTAGTTGTAATATTGTACAAGATGGGTTTTCCTGAAGCTGCCAGAGCTCGTCAAATTGTGGCTGCTCCAACCAGCTCTGTAGTCAATGGATTTAAGGCAGATCTTGTCTTTAAAGAGATTGAGAAGAAACTTAAAGAGGAAGGGGAGCAGTCTGAAGAAAATTGGTGTTATTTTACCTTCAAAGTGAAGGTTGGCCCTGGGAGTAAAGAATCCTGCTGGGTGGAGGATGTGAAGTATGGCAAAGAATCAGTGCTTCCTAACTCAGACAAGAAAGCTGACTGCACAATCACAATGGCTGACTCAGACTTACTGGCTTTCATGACTGGTAAAATGAATCCTCAGTCAGCTTTCTTTCAAGGCAAATTGAAAATCACTGGCCACATAGTTCTGGCTATGAAATTACAAAACCTACAGCTTCAGCCAGGCAAAGCTAAGCTGTGAAGAACTCCCTTTAGCTACTTTTGAAAATCAAGATGAGATTTATAGAAATATATTCATGTATTTCATTGTCAGGAATTAGACTGAAATTATTGGCAAATAGCATAAGGTAGATTGGTTTTTTAATGGGTGTGACCAATCCTGTTTTCCTTAGCTTTGGGTGAATAGGCCTTAATGATATACTACTGCTTTGCTGAATTGTATACAACTGTGCATTACAAAGTTAATATGGTGATTATGATTTGGGGTAAAATTGAGTTTCAGAATAAAATTAGGAACAGTAAAATCCAAAAACTATGTAAACAAAGGCTTTCATGTTGCTTATAAAGTGTATTTAAGGATTATTCTGCTGAAAATTCAGTTTAAGAGTTTACCTTGGGAGAATCAGGGAAGAAATGGAGTTTCAGTAGCTGGGCAGTAATTAGTGTTGTGCACTTAATTACCGTACCCTATTTTCCATTAATAATTTTTTAAATTCTATACTGGGATGTAGGGTTTTTGTTTTTTTTTTTTAATTATTTACATTTCATTCAATCGTAAATGGTATTTTCTTCCCCAGTTAAAAGAATTATGATCAGAATTTGGGGGAACACATCATATAGCTGAACATAGGCCTATTTTTAAAATAAAAGTGTTTTAAAAATGGGTTTTCTTTTTGAAAAATCAGTGTATTAGAGTCATGAAATGACTATTACTAAAAATAATTGAACATAGCTTACTTAGTGATGCACAGTTTTTTGCTATAATCTCATATTAATTTAACTAGATTTGTAAAGCTCTGTCTTTTGTTAAATTTTCTTTCTTCATATGGGTTTTGTTTAATTAATTATCTTCATTTAATTTATCTCTCTGCTTAGTTTTTCTAATACTAGTGTTACTATTTCTTATAACTCAATGTGATATTGGATAAAATACTGTTTTTGGAAGAATGTTTAATAGAAAATTAAAATTGCTCTTATTGAAAAAAAAAAGTGACCACTCACAACTCAGTGGGTCATGTCTCCATGGAAACCATCAAAAAGATTACACCCAGCAATATTGAATGAGGATTAAAGAATATGGCTTTTCTGGGGTACACAACAGTTTCAAACTGGCACACTAGCCTTGCCCTGATTGCATATCCTCCACAGTAATCATAGGTTTATACCTAAAGGAAAACTGGACAGAAACATCTACTCAGGTCATTAGAGCATTACACAGCTAATAAGAGCTATGCACTAGGCTCACCTGCCCAAGAAGAAGAACCCTGCTGGATCTTTATCTAACTCTCAATACCTGGCTTAGTACTCAGCAGTAAATGGAAATGAGAAGATAAAATTGGGGAGAATTTAACACCCTATATCTTGTCAACTATCAGTGAACAAACAGGTTTTGTTCAAAAAGTTCTTTTCCAAACTAGTCATTTTTTAAATATGAAAAAATGTCTCCCTGACTCTAAAGTTAGTTTTCTAAGCTAGCCCATTAAAAAAGCAAGTTTTCTTTCACTCTTTTATCAGTATTTATCAAATGTCTTCTCCTATGCTACGTAATATGGATCAAGTTGGTATAAAATGTAAGGAGGCAAAGTATGGTCAGATCACCACCTGAGTAAATAACTATAAATTACGATAAGTGGAATTAAAGCTATAATTAAAGCATGTGGCAAGGAGACCTGATTTAGTCTGATGAGTCAAAGAGGGCTTCGATGAGAATGTGACGTTTGAGCTGAGATTGGAAGGATGATTGTGAATTAAATAAGCAAAGTAGAGAGTTTGGGGAGAATTGTATTCTGAGTGAGAAGAGCAGAAGAACAGGCCAGAGTTGAGTGGGAGAATGCACATTGAGGAAACAGAAAGAATACCAGTGTGTCTGGAGATGAAGCAATGAAGGAGACAGTTGGCACCTGATAAGACTGGAGAATTAGACAGGAAATAGGCCATAAGAGGTCTTGTAGACATTGTTAAAGAGTCATTAACGTGTTTTAAATCTGGATAATAAAATCAGATTTGCTGCACTGTTTTTTCTGTAATATGTTGGATGTGGAACGGAGTTGAATGCAAGGCTTCTCCTGGAGGCCTGATCTCAGACTAATCAGCAGTGGGAAACAGAGCTAGCAAATGGCATCTGACTTCTTGGTCCTGCCTTTTCCTGGAACACATGAACAACTTTCTTTTGAAGCATTTACTTGATGTATAAATGTGGGGAAACAAAAAGTTCGTCATGATTACAAAGTCTTTGTTTGATGATATCATCGGCAATTTTCAAGAGAAATCCATAATCTTGCATTCTTGTCATAAAAAGCTTTTCAATTCCAAATAACTATTTAAAAGAATTTCTCTTTGCTACGTAAACTAAAATTTACAGTCTGTAGTTTAGATATGTTGAATTTGTAGAAGTGTAGAATTTATCATTACCTTCAAATTCTCTTCTGACTTTGCTACTTGAAATATGGGCCAGAGACCACCAGTTGCAGCAGCAGCACCCAGGAGCTTTGTAGAGAGAATCACTGCCCTTACCCAGACCTGAATCAGAATCTTCACTTTAACAAGATCTCCAAGTGATTTATTTACCCGTTAATGCACAGCCCTAGAACTTTGCTCACATCTGCAGAGGAATTTCCCTTTCAATAGTTGAAAGGATTTAGTTGTGTTTGTTTTTGTTCAATTTCATTAAAGTTCACAGTTCTGCCCTTTCAATATGCTGCTATTTAATACTGAGCTCTAAAAATCAATTCAGAAGAGCTTGACACATCAACATTGAAACAAATTCCTATTTTCAATTTTTTCTTCTCCTTTCCTTTCAGTGGGTATATTACTTCCACATCCCTATTTCAGATAAACATTGTGGTATAAACAAATGTATTTTTATTGTCTTCCCAGAAAAAGGATAATATCATTTCTGGAATCATTCATTGAACAGTATACTTGTAACAAAAAGAAAACTGTCAGAAAAATGGAAAGAGGAATTGAGCACGACAAGGCACTTTTCCATTCATCATAAAGATAGATGGCTCTTTTGTAAAGGAAGTTTGTTAATGTTCTTTTTAATTTGGTAAAGGAAGGTTTCAGAAATTTTTCTGGAGCAAATTTTGAGTCAAAAGAATTAAGATGTTTCAAAACATATAATAAAAGCAATTGTGGTTTAGAGTCTTGGTCCTTGTATTAGTTTCCTATTTGCATTATAAGAAACTACTACAAATTTACTGGCTTGAAACAACAAAACTAAGGTGTTGGCAGCACTGCTTCCTTCCAGAAGCTCTAGGAGATAATCTATTTCCTTGCCTTTTCCAGTTTCTAGAGGCTGCCTGCATTCCTTGATTTGTGACCCCTTTCTATCTTCAAAGTAAGCAATGGCCAGTTGGGTCTTTCTCATTACGTATCACTGAGTCTACAGCCTTCCTCTTCGACTTTTAAGGGCCCATGGGCCCCCCTCAATAATCCAGGATAACCTCCCTCTTTTAAGGCCAGCTGATTAGCAACTTCAATTTATTTGCAACGTTAATTACCCTTTGCCATTTAATGTAACGTATTCACATGTTTTGAGGATTAGAATGTGGATATCTCTGGGGGCCCATTACTCTGATTACCTTAGTCCTTGTGGGGAAGCATGGAGCCATAGAATGGGGAGAAAAGTGGAGAAGGAATTCTGCAGAGAGATAAGGAGAGGGCAGTCCCTACAAAGGGTCTCAGACTATGATCTCAGAAGAAAAACAATGAGTGAGAATTTCCCTATAGTTAGTATTGATTGGAAATGAGACTTTAAATTGGTTTTTATCATGGTTTTTAATATTCTACTTTAGGTTAATTCCTGTTCTGCAGATGTGTATTTCTCCATTAAGTTCTTACATTTAATGAAAAACCTGTTATGTCGGGTGTCTTTTGGAATGAAGATAGAGGGTAGGTGAAACTATATTTGCCCAGACTGGAGTAAGGCCAAGCTTAGAGGAAACAACTGCTATACAGTGAAACTGATTAGAAGGATTGGGAATCAAGCCAGTAGCAGAAATTCACAGCAAGAGACAACAAGGGAGATTGTCTCCATGTCCATGCCCTACCGCTTGCAGGGATTCAGAGGAGGTACATTTGTGACAATTCATTTTAACTAAGCAGAAATGACTACTGATTCAACAATTAGAGATGGAGTCATTCATTATGTATTAAGCACTGAGATACTAAAGCAAACAGATATGCTTCTACCTTCAAAGTGCTTGCAGTCTAGAGGGAGAGATGAAAACAGAATGAAGTATGCATAGAGAAAAGCACCAGGAGCATTTGGGAGCAGGAGGAGAAACTTCCAAATCATACTGCACTTAACAAGAAGGCTTTCCAGAAATGATGTCTGAATGGCATATGGAAGTATATAGGAGTTTATATGTAGGTGGAGAGAGGAAGATTGGCATTTCAGAAATAGCAAACGTCAAAGTCCACAAATGTATAGACACGGTGTGGATGCTAGAGTCATACTCCAATTTTATCTCTGTTGCCCCTTTATCCATCACACATTTTTCAGTGATGAAGGGTTTTTCTTCCTATAAAAGCAAATCCTCTCTGCTCTGATCCTATCCATTCTTCCCTCCCAAGAGTCTCCCTGCTATGTTAATTATCCTTTGTCTACCTCTTAAATCTTCAATCTTTCCCTCTCTTCTGGCTCCTTTTTTATACTTAAACAAGCACTTTGCATCTCTCATTTTCAATAATTTTTAATGTCCTCTCCCAGCTCCGTTTATCTACTGCCTTGTCTTTTCTTCATTGCCAAACTTCATGAAATCTGGTAATGTGAGATTTTTCTACTTTCTAATATTCAAGTTTCAAAACCCCCTACCAACCTCTTTAAATCTGCTTTCACCAAGAACTTCTTTGTTGAAATTCAATGACTATGTTTCAGTCATCGTATTAGATTCCTAGAACTTCCACAACAAAGTAACATGAACTGGGCAGTTAAAACAATAGAAATTTATTCTCTTACAGTTCTGAAGGCTAAGGTTTCAACAAGACCATGCTCTCTCCAAAGGCTTTCCTTGCCCTTCCCACCTTCTGGTGGTTCCTGATAATACTTAGTGTTCCTTGGCTGGTGGACACATCACCCAAATTTCTACCTCCATCTACACATGTCTTCTCCCTATGTGTCTCTCATTATATGACATTCTTCTTTCCGTGTTTGTCTGTCTCTTCTTATGGAGTCATCCATCATCTTGAATTAAGGCCCACCCTAATTCAATATGACCTCTTTTTTATTTGATTACATCTGCAAAGACCCTATTAATTTGATTACATCTGCAAAGACCCTATTTCCAAATAAGGCCACATTAACACTCAGTGGAGGTTAGAACTACAAAATGTCTTTGATGGGGAAAACAACTCAACCCATAACAGACATTAATTTTCTGAACTCTTACATATTTGACCCCGGCGCTAACTTCCTTCTGGAAATGCTCTCTCTCTCTCTCTTCTGGGATAACACCGATTCTGCTCTTTCACTCTCCTGGCCAATCCTCAACCTCTTTTTCAACCTTCTCTTCCTTCACCTCTCCAATAAGAATCAATGTTCTCAAGTGCATTCATATATATTTCTTAGTTTAAGGGTAACTCAATGAAATAGTTCTCATATAAAAATAATATTTGAAATGTGACTTAGAATTCACACTAACCGAATTCAACCTACACAAGTTACTTGACTGCCGCTGTTCCCAGCCACACTGTCTCCCAGGCATTTCTTTTACTGCTCTTCTATCAAAACAAATATGTCAACTTAATTTGAAGAAAAAACAAAATCTGTTCAATTAGAGTGTGGGAACAGGACAGTGCAATGGAGAAGAGAGGGTAGAAATTGTGGTTATAAACTTCACTTTGAAGTTCTTAATGAATGGCATAATAATCAAATGTAACCCACTAATGATATTTAAATGCAACTCCTATTTTTTTCAGAAGAAAAAAAATTAAATTATCAGCAACAAATAAACTAGATCTCCATTTATTCTCAAATGACTGAGGTTGATTTTTTCTTAAATAGAAAACATCCTGGAAAAACATCAGGAGTATTTTTCTGGTGCTGAGAAATATTTTACTACTTACAAGTTTCCACCACAGCCCTCTGCCCACACAAAGTGGTTTTGAAATAGCGTTCATTTTCTTAATGAAAATAAAGTGCTTGTACAGAGCTAGCCAAAACAAATATCTGAAGATTAAACAGAAATATTAAATGGAATGCCTTGTATAAAGAATACAGGATTAATGAATGGAGACTTGAGGTTGGGTAATGCAACAATATTCTGATGGCTATAGAGTTATTCCACCTATGCTATAGAAACTTCATTTTGTAGGCTCATCCTTGTAAGTGAAGCCAGCATAGTCAAAATGATATGCTAGTATTTACACTTTCACTTAAAGTCTACAAAAATGTGTCAATCCCTGGTTCAGACTAAAGATGAATGACACTTTGCTTAATTGATATATTCCCCAAAACATGATATACTTTGTAAAAGTCATCATTTTTTTAGTGATCCAGATAAACTTGCTTTTTTTTCTCATGAAAACCTTTTCTAAACCACCTTATAAGTATGAATTCTTATTTATGTCTGGCTCAAACTAAGACCTCTCTTTTGTAATTTACATTGGACTAGAATTTCAGGTGAGGGCTTGGTTCTGTATTCAACCTTTAAAGTAAAAAATTGCATATACTCAACACTATCCTTGAAAATCCCTTACACTGCTGTAAAATATAGTCCGTGGCATTTCTAAGCCACATTAGGATGTAATTTGCCACCTCTAGAGTCCTGCGCAGCCAGTTTCTCCCTTAGTCTCAGACTTGAGTTTTGTTCCTTAGAAAATATTAACTGGCTTATATTTAGTCGCATCATTATGTAATAGAAAAAACAACTTGGCTGGTCTTTATCTCCAGTTCCTGAGGAAGCAACCTCTGAATCTTTGGGATTTCCTGGGATACGAGTGTCTTTGTTCTTTGTGGTGGGCTAAGACAACAGCTGGTAGTTACTGGGTAGCCAGCCACACCTGCAGTTTTGACGAGGTGATTGGGGGTGGTAGGAAGGTGGGCAGGCTGCACTAAAAAGGTAATTAGGGGGTTAGAACTTTGAACCTCCCTGACGTCTGGCATGGAAGGGGATTGGTGATGTCAACCACACCCCTGATGTCAACCACACACATGGACACTGATTCTACCAATCATGCCTATATAATGGAACCCTGTATGAACTCTGGGCATTTGAAGAGATTCCTGAAGACCTTTCATTATTAATAAGACACATCTCTGTACCAGGATGAAGGGTGGCAGGTCTTGGCTCCATGTAGAAAGAAAATGGAAACTTGCATTTGAAACCCTCCCAAACACCGCCCTTTTTGTCACTTCTTTTGGTTTCTTGTTATTTGTATCTATTTACTACAATAAAGCAATAATCATTAAGTATTTTCACTTTCAGTGAGTTCCATGAGTGGTTAACAAATTATCACACCCAAGGGGGTAGTGACAAAAATTTGTATAGTCAGTTGATCAGAAGTGTGGGTGGCCAGGGCTCCTGAACTTGTGAATGGCACCTGAGTGAGGGCACTGTAGTAGAGGAATGCCCTTAGCCTGTGCAGTCTGGCCTGACTACAGTTAGCTAAAGTCAGAATTGAATTGAACTGAATTACTGTAATATTTGTAGTTGGTGTCAGAAGCTGTGCAGAAGCTAGAATTTTCTGCAAAACCTTAAACTACATTGCAAGAAAAGTATGTAACTTTTCAGCATTAGAATCACATTTGTTGAGGAGATAATTATACCACAAGAAGCACAAGAGAACTATCGAGAAAATAACCTATGGAGTCACCCAACCCATTTCTTTGTTTACCTACCTTATACTGTACAACTTAATTATATGTGTTTGATGATACATATTTCCTGAAATTCTAAAAGACCAGGTAACCTAGGCATCAAACACATAATTTCCATGGTCTATGTTAAAAGATAACCACTTGCCTATGTCCTGGTCAGAAACAGTAGCTCTTCGTGGAGGGCAAGTACATGTTTGATAGTTACAACCCAGGGAATTGAGGTGACACTGTCATATAGTGGGTAGAGGCCAGGGTATTGCTAAATGTCTTGCAATACATAAGGCAGCTCCCTCAGCAAAGTATTATCTGGGCCACTAATCCCAAGGTTGAGAAAGTTGATCCAGCATGTCAGAGACACCATGGGCTTTCATACCCACTGACCTATGATGAGACAACAGCTAGTCTGACAGTATTATCAGGTATCTAACTCAATGTCTTATCTCTTTTTTCTTCTGATAAAGATTTTCCTCTTTGGGGAGTATATTAGTTTCCCGGCTGCTAAAACAAATATTATACAATAAGTTGACTTAACAACAGGAATTTATTGACTCATGGTTTCAGAGGCTAGAAGGCTTGCTTGCTCCTGGGATCACTATCTTCTGATTGGCCAGCAATTTGGGGATTTCCTTAGCTTTTCTATCAGAAACCCGTCAATGCATATGGCAATGACTTCTTTTCCTTCCACATAATGTTGATTCCAGCTTCTGGCTGCTCCTATAGTGTCTGTGGTGGTTTGAAGCTGTATGTGCCACAGAAAAATGATGTTCTTAAATCTAATCCATTCCTGTCGGGTGTAAACCTATTGTAAGTAGGACCTTTTCATGAAGTTACTTCAGTTAAGTTGTGCCCACCTCAAATAATCTTATTAATGGAATCCTATATAAGAGAAGGAAATTCAGACAAAGAGAGAAAGCCACAGAAAGCAAGAAGCTGAAACAGAACCCAGAAGAGAAAGAAGATGCTTCCATGTGCTTTGGTATGTGACATGCTAAGAATCAAGGGTCACCAGCAGCCAACCCCAGAATGTGCAGTCTTGGGAAGGAAGCATTACTTTGATGATACCTTAATTTGGACATTTTCCCTGTCTCAAAACCATAGGCTAATAAATTCCCATTTTTAAGCAATCTATTTCATGGTATTTGCTTACGCAGTTCTAGGAAACTCGAACAGCTTCTCTTTCTCTGCCTAATTTCCTTTGCCTCATATTTCTTCAGCCCTATTGAATTAAGGTTCACCCTCATTCAGTGTGGACACACTCACCTAAAAACATCTTCAAAGGTCCTATTTACAAATGGGTTCACACCCACAGGACCAAGTGGAACATGAACACGTCTTTTGGAGGGGACATGTTGATCCTCAACAGGGAATAATAGAGATTTTCTCTCCCATTATTTATATTCCTTCTCATGACAAGAGTAATTCCTGTGAGTTCAACAAGAGCTCCAAATTGTTTAAGAGTACACTTGAGAGAGGATAATGTACTCAGAAAAAAAAAAGAGAGAGAATTGATGCTCCTTTGGTAATGGCCATTTACCTATTTAAGAGAAATCAGAAAGACCATGAAAACTGCAAGCGTGACTCAGAGATTGGTATGTTATGGTAACTATTTAGGGTACTATTCTAGTTTGCTAGCTGCCATAATGCAATATACCAGAAACAGAATGGCTCTTTGAAAAAAGGGAATTTAATAAATTGCTACTTTACAGTTCTAAGGCCGAGAAAATGTCCCAATTAAAACAAGCCTATAGAAATGTCCAATCTAAGGCATCCAAAGAAAGAGACCTTGGTTCAAGAAGGCCGATGAAGCTCAGGCTTTCTCTCTCAAGTAGAAGGGCACATGGCGAACACAGTCAGTTTCTCTCTCATCTGGAAGGGCGCATGGCAAACACAGCATCACCTGCTAGCTTCTTCTCCTGGTCTCCTATTTCATGAAGTTGCCCAGGAGGCATTTTCCTTCTTCATCTCCAAAGGTTACTGGCTGTTCTCTCTGATTCTGTAGCTATGTTGTTCTTCTCTGCTCTTTCTGAATCTCTAGCTTTCTCCAAAATGTTTCCTCTTTTATAGGAGTCCAGTAAACTAATCAAGACCCACCCAAATGGGTGGAGACACGCCTCACCTAATCCAGCTTAACAACCACTCTTAATTAAATCACATCTCCAGGGATATTATCTAATTACAGTTTCAAACATGCAATACTAAATAGGAATTAGAAGAAACAGCTCTCATTACAAAATGGGATTAGGATTAAAACATGGCTTTTCTAAGATACATACATCATTTCAACCAGCACAGGTACCTATTAGCTATGACTTTAATTTTACTTCAAATGTTCTTAAAATAAAGATAATCAGATCATGTTGTTAAAAATTGATTTTCTCAGAGAGAAATTTATAGATGCTTCCAGAAATAAGTATGTTTACAGAGACAGCAAAGCTGCAAAAACTTCTAAAATCATGACTCACATAACTGTCGATATTTAGGGGGAAAATAAGAGAAGTACCTTAATCAATCTAAGCATTTTTACCAATGAAGTATTAAAAATATGCCTTCCATGTGGGAGACCTGGGTTTGATTCCTGGACCATGCACCTAAAAAAATAAATAGTAAGGTAAGAATATATATATTGCTGGAATTTTAAATATGGCTTGTTAAAATTTATTTTCAACGTATAAAATCTTTTCCATGATAATGAATGAAACAACATTTAAAAGCTTGACACTCCTTTCTCTCTCTAAACCCAGCTCTGCAAATAAAATCATTATCCTCCCCAATATGCAGACCATGACATCCAGGGGTGAAAGTCTATCTAGCAACATAGGCTATGACTCCCAGGGATGAGCTTCACCCTGGCACCATAGGATCCACAATGCCTTCCTGACCAAAAGGGGGAAAAGAACTGTAACTGATAAGGTATCAGTGGCTGAGAGACTCCAAATAGAGTTTAGAGGCTACTCTTATACAAGCTTCAGTTACATATTGCTAATTATCATGGTTGTCAAACCTCAACCAAAACCATTTTTGCCAACCCTAAAGAACACTTAGGCTTTATCTGAGATTCTACAAAGGTTCCGTGCACTATGATTACTTTCCAGAAACCTACAACCTCCAGATGGATTCCTAGGTCAGATAAGGCAGATTTAGTTTCTTGTTAGCATTTCTTTTGTTTTTTAGAAACAACAAAACATCAACAATTCCATCCCCCATCCCATATTATCAATAGCCTTTTTCAAAATGAAAAAGTTAGAATGGGGATAGCCCAAATTATCTTAAAGATTGGGAGAAAGATCAAAGGAAAAGGTGGAGTTATAAACGAGAAGGCAGTATTTATCAAATGACTATGACTGCTGAATCATTATATAGATATTTCTTTTAGTTTCCAGGGTCTTGGAGCAGCTAGAAAGAAAATCCTAAAACTGTAGAACTGTAACCCACATCAAACTCTAAATCTGTTCTATAACTAATTGTTGCAGTGTGCTTTGAAATGTATTGTTTCTTTGTATATTTGTTATTTCTCACAACAAAAAATAAAAGCTTGCCACTACATACAGGAATTTGTGGGGTTAAAAGGAAAGATTGCAATGCAAAACATCATAACAATAGAAAATATTGCAGTAGCATATTTAAACGTTCATCTTACTTAGAATTAATCTATATCCTTCCATTTCATATTGCCCAGGGAGTATATAATTAATATTTAATGAATTATTCCATATCTTTTCACATCAAGTCCTGGAAACTCTGAGGTTTTCCCTAAAAGCCAGACTCCAAGTATTCATGACCTCAACAGTTGCTGCCACCAACAATTAAAACCCCACTACCATTACTATTGTCACCACCACCACTCTCTCTACACCACCATCTCCACCACCATCATCACCACCATCATCACCATCATCACCATCATCACCATCATCACCATCACCACCGTATCTACCACCATCTCCACCACCATCATCACCACCATCTCCACCACCATCATCACCATCAACACCATATCTACCACCATCTCCACCACCATCATCACCATCAACACTGTATCTACCACCACCACTGCCAGCACCAGCAACACCATCGCCAACACTGTTCTCTCCACCCTTATTATCACGCCTGGAATAATTACTCTGGTTTTGGTCAGTCCTGAATTCTAAGAGAACACCAGACAAGGATTTGACTTAACTAGTGACCAAGTCAAATAATTTCCACGGATATATTAGACATTCAAATTGGATTCTAAAGTGATACACAAATATTTGTACATTTTTAGATTACATAGCTTCTCTAAACATGACCCTAGTAACATAAACCATAAAGGAAAGTACTGATTTGATGACATAAAAACCAGCATCTTTGACACGAAAGAAATCCCACAAACAAAACTGAAACAGAGACAAAAAGCTAAAGAATTTTTGTCACATATGTATGACAAAGGGTTAATAAAGTGCTTTTACAAAACAGAAAAAGGAAGGATGGATAGTGCGACCATTTACTGGCCTATGAAAACCTGGGGGATAATTAGGCTTGGGAAAAAAACAAGATTTTTTTCAGTGCATGCTAAATTTGAGATGGCTGTGCAACATACAAGAAGAGATATTAAGTAGGTATGTATATTGTTTTTATGTAACTAAATGGACTTTCAAATGATTTTTTGCTATCGAATTTATTTTTTTAGTTTATTTTTAATATGCCATGAGAATATTATATATTTTCCAAAGTACTTTTCCAGGTGCAACTATCAACCCTTCCAAAAGATTCCTTTCATCTTTCTGATATAATAAAAGATACTGGATATAGTTTTGTCCTTCTCTTTTTGAAAACAATATTAATGACTTTAGTTGCCATATATCCTTATCTAATAAAGTAAAAAATTTACAAAAATCAGAAACCCAGTTTTGAAACATTTCTATTAGTTTTGAGATAAATAAGCATTTTCTGAGTTTTTAAAAAACACAGATAACACTTTGAACTCAGAACAATGGTAAATACATTTCTGCTGAAGGAAAGGGAAAAGAAAGGGAAACAACTTCTGTATTTCTCCACTGGCCCCAAAAGAGTTCATTTTCCAAAAATATACAGCAAATCAAACTCACAATGGTCATTTTGAATTTTTTACTTCAATGTGGGATTGAAGTAAACAGTAATTAAATAACTACCAATTTTCTTTCCAAAAAAAACCCAACAAAAATGTGAACAAAAAAGTGCATCTGCCTATACATGTTAAGTTTCTCAAGTTATGTTAGAAAGGTCATTCAATAATTAAAGAATGTTTTAAAAATAGTAACTATTTTCATTTTAAGAGAAGTTTCACCTCTCTCCCCAAATATTTAACCTGAAAGAATGCATTTGCATATATTAATGTCTTATGTATTTGAAGGAGCAACAGTATCAATAACTTGGCATTTTTGTTTACAATTGCTTCAAAATATTTTTCAATTTCACAAAACCATTATACTGTGTTGCTATGAAATAGAGAATGCAGATTCTAGGAAGCAAAGACTCTTTCTGAAACCAATGTTAAGTCAAAGAAATATAAAACAAGACATGATGCTAAATTTCTGGACCTAACATACTAAAAAGATTGAAACCTAGGAAAAACTACCTACCATATTATGGAAGAAATGAAGACCTGTTGATTTTTGGTTGTATGATATTCTATGCACTGTGTGAAAAAACAGTGTTAATTTCAGTACCTGCCTTGTTTTCATCCCTACCCTATTTCCTCTCTCTCTCTCTCTCCCCACCCCAACAATCTATTCATCTTTTACAAACTTGTGGAGATGAGCCCAAATCATCTCAGACTATTCAGAGAGTAATTAGTACAATGCACTAATGTGAAATGCAAGGGTAAAAAACGTCACTATTAATCTTCTCAAAAGCTTAATATGTTTCTATCATAAGTCTTTTAGGAAATCCTGTTGCTTTTAACCTTTTTATACAGTTTTTCCCTGAGATTTACTTGAATGTGGTTCATATAAGCACGTCCACCTTCTGCAGCTCTTTTTCGGCCACTTATGCCTTTCTTCCTTGACTGCTAACAATTAAACTGGTCCATTTAACATCTGAATCAAATGCTAATTTGCTACAGCAATTGAAAATTTTCTTCATCCTATCTGAGGTGGCAATGCTGGAAGCTGGGAAAGATTCTATTGACTGATTTAATCTCTTCTGTAGGAATTGATGCTGACTACATAAAAATTCTAGGAGATGACTTCCAGACCTCCAGACTTGCTATTGTAATTGCTGCTGTTGTAGAAGCTGCAATTGTAGCCACTGCTAAAGACTGGGGAGTTTGAAAGTGCTGTGCACCCCAGAAAAACCATGTTTTAATCCTGATCTAATCTTACGGGAGCAGCCCTTCCTTCTAATCCTGATTCAATACTGCAGGTTGAAAACTTTTTATTAGATTATCTCCACAGAGATGTGATGCGCCCAATTGTGGGTGTGACATATGATTAGATGGAAATGTGACTCCATCCATTCCAGTTGGATCTTGATTAGTTTGCTGGAGTCCTTTGAAAAGGAAATATTTGGAGAAAGTCAGAAATGGCAGAGGTGACAGGGAGAGATAGCTGACACAGACACTGACACTTGGAGAATACAGACACGGATGTTTGGAGATGCCTGAAGCCCAGTAGATGTTGCCATGAGATGTTAAGCAAGCCAGAACCTAGAGAGAGCCAAGGGAAGCCAAGAGATGAAAGCCAGCCCTGGAGAAGCAAAGTGAAGAGCCCACACAGGAACAGAGGCTGAAAGCAATGGAACCCTGGAGCAAGGGAGCAGCAGATGCCAGCCACATGACTACCTTATTAACAGAGGTGTTCCTGATCCATTGGCGTTTCTTGAATTAAGGTATCTTGACCTGAATGCCTTAGCTTGGACATTTTCATGCCCTTAGAATGGTAAACTTATAACTTATTAACCCTTTTTAAAAAGCTGTTCCAGGGCAGGCCACAGTGGCTCAGCAGACAGAGTTCTCACCTGCCCTGCTGGAGACCCAGGTTCGATTCCTGGTGCCTGCCCATGTAAAAAAAAAAAAGGTGTTCCTGTTCTGATATATCTCATTTCTGCGGCTTGCAAACTAACACAATTCCATTATAGGAAAGACAGCTGCAGCATGATGAAAAAGTTGGCTGGTATTTGTCTTCAGTTCCTGGGGAAGTAACCTTTACATCTCTGGAATTTATGATGATTATATTATATTTTGTTATTAGTGTTGGGTCCTGGACTGCACTTGATTGTTCATATGCTAATGAGATGGCAAGATGTGGCCAGCAATGCCTGCAGTCTTAGGGTAGGGGCTTTCACACCAGACAGATCAACCATGATTGGGGGTTGGAGCTTAGAGACAGGTCAGCTCAGCCCATCTCCATGACATCTGGGATGAGATGGTACAGGAGATTGAGTTCAATCATGTGGGCATTGATTCCACCAATCTTGCCTACAATATGGAGCCCCATATAAGCTCAGGAAAGTGCATGTTTCAATGAGCTTCCACAGTTGATATATTGGATTAATAAACAGAGATTGATACATCTTTGTTCCTGGATGATGACACTCTTGATTTCATGTGGAGTGTACATGGAGGCTTACCTTTGAGTCCCTGTAACTTGTCCTTGCATCTCCTCTTTTGGTTTCTTCTTATTTGTATTCTTTTACTATAATACAACTTCAGTCATAGGCAGAGAACTTTCGGTGAGTTCTGTGAGTGACTTTAGCAAACTATCAAACTCAAGGGGGAGGTGGAAATTCTTGAACTTGTAGATAGTTGCCTGAAAGTACAGATGGCTGGACCCAGACCATGTGAATGGTATCTGTAGGACAATATTTTAGAGGATCACCCTTAGTCTGCAGAGTCTTGCTTAACTCTGGGTAGTTAAGAGTCTGAATTGAATTGAATTGAATTATTGCAGTTTTTGCAGTTGGTGCTAGAAGCTGTTGGAATTTGTAGAAGTTTTTGCAAATCCTTGAAGCATCATTGACCTTCAGTCCTTTCACTACAAAGTTGTAGCCAACTTCAAGGGTCTAGTCTATCTCCTGCACTAAGCTAAAACCCAGAACCCAGGTTCTGCCTGCACCTGGAGCCACAGCCCACATTGTGTTCCCAGAGCCACACTCCTGTCAATACCCTCCTCACAGCCTAAAGTATCTTTTAAATGACTAAATGCATCATTTCTCTTGATTTAAAAGGAAAAAGGAATTTTTAAAAAAAGCCCTCCACTAGTACATTACTTCTTATCACCCTAAAATTTTTAAAAAAATTGTTATTAAAAGAAGCACAGTTCACACTGGGGAAATTATATAATAGTTTATTTAGAAAAAAATTTTTTTAATTATTGATATATAAAATCTAGTAGGCCCCAACATGGAGATGCTCATACTAAGCCCCACATTAGCAAAACCAAAAACCTAAACCTGTTTCTATTTCCGGTAAATGCCTGGTTTTCCCAGAAAATCTAATTTAAATGCAGTCAGATCAGTTATCACCAGCTACTCTCTTCCTCCCTACACTAGGTAACTTTTCATTCCTAAGCAACCACTCGTTCCCCACTTTGTAAGAGCCCCTTAAGTAAAATGGAAACTTAATGCAGTCAAGCAGAACATTTCTTCACTCACTTCCACATTTTGTTCTATTTGAGCTTCCCCTTCTTCATGGTGAATCTTCTTTCTAATTTCTGAATGTGATGCTACCCAATTCATGAATCATTTGATAAAGCTGTGAGATCCTAAATTACATGTGTTATAGTTTGCTAGCTACCAGAATGCAATATACCAGAAATGGAATGGCTTTTTAAAAGGGGAATTTAATGAGTTGCTAGGTTACAGTTCTAAGGCTGAGAAAATGTCCCAATTAAAATAAGTCTATAGAAATGTCCAATCAAAGGCATCCAGAGAAAGATACCTTGGTTCAGGAAGGCCGATGAAGTTCAGGGTTTCTCTCTCAAGTGAGAAGGCACATGGCAAACATAGTCAGGATTCCTCTCTCATCTGAAAGGGCACATGGTGAACATGGCATCATCTGCTAGCTTCTTCTCCTGGCTTCCTGTTTCACAAAGTTCCCTGGGAGTTGTTTTCCTTCTTCATCTCCAAAGCTCACTGGCTGGTGGACTCTGTTTCTCATGGCTATGTCGTCCTGCTCTACTCTCTCTGAATTGCTTTCATTCTCCAAAATGTTTCCTCTTTTATAGGACTCCAGAAACTTATCAAGACCCACCCAAAATGGGTGGAGACATGTCGTCACCTAATCCAATATAACAACCACTCGATTAAATCACATCTCCAGGGAGATGATCTGATTACAGTTTCAAACATACAGTATTGAATAGGGATTATTCTGCCTTTATGAAATGGAATTTTGATTAAAACATGGCTTTTCTAGAGGACATACATCCTTTCAAACCAGCACAACATGAAAATTTTTCCTTTTATTACTATTAATATTTTTAAAGCAACTTTCTGCTTTCAATATTTATCATTTCATACCTGGAAAAAATGTAATACACAAAAGTATACAATGGAGAAGCTTGTGAAGAAATAGTTTTAATCAGGTGTTCAATTTTGGATGTGCCATGTTTGAGGTACTTGTAGAAACCCATGCGGAGTTTTTGACTAGGGAGGTACCAATTTCAGAATTTTTGCAGAGAAGACCTGAAAGTGATGGAACTAAGTGACATTATGGAGAAAGAAATGTACACAGAGGGGGGAAAATGTCTCTAGGGTAGACCAACCTAGAGATTATAAAGGTAATACAGAACCAGACACAGACAAAGAGTAGCCAGTGCAAAAGAAGGCAAATCGAGAGCAAAGGGAGTCATGATTTGGAGCCAGGAAGTTGTTGCAAGTAGGAAGGGATGACCATTTGTGCCGAAAGCACATATAGGTTAAGTAATACCAGGACTGAGAATTAGCCCTTGGATTTGACTACATGGAATTCACTGGTAACCTTGAACATAAAATTCTAGGGCAGTGACCAATGGAGGCTGATGGGCATAGGTTCAAGACAGGATGGGAGGTGGGAATTGTAGACAGTGAGTAGAAATAGTTCTTTTCAGAGGTTTGGCTGTAAAGGAGAGTGGAAGAGTGGAGGTGGAGGATGTGTGCAGTCAAGGGTGTGTTTGCTGTTGTTTAACACGGATCAGAAAAGGGAAAAAGGTAGAAGTAAAAGCCTTGAGCAGGTGAGAGGCAAGGAGAGGAAATGCACAAGAGGAGGACTTGACTTTAAGACCAAGGACAGTCCATCATTTTTAAATCTGGAAGGAAATACAAGATGTATGAGTACAGAGACATATAAACAGATTTGCAAATTTTTTTCTGTGAAATAAGAAACAAGGCAATCAGCTTAGAATGAGGAGCAGGAATGAAATGTTGGAGGCTTTTGTAGAGGAAAGAATGTGTGAAAAAGAGAGAAAGTAAAAGATTGAATTGACTTTAAAAAGCTCACAAACTCTCCTGCTAGGCAAGCCAGATACCTATTCAGACTGATATTCAGGCTTATAAAATGGATTGGGGCTTTTCTGAAGAGTTTCACTCCATTGGAAGGCCAAGGAATCTCAATTCATATCCATTCTTCATGAGCTGCATTCAGACGTGCTAAGCTCCACAATTTACCTCCTTCATTGGCCTACATCATTTCAGACTTTGTCCCAGACTAGCCTATTTCAAGTTATTTTTATTGAAATATTCCCTTCTAGAGCAATTTAGGAAGCCACAAGATGACTGACCTGTACACATCATCCTTCTTGCCAATATTTGCTGACTGAAACCAGAGCCTTAGACAAAGTGTCCCACCTCTGGCCAAAATTAACCTGGAATATGAGATAAGATATCAAATGATCATAGAACAGCTCAAAGTGAGCAAAACCTTCTCTATAAAATGCCAAAATAATAATATAAACTTGGATAATGTTGATGGTCTGTTTTGTAAACTCTCAGTGACCACTTCAAATGACCAAAAATATGACTAAAAAATCTAATTTTTTAAATTGTAATAATTATTTATTCCAGAGAGACTTTAATTATCAAAGCACTCTTGAGATTGTGGTACTTAATGTGATTTTAAAAATACTGTAGGTAAAGAAACCAAAGCAAATAGTCCTATAAATATAAGATGAAATATTTAATTCAATTGAAATTTTCAAAGATCATGAGTTAGTTACAGGAATATAATAATATGCAAAGTAAACTATGAAACAATAAAATAAGGACAAACATTACTCTTGACCATTGGGAATATAAATCATGTAACCAACGAAAAGTGTTTGATAAAATGATATTGACTGGGATTGCTATATTTATGAAGTGAAAAGTGATTGTTTTACAGATAGAAAAATTAAAATTAATTTAACTGCATCAAAATAAACATTGCAAAAAATAAAAATATTAAACTTCAACTAATATTGAACGCTAACAGATTTTTAAAATAATTTAAAAATTTTAAATATACTTAAATGACAATAAAAATATTTAATTCCAATATAATACTTTAAAATCTGTAACATAGATACTACATTTGCTTACAAGTTCAGAAATATAGTTTTAGAAATAATTTATTTAGCTTTCTAGTTTCTATTCTGATATGTAAAGAGCTTGGAAATTATCATCCTTGTCTTTGCAACAGAAAAAAGCTTAACAAACAGAAAATCCAGAAATTTTCTTCTGCTCATCAGAACTGAGGTCGCAGGGCAAACCAACACCCTGAAATCTGAGGACACTGATGAATACATAGACGCAACAGAGATCTACTTACTGAGAGTAGAAGCTGCTGGAGCTACAGACGGTAAGAACACTTAAACGGTAATTTTAACATATTACCGGAGGCTGAATGTGGACTAGAGTGAGAATAAAAACTCCTGGGGGGTGGCAATTTTAAAGGGCTCCTCCATTCTCATGAGCTTTCCTTCCAGGACCACCACCATGTTCTGACTGCAAAGATCTGAGATATCGGAAAGATCCTCATGGCTCTGGCAAGGGAACAGAAATAGTAAATATACTCAAAGCTTTATCTACAACAAAGGCTAGAAAAGACTTTTCTAGTACCTTATTTCAGCTGGTAGAAGGGAACTTTTATTCCTTCCCTCTCTTGTCTTCCTGTGTCACCAAAGGGGAAAAAAATTCTCCAAAGTCAACAGAGTTCAGGAAATAGATTAGGTATGCTATATCCAGGGATATAGCAGGAAACAAATGGAAGTTGGAGGAGGGGAACAGAACTATACTACTGAATAAATACTTGTGAAGGTCACAGCCCTGAGACACAGGTCCATTAGAAGTCTGAGATGCAATTAAAAGATTATAGAATGTTGGCCCTCCCCCACATCTTACCACCACAACAATAGGGCTCCAGTATAATAACAGTGGATTATAGCTGAAAGAACAGCAAGATTCAGACTCTTCCTCAAGAGGAGCACTTAAGGAAACCCAAAAGACAAGAAGAGTGACAAAAGCAAGGACACTAGAGGAATTTGAATCTTCTGGTACTTATACCAACAAAAAAAAGTTAAACACAGCCAGATTGACATGAATTCTCACACTAAAGTCCTATTTATCTCAGTTCCTATTATTCAATATATATATCGGGTATAATCTAGGAATGCCTGGTATAATCTAGGAATGCCTAGAGTGTATAATAATAGTGAAACGTACAATGTACAAATTTTAAAAATGTTTTTGTATGAGGAAGAGCAAAGGGTTGTCATTATTGCAGGGCGCTGAAAATAGATGATGACTAATACTTCAAAATGTCACATTATGTGTAAGACTAAAGCAAAAAAATGTTTATTTGTTACAAAATTTAGATTTTGACTAGAGCATTTCCTAATATAACTCATGTAGATAGTTTGATTGAATGTCATAAGTACTTGGAATCTCAGGTAGCACATGAGATTTTGTTGGTTTGTCCAGAGTGATCCCCCGATGAATCCCAGAATGATTTGATCAGTGACTGGAAAAGTATTTGCAAACCCCCTTCGGGGAATGGTGAGAGTGGGGAGAAATTCAACTTCCCTGAGTTGAATTCTTGATATTCTCACAAGCAGTGTAGACAACCAAAGCTATAGGCTGAGCCCCCAGTCTTGGGGTTTGTTCACATGAAACTTAACCCCACAAAGTATAGGTCAAGTCTACTTAAAATTTAGGCCTAAGAGTCATCCCCAAGAGAGCCTCTTTTGTTGCTCAGATGTGGCCTCTCTCTCCAGCCAATATGATGAGCAGTCTCACCACCCTCCCCCTCTCTGCGTGGGACATGACTCCCAGGGGTGTGGACCTTCCTGGCAACATGGGACAAAGATCCTGGAATGAGCTGAGATTCAACATCAAAGGACTGAGAAAAACCCTAGAATGAGCTGAGAATTAACATCAAGAGACTGAGAGAACCTTCTCAGTCCTTCCCCCCAAAAGGGGGAAGAGTAAAATGTGACAAAGTGTCAATGGCTGAGAGATTCCAAACAGAGTCGAGAGGTTATCCTGGAGGTTATTCTTACGCATTAAGTAGATATCACCTTGTTGTTTAAGATGTAGTGGAGAGGCTGGAGGGAATTGCCTGAAAATGTAGTGCTGTGTTCCAGTAGCCATGTTTCTTGATGATGATTGAACAATGAGACTCTGTGAATGTGAAAACCTTATGTCTCATGCTCCTTTTAGCTACTATATCAACAGAAGAGTAGAACATATGGAATAAAAATAAATAATAGGGGAACAAATGTTAAAAATAAATTCAGTTTGAAATAGTGGTAAATGAAAGCAAGGGGTAAGGGGTATGGTACGTATAGTTTTTTTTTCTCTATTGTCATTTTATTTCTTTTTCCATTGTCTTTTTATTTCTTTTTCTAAATCGATGCAAATGTACTATGAAATGATGAATATGCAACTATGTGATGATATTAAGAATTACTGATTATATATGTAGAATGGAATGATTTCTAAATGTTTTGTTTGTTAATTTTTTTAATTAATAAAAATATATATCTATATATATCCACCTATTTTGGTTTGTTAAAGCTGCCAGAATGCCATGTACCAGAAGTGGAATGGCTTCTAAAAGGGGAATGCATTAAGTTGCAAATTTATAATTCTAAGGCTATAAAAATGTCCAAACTAAGGCATACATAGAAAGATATCAATCCATAAAGGCTGGAACAGCTCTGTCAGCTGGAAAGGCACATAGCAACGTGTGCTAGCTTTCTCTCCAGGCTTCTTCATACAGCTTCCCTAGGGGCATCTTCTTTCTGCATCTCCAAAGGTCTTTGGCTGCATGAGCTCTAAAGTTTTTTCCAAAATAGTTCCTTCTTAAAGGACGCCAGTAAGCAATCCCACCTTGAATATGTGGAGACATTTCTCCATAGAAACTACCTAATCAAAAGATACCACACACACTCTTGGGGTTTGTTTCTTTTTTTGTGTATGTGTTATTTTCCACAAAAAAAAAAAAAGGAAAAAGAGTCGATTGTGATGTTAAAAAGAATGTTTAAACCTTCTAGCCTCCTGTGTTCTGGAGCAGTTGAGGGGAGGAGTCTGAGATGATGGATTGTGTGGTGGCCCATGACAAACTCTGGGATCTGTCCTGTGATTGCTTGTTGGGGAGTGCTTTGAAAACTATTGCTTTTTTATTTCTTTGCTTTGTATATATGTTATACTGTACAGTGAAAAGGTTAAAAAAAAATACCACCCACAACTGGGTGTGTCACATCTTCATGGAAATAATCAAAAATATCCCACCCAACAATACTGAGTTAGGATTAAAGAACATGGCTTTTCTGGGGTCCACAACAGTTTCAAAACAGTACACCACCTTTCACGTGAAACTTACGAGGCAAGCCAAAAGGCAAGAAAAACACAAACCGAAGGGACAAATCAAGCATCAGAACCAAATTCAGAAATGACACAGATTTTGGAATTATCACATAAGGATTTAAAAATGGCTATGATTGATATATTAAGGGGCCTGGTGGAACGAACTAGACGAAATGCAAGAACAAATAGGTAACGTAAGCATATAGGTGAAAACTCAAAGAAAGAATTAAAAGGAAATGCTAGAAATCAAAAACTGACAGAATGAAGAATGCCTTCGAGAGGCTTATCAGTAGACTCTACCCAGCTGAAATGTTTGAAGATAGGTCAAATGAAATAATTTAAAGAACCTAAGTGTTATAAAAGATGTTAAAAATTGTCTAATATGTCTACTTATTTTTCTTCTGAAGTACTGGACTAAAAATATATTTTCTTCTCTGATGGGATACCAATCACATAAATACTTATATAATTCTTGTTTTCAAGACTATTGAAACTACACATAATTTTGACACAATTTTGACACAATTTTGATAGCTGGAACAGCTTTAGCCATTCAAATACCATTTGGCTATCAAAGAACAGTGAAACACACAAGCTGTATATGGTGATGATTTAATTAGAGAAGTAGGGAAGGATTCTACATTACTCCCACTATTTGCATAACATCTTGACCAATTCCTTAGCTTCTTTGCTTTGTAATTCTTTTATTAAATGCCCTATGTTCTTTATTCTGTTGCCTTTACACTTGTAGACTGCTTCTTTGATCCATTCTGGAATTAAGGATCAGTTGCCAAACATTGGATCTAAGAGTTCTTATTTATGGCCTGTCTCCTTGCACTCCGGTATTTAATATCACTACCCTCAGTGTTCAATTTCAGTCCAGCTGTTCATGTTTGAACATTTAGGTAACCTGCTTCCAAATACTCATGGCACTGAACTATGGGAGGTTAGGTTACTGCTAAGTGGACTTTTTAAATAAATTTTAATGTCACAGGAAGAGTAGCCCAGCACTTTCTCAATGTTATTAGCTTTTCTTATTTTCATTGAAGTTGTTACTTGAGCTCATATTATATTTGAGACATATGCTGGTTTAGAGGTGAGTAAAATGCCCCTGACTTCAAGGCATGATCAGGCCAGAGCTGTGGTATTCTGATCATCTTGGAAGATTTTTTTAAATTCTTTTCTTCAGGCTCTAGACCTGTTGGAGGTAAAGCCCAGATATCGATATATTTAAGACCCCTGGATAATTCTGTTATGCAACCAGTATTAGAACTACTGAATACAGAATAAGGAAAATGTAACACAAATAGATTTGGAAGTGATAGATAAGAATCACACATGCATGTGTAACAGAGGAGTTAGGATTTAATGAATACTTACAATTTCTGAAATGTTATAAAAATATGATTTTTTCTATCTTGTAGTTTAGAGTAGATGCTGAGGAAATACATATAATCTCTGAACTGTAATCCAGCTGCTCTGAACCCTGAGAATGATTGTAGAAGCCTTTATCTTGTGTGTTTGTTCCCTTTCTTACTTTAGACAATTGTGAGGGCAAATGCCTTAACGCTAATGGAGGAACTTGAGTCAGCTATTAACTGGTTCCAACCCCAATTTCACTCTTTTACATTTGTTAATTCTTTCTGCTTACACTTGCTATTGAAATAATAACTCTGCTATCCTTTCTTTCTGTTTATACTTGCTATTGAAATTGTGATGTCTTCATCACCCTTTGTTAAAATTCATAAAAACTTTGAACCCTCTAGATTTGAGGAGACAGAATTTTGGTCCATTAGGCCATCTGCTTTCCTGTTTCATGCCTAGCATTAAACTCTCTCTCTTTGAAATCTAGTGCCTCAGGAACTGGGCACTCAAGAGCATGAGGCAGAGAAATCACCACCTTCTTTGGTATCAGTTGGTGACTTTGTGGGACCAAAAGGTCCTAAGATGCAAGAATGCCAACTGCCCTAGGTTCTGGGGCCCCAGTAGAGCAGGTAAGATGGTAACTGAGGCCTTTGCAGCCTCCAGACTTTATTTAGTCTAGAGGCTCAGCAATCAGGTTTTTCTATGTTCTACTGGCACTCCAGACCCTTTGGCACTTTAAAAAGTTTCAAAGAGAGAAACTATTTCCAGTTTTGAATCTGGACATCTGACTGGGTGGTTGGGCCATTAAGGAGTAAAGCTAGATCAGAAAGTTAGTTTGGTAGTTCAAGTCCCTTAGACCTAGGCTTAAAGGCCTGGGTCTCACTTCCAGAACTATCCCCTTTGCTCTGACCTCTACATTTTTCTGTTTTCTGGGTACCATTCTGATGGGGTTTGATGCCCTGACCTGAGTTTGCCTGTTGAGTATACTCCTGGAAAATAAGTAATCCAACAACTAATTGGTGTTCAATGAAATTAAGTAGGCCTGTTAGTTGGCCAATGTGTTACTTAGGTATAATAAGTGTTTCATGCTTGTTTAATTGTTAATTGGTGTGTTAAGCATTTAATGCTTGTTTAATTGTTAGTTGGTATGTTTGGTAGTATGTTACTTAAATGTATAGTAAGTGTTAAGTGTCTTTAAATTTGATAGTTGGTGTCTTACTACATTCATATTGGTCATGTGTGCCTAACTGATTATTGATTATACAAATTTTTTAAAATGGGAACTTTGGAGCTATAATGAAAATTGGAAAAATTTTAGTTATGAGCCTATGAGAAAAGGTTTATTTCTGTAATACAATGTGGCCTCCATATAATTTAAGATCTGGGGAGAAAAGGCTTAAAAATGGCTCTATAATTGTTCTGCAAAAGGGCAGAAATAGAATAAGATAATCTCTATTCAATCCTATATCTGGCCCTCTCTAAAGTATTTCTGTGTTTGTTTCTTGTGACTAACTTTCTATTTCTGTCTGTCTGTTCAATGTATATTCTCATACCTCGGGATGCTAATACAAATTAAGAAAAATTTCTTTAAAAGTTCTTAAAAATGAATAAATGTGTGTATATATACACGCACACACACAAATTAGTACTCCCTGAGTCCTGGAATTAAAAATCCTCTGGACAGTAGGGTCCAAAGCCTTAGTTTTGTAATTACTGTAAACAAACCTAGACATTAGAAAGAAATTGTGCCTCTGGCATTTCCCTAAGGCAGCAGGAGGCTGCCAGAGGGCTGTCTCTGGAAAAGGCAAAGACCTTTTCCAATTGTCCAGGTCACAGCCTTAAGTGAAATAGATCTAATAATTGGAAATAATTAAAAGAAGGGTGTAGGAACTCTCAAATCCCACTGCCTCCACCTAAAACTTTTAAATCCAAGTTCAACAGGCCAGGTCTCATTCTTTCTGACTCAACTATCCCTGCCACCAGGGTCTAACCATCTGAAACAGCTATGGGGGAAGGGGTGGGTGCAGAAAGATGGGGTAGGTACACTTAGAATTCTTTTTCTACTGGGCCTGGAAATTAGAAATGCTAGGCATAAGGAAAAAATATGCAGATTAGGCCATGTTTGTTAAAATTAATTTTTCCAGTAATATCTTTGCAATGTTAACCATAGTAAATAAATCATTATTAAAATATGAATAGCCTTGGAGTACAGTTCTAATATAACTTATGTGGACAGCTTTACTAAACACCGTAATTACATGGAACCTTAAGTAGGGCATGAGATTTTGTAGGTTTGTCCAGAGTGATGGCTTGATAAATTCCAGAAGGATTTGAACAGTGAATAAAAAGTATTTGCAAAGTCCCCTCAGGGGAATTGTGAGAAACGGGGGAAAATTCAACTTCCCTAAGTGGAGAATTCTTGATATTCTCACAAGCATTAGGGACAAGCAAAGCAAAAGGCTGAGCCCCAATCTTGGAGTCTGTTCATATGAAACTTAACTCTGCAAAGGATAGACTAAGCCCACTTAAAATTAGACCTAAGAGTCACCCCCAAGAGAACATTTTTTGTTGCTCAGATGTGGCCTCTCTCTCTCAGTCAACACGACAAGCAAACTCATTGCCCTCCCCCTCTCTACGTGGGACATGACTCCCAGGGGTGTGGACCTTCCTGGCAACGTGGAACAGACATCCTAGAATGAACTGGGACTCAGCACCAAGGGATTGAGAAAATCTTGACCGAAAGGGGCAAGAGAGAAATGAGACAAAATAAAGTGTCAATGGCTGAGAGATTCCAAATAGAATCAAGAGGTTATCCTGAAGGTTATTCTTATGCATTAAATAGATATCACCTTTTTAGTTAAGGCATAACAGAGGCTGGAGGGAACTGCCTGAAAATGTAGAGCTATGTTCCAGTAGCCATGTGTCTTGAAGATGATTGTATAATGATATAGCTTTCACAATGTGACTGTGTGATTGTGAAAACCTTGCGTCTGATGTTTCTTTTATCTACCTTATGGACAGATGAGTAAAATGTATGGATTAAAAATAAATAAATAATAGGGGAAACAAATGTTAAAAATATATATGAATAGCCTTGGGATAGGAGTAACAGAATAAAATCTCATTGCCAAATTTTCAGTAAGTAAAGCAAAATGTCCTTGAGAGCTATGGAAAGGTTTTCCTTGATTTAGGCTTGGGACACATTAAAATAATTGCAGTATATTTTCTAGAACTTGATAGTCAATGTACTCATTTTTTATAGTCAAATGTACTTTTAAGGTTGTTTTTAATTTTCTCTTGAAAACAAATATTTTTTTAACCTCCAGTAGAAGGAATTTTGTGATGAAATTTTGAATGGAACAAATGCAATTTTATTCTGCTTTAGTATGTTCTCCCTAAATTTATACAAGTTTTCTATTAAAATAAGCTAGTGTTCCTCTTAAAAATAGCTTAGACCTATATAAAACAATAAAAATAAAGATATGCTGATGCTTCAACTATATCCTATTTAATAAATCAGTTAAATTTAGTAAGAAATATAAATGAGATTTCTTGTAACTTTGATTTCAAATAATCTGGCTTTTTAATTACTCTGCCATTTGTTACCCTGTGTATGAAAGAATTTGGATTTGCATTGGCTTTGTTAATGGCAGACAGTATGTTTTGTGAGTATATTATATAATCAGGTTAGGAAGTGCTGTCATGAATGAGAAAGACATAATTCTTACCTTCAAAGAGTTTACATTGTAGTTTAAAAATATTTGGTATAATATAGTATAAGACAATAGTATTTAAAGTAACTGACAATTACCTTAATAAAGGAATAAAAATGCTGGAAGTATTTTAAAAAGCAGATAGACAAAGAATGACCTAAGAAGACTGAGTAAAAAAGATGGCACTTATGAGACTTTGACTAAGAAAGTAACATTGGAATAAGTGAGCTCTGAACTATTTTTCAGAAACCATAACTTAATTTTGTAAATTAATGCATTCTTCTTATTATTTAATACTTGGGAATAATGTTGAGAAAAATTTGAGGGTTTTTTCCTGGATATAAATCCCTTAATTATTGAAAAGCTGATTATATTTCAAATTTGTGCTCTTCTCACATTTGAAGGTAGTACTAGATTGTATTGAGAGATTTTAGGCATATTGTAAAGTAATCATTTATGTGTTATGAATACAAAGTATATAAATGCCTGGCTGTGTTCCAAACCCAAGCATAAATGTCTTTCTTCTTCCATTATTTTATAGTATCTCTGTCTCTTTTCCCCTTCATGAATACTGTTACTGGAAGGAACTATGCATGTTGAAAAACCTTTGCAAATTTGTTATCAAATACATCTCTAGTAGTATGCAGTATGGCTAAATAAAGACTATAGATGGAATGGATAGTATTTTTATTATTTCCCATACTAAGATGACCATATTTTCTGATTAAAGTGAATTTTATTTGTTGTAGTTATTGCTCACTACAAGTCCTGAATGGATATGGAAAGTTATAGGAGGTTTATAAAAATGAATTCTGTCTGTCATGGTCAATGCTGACCAAAAATTTAATGTGCCTTTTATATTTTTTAAAGGTTTTTGTGTCAAACTGTGTATTCATACAAAACTGAAGTTTTGTTTTCTCTCTATTAAAATAATGTGAATTGTTCATCTGCTCTTAATAAAAAGTTTTGAAAATTTTTTCTTAACCCTCCATGTCTTCTGTTCAGAAGACAAAGTTTTTATATCAGAATAATATCCTTGTTAATGTTTATGTTGACCTTATCAGGCTTTATTTCAGAAGACAAGTCTTCTCACTTTTAAAGGAAAACTGTTACAAAGGATTTGTTCTTTCACCTTGTAAAAAGGAGATGCTGCATCAAAGGACTGAGAAAAACCCTAGAATGAGCTGAGAATTAACATCAAGAGACTGAGAGAACCTTTTCGACCAAAAGGGGGAAGAGTAAAATGAGGCCAAGTGTCAATGGCTGAGAGATTCCAAACAGAGTTGAGAGGTTATCCTGGAGGTTATTCTTACACATTAAGTAGATAGCACCTTGTTGTTTAAGATGTAGTGGAGAGGCTGGAGGGAATTGCCTGAAAATGTAGTGCTGTGTTCCAGTAGCCATGTTTCTTGATGATGATTGAACAATGATATAGCTTTCACAATGAGACTCTGTGAATGTGAAAACCTTATGTCTGATGCTCCTTTTAGCTACTATATCAACAGAAGAGAAGAACATATGGAATAAAAATAAGTAATAGGGGGAACAAATGTTAAAATAAATTCAGTTTGACATAGTGGTAAATGAAAGCGAGGGGTAAGGGGTATGGTAACGTATAGTTTTTTTTTTCTCTATTATCATTTTATTTCTTTTTCTGTTGTCTTTTATTTCTTTTTCTAAATCGATGCAAATATACTAAGAAATGATGAATATGCAACTATGTGATGACATTAAGAATTACTGATTATATATGTAGAATGGAATGATTTCTAAATGTTTTGTTTGTTAATTTTTTTAATTAATAAAAAAAGAAAGAAGTCTGAAATAAAAAAAAGGAGGTGCTATAAAAGTTTAACATATTACACAAGAGATGTTTGGGAAGTATTACAGTGGTTAAAGTGGATTTTCTATCCTTTGGTTGGCTAAATTTGTATGGGTGAAATGATATTCATATATTTAGTGATTGAATAAAATTCCTAAAATTTTGACAATGTTGCCACTGTCCGTGTTGTATCCTGATACTGATCTGTAGGATGTTAGAAGTCATGGTTTGAGTTATTCTTAGAAAAAGATCATGGAAACAAACAAGTTCACTTGTCAGTTACATTACTTTGCTCTGATGCTCTTCTAAAAGTATAAGTCAGCTATAAGTCAGAACTTCATCTCCAATAAATGAGACTTTAAAAGAGAAGCCAGACAATTACATAAATTATGTTTTTCCTGTTAATTATCATAACCCTGGTAAATGTATAAAGGTGAAACAGAACAAAACCTCTGCTATTGTTTGTGGTTGACCCCAATATAAAATAACTGTCAAATGTGTTTCTGAAAATAGCTTCATTTAAAAATGACTATAAGAAAATTAGGGCTTAAATTTTAAGTTCTTACAGCAGTGACATTTACTCTTGAGCTTTAGCTGTTATTTCTAAAATCTCAGGTACTTTGCTCTTTGTATAACCTAGTAGCTCCCTGGTACTGTAGGTACCTTTGTGACACCTGAGACTCAGAGTTAGAGTTCTCCAGCTCTGAAAGTCAGCCTTACTCCATACAGCAACTGTTAAAAAGCTGAAAAAGAAATCCGATTTTGATTAAAGTGTGAATGAAGCTGATCTGGTTAAGACTAAATCAGAATACAAGGTAAAATATGATATTTTCTGTGTTTTTAAGACTTTAACTTCTGTGTAAGACCAAAAGAAGAGATATTTATTTTGTCGAAAATTTAAATTTTCTTTAGCACTCTAATTTAACCTGTATAGACAGTTTATTTAAACAACCTAATTCAGCTTTATTTGACATGGAACCTAGAATAAGGAGTGCAATCTTAGTATTCTGTACAAGTATATGTCATACCCTGATGCATTTCAAATATTTTGGGCAAAACATGAAAAGGTATTTGCAGAGTCCTTTGAGGGACTGGAGAAAAGGTGTAACTATTAAACTTCCCCACCTGTGGAATTCCTGATATTCTCTTAAGCAATAAGGGCTCCCAGTTTAATAAGCCAAGCCTTCAATTTTGAGGCTTGCTCTTATGAAACTTATTTCTATAATAGCAAAGCTAATTAATTATAATTAATGCCTAGGAGTAATACCCAGAGAACCTTTTTTGTTTCTCAGATGTGATCTCAATCACTAAGCCAAACTCTGACCTCCCCCCATCACTTTCAGGGGTGTAAGTCTCCCTGGCGACATGGGACATGACTCTCAGGGACAAACCTGGCCCTGACAACATGAGATTAGTTGGCTAAAAAGAGGAAAAGAAATAAATAGAGTTTCAATAGCTAAGAGATTTCAAGTTGAGTTAAGAGGTGACTCTGGAGGTTACTCTTACATTATGTTTCAGCCAGGTATTGCAAACTACCAACAGCATTCCTGGAAAACATGAAAGATACCTTGGGCTTTTTCTACAAAAATTTTACTTATGTTTATTTTTTGAGACTTAAAGCCTCCAGATTGTTCCTATGTCAGATAAGCCATAAAACCCAGAAATCCTGGTCTCTCCAAGAACAACAACCAGTTTCATCTCTCTATTCCATGATGTTGATGCCTCTTTTTCAGCTAGAAGAAGTCAGAGTGGTCATCATCTAAATTTCCCTCAAGATTTGGGAATTATCAAATGACAGGGAAGAATGTCCTAAATCCTAGGTCCTTAGGCTAAATCTTAACCAAGGAGTTAGATTTTACAAATAATTATGACTACTGAAGCATTATATAAATATTCTTTTTTTCTTTCTGGTATATTAGAGTAGACAAAGAAGAAATACCTAAAATCTCTGAACTGTAATCCAGCTGCTCTGTTCCCTGCAAATGATTGTAAAAGCCCTTATCTTTTGCCATTGTCCCTTTTCTTACTTTAGAAATTTGTAAGGGCAAATGCCCTAATGCTGATGGAAGAACTTGAGTCAGCCATTAACTGGTTCCAACCCCAGTTTCACTTCTTCACATTTGTAACTTTTTTCTGTTTACACTTGCTATTGAAATAATAACTCTGTCTCCCTTTCTTTCTGCCTATACTTGTTATTGAAGTTGTAAATCCATAAAAACTTGAAACTCCTAGACTCAGTGAGACAGATTTTGGGGCTGATAGGCCATCTGCTTCCTTGCTTCATGCCTAGCATTAAATTCTTTCCATCTTTGAAACTCCAGTGCCTCAAGAATTGGTCATCTGAGTACATTGGGCAGAGAATTCAGCGCCTTTGTCCAGTATCACATGTATATTCATGCACGCAGACACACACACACACACACACACACACACACACACAAGATTTCAGAGGACAGGACATTATATCTACTGGGGAAATTAATAAAGTTTGAGCCTAAAGAAAAGTTGTGGAGAGAAAAATCTGACCTAAGTGGAGAAGGCATTACTGGAAAGGGTGGAAAGGGCACATTATACTTGGAGCAAGACAAAGAAATGTACCTGACAAGGACCTTTCTTTGAATCATATAAAGAAAACAGACCAAGGAAATAGTTCTGAAAGGTATTAGCAGGAAATTAGATGATACATGGAACACACTTCTTGGTTAAGAAAGCCTTGAACATTTGAATTTCAGGGTGCTACCATTATAAAGTACTTCTTAAATAATTTTTGTATTATGTAAATATAGAGAAACTTATATCCATGAGCCTATTACACACCTTAAGAAGTAAGCATTTTTAGTACAGTTCAAATCTCCTGTGCTTTCCTTCATAATCATAATCTCCCCACCCATCATCCTAAAATTTAATGCTTATTATTAAATTGTTGGCATTGTTGATGCTTTAACTGTAGATGCTTATCTCCTAAACAAAAACAAAATACACGTTAAAAGAATTGAAGAGAATGTGGCATAATGAAAAAGTGTTTCAGGCAGTTGAGCGTATCTGTAGCATACAGGGTGTTTTTTGTGACATCTAGGAGTGAAATTGGATTTAGATAGTGTTTTGGGTTGAATTGTGTTGCCTACAAAAATATGGTGATATCCTAACCCCCAATACCTCGGAATGTTACCCTGTTGGGAAATAGGGCCCTTGTGGATGTAATTACGTAAGATGAGGTCATGTTGAAGTAAGAAGGTGAGCTCTTAATCCCATATACTAGTGTTCTTGTAAGAACAGAGGCGCAGGCACACACAGAGGGAACACAGTCATGTGAAGATGGAGGCAGAGTTTTGAGTTATGCTGCCACAAGCCAAGGAATGCCCAGGGTTACCAGTAACCACTAGAAATTGGGGAGTGGCAGGGGATGGAGGAAGGACAGACACAAGAAGATCCTCTTCTAGAACCTTTAGACAGCATATGGCCCTATGAAACTTTGATTTTTTGGACTTCTAACCTCCAGAAGTGTGAGAAAATAATGTTTGTCTGCTTTAAAACAGTGAATGGTAATTTGTTAAGGCAGTGCTAGGAAATGAGTACGAAAAGAAGGGGTGGATATGAAAGAATGTGAAGGAAATCTTAATGCCTTTAATATAGAGAATGAGGAAGCAGAATGAGTCAAATAAAGATACTAAGCTTTGGCCCTCAGATATTAGGATAACGATGGTGGTATTGACAGTCAATGACTAATGGAGGAAGAACTGGTTTTCAGGAGTGTAATGTTGTATTGTGGAATTTGGCCCTGGTAAGCATTTCCTCATTCTTGAGTCACTGTCCTCCCCAGCTGAATGCCACACCTCTTTCTTTTGGCTTTGTCCCTACTTCTTCTTATCGGTCTTCCTTATGGCTGACATATCGTGTCAATCTCTTCTATTCTTACAGCTCATACGTTCCTGGTTGAACTCATCTAACGTGTCAAAAATTGAACTTATACCATCTTATTGCCTTTCTACTTTATTCATCCCCTTTATCATTACTTATTCCTGCTCCTGCTTTTCCCTCACTCTGTAAATGTTTCCTAGGATCCATCTTCTTATCCAAGCACTTCAGGGAGAGTTAGGATTGGATGCCATTTACAATCTTAATTGACATCACAATCAGACATAACAATTTTAACAGTGAATTAAAATACTCACTGTTAAAATTTTGCATTTTCTAAGTTAACATGCAGATTTCAGGATAAACTATAAATCACTCTCCTTATGAAACTCACTAGGAGTGTTTTGTAGCCAGTCTTTGTTTTGGCTCCTCATCCATCTGGAGTTCATCTTCAGCACTTTGTTGCATTACCTACAAAGTACTCTATTACTAAGCAATAATGAGAAATGGGTAGTTTACTGAAGATCTTGCAGAGACAGGGAAAATACATGTCATATATCCCACATGGCAGAAACAAAATCAAGATCTTAATTAGACATCTGTTCTTTTCCCAACACTCCCTTCCCAATTTAAATAACCTTTCCTCTTTCTTGTAGTATCTAGCAACCTCAGTATTGTTTCCAGCCTCAGCTCTAATTTCAAATTTAAACACCTTAAGCCAAGCATATATTGGAAAGTTAACCAAAGAGTAAGGCATCTCCCAACAGATTTCACTATCCACCATATTCAACCTCATTTTTTCTTTCTTTTTTTTTGCATGGGCAGGCACCGGGAATCGAACCCAGTTCTCCAGCATGGCAAGCGAGAATTCTGCTGCTGAGCCATCGCATCACTCACAACTTCATTTTTAGAACTTTGTCAAACAAATGCATGTCTTCTCCTAGTTAGGGACGATGACTTCTTCTGTTAAAAAAATAATATTTTACCTACACTGCCACATTCTCCTTTGCTGCTGTGCCTTCTCATGTTCTCTGTAAAGCTAAGAACAATAAGTTTTATTGTGATGGCAAAGAGCTGACTGGATATGCCACTCTCAACATTCAAAAGGCAAAGTGCCTACTCTTTGGATGTCTGTGTGCATTTATTCAACATGCATTTGAAACAGGTTTTTGGATCACTAGAGTGACTCCGGGCCCCTCATACTTCAATCAGAGAGGTCTCGTTCATACATATATTTATATTTCAAATTTCTATGTGATATTTCTTTGGAAAAAAGACTCCAGGGCTGAAAGTATTTTTTTTAAATATCCAAAACAAGTGATAGATAACATGAAGACTTACAAGCCCAACCTTCTTTGACAGTGACAAAGTCTGGCCCCTGCTTGCTTTCCCACTCTGCTTTCCTTACACCCAGTAAGCCCTGATTCTGGCCATTGGCACTCTTGGCTTTCTCAGAATGCACATGATGTTTCAAGGTTCTGAGCATTTGCTTGTGTTGTTCTCTCCATTCACCTTGGGAGCACCGATGTGCATTTTGAGAAACAGTTTGTATTCATTCCTCTATGATGTCTTCATTAACCTTTCCATTAGAATTGATCATATCTGTGTTTTGTACTTTTATAATGTGTTTATATAATTTTTATTTGCATTTGTTTTAATTCTAGTAAACAATTAGCTTTTTGACAGGAAGGACTTATTTTCCTTATTTACTTGTGACCCTCAGCCAGTGTCTAAGTATAGAAGATACACTTTTTGAATAGATATTAATTTGAAGAGTGTGATGCTGAGATTTAGATGTCAACTTGGCCAGGTGATGGTACCTAATTGTCTGGTCAGGCAAATATTAGCTTAACCATTACTGCAAGGATATTTCACAGCTGATTAATAAACCAGGAAGCTGGTTTATTATATCATCAGCCAGAAATCCAATCAGCTGGATTTAATCCAATCAGTTGACAACTTTTAGGGGAAAAGAAAGAATTGTCTTTTCTTCAGCCAGCCAGCCTCTCCAGTAGAGTTCATCAAGGAACTTCATCAGAGTTGCCAGCTTTGTGGCCTGCCCTATGGATTTTGGATTCGTTCAACCTTATGATTGCATGAAGCACTTTTATAAATCTTATATTTACAGATATCTCTTGCCTGTTCTGTTCCTCTGGAGAACCCTGACCAATACAAATGGCCATTTCCACTCTTAAATTACCCGAGGCATTGGCAAAAGAAAAACAGTATAAGCATGCATTTCTATAAAGCAAATTCTGTTTGAGAAGATTTATTATGTCATGAGATTATTTTTCATTTTATTTTTAAAGTATCTTTGAGTAGGTATGCATCATTAATGGTTTAGTCAGAACAAGTGTCAATTTGTGTATTACAAATAAAGGTATGATTTTCAACTACTTAACGGAGTCTGAGATTGCACTCTGAAGTTTCAACAAATCTGGTTATGAATCTCAATTATTTTCTATTTCCATTCCTAAAACTCTATGCTGTGAAAAAAAAGAAAAGCAGAACAACAAAACTCTATGCTTTGCTGACCAGCAAAATTGTTCTTAAAAAAATTTCCATACAACCCCACCTACAGTTCCTGCTTAGGTGAATTTCTCCATATCTGGAGAAATTAATGGGCAATAGGGAAGATTTATAAATTAATTTCTACACAAGAAAATAAGACATACTTTTATATTTGAATACATGTCAGTATAATGGCATGCCTTACAACACAAGGATATTGTGAAAAATTCACACTATCTTTTTAAAATGGGTGATAGGGCAATAAATAAATGCAATCCAGACCATTTATACATTAGAATTAGTATAGATTTGAATAAAAACTTTGAGATTGTTGGAGTATTTTTTTAATTATACCGAAATAAGAGAAATCTATTTCTAGGCTTGTGATTTTTTCGTATTCATTCTCTGACTCACATTTGTGATTATATTTGGGACACTGGCTGGATATACATTCTAGGTAGAAATAAGAGAGAAAAAAATAGGTTTATCACATCACCATAAGAACAGAAATAGTAAAAAAAAGATGTGGAAAAATGAGCAACTAGTAGTATACTAATTTGTCCTAAATACAAAAAGCCAAATATTGGGCATCCAGTTGAATACTGCCTGTATCTAAACCTATAGGCAGAAAATACATTTTTCAAATGTATTTTCAAACCAAAAAATTTGAAAAATGTTTTCATTTTCATAAACAGGATAAAGTACTTCTAATTTGTGTACATTATTCCACAGCCAATTATTCCAAGAGTGAAGAATTGTACTGTTATTCAGTTGAGCTGGGGAATAAGAATATGTAAAATTCCCTACATTTTTAGGTGCCAATACGCTGTGTATATAATTAATTTCTCACTTTGAAGGCATCCCTGAGTGAATTTTTTTTTCTTTATTAGGTTTATTTTTCTCAGTCGTTTCCAAAGAAAATATCAGTATAGAAACTCAGAAACCAGTTCCAATTTGTTTTAGTGCATGTCTATTACCAGGGAGACTTTCTATTTAATATTTAAATACAGTAATTAATATTTAAAGAGTTAAGTACTTGTGCTGGGTAGATTCTAACTAAGGCAAGATGGAAACTAGTTCATTGTTCCCACGTTTATAATGATAAGTTGGAGATTCTCAGATATAAGGGATGTGTGTGTGTGTTCTTAATTATTTTCAATTTATTGAATGTAATTTCCAGATAAATTTTGGACCAAGTAGAACAGGGAAAAACAAACAAAAATTAATTGGAAAATTAAAGTGACACTTCTTAAACTTCTATTTAGCTCTATACTTTCATAACAAAATAAAATCAATAGGAAAGCAATATTTTCACATTTCATTCTTAGCTGCTCATATAACTTTTTTTTTCCCTTTGTGTATCTTAGACACCAGATTATTATCTTGCCCTTAAGGAGCATTCAGTTTAGAGTCTATATCGTATCAATATTTGTGAACAAAATCTTTTACAATTCTGTGAGTGGTCTATCTGACAAATATCAACAGCGGAAGTAATAGGGCTATATTTATGATGAATGGTTATTTCCTAGATTTTTAGGTTTAGTTAATTAGATCAAAATAGTGATCTACCAAGCAGTCCCCATAATATTTCTGTATTTAGATTTTAAAAATTCTGTAAACCAGGATTAGTCAGTAAATTGTGTTTGGTGTGTAAGGATAAAGAGAATGTGGATCAGGTAGGAATATCTTTTAGAACAATATGGTTCTAGCACAGAACTGCCCCTATAGAATATTAAGGAGAGCCTAAATTGGAAGAAGTTTGGTAAAAATACCTGTCCTCAATCTGTTGAAATGCTTTGAGAGTATTTATTTTTAAGGACATGAAATCTCCAATAAGTATAATTTAATGAAAAAAGTAAGATACAGAATGGAATGTATGGAGTATTACCCTTTTTCCTCAGGTTTCTATATTCCTATATATGCATGGAATATATCTAAGAGGACAGAAAATAAATTTGTAAGAATAATTGTCCTGGGGAGGCAAACAGGGGTATGAAATAAGAATAAATCTTTTCAGCTGCATATTCATGTGAAATTATAAATTTGGCTTATTTAAAAATTTGTTTATTTAAAAAACAAACAAAACAAAAGCAAAAAAAGACCTACATAAATGCCCAGGACCTAGTTTTACTGAGTCAGAATCTTGGGGGTCTGGCTGATACATCTGAATTTGTATAAGCTATACCCTCCCATTTGGCACTTATTATTTTTTATTATAAATTATTCACATGACAATATAATTTTTATTCCCCAATTACAGAAGCAAAAGCTTCCCAGTTCCCTCTACATTTTCAAGTTAGAGAAGGAATCCACTAACCCTGTTAATGAGAAGTGTAACTGTTATTCTCTTATTAACTTATATTACAGTGAGGAAGTGTTTTTGGAAATGTTTCAATTTAATAGGACTATGAGGTCATTAAAAATTTCCACTTTCAATATATAAAGGTCAAATGTCAGTAGATGAAAGCGACTTTTATTTTTTGAAGACCATAATAATGAACTAATTGTACTCTAAATACCCATATGGGCAACAGTGAAGTCCAAACCTAAGACTGTAGGCCTTGCCAAGGTATGGTTACCAGAATCAGGACAGTCACATTATATTATAAAGAGGATACCTCATACCTCTCCAGGGTGACAGATATGAGGCATCCTTTGGTCCCCAGCCTTCTCTTCTATCAGTGTATCCCCCAGGATGTGCTTGTTCAGCTTGTGCAGGGCATCCATGAAGAACTGGTACCCCACCATTTCCTCCTTTTAGATGCAGTGACATGTTTAGCCCCTCTTGTCTTGCAATCATAACAGACCCCTTGTGCTGGTTTGAAGCTGTAATGTACCCCAGAAAAGCTGTTTTAATAACGAGCCTATCTTGTGGGGGCAACTGTTTCTCTTAATCCTGATTCAGTATTGTAGGTGGAAACTTTTGATTAGATTTTCTCCATGGGTGTGAATGACCTTTTGATTAGATGGAGATGTGACTCCATGCATTCCAGGTGAGTCTTGATTCGTTTACTGGAGTCCTTTAAAAGAGGAAATACTTTGGAAAGAGTCAGAAATGACAGAGGTGACAGAGAGAGCTGACACAGATGCTGACACTTGGAGCCCAGCAGACATCTCCATGAGATGTTAAGCAAGCCAGAACCTGTAGAGAGCCAAGGGAAGCCAAGACATGAAAGCCAGCCTCGGAGAGGCAAAGTGAAAAATCCCCACAAGAACAGAGGTTGAAAGCAAGGGACCCAGGAGCAAGGGACCAGCAGATGCCAGCCACGTGACTTCCCAGCTGACAGATATTCCAGACTCGTTGCCCTTCCTTGAATTAAGGTATCATTCCCTGGATGCCTTTAGTTTAGACATTTTTATAGGCTTAGAACTATAAACTTGTAACTTATTAAATTCTCCTTTTAAAAGCTATTCTAATTCTGGCATTATTGCATTCCTGCAGCTTAACAAATTAGCACACCCTTGATTAATATTTTGGGTGCTCCTCAAAAATTTCCAGAACCCTATATTGGCATACACTCTGAATATTTCCTACCAAGATATCCAGAATAAAGCTTCAAATGCTTAGACTCCCCCAACAGCATTCTTCACCTGCTTGAGAGTAAGAAGCAGATGGTGCCCTTAGCAAAGAATGAGGGCAATGGCCACTCTGCTCCTCTCACATATGGACCAGGATGGAGGCAGTCAACCTGGCCTTTCCAAGGTGGATCTGAATGTATTGCTTTAAAAGTCACAGCAAAGTATACATTATACAGTGTGAAAGATAACTCTTGTATCTTTAGCTTTTGCTAGGAGGACCAAGGCCCTCCCATACTCTTCTCATACTAACTAGATGTTTTCTGAACATATTAGTAAGCTGATAATGGGAACTGCATAAGGGAATTAGAAGGGCACACTCCACTCCTCATCTCATACATATAGAAACTTGCTAATATTAGTTCAATTTAAGTTGCACTAGATGGTCTCAATCTTTTCTCTAAATAATGAGAACTTATCCATGGAAGGGAACATATATATATGAATATGGGAAAATGTGGAGGCTTGGGGAAAGAGAATAAACATGTAGCTCTAAAGGTGATGAAGTGTTGCGTCATTGCTAAACTGAATGCTTGCCAATGGAAGTTGGATAGAAGCTATGTCCTTGTCTATTTCTTCCATTAGGTTATAAACCTATTGAAGACAAGAGACTTCTTGTACTCTCCTGAGGTTCCCTGAACTAGAGAATGTGTGATACAAAGTTTATTGCATAAAATTGAAAAAGTCTCCAACTTTGCCTTGGGCAATTGGTTTAAGATTTGACTTTTGCATGTGAAAGGCCTCCACTCAAGTGCAAGTGTTAGGTTGAAGGGTTGAATGATCTCTCTTTTTGTCTTGTCACTCACCCAACTTTCCTTCTCCTTCACACATTTGTGACTGAAAAGAGACTGGCAAACTGTCCTAGGCGGAATTCTGAGATGACCCTCAGTGAATCTCCTTTCTTCAGTGTGGGTGGAACCAATAGCTTGTTTCTTATCAATGGAATATGACACAGGTTTTGGGATATCACTCTGGAGATTATGGTATATTGCAAAGGTGAAGTGATTTTACAGATGTGATTAAGGTCCCTAATCAGTTGATTTTAGGTTTTTCAAAAAAGAGATTATCCTGAATATATTTTGAAGTCAGAAAAGCAGGAAGTCAGAAAACTTCTCTTTCCTACTGGCGTTGAAGATGCAAATCTCTCTGACTTCTACAGTTGCAAAGAAATGTATTCTGCCAAGAACCATTTGAAAGAATGAGATCCCAGCCTTAAGTCAACTCCTTGATTGCAGCTTGTGAGATCCTGAGCAGAGTGTCTTGAGGCCTTTGCTGTCAATTATTTCTATTATCATTCCTTCTCCACCAAGGTTATATTGAAGGCCATTTTCTCTGGAAAATTTGCTTTATTTTCCTAAACTGAGTTCATTGCTCCCTCCTCTGAATTCTAGCAATTTAAAAATACATTTGCTTATTAATATCTTGCTTTCTATTTTCTTTATAGCTGATTCTAACACTGGACTGTGAACTGAATCAGATCAAAGACTCTCTTATTCAGGAAGAGTTAGGTAGACTGTTCTCCAGCGTTTCATATCACATTGTATGTTTTCACATTGTTTTTATAGCATACTCCCCATGAAGTTATATGCTCCTTTGGGATAGAAATAGTTTTTTCGTCTTTGCCCATGGTACTGAAATTTAAGAGCCAGTAAAGAGGAGTCATTAGTTTGTCTTAAGCAGACCTAATATGTAAAAGAGGCAGACTGAATTCCCATTTAGTTGGCAAAATTACTATACATTTGGAATGCCAATGAAACCCATGTGTGTTCATGTGTGTAAATTAATCTGAGCATGAAATGCATAAAAGAGTTAACATTACATTATTACACTTTGAAGAGGGAAAAATTAATTTAGGGATTGAATACAAATCCTTAATGTGAGAATGCATATCATCTTCAGTTTTTATTGCTCTTCTGACAAAGAGCTGCATAAGTGAGTGCTAAATAAATAATACATTGTGCATTTTCAAATTAATTTCTAATCATGACAGCAAATGAAACATTGCAAAGTCTGTCACAGTCTTTTAAATTAGCACATGCCAGAGCTAAGACCCTGGACTAGGCTCTGGCATATGCTAATTATGCTATTATTTACATTATGTGTAAATAATACAGCACATAAATAAATATAAGGTACAATTATTAGTGCAATAAATTTGTATTTATGAAATAGCACCATGGTTGTCTATCAGAGCCAATTCTTAACTTGCAAAATTTATTTTCATAAAAAAACACTATAATATCACAATAATAGACATTTAAAGTATCTGTTGTAGTTTGCAACCTATATACCAGAAATGGAATGGCTTTTAAAAAGATGAATTTATTAAGTTTCACGTTTATAGTTCTAAGGCTGTGAAAATGTCCAAATTAAAGCAAGGCTATAGAAATGTCCAATCTAAGGCATCTAGGGAAAGATATCTTGGTTCAAGAGGACATTCAGGGCTTCTCTCTGAGCTGGAAAGGCACATGGCAAACATGACAGCATCTGTTAGTTTTCTCTCCAGGCTTCTTGTTTTAGGAAACTCCCGGGGGAGTTCTTCATCTACAAAGGTTATTGGCTGCATGGGCTCTCATGGCTCTAAAGCTTTCTCCAAAATTATTGCCTCTTAAAGGGCTCCAGTAAGCAACCCCCTTTTGAATGGGTGGAGACATATCTCCATGGAAACCATCTAATCAAAAGTTACCACTCACATTTAGGTGGGTCATACCTCCATGGAGGCAATCAAAATGCTCCCACCCAGCAATACTGACCGCGGATTAAAGGATTTGGCTTTTCCAGGGTTCACAACAGATTCAAACCAGCACAGTATCTTTATTATTTCAGAGTGCTTTCAAATAATTCATCTTTGAAACTTTCAATAGCAGAGAAGTTGCCACCACATTGTCTGCTTTATTTTTTCATCCACACAGGTCTAGGCTTCTACTCTTCTAAGTGATACATGATCATTTCTAAACCTAGAGCTTAGCTAGCCTTCGAAAGGTATTTAGATAAAGAAGAAATTTTGATTTATTTCTACCTCAATTTCTCTAAGAGTTACAGTAGTGATGATACTTGATACCTAAAGCGCATACAGAGCTGTCAGAACAACTCGCTTTCTAGTTCTCAAAATATCTGATGGCAATGGAAGTTTATAGCACTGGGCCTCAAAGGTTTTGGTTCATCGACTGCTTATACTCTTAAAAACTACTGAGGACCCCAACCAGCTTTTGTGTCTGTGGGTTATATCTATCACTACTGTATATAAAATTGTCTGAGAAATTATTCATTTTTTTCATGCAGAAATAAGGGGGAACATTGTTAATGTATTAATATTTTAACATAAATAGCACTCTTATAAAAATAGCTATATTTTACCAAACCGAAAAAACAAAACAAAACAAAAAATGCCTTAGTAAGAATTTTGACATTGTTTTACATTTTTGTGATTATCTTTAATGTCCGGCTTAACAGAAGGCAGTAGAATTCTCTAATATGCTTCTGTGTTCAATCTGTTGCCGTATTTTGTTTTGGTCGAAGTGTATTAAGAAAATCTGGCCTCACAAAGAGGTACAGTTGCAAAAGTAGGAACTCGCAGACCTCTGGAAGGGTTTTGAGGACATCCAGGAATATATCAATCACATAGTTAGAACCTCCGGTCTACAGTGTAAAGAGTTTAAGGGTAGAAAGTTTGAAGACAGACAGACCTCTTGCTGGATCTAAACCAGCTTAACATGTATTGGTTGTATACCCTTGTATAAGCCAAGGCTGTGAAAGAGTGTAATAACTCCAGCTTTGTGGGTTGTTGTAAGGATTAAAAAATAAGTGTAAGACTTCCAGGAAGATGGGCCCACTAGAGTAGCTCGAGATTAGCCCTGATCCACGGAAAAGTTACAGAAGGGACAGGAGCATGACTGAAGTGGCAATTTGGGAGTGCAGCTGACCTGGGGGAACCTTCTGCGCCATATGTGGCAGCCCTGGTTGCAGAGGCTGCGGAACTAAGAGGCAGAAATCTGGAACCTGGCATGGAGGCATGGAGCTGCAGAGCCCACGGAAGTGCAAGGATGGAAACACAGGACTAGGAAGTAAGCCAGGCTGCATTCCTTAGGTGCGTTAGCCTCACCAGTGCAGCCCTGTGCCAACGACTCACCTCATGCTCCATGAACCTGAACCCCATCACCTGCTCCCATTCCCCGCACTCCAGGTGCCCCCAAGCCACCAGCCCCCAGTACATGTGTCTGCCCCCACCCCCACCCCATTTCAGCCTAACCTACATCTCCTGCACACCTCCCAAACACTGCCTCCCCTCCCTATTCCCTGTAGGCTATTGCCTCTCCGAGCTCAGCGCATCCTTTACAGCACTCCCAGGCCCACGCATGGGCACAGACCCCCAATCACATCATTCAGCTCTGGGAACTGCACTTTACAGCAGTCTTTGAACCTGCATGCTCACAATCCTCAGTCTCACTTCCCAGCTCTGAGAAAGTGCCGACCTGCATGGCCAGGTCACAGCTGCCACCAATCCATGAAGACATAATGCCAACCTGCTGCCACAGCTCTATGCATATGCACAAAAGACCCCATGATGTAGACCAGCGCATACCAGGGTTATATCCCCCAGTCTAGTGCACCTGCAAAGCTACATCCTCCCTGGCCACTGGGCACCTACATTCACAATCATCAGCATAACATACCCAACCTGCACCCATACCTGCCCTGAAACAAATCACCATACTGAGTGCTCCACCCCATGCCCTGCTCACTGCTGTACAACCATCCCACAAACACAAGACCTTGGACTACTGAAAGAAATCAACTCCCAAAGTAAATCAATCAAGATATTCACATGCCATGAAAACAGCAGAAGATCACTAAGCATATCACAATGCAGACAGATATAACCCTGACTAATGACCAAACTAAAACACCAGAGGAGACACAGACATTGGAATAACTAATCAAAGATGTTCATATGACTACTTAAAAAAAATAAGTGGGATAGCAAATGACATAAAGGAGATCAAGAAGACAGTAGAAGAGCACAAAGAGGAATTTGAAAGAATGAATAGAAAAATAGCAGACATCAAAGAGATTAAAGACTCTGCTGACCAATTAAAAAATATACTAGAGGTACACAACACCAGATTTGAAGAGACAGAAGAAAAAATAAGTGATATAGAGGACAGGATAATTGACTTTGAAGACTCGAAACAGCAAATGGCAAGAAAGATGGAAACAATTCAATGGGAACTCAGGGAAATGATAGGTAAAACAAAGCATACAAATATGAAAATCATTGGTTTCCCAGAAGGAGAAGAAAGGAGGAAAGAGCCAGGAAGAGTAGCTGAGTATATAATGGGAGAATACTTCCCCCCATAAAGGACATGAAGAAAGTCAAAGAAACCCAAAGAACTCCAAACAGAATAAATCCAAATAGACCTTCCCCAAGACACGTACTAATAAGTTTGTCAAATGTTGAAGAGAAGCAGAAAATTCTGAAAGTAGAAAAAGAAAAACAATCTACTACATACAAGGGAAACCAAATAAGACTGAGTTCAGATTACTCAATTAGCACCCTGGAGGTGAGAAGACAGTGGTATGATACAATTCTGTACCCAGCCAAATTGACCTTCAAAATTGATGGAGACATTAAAGTTTTCACAGACAAAGTCATTCTGAAAGGATTTGTCAACAAGAGACTGGCCCCACGAGAAATACTAAAAGGAGCTCTGCTGGCTGAAAAAAAAGACAGGAGAGTAAGGTCTGGAAGAGGGCACAGAATTGAAGAGTACCTCAAAGGGTAATTTAAAGAATACAAAGAGAAAGAGGGAAAAGAAAATATAGATCTGACAAATAAAATAAAAAAGGTAAGATGATGGAATCAAGAAACACCTTTTCAGTAATAACTTTGTATGTTAACAGACTGAACTTACCAATTAAAAGATACAGATTGGCAGAATGGGTTAAGAAGCAAAATCCAGCTGTATACTACTTGTGAGAGACTCATTTTAGACAGAAGGATACAAATAGATTGAAAGTGAAAGGATGGAAAAAGATTTTTCACACAAAAGTTGTAACCAAAAGAAAGCAAGAATAGCTATACTAATATTGGACAAAATAGATTTTAAATGTAAAGACATCATAAAAGACAAGGAAGGAGTCTATATACTAATTAAAGGGTCAACTCACCAAGAAAATATAACAAACATAAATGTTTGTGCTCCCAATCAAGGAGCTCCAAAGTACACGAGACAGACATTGGCAAAACTGAAAGGAGCAATAAATGTTTCAAAAATAATAGTAGGAGACTTCAATACACCCCTCTCCTCTATACATAGAACAACCAGACAGAAGGTGAACAAGGAAATAGAGAAATTAAATAATTTGATAATTAACTGAGACCTGACAGACATATATTGGTCATTGCACCACAAAGCACAAGGTTATACATTCTTTTCTAGGGCTCATGGAACATTCTCCAGGATATATCATATGCTGGGGCACAAAATAAGTCTTTATAAATTTGAAAATATTGAAATTATTCAAAGCACTTTCTCTAATCACAGTGGGATGAAGCTGGATCTCAATAACCACCAAAGAACGAGAACATTCACAAATATATAGAGATTAAATAACACACTCTTAAACAACCAGTGGGTCAAAGAAGAAATTGGTAGAGAATTGAGTAGCTATCTAGAGATGAATGAAAATGATAATACAACTTACCAGAACTTATGGGATGTGGCAAAGGCTGTGCTGAGAGGGAAATTTATTGTCCTAAATGCCTATATTAAAAAACAAGAAAGAACAAAATCAAGGACTTAATAGCACACCTGAGGAATTTGAGAAAAACAGTAAACTAACCCTAAAGCAAATAGAAGAGAAATTACAAAGATTACAGCAGATATAAATGAATAATAGAAAGGATCAATAAAACCAAAAGTTGATTCTTCAAGAAAATCAATAAAATTGATGGGCCACTGGGCATGACTCCCAGGGAGTGTGGACCTTCCTGGCAATGTGGAACAGATATATTAGAATGAGCTGAGACTCAGCATCAAGGGATTGTGAAAATCATCTTGACCAAAAGGGGAAAGAGTGAAATGAAACAAAATAAAGTGTCAATGGCTGAGAGATTACAAAAAGAATTGAGAGGTTATCTTGGAGGTTATTCTTATGCACTAAATAGATATCACCTTGTTAGTGAAGATGCAATGGAGAGGCTGGAGGGAGCTGCCTGAAAATGTAGAGCTATGTTCCAGTAGCCATGTTTCTTGAAGATGATTGTGTAATGATATAGCTTTCACAATGTGACTGTGTGATTGTGAAAACCTTGAGTCTGATGTTCCTTTTATCTGCCTTATCAACAGATGAGTAAAACATATGGAATAAAAATAAATAATAGGGGGAACTGATGTTAAAATAAATTTAGATTGAAATGCTAGTGATCAATGAAATGGAGGGGTAAGGGGTATGGTGTATGAATTTTTTTCTGTTGTCTTTTTATCTCTTTTTCTGAATTGATGCAAATGTTCTAAGAAATGATCATGATGATGAACAGGCAATTATGTGATGACATTGTGAATTACTGATTATATATGTAGAACAGACTGATCATAAGTTAAGAATGTTTGCGTTTGTTTGTTGTTATATTTTTTTTTAAAACTTAAAAAATATTCTAAGTCAGTAGTATAATACCATCTAGGCCAACTATATAATTTTTAAAAATGAGCACTATTAATGAAAAAGTTCAAGAAACTTTAGAAACACAATGTGCCTTATATTAATATTCTAAGGATATCAAGACTTTAATGATAATTTTTAAAATCCTAAACTAATATACTTGTTATTCACATACACTGAGATTAAAAAAGAAGGAAAAAAGAAGTCAACAGCAGAAAGATATAATGTTTATATGCAGCTCTAAAATCACCCATCTTAATAAATTCTTCAAATGAGATTTTAAAAAATTGATAGGCCACTAGCAAAACTGACAAAGAAAGAAAGAGAGAGAGTGCAAAGAAACAAAATCAGAAATGAGAAAGGGTGAATTACCACAGAGCCTGAAGAAATAAGAGAAATCATAAGAGGATACTATGAAAAACTATATGCCAGCAAACTAGACAACTTAGATGAAATGGATAAATTCCTGGACATATATAACCAAGCTACACTGACTCAGAAAGAAATAGAAGATCTCAACAAACAATCACAAGTAAAGAGATTCAAATAGTCATCAAAAATCTTCCTACAAAGAAAAGCCCAGGGCCAGATGGCTTCACAGGGGAGTTTTATCAAACATTCCAAAAAGAGCTAACACCAATCCTATTCAAACTTTTTCAAAAAAATGAGGAAAAGGAACTCCACCTAACCCGTTTTATGGAGCTAATGTCATTTTAGTATCCAAACTGGGTAAAGATGTTATAAGGGAAAACTACAGGCCAAATATCTCTAATGAATATGGATGCAAAAATTCTCAATAAAATATTAGCAAATGGAATCCAACAACACATTAAAAGAATTATACACTATGACCAAGTGGGCTTTATACCAAGAATGCAAGGATGGTTCAATGCAAGAAAATAAATTAATGTAATACAGCACATTAACAAATAAATTGATTAAGTATCAAAAATGGAATGATCATAAGTATGAATGTTTGTGTTTGTATGTTGTTATGTTTTAAAAATACAAAAACATTAACAAATCAAAAGGGAAAAATCACATGATCATCTTGATTGATGCTGAAAAAGCATTTGACAAAATTCAGCATCCTTTTCTGATAAAAACACACCAAAAGATAGCAATCAAAGGTAACTACCTCAATATGATAAAGGGAATATAAGAAAAACCGACAACCAGCATCATACTCAATGGAGAGAGACTGAAAGCCTTCCCCCCAAGATCAGGTACAAGACAAGGATGCCCACTGTCAACACTATTATTGAACATTGTACTAGAAGTTCTAACTAGAGCAATCAGGCAGGACAAAGAAACAAAAGGCATCTACATTGTAAAGGAAGAACTAAAACTCTTGTTATTTGCAGAAGATATGATACTATACTTGGAAGGTCCTGAGAAATCTACAGCAAAGTTACTTGAGCAAATACACAAATTCAGCAAGGTGGCAGGATATAAAATTAATGTGCAAAAATCAGTAACATTTCTATACACAAGCAATGAGCTAGCTGAGGAGTCAGTTAAGGAAAAAATTCCATTCAAAATAGCAACTAAAAGAATCAAATACTTAGGAATGAACTAACTAAGGACGTAAAGGAACTTTCACACAGAAAACTATGTAACATTTCTAAAAGGAATCAAAGAAAATCTTAATAGGTGGAAAGACATTTCCTGCTTGAATAGGAAGGCTAAATATAATTAAGATGTCAATTCTCCCCAAATTGATCTATGGATCAACACAATACCAATAAAAATTTCAGAACAACCTACTTTGAAGATTTGGAAAAGCTAACTACCAAATTCATCTGAAAGGGAAGGAGACCCTGAATAGCTTAAAGCATCCTAAAAAAGAAGAATGAAGTGGGAGGATTAACACTCCCTTACTTTAAAACCTATTATAAAGCCACAGTGGTCAAAACAGCATGGTACTGGCACAAAGATTGAAACATTGACCAATGGAATCAAATTGAGAGTGCAGAAATAGACTACCAAATCTACTGTCAACTGATTTTTGACAAGGCCCCCAAATCCTCTGAACTGGGACAAAATTGTTTTTTCAATAATTGGGCATGGAAGAACTGGATATCAATAGCCAAAAGAATGAAAAAGACCCCTATCTTATGCCCTACACAAAAATGAACTCAAAGTGGATCAAACACCTAAATATAAGAACTAGCACCATAAAACTTCTAGAAGAAAATGTAGGGAAACATCTTCCAGACCTAGTCACAGGAGGTAGCTCCTTAGATTTTATACCCAAAGCATAAGCAACAAAAGAAAAAATAGATACATGGGAACTCCTCAAAATCAAATGCTTCTGCACCTCCAAAGACTTTATCAAAAAGGTGAAGGGGCAGCCAACTCAATGGGAGAAAGTATTTGGAAATCACATATCAGGCAAAGTTTTATTTCTTGTATATACAAACAAATCATACAATTCAACAACAAAAGAACAAACAACCCAATTATAAAATGGGCTAAAGATATGAATAGGCATTTTCTAATGAGCAAATACAGATGGCTCAAAAGTACATGAAAAGATGCTCATTTTTATTGGTTATAAGGGAAATGCATATCAAGACTGCCATGAGATATCACCTCACACCTATAAGAATGGTTGCTATTGAACAAAGAGAAAGCTATAAATGTTGGAGAGGATGAGGAGAGACAGTGACACTTATGCACTGCTGGTTAAAATGTATAATGGTGTAGCCACAATGGAAGACTGTTTGGAGGTTCCTTAGGAAACTAAATATTGAGTTGCCCTATGACCCAGCAATAGCACTACTTGGTGTATATCCAGAGGAGCTGAGAGCAATGACACAAACAGACGTTTGCATGCCAACATTCATGGCAGCATTATTCACAATCGCCAAAAGATGGAAACAAACCAAGTGCCCATGAACAGACAAGTGGATCAACAAAATGTGGTATATACATACAATGTAATATTATGCAGCAGTAAGACAATATGAATTCCTGAAGCCCATGACAAGATGGATGAGCCTTGAGGACATAATGCTGAGCAAAATTAGCCAGACACAAAAGAATAGATACTGTATGATTCCACTTTTATGATCAGCATAAAGGTATAATCAGAGTTTATAATACAGAATATAAGGGACTTAGAGATACATAGAAGCTAGAGATGGGTGAACTGTTAGTTAATGAGGTTGAGCACCAATGTAAGGAAATAGGAGTAAAGGTGATTCTCTAATGGTCTAGAAGTAATATTACCATATTGAAGATGTACAAGTTTGAAAGGTGTTGTATAGACCTAAGTGTCCCACTGACTCACCCTAGAAATATGATTGGGTTCTCGTAAGAATTGCATCAAAAGATATGATTCTTGTATAAAGAGTGTTTAAGTCCAGGATACAGGGGGAAAACTGCTATTGTATGCTATGAGCTACATTCAAAAGTAAACCATCAGCACTACTTCAGCAGCAGCAGAGGTAAATAATGGGGTGAGGGACAGGAGTTAAGAGGAGGTTTAGATGATCTATTTGGCGAGGGTGTGTTTATTGGTTTTCTGTCTCTTGGAAACAATGAAATTATCTAAAATTGAGACTATTGATGGACTGTGGACTTTGGGCCTTCTACATGATGCCCGATGAAGGCAGGTAGCTGAAGGATGCACTGATGGAGAAGTAGATTGGCGAACGATGGTGTATACTTATGAACAAAGGTTGTGCTGCTACAATAAACAGCACATTTTATTGTAACAGAAAGGAACAGTTTTGTGAGGCATGCATCAGTGTGAATGAACATGTGGAACATTTGGTTAGACGAAATAAGCCAGAAACAAAAGCAACAACAATGGTATGCTTATAAGAAAACAGGGGTCTGGATTGTAAACTTTTACAGCAGACACATTAAGTCTGGAGTGGTGATTATTATTTCTGGATTTTGAGAGGCTGTTTTATATATGTAACCTTATATTTAGAGATAAGAATGAAGCTGAACAGGTTGGGGTTAAAGTAATTCAGAACATAGGTGTAAGGAAAATAGTGTCTATATTTTAGAACAACACATACTCCTTGAGACCAATGGAAGAAAGGTATATTTGATCTGGAACTGAAATTTTTTGTGGCCTATAATCTAATTCAACCTACCTGTATAGCTAATTTGAACAACTGAAACACAGGAAGCACGGAATTAGAAAGTGGTCTTCAATTCTGTGTTCTAGTTTGCTAGCTACCGGAATGCAATATAACAGAAACAGAATAGCTTTTAAAGGGAAATTTAATAAGATTCTAGTTTACAGTTCTAAGACCAAGAAAATGTCCCAACTAAAACAAGTCTGTAGAAATGTCCAATCTAAGGCATCCAGGGAAAAATACCTTGGTTCAAGGAGGCCAATGAAGCTCAGGGTTTCTCCCTCAAGTGGAAGGGCACATAGCAAACAGTCACAGTTTCCCCCTCAGCTGGAAGGGCACATGGCAAGTACAGCATCATCTGCTAGCTTTCTCTCCTGACTTCTTATTTCATGAAGCTCCCTGGGAGGCGTTTTCCTTCTTCATCTCCAAAGCACTGGCTAGTGGACTCTGCTTTGTGGTGCTGCAGCATTCTTTGCTCTCTCTGAATCTCTTATTCTCCAAAATGTTTCCTCTTTTATAGGACTCCAGAAATTTATTAAGACCCATCCAAATGGATGGAGAGATGCCTCCAGCTAATCCAGTTTAAGAACCACTATTGATTAAATCTCGTCTCCAGGGAGACGATCTGATTACAGTTTCAAACATATAGTATTGAGTAGGGATTATTCTACCTTTATGAAATGGAATTTATATTAAAGCATGACTTTTCTAGAGGACATATATCCTTTCAAATCAGCACATCCTGTATAGATTATTGTAATGCCTGGAAACATCCTTGAGTATATTAAGCAGATAATCAAAAAGTATTGGCAAAGTCCCTCTTGAGGGTGGGGCAAAAGAATATGAAATTATTAAACCTTACCATCAGGGAATCCCCTGATACTGTGTCAAACTTAAGCAATATCCAAATCAATAGGCCATGCTTTTGATCATGAGACTTACTTTTGTGAAGCTTATGTAGGTAGCAGAGGAGCATAGATTACCTATGGGCATGTCTAAGAGTTACTTCTGGAGGACCTCTTTTGTTGCTCAGATGTAGCCTCAGTGTCTTTAAGCCCAACTCTGCAAGTGAAATCATTGCCCTCTCCTCCCCCCCTACATGGGACATGACATCCAGGGGTGAAAGTCTCCCTGGCGAGATGGGAGAGGACTCCCAGGGATGAATCCAGACCTGGCACCGTGGGATCAACAATTCCATCCTAACCAAAAGGGGGAAAAGAAGTGTAATTAATAAAGTATCAGTGGCAGAGAGAGTTCAAATAGAGTCGAGAGGTCAGGTAGACCTTGCTACCTATCATAACCTGCCAACCCCCAACCAGGACCATTCTAGCCAATCCTAAGGAACACCTAGGGCAGTAGATAAGATTCCACAAGGGTTCCAGGCACTAGAGTAACGTTCCAGAAACCTACAACCTCCAGATGGGTTCCTGGTCCAGATAAGTCCTGAAACCTAGCCCAGCCTATACAGAAATCAGATAGTTCCATCTCCCTACACCATATTAGTGACAGACCCTTCTAATATAAAAAATTTAGAATTGCCATAGCCCAAACAACCTCAAAGAGCAGTATGGAAAGATCAAAGGTGATGCTGGAATTATATACAGAAGTAAGGACTTAACGAATGAATATGAATGCTGAATCATTAAATTGATACCGCTTTTATTCTACAGTATTTTAGAGCAGCTAGAAGTACAAATCTAAAATTGTGAAATTGTAACCCATGTCAAAGTCTGAAATATGTTCTACAACTAATTGTGGTGCTGTGCTTTGAAGTTACAGCTTTTTTTTTACATAGGTTATTTTTCACAAAAAAAAAGAAGGAAAAAAGTTGATTGTGATGATAAAAAGTATTTAATCCCTCTAGCCTCCTATATTCTGGAGCAGCTAGAAAGAAAAATATGAGAGGATCATATGGTAGCCCATGACAAACTCTGGGATCTGCCCTGTAAGCATTTGTTGAAGAGTGCTTTGAAAACTATTGCTTTTTTATTTCTTTGTTTTGTATATATGTTACACTATACAATAAAACAAAGTTAAAAAAATAAGTGTAAAGTGTTTAATACAGGTCTTGGGACATAGTAAGTGTATGAAAAATAACAGCTGGCTATAAATGCTATAAATGTAGCAAAGACTGCTTCCTATACTTCCTTTTGCTCTCAAAGAGAAGACCTGGTATAATCATCCCAATTCACCTGAAAGTACAACTAATCTTAGAGGGAAAGTTCTGAAACTAAAACCCATAAGACCAATTTTAAAATATGCTATCTTAATTTCACTTGTACAGTATTTACTCCCAGCCAGTATTTCCATTCAATTATAGGAGTGTGTAATTTGTTTGCCCAAACTGAAGCTGCAGAAGATTTGAACAGAACCATCCAACTAACTTTCACATAAAAACAAAAAACAAAAAAACGTTGTCCTTGATGAAAAAGCAGACCTAGCTAATATGTTCATACAATAGTTGATTACTTTATTAATATCTCATTTTATTAGATGATATTAGATATACTAAATATACTCAAAACGTTTTATTAAAGCCTGGAAAGTAAGAAAGTAGATTTTTAAAGATTTGTTTTTATTTTTGTTAATAAATTCATTTTTATTATATTTAGCGATCATTTATGTAGTATAAAAGTCATTGGGCAGAATCCAAAAATGAATAATGTTTCTGCCAGATTTTACCCCTTTGTTTTGTTTCTATTTGTTAATAGCATGGTTTGTCCAAATGTACATTTCTTATTTCCCATCTGTCTAGTTCGTGTTATTAAAAATTAAAGACATTTATGCCTGAACTTTGTGTCCTTTCTAGTTTCCACGAGGGAACACAAATAACTACCAAGGGCCTGAAATTGGAGGTAAAATAGCTGCCTAAGAATAACTTAGGTATGATGTACATGGTCTGATAAATTAATCCATTACAGAAGTGTCAGTAGAACAGTGCTTTCTTTTTCGCCTGACCTCACCTAACTCTCTTTCTTGTCTTGTTTTCCTAGGCTTAGAATATTAGATCCCAACTGACTTAATTCTTCTTGATGCTCACCTAATGAATTTCAATTCTGAATTTAGAGGTCACAAGAAAGCCCTAATAATAATAATAGCAAAAACTAGCTCACATTTGTTAGATTCCTGCTATGTACCTTAGAATGTTCTAAGCACTTTCCCTGTATTTTTAACCATAAAAATAACTCTATATTATTATCCCATTTTATAGATGATGAAACTGACTTGGTGCAGAGAACAGTAAGGGTCCTGTTCAAAAAACCAGAATACTCTGTAAGTATTTAAGACAGGGGTACTTAATCCAGGAAATGGGTTATACAGATAATGGAAGCCAAAGTGGGACAATGAGTTAAGTCTAGTTTAGTAACAGCAAGAAATCACAATCCCCCTTAATTTGGAAGGACAAGAGAGGTTGCCCAAGATCACAGAACTAGCAGTTCCCTGGATTGTTCTTGGGGATTTGTATATAGGTAGTGGTTATGGGTTCTGCATAGGTGAAGGAGGACTCTGATATTTGGTTGTTTCTGCCAATACATATTTAGTATAAATTTAGGGTAATTTATGGCTAGCACTATAAAAGGGGAGACTTTTGCCTCTTGAGTATAGCATTAATATAAGAAAGGAAGGAAATGAAAGAGAATGAGTCTGGGGCTTCTAAACTGTCTTCAGTGTAAGAGCTGGATTTTGAGCATGTTCAAGGGAAGGGAAGCAAGAAATGCAAGCAATGAGTTTCCACTTTCGTGTTGGCTCTCAGTTGACCTTGTAGACCTTTTCCCAAGTAGCTTTGCAAAACAATAATTGACAACAGACTAGATAGTTTTTTTAATTCACAGTGGCTTCCCCCCTAAAATGATTACATTTAGAAGTATCAATACGGACACAATATTGTGGTACAATCCGTCAATACGTCTCTTACCAATCTAAGAGTTTATGGCATGGGGAAGAAAAAAGGAGATTTGATGTCACAAAGGACTTATTTAATCAGACCAAAGAAGCAAATTCTGGATACCCTCAGAGTGTGAGGCATCACTGATAGCTGGAGGTGCTAATAATGACATGCTTTGCCATATTAAAAATATGGCTGCCAGAACTCCAAAGCTCTCCATATCTGGGATGAGAATTTAGAGTTGGGCATGCACTGCAAAAGTATAATTAAATTTTTTTTCTCTCCTTCATGGCTGCCCCTTTAATTCTGTAAGATTTTATGGAGGTATTAGGCAGATCACACTCTTATAGGTTATAATCTATAAACTCCCTGTCACTGAATACTATCACTGTGATATCATAGGAACTTCCTCTTCAAATGATTGCTTATTGTTTCCTTATTGGGGGAAATATAAATATCCCCAGAATGTCAATATACTTAAAGGAGGAAAATAGTGAAGTAAATTTCAATGAAGTAGACCCAGTGGAGATTTTTTAAATTTATTTTAAATTTTTTTTAAACATAACAACATACAAACACGAACATTCTTACCATATCATTCCATTCTTGGTATATAATCAATAACTCACAATATCAGCACATTGTTGTATATTTATCACCAGGATCATTTCTTAGGACATTTGCATTGATTCAGACCCAGTTAAGATTTAACAACCACTCTTTTGTCATGAAAGCTGTTCAAATCTACGCTATGAGTTGAATGCTTCTCTTTTATTAATGCCTTACAAATGTGTTTCCGCAACACAGGTAGACCTTTGTGTACAGAAATGGGTTTTTAAACACTTCCCAAACAATAGGAAATGAATAGTCAAGATACAACACCAATTTCCTTGATTCACATACAAAACAAAATACCAAATATTGTTACAAACATCATTTTGATCCAAAATAGAATAAATCTATTTACTTTTAAGCTTATGAATAAAAACTAAAATTTTCATCTTATATGAAATCTATCACATTATGTCTTTACCTGTGTATCAGTAATGCAAAGTTTAGGAATCATTAAATGGCTGCCACCACATGGTGGGGTTGAGTGTGTGCCCCGGAGATGGCAGAGAGCCCGGGTGCGGCCCCAATGCTTGGAGAGGGTGGAGCTGAGAAAAAGGTGGTCTCCCCAATGTCCCCCAAAATTGCGATTGGAGAGAGGCAGGCCTCTGCGTAGGCTTTTGGAAAGATGGGACTGCTGCTTTCTAAAGCCCTGAAGATAAATAATTCTCAGACTTTGAAATCTAATGGACTTTGCCCTGCGGGTTTTCGAAACTGTATGGGTCTGGTGACCCCTGTGTTTCTTCCTCCCTATGGAAATGTGTGTATGTTTCCTGTGAGTGTTCCTCCTTTGTATGTTGGCAGCAAATAACTTGCTATGAGTTTTCAAAGGTCCAAAGCCAGAGGATAATTTTGCCTTAGAGCAGACCATGCCTATAACTAACTTTGATAGGAGTTCGTACGTTTCTAATTTTGTAGTTCATATATATTGTTATTGAAATGGTTTAAGGTTCTTTGATATTGTTGAGGAATGAATGTATTTTGTATATAGGAAAAACATGTCCTTTTTAGGGTCCAGAGGGTGGAATGTGCTGGTTTGAAAAGATGTGTGTCCCCTAGAAAAGCCATGTTTTGATCTAAATCCCGTTTCATAAAGGCAGAATAATCCCTATTCAATACTACATGTTTGAAAATGTAATCAGATCATGTCCCTGGAGATGTGATTTAATCAAGAGTGGTTGTTAAACTGGATTAGGTGACATGTCTCCACCCATTTGGGTGGATCTTGATTAGTTTCTGGAGTAGTATAAAAGAGGAAAGATTTTGGAGAATGAGAGAGATTCAGAGAGAGCAGAGAATGCTGCAGCATTATGAAGCAGAGAGTCCACCAGCCAGCGACCTTTGGAGATGAAGAAGGAAAATGCCACCCGGGGAGCTTCATGAAACAGGAAACCAGGAGAGAAAGCTAGCAGATGATGCCTTGTTCACCATGTGCCCTTCCAGCCGAGAGAGAAACCCTGTCTGTGTTCACCATGTGCCTTCAGGAAACCAGGAGAGAAAGCTAGCAGATGATGCCTTGTTCACCATGTGCCCTTCCAGCCGAGAGAGGAACCCTGTCTGTGTTCACCATGTGCCTTCTCAATTGAGAGAAAAACCCTGAACTTCATCGGCCTTCTTGAACCAAGGTATCTTTCCCTGGAAGGATGCCTTTGATTGGACATTTCTATAGACTTGTAGTTGGGACATTTTCTGGGCCTTAGAACTGTAAACTAGCAACTCATTAAATTCCCCTTTCAAACGCCATTCTGTTTCTGGTATATTGCATTCTGGCAGCTAGTAAGCCAGAAGAGATGCTAATAATATCCAGAAAGATGTTAATAATAACATCTCTAACAACCATACATATTAAAGTTGACTCAGGAATAGCAAAACTGACAGGGACAAATTTTGAAAATGAGTTAAGATGTCCTGGCAATAGGCTTTGAGTGCAAATTTTTCTTGGACTCTGAAATTTCATCCTGTATTTGTTCACTCCCATTGTAAATTTTTCAAAAAGGAATACGCTGAAGAAACTTGAAAGGTTCTCCTTAGAGAAACACAAGACAACAATTTAAAAAGATTTCTCAAAGAATAGGAGCTTGCTTCGTCCACTCGGAGCATCGACCTGGTATTGTAGTACCTCCAGGAACGGTGCACCCCCTGAGGGGGAAACAAAAACAAAAACAAACAAACAAAAAAGATTTCTCAAAGAAGAAGTCAGAAAAAGCTAAAGTTGAATGATCCAAGTGGGCAAATATGACTATTCTATAGAAGAAGTCAGAAAAAGCTAAAATTGAATGATCCAAGTGGGCAAATATGACTATCCTATGAAGAACTTTATTTGACCATTATCTTTATTAGTAAAATAAGGCACTAGTAAGGTTTTTTTTTTAATTGGTGGAACTCACAACTTCAACTCAGAAGAACATGCTATCACCAAATTCTTGAAATACAGTACTTTAGTTTATAGCAGTATTATTTTTAGCCATGGCACCACATTTTTATGTTAAATTTAATTTTCCTAAATCCAAATGCAGTGAATCTGAGAGTTGAAAAAAAAATCTATAATACAGAGAAATCTTTAACTACAAGTGAGGAGAAACAGGCTCTAACATGCTCTATTACCCTCTTTGGGCCTCAATGTTCTTATAAAAAGATTAGTGCATTTGATCAGAACTGTCACGTATTTCGAAACTCTGTGTTTCCAAACATTTCATGACTTTTCAAATTCTTCTGACAAAGATGTAGGGTATGAGCAAAATAAAATTTGTAATTTGTCAAAGTCAAATGAGCAAATATGAAGATTCAAAAGAAAGATCATAAAAGGTAGAAGATATCCAAGGGACAGATCAAAGAAGCTGTAAACTACACAGAATTGTTACAGAGCTATTTTTTGAGTTACTACGATCCACGATTATTATATTAAGCAATTAATAGTTCAATTATCATTTATCAAGCTTGCTTTTTGCTTGCCATCAGATTAAAACAATATACCACGATTTGCATATTATTGTATTTGTGACAATATGAAATCATGGTTTTGTCCCTCACCAGCCCCACATCAACTCCCGGTTTCAGATTAGCCAGTGAAACTCAAGATATTTTTGCAGTTAGAAACTGCTTTCTCAACTTTAGAGTTTCCTTATACAGTCAAAGATTCCATGTATGTTAGTTAGTTGCTAAATTTTGTAATGTTTGTAGTCTAAAATCATATTTCATATACATATTGAATCTCCAGGAAGTAAACCTTGTTTTTCCAGACTTTAGCAGTGAGTGGCACACGTTCGATAGACAGAGGATGTTACTATATCTGATGATTAGTTACGGAGAAAAATACATTCCAACACAACGACCTCTGAAGCATTTTTGCTTGTCACACTTCAGTAAATGTATTCATTCCTAGAAAAGCAAGGGGGTGGGGTCGGCGACGTGAAAAAGAGCCGAGGTTCGAGACGGACTGCGGTTTACAGGGCCAGGAGGGAGGAATTCGGCAAGCAGACGATCGCACAGCTCCCGGACAGACAGAAACGCAGCTGCCCTGCGGCCTCAACTTGGAGTTGCCGAGTTTCTCCCAGCCAAGGGCAAGCGCCGCACAACCTGCCGCAGGGGCGGCTCCCAGGCCCCGCCCTCCGGGCGCGCCCTCGCCCCACTCCGGGAGCTCCAGGCCCGCGCGAGGCTGGGCGGGGCTAGAGGAGGGGGCGGGGCTCCGCCACCCCGCGGGTCACAATGTAGGGTTAGGGCGGCAGGCGGGCGGGGCTCGGCGGGGGAGGAGCCGTCGGGCGGGGGCGGTGACGGCGGTTGGGGGAGGGGAGGGGAGGAGGAGTCGCGGAGGGAGGAGGACAGCGCCATTCCGGCCAGCTGCTCTCTCCGTCCCTCGCACCCTTCCGCACGGTGGCCCGCGATCGACCCGGCAGCCAGCGAACGAGCGCGAGAGAGCGTGACGCGGGCCGGCTTGCTCGTGCCTTCCCGCGCCCGTCGTCGCCGCCCGCCCATGGCCCGGGCCGCCGCGGACGAGCCGCGCTGAGGCGGGCCAAACAGAGGTGGGGCCGCCGCCGTGGCCCTCGCAGCCGGCGCCTCGCCGCCTTCCCCCGGTGCCCGCGCACGCCGGCCGCCGTCGCCTTCGCGCCTGGCTGGCGGGGGCGCTGTCCACCCCGGCGGTCCGCGTCGCTCGGTGGAGCTTGGCTGAGCGCGGCAGCCAGGGCCGGTGGAGGTGCGAGGAGCCGGACGCCGCCGCCCGTGCCGCCGCCGTGGGGGCCATGACCGTGGAGCAGAATGTGCTGCAGCAGAGCGCGGCTCAGAAGGTGAGGCCAGCCCGCGAGCCGGCCCGGCTCCCCTCCTCCTTCCGAAGTGCCGCCCTGCCCCTCCACGGCCGGCTGTCTTAGTCCTCCGCGCCCGGTCGGGCCTCTGCTGTCGGGTTCCCCCTCGCGGCACCCACCGTTCGTACCCGTTGCCTTTGGGGACGACGTGCCCTGTGCGGGGCTGTCTGAGGAGTGGGCTGGAGTTAGAGGGTTTCTCTCCGCGTCCTGCGGATTCTTTTCCTGGAACAGACCGTGCCGGGTATTGAGAGCTACTGTTACATTCCTACACTCCTTTGGATAGCTTATTAAATTAACTTTTTTTTTTAAGAGTAGTCAGTTGTCATCCCTCCTGAACTCAGTTTATATTTCGAAGGTATTTTTGTCTTCTAGGCCTACTGTTCTGGATCTCCACCAGAATTGAATTGTCTGCCTTGGGGGCCAGGTACATTTGCCAGGTAGACTCTGATGGAGGGTTTGGTTGGTTTCTTTTTCTTTTCTGAATATAGAAACTGCCCCTTAAGAAAGGGAAACCATTATGGCTTTGTATATTCCAGGAATCTTTTGTCCCGTAAGTTTGACCTTGTTCCACTCTTCAACCTTTACTCCTGCATCAGTCACACATTCACGTGGTCACTCACTGAAGCCAAAAAACAAAAAAAGATTGTTTGCCAAGCTTCCAATATTTTATAACCGAATTTTAAGAGATGCTTTTATTTTAATTATTTAGATTTTGCTTTTAGAATTTTAAGTGCACCATCATGGCTTGTACTGTATCCTGGAGAATAGTTGGCCGTCGCTTGATTTTTTCTTTTTTTTTCCGTTTGTGTGAAAAGCATTTTGGGCAGAAGGGAAACATTGCCTTAGTCGTGTTGAAATTATTTAATTCCATTTTATGTTTAGTTATGCTTACTGTGAGCATCAAAGTTGTGTTTTTTCTCTGGATGAGCAGTGAACGCCCCACCCTGTTGTAGTTTTGGCGCAGTTATGCCCTACCTGCGCCTGTTTGACTTCAGAGTAAGGCCTGCTTTCCTAAAATGGATTGTGTGTATACTCAAAGCCTGTTAAGATTTTGCTTTGAGATTATTTTTAGAATTTTATCATACTTCTTGAGTCTTTGAAGATGCTCAAGAATTTTGGAAAGCGAGGATAGTGCATTATTTTAGGTACTTTGGAAAAGTTGGTTTTGGAACTGTTGTGTGATGGTTGACTTAATTTAGAAGATTATTGCAGACTGCAGTTTACTTTATTTGCCAGGAAATAGTTCGAGATTTAATAATACTTAATAATTTAATAACAATTTATCTCCTAATTTCTCTCTCTTCTTTTTTGAATACCTTAAACTTTAGTTCTTGATGTTGAGTATGTGATAAAGTGGTAAAACTTAGAGTAGGATCCCAGGGTCATAAGAATATTAAACAATATTTAATAAGTTTGGTATCATTTAGAGTTATCTTTAGTGTTGAACGTATGGTCTGTTTATTTCACAGTGGAAAATGTAGTCCATATTTTTCACATCTCCTGAATTTGAAAATTGGCTAGGAGTTTGTGAGTTTGTTGTTTTTCAGTTGACTTTCACCTAAAGTACTTTTTTAGCATAGAATCGTACCGTGATTCAGAAGTTTATTCATAAAATTGTAGAGTCAAAAATCAAATTATTTAGTGGTCTTGGCAGTCAAGTTTAATTTCCTAGTTTAATGAACCCCCTCCTTACCCAGAATGAGGAATTAATCTAAAATGTTACCATTATGATGCTATTTTTAGTGCATATGTGTTGTGTTTTAGATCATTTCATTGATACTGGGAAAATTGTTTTGAGCAATGCAGTGTATTTAATTTTATGCTTCCATGATGGTATTTATGTGTTATTGAATAAGAAACACTTAAGTCTTTTTGTTTGTTTTCCATATTAATAGACTACTACTTTGTATCCCATATTTGAACTATTGCAACAATGTTCATATGAATATAAATATTTAAAATTATCTTCTTCAAATAAGCGGACAGATTTAAATCCACTAAGCTAGCTACTAGGAAGTGGATTTCATACTTTAGAAGAAACAAAAGTGAAACTCTTCATTTTCTCTTACTGTGGATTATCAGTGAAATGAGAGGTTAGTGTGTATTGCATTATCAAAATTTTAGCCTATTCTCTGCCTTTGTGTGTGAAAAATCAGTTTTAAATAAATAGATTTATATTTTCAACACATAAATATTTTGCAGAAGGTTGTAAGATTAATAATAATCTTTTTCTCAAAAAGGTAGCACTACACAGAACTTTCCTAAGTTTTGTCCTTATCTACAAAGTAGGTAAGGAGGGAAGTGTCTGTTTTCTTTTTGTTGTTGGTTTTTGTTTTTTCTCCTTGATGGGAGAAAATTGCTGAGGTTTGGAGAACGCAGAGAGTTGTGAGATAAAATAAAACTTGGAAGAGCTCCTTTCTGAATAGATACTATAGGTGAAGTAGAGATGGCCACAGATTAGTTACAGTTAAATCCTTTGGTGATTTTGGTCTTAAACATATACTTTTGGCCTTTGTGTTTTATATTTACCTAAATGTAGGATGTTTTAGTAGATCTCAGAAATTTGATACATAGATTTAAATTCCAAATGAAGATTCTTTAGGGCAGATTAAAAATCTCCTCTCCAAAACCGAAATTAATTTATAGAGTGAAATGAGCAGGATGCCCTTACATTTTAGGCATCCTCTGATTTGAATAAAATGTAATGTTCATGAGAGCAGGCACTTGGCCCATTTCACCCTGAGGAGCTTTGCCTGCATTGTAGAACTTAGTAAATATTTGATGAATAAAATAAAAAGTGGTTTCTAAAAGGAATGCAAGTACTTATCTTAGTTCCCTAATTGACTCTCAAGATTTAAAAATTATTGAGGAAGACTCAAACCCTGAAACTGTAATTGTTCATGCTAGGAAAACAGGCAGTATTGTGTCTTGGAAAGACTGGAGGATTTGGCTTAATTTTCTTATCTGTGACCTAGGGCAAATTATTAAATACCTCTGAGTCCTCTTTAAAAGTCTTAAGATTATTATGATTCAACATGAGCAACTTCTTCAGATCTGCATATTTCCAGTGGACTTAACCAGCATTTATCCTGGACAGGGAGAATAAGAAGAAATGAAATAGAAGACAGGGGCAGAGGGAAGCCTGTGGATCTGTAGTCATCTTTCAGTTACTTATAGTGAATGATGAGGGTTAAGGTGAGAAGGATGCCAAAAATTAACTAAACTCATGGTTAATGTAGAACATGAGAAACAATACAAAATGGGTTCAGAGTAAATCCCTTAGTTAAAATAACATTTCTTATTTTCTAAATTAGGAATAATCTAAAATTATCAAAATGAAATACAGCATTTCAAGAACAGCTATCATTATACAAATCACATTAAACATTACATGAAGACGGGCTATTCTCTACTAATAAATAAGTGGGTATCTTGTTGTTAGTATAAGACTTGATTTGAGTAGGGAGGTAGGGTTCCAGCTGCTTACTCCCTTTTTACTGCTTTCCTTTCTTACCTCCTTTCTCTTCTCTTATTGTGTTAACTGCGAAATTTGAATCCATTATAAGTAATAACATGCTGACATCTCATTGGTGCTGCCCTCTACTTTGCTGTCAAGCCACAAGCCAATTTGATTATGTGATAGTGAGTTTCTATTGCAATAATGTAATTGGGAAAAAAAAATAATGTAATCGTGTCGCCTATGCTTATTATTTATAGAAGTCTTGTAACATAGTTTTCTGTTGGAAATTTAATTTCCTTTAGCAAATTTTTTCACCACAAATAAAGTTTAATATATATTGTTATAATTAATTAATTATAATTAGTATATATTTATACTATCGAATACATAATTATACTATTAATGTCTATTGATGCCATTGTTAATTTGCAACCTGCCCTTGGTGATGGTGATGATAATGTTAGTAATGGTTACCATTTATTGTTTACTCAAGCCAGGCACTGTGCTAAACACTTTATAAATATAGAATTTAATCTTCACCATATCTGTCTATATGCATTATTTTTTACAAGTTCCTTCATGAAAACAGGGTTAAAATAATTTGTATACCGTGTCTTAAAAAGTTTTAAAAATACGTAAATATAAGTTTGAGCAGTATAAAAGTTTACACAGTACAGAATATGGAAAACAGAAAGTTTCTTGTAATGTCATTTGCCAAAGAAACACTTTTTTCAGTTTAGTCACAGATATTATTGTTTGTGCATTTTATATGAGTCTTATCTTATGTGTACTGTATTGCAGCTTTCTTATTTACCACAGTATGTTATGGAACTTTTATCATAAGAAGGGGGGAGAGGGGAGAGGGAAGGATAGGGGAAGTATAGAGAGGGAGAACATGTTTTTTTCAGTACAGTATTTCATTGTATTCCATAGTATAAGTGCATTCTAATTTATTTGTCTACTTTCATTTTGATGAATACTGTGATTGTTCCTTAGAAAACATTCCTAAAACTGGTGAAAGTATTTGCTTATTTAAACTTTTAAAAGATGTTCTGGATTGTCTTTCAAAAGATTGCAATAGTCTTCATTCCTCTTTGCCTAGATCCTTAACAGTACCTAATATTATATCTTTTTTTTTCATGGGCAGGCACCGGGAATCAAACCCAGGTCACTTGTATGGCAGGCAAGCCACTGAGCTACTGTCACACAGCCCCTTAAATCTTTTTGATCGCTAGTCTGGTGGATAAAAATGATCTAATTTAAGATTTGCATTTTAACAATTATTGCAGAAGTTGACTGTATTCTTGTTGCATTGGTTTTAATACTGCTTCTGTGAATTGTCTATTCATTTTCTTTAATTATTTCTAGGAGTCCCTATTTTATTATGGCTATTGCAGTTCTGCAGTTCCCTACTTGTTCCCTACCCACCTCCCCCCCATTTTACTTTTGACCTTTTAATTTTGTTTACAATTTCCTATCAACAAGAATTTTTAATTTTTATTGAGGAGTCAGTCCTGTCAATTTTATCCTTTTTTATTTTAAGTCTTGGTCTAGTGGTAAGAAAGACCTTTTTTTTTTTTAACCTTAAGGTGGTAGACTTTTCTATATTACTCTTTTTTTGTTTGCTTGTTTTTTAACATGTACATCTTTACTGTTGTCTATGATGGGAAGTAAGGGCTTATTTTCTTAAGTAGATAACTAATTGATTGTCCTATTTATTCACTAATTGATCCTTTCCTCATTTATTTGAAATACTTCTTTTATTGTATTCTAAAAACCCATATACATAATTTCTGTTAATATCTACATGCCTGTCTTTTGTTTTTGAATTGTTTCAGTTTCATAATGTTTTCTTTTTCTATGCTGTGTGGTGGGGTCACATTTCATTATTTTTCCGTGTGAGTATCCCGTTATTGGAGCACCACCATAATTTTTTTTTTTTTTTATCAAACCCGTGTCTCCGGCATGGCAGGTGAGAATTCTGCCACTGAGCCACCTTTGCACTGCCCATAATGTTTTAATTAATGTAGATTTAGGATTTATTTCTATGTCTGGTAGGGTAAATCTTCCCTTTTATTTTTTTTTCAAAACTATCTTGTTTATTCTTATAATTGACTATTAAAATAAGAAAAATTAAAGAAATGCTTTGAAATTTTTATTTGAATTGTTTTATATTCATATATTAATTTATGAAATATCTCTACAATATTGAGACTTTCCAGGAAGGTATCTGAAATGGTTCTCTATCACGTCTTGTTTTATGCGTTTTAGTATACATTTCTGGGGAAAAGAAAGTTATTTTTGTTTTTATTGCTAACACAAATGGATTTTTAAAAAGTTTTTTAATCTGTTTATTGCTAGTGTAAAGAAAAGTTTTGATTTTTGTATACTAACATTGTATCCATTTCTCCTTACTGAATTCTCAATTGTTCTTATAAATTTTTCTTTGGCTTTATTACAGAATGCTACTAGGATTAGTGCTTTTGTTGTGTTCTGTTATGATACAGAAATTTTCTTCTATTCCTAGTTTTCTAAATGTTTTAAAATCATATTTAGTTGTTGTGGGTCTATCAGATGTGTGGGTGGGGTCGTCTTGGGCGATGTGATGGTGGCTCAGTGGCAGAGTTCTCACCCACCATGCCCAAGACATGGGTTCAATTCTTGGTGCCTGCCCATGCAAAATAAATGAATAAATAAATAATCTGTGGGTGTTTTTTTTTTTAAGCCATTACTGATCTGTTATTTTATGTCAGTGATTTAGCAAGAGCAATAATTGATAGATAACATATGAAATATTGACTGTGTGCTGAGTTTTATGAACATTTCTTTTCATTTAATCTTCCTGCCTTATGAGATGAGCACTTTTTTTTTCTAAGATTGTAATTGAAGAGAAAATAATTCTAATGAAAAGTTAAGAACTAAGCAACATTTCACTGCTAGTATGTGGTTGAGGGTGAGATTGAAACTTGAGGCCATGTGACTCATAAGCCCTCGCTCTTAAGCACCATACTATATTGCTTCTTAATATTGCTTGACCTTAGATGTATAGTAAAATTCCGTTTAATCGTATTGCACTATTCTTTACATATACTATGAAATTCAGTTTTCTCAAGTCTAGCCTAGAATTTAGTGTCTACATTCTTAAATGAACTCGATTATAATTTTTTTTTGGTTGTTCTGTACATATATAGCTATCAAGATTAGCTATCAGATTTATGTTAGCTCATAAAATGATGGGAAAATTTTTGTATTTTCCTATGCTTTGGAATTGTTTAGTATAGGATTAGGTTGAGTCATTCAAAATTTGACTTAAAGAAATTAGGTATGGTTCAACCTCAGTACTTGTTGCTTTGAAGGTTTTATGGATATACCTTATTATATCAGGACCAAACACATCTTAATTAGAGAAAGTTTTAGATAAGCTTTCCAAATTTTGCCTGTTGTCTTTTCAGGTTTCTACTTCTCTGAGAGTCAATTTTAAAAAATGTTTTATAATTCCAGAAAATCTAGTTAGGAAAATTTTCAGTTCATTTAGCATTTAGATTTCCGTATTTATTGGCCTGTGGTTTTTTCCTCTTATTTAAATATGTGTATATATGGATATCTCTCTCTGTTTTTTTTTTACTCATGTTTGCTAGTTGATGATCTGCTTTATTTGTCTTTTCGAAATCCAGGTCTTGATTTTATATGTCTACTTTGATTTCTAGTTTGTTAATTTTGCCTTTAGAGTTTCCATCTTTCTACTATTCTTGGTGCATTTTATTGCTCTCTTTATAGTTGAATTCAGCATTTAGTGAGTAGTTTCCATTCATGTTAATAATGAAAAGCATTTTGGGTTGTGAGTTTTGATCTGATTTTGTTTTAGGGTTGACTTTCTTTTTCTCTCATAATTAAAAAAAAATATTTGTATCCTTCCAAAGTGTTACATTTTTGAAGTATTTTAATTGTTATTTTCTAGTTTTGTGGTACTGTGTTTAGAGAATATGATCTGTAATAGTTTTAGAAATTTATTAAAATTATTTTATGACTAAGTACATGAGGTTTTTATGAGTATATGAAAAATATGTAGTCTTTGAAAGGTATGGAGTTCTATATTTATATATTAAACTAACACTTTAGTGTTTGACTATTTCAATTTTAAAATTCTAAAAGGTGTTGATATCTCTATTCTTAGTGATTTCATCTAATTATTTTGTATTTTTGTATTTGTAAAGGATCTAATGCAAACTTGAATATTTTTGTTTTCTTTGTATTTTTGCCACCCATTCACATATGTGATACAATAAGTGTAATATATGTATTTATTGTCATTTGATTTCCCATTATTAGTCTTGTTTCCCCATTTGATCAGGTTTTCTTTGTCACCTTTCCTATCCTTTGCTTTTTTATTTTCTAATTATGTGGAAATTCTCTTCTGTTCTTTTGCTTTTAATTTTAAACTAATGTATCTAAATATTTTTCTGAAGATATAAAGACTTAGTTTCCTTCTTCCACCCATAAGACGACTTTCAGAATATTTTTACTTATTCCTTCCCGGTTTTATTGCGATAGTATGGAATTGCAATTCTTAGATGATTAATTTTTAAATTTCTTAAAGCATATTTCCTTTGTAAAATGATTTATTAATCATATTACAGATATGTTATTAGTAGTAATTGGTTTTTAAAATTATTTGTTTAATTTTATGGTTTCTCATATAAAATTGATGTCATGGCTTTTGTTTTTGGTAGGTAAGTTAACTCTTTGTAAGCTTAGAAGAGTTCCTCTTTGGTTTTAGAAGGCAGAAATTTCACCTGTGTATGTCAATATGTGTATCTTTTTAACAATCTTGACTAGGTTTTTTTTTTTTTTTTGGCATGGGCAGGCACCGGGTATCGAACCCTGGTATCTGGCATGACAGGCCAGAATTCTACCACTGCGCCACCATTGCACCACCTTTGACTAGGATTTTTTTTTTTTAATTAAAAAAATCTCTTTTAAACATAACAACATACAAACACGAACGTTCTTACCATATGATCATTCCATTCTTAGTATGTAATTAATAGCTCACAGTATCATCACATAGTTGTATATTCATCACCGTGATCATTTCTTAGAGCATTTGCATCATTTCAGAAAAAGAAATAAAAGAAAAAAAAAACCCTCATACATAACCATACTCCTTAATCCTCTGACTCATTGATTGCTAATATTTCCATCTACCCAGTATACTTCAGCCTTTGTTTCTCTATTTTTTTTATATACCCCTTATCACTCCCTTTCATTGATCACTAACATTTCAATCTACTAAATTTATTTTAACATTTGTTCCCCCATTATTTATTTTTAATTTATTAAATTTTTTTTAGCAAATAGTACAAAGAGCTATCTTTATTAGCTTCACTACTATTTTTTTTATGAAAGGTAACTACATACAACAGAAACATTGTTACCGTATGATCATTCCATTTTTGTTATATAATCTGTAACTCACAGAATCATCACATAGTTGTATATTCATCATCATGATTATTTCTTAGAATATTTGCATCAATTCAGAAAAAGAAATAAAAGGAAACAGAAAAAAATTCATACATTCCACACCCCTTACCCCTCTCTTTCATTGATCACTAGCATTTCAATCTACTAAATTTATTTTAACATTTGTTCCCCCATTATTTATTTATTTTTACTCCATATGTTTTACTCGTCTGTCGGTAATGTAGATAAAAGGAGCATCAGACACAAGGTTTTCACAATCACAGTCACATTGCAAAAGCTATATCATTGCACAATTATCTTCAAGCAGCATGGCTACTGGAGCACAGCTCTACATTTTCAGGCAGCTCCATTACACCTTAACTAAAAAGGTGCTATCTATTTAATGCCTAAGATTGACCTCCAGGATAACCTCTAGGCTCTGTTTGGAATCTCTCAGCCATTGACAATTTTGTCTCATTTTGCTCTTCCCCGTTTTGGTTGGAACGTTTTCTCAATCCCTTGATGCTGAATCCCAGCTCATTCTGGGACATCTGTACCACATTGCCAGGAAGCTCCACACCCCTGGGAGTCATGTCCCACATAGAGAGTGGGAGGGCAGTGAGTTTGCTTGTTGTTTTGGCTGAGAGAGGCCACAGCTGAGCAACCAAAGAGATTCTCTTGGGGGTGACTCTTAGGCCTAATTTTAAGTAGGCTTAGTCTATCCTTTGCAGGGTTAAGTTTCATATGAACAACCCCCAAGATTGAGGGCTCAGCCTATTGCTTTGGTTGTCCCCACTGCTTGTGAGAATGTTAGGAATTCTTCACATGGGGAAGTTGAATTTTCTCCCTTTCTTGTCATTCTCCCAAGGGGACTTTGCAAATAACTTTTTAATTCACTGTTCAAATCAGTCTGGGATTTATTTGGGCATCACTCTGTACAGACCTACAAAATCTCATGCCCTGCTCAAGGTTGCATGTATTTATGGTGTTCAATTAAACTGCCCACATAAGGTGTATTAGGAAATACACTATTGACTAGGATTTTTGATCTGAACGAGTTCAGTGTTCTTCTCAGGAAAAAGTGATAAATTTAAAAGTTATTGCTTTTACTCTATTCCTTTTTATTTTGACAAGCTTGTTTTAATTTCTAGAGTATTCTCCTTGTTATGATTTTTGATTTATAAAAATGCAGTAACTTCAGTTTTCTTTTTTTTTTTCTTGATTAGCTCAGTGTTAAACCATCCACCTTATTATTCGTGGTTCTTCTTTGAGCCATTAAATATTTTTAATGTCTAGCAATACTACCATTGTCTCTTTAACCTTGTCAAATAGGTTTAGATAAAAGTTTTTCATAGTATAATTTGTGGATAATGTGTATAACTTGTGATGTTTGTTAAAAATGAAGATTTCTGTGCCTCAGCCAGAACCACTGTTTCCAGACTCTGAGGGTTGGTCTGTAGGCATTCTTAACAAGAATCCCAAATGATTGTTTTCCATTTAAAGTTTGAGGACTGTTGGTTGAAATTCATTAATATTCTTTTATTTAAAATTTGTTAATTAAAAAAATTAACAACAAACAAAAATATTAGCATATATTCCATTCTACATATATAATCAGTAATTCTTAATATCATCACAGTTGCATATTCATCATTTCTTAGAACATTTGCATCGATTTAGAAAAAGAAATAAAAACAACAGAAAAAGAAAGAAAACGATAACAGAAAAAAAAAGATTATGCGTACCATACCCCTTACCCCTCTCTTTCATTTATCATTAGCATTTCAAACTAAATTTATTTTAACATTATTCATTAATATTCTTAAAGTTGTGATTACCTTTAGTATCTGTGTGTGTAAATGGACTGCAGGGTTCTTTCAGGGTGAAGTATATATGTACTCAAGTTAGTAAGGGAGCAGCAGACTGAACACATAGGGATCTCATGTTTCAAGTGTTTCTCCTTGTTAGTGCATTGACATGCTTTCTTGTAAAGCAGTTGTCTCATCCCTTCATAACCAACATCTCTATGTAAATTAAAGCTTCAAGTGAGTACACTTGTCCTTAACCCCTAGTGGAGCAAATTTAGTTGTCTTTTTATTTCTTGAATCATTGCATCAGTAAGTTTTAAAATATTGTATATGCTAAGGTTACAGTCTTTTTTCATTTTGTTTCTTGTCTTTGTGTGTGCATACCTACATGTGTATGAATCATTTCTACAACTTTTTACATAGCTTATAAAACTTCTGTACAGTTTAAAGAAGTATAATGAAATGGCTACCCTTCGGACTGCCCTGGACATGAAATTGAATATCTTTATTATCCCAGAAGTTTCTTATTCCTCACCCAAACTGCCCTCCGCTTCCACACCCCACTAGGCACTATCGTTTTTTTTGTTGTTGTTGTTGTTGTTTTCTTAAGTAGTAGACTTTATTTATTTATTTATTTGCATGGGCAGGCACCAGGAAGTGGATAGATATATTTTTCAAAAGTAATTCGTAGGCTTACAGAAAAAGTGAGCAGAAAGTACAGAGTTACCATGTACTTCCCTCTCTCCACAGTTTCCCTACTTTTAGCATCTTGCATTAATGTGGTACATTGGTCATAATTGATAATCCCTAATTAATATATTATCTTAACACTGGTCACAATTGATGATCCCTAATTAATACATTATCATTAGCTAAAGTACTTAATTTACATTATGATTCACTCTTTGTGTTGTGACAAATGCATGTCATGGGTCTGTCATTACAGTATCATTCAGAATAGTTTAATTGCCCTAAAAAATCTCCTGTGCTCCTCCTATTCAGTCCTCTCCCTCCTGCTCCCAATCCTTGGAAACACTAATCTTTTTCCTGTCTCTGTAATTTTGTCTTTTGCAGAATATCACATAGTTGAAATCATACGATATGTAGCTTTTTCAAACTGACTTCTTTCACATAGCAATATGCATTTAAGATTCTTCCATGTCTTTTTTAAATGAATTTTATTGAGATATATCCACATACCATACAATCCATGCAAAGTATACAATTCTTGGCTCACAGTATCAGACATAGTTGCATACTCATCATCACAGTTAATTTTAGAATATTTCATTAATCCAAAAAATACAAAAATGAAAATAAAAACCCAAAACACCCCCTACCCCTTTTCTCCCCCTATGATTGACCCAGTGTTGGTGTGTGTGCTGGTTTGAAAGGATGTATGTACCCTAGAAAAGCCATATTTTTATCCTAATCCCATTTTGTAAGGCAAACTAGGCACCATCTTGAAGTTTTCTTAAATTAATGTTACTATGGTTTAATTTACATAAAGCAAAATGAATACACTCATTTAAAATGTATAATTTGATGGATTTTTGTCATATAGAACATTTCTATCACTCCAGAAAGTTCCCAGTCAGTACTCACCATCCCTATTGCAGGCAACCACAGATTTGATTTTTATCTCTATAAATCAGTTTTGACTGCTTGAGATCTTTACATAAATGGACTCATACCAGTTTTTTTTTTTAATCTGGCTTCTTTTGCTCAGCAAATTGTTTTTGAGATTCAGCTATGTCATTACATGTATCATTTTGTTCTTTTTAATTGTTCTGTAATATTTCATGATATGAGTAGTACAAAATTTGCGTATCTGTGTACCTGTTGGCAAACTTTTGGGTGTTACCAGTTTTTAACTTGTTAGAAATAACTGATATGTGTACTTTTGTACACATTTGTCACAATTTGACACAATTGTCACACAATTATATTTTTTCTTGGGTAGATACACCAAAGTGGAATTGTTACAAGATGGTATGCTGAGTTGTTATCCAAAGTGTTGGTACCATTGTACCTTCCCATCAGCAATGTATGAGAGTTTCTGTTTTTCCATGGTTTTGTCAACATTTCATATCTTAAGTTTTTGTTGAAGATGTGTAGTTAAATTTATTTTATTGTGTCCTGGTGCATTTCCCTAATGACTAATGGTGTTGAGCATCTTTTCCCATGCTCTTGGTTATTTTTTTTTTTAATATTGTATTTCGTATTATCAAATTACCCAGTTTCACATTCTCACAGGATTGACAATAATGCTATCTAGTCCTCCAAGTCTGAGTATGGAAAGAAAGCCACAAGTGATTGAAAGTAAAAGTCTTCAGGACCAAGTACCAATATGCTCACAAAACAATTAAATTGCACAATTTTTCCTTCATTTTAATGTTCTTAAACTAATGTTTGGAAAAAAAGCTGATTGCTGAAGAATGAAACATTCCATAGAATGTTTACTTCTTCATGCTTTAAACTAAATATTGAACTTATCTGAACTTAACAATGTCTCTTTAATAATTAATTGCCCACACACAACAGAAATCTTTCTTATGCATATTTTGTTATGTAAGTCACACAAATAATTTCACATTTTGATTGATTTGGAAGTTTGGAAAGTATGAGGACCAATGGCAGCAGTGGCTTGGGTTGTGGAGAGGCAAACACATAGGGCTGAGAGAGATTTTTCTTAGAGTTGTTGGTCTGTCTGAAGACAAGGAGGAGTACCCTGATTTGAACTGGAAATGAAACTACATATTGACTTTTTGTTTTTGTGTTCCTACTGGACGTTGATTAGAGTATAGGTGAGGAGTGCTAGACCATCAGGGTTGAACTGGCAGCAAAGCTGAGAGATAGGTCCTCACTGAAGCAGAATGGATGTGTGGGAAGGGTTGTGGAGAGAAAAACCAGGCGATCAGGACCTGTTGTTCTGGTGAAACCAGTATGAGAATCATCTGTACACTCATATGTGTCTTAATTCATGCCAGAAAACATACAAAATCAAATGTCTCATTTCTTTGAGGTGGAGCTGCAGAAGGAAACTTGCTGTCTTGGAGAAAGGCTTTGGGGCAGGACAGGGCTGAGGAAGAGGATTGAAAGGAAATGAGATGCAGTCCACTGAGTCTGGTTTAAATTTCTCAGTTTTTGGAGGGAGAAAAAACAGCTCTGTCTAGGCTATGGGGACATTGAAGCTCTAGGTGCCTGTTTTGGTATTACTCTACTGATTGTCAGAACTGACTTCTGGGTTCCCTGCCTAAAGGAGTAGGAACTTCAACCCAGTGATAATACTGCAGAATTCATAGAACTGATGGTTTTTTCCATCCTTGCTGGGTGGCATCAGAGGGAGGGCATCAGTACACCTGAGTATGTAATGTAGGGTTGTGGCCAGGTAGGTGTAGGCAACATATGAGATGGCCATTTGGCTGGTGTCTGCTCTGTGTGGTGGATAAGAGGGCTGAGGCCTCTGGGAATGCAGGGTCATAGGGTTTCCATGCTGAGGAGGTGTACTCCTAGGACAGCACGAACGTTTATGGAATTTGGTGTTGCCATTAGCTTGCTTTTGGCCATCTTTTTTTTTTTTTTAATATTTTTATTGAGAAGTCTTCACACATAGTCAACACACAGTGTACAATCAATGGCTCACAGTATCATCACATAGTTGTGTATTTATCACCATGATAATTTTTTCGAACATTTGCATCCTTCTGGAAAAAGGAAAAACTCATACATACCATGCTTCTTTCTCCTCCCTCTCCTTGACCACTAATATTTCCATCTACCCAATTTATTCTTCTCTTTGTCTTCCATTATTTATTTTTTTAATCCATATTTTTTAACTCATCTGTCCATACCCTAGATAAAAAAAAATCAGACACAAGGTTTTCACAACCACACTGTCATACTGTAAAAGTTATATCTTTATACAATCATCTTCAAGAATCAAGAGTACTGGAACACAGCTCAGCAGTTTCAGTTACTTCCCTCTAGCCACTCCAATACACTATAAGCTAGAACGGGATATCTGTATAATGCATAAGAATAACCTTCAGGATAACCTTGATTCTGTTTGGAATCTCTCAGCCACTGAAACTTTTTCTCATGTTTCTCTTCCCTCTCTTGTCAAGAAAGCTTTCTCAGTCCCTTGGTGCTAGGTCCTGGCTCATCCTAGAATTTATGTCCCACGTTGCCAGGGAGATTTATACTTCATGTCCCACATACCAGGGAGGATACTGAGTTCACCTGCCGAGGTGGCTTAGAGAGAGAGGCCACATCTGAGCAGCAAAAGAGGTTCTCTGGGGGTGACTCTTAGGCCTAATTTTAAGTAGGTTTAGCTTGTCCTTTGCAGGAATAAGGTTCATAGAGGTAAACCCCAAGATTGAGAGCTTGGCCTATTATTGATTTGGTTGTCCCTAGCTGCTTGCAAGAGTATAAGAAATTCTTCAAATGAGGAAGTTGAATATTTCCTCCCGTCTCCCCCAAGGGGACTTTGCAAATACTTTTTTTATTGTATAGTACAACATATATACAAAGCAAAGAAATAATAAAGCAATAGCTTTCAAAGTACTCTTCAAAAAGTAGCCCATGACAGATCCCAGAGTTTGTCATGGGCTACCATATGATCCTCTCAGATTTTTCCTTCTAGCTGCTCCAGAATATAGGAGGCTAGGGCTTAAATACTTTCTTATTATCACGATAGACTTTTTTTCCTTCTTTTTTTGTGAAAAATAACATATATACAAAAAAGCTATAAAGTTCAAAGCACAGCACCACAATTAGTTGTAGAACATATTTCAGACTTTGACATGGGTTACAATTTTAGGTTTTTACTTCTAGTTTCTTTAAAATACTAGAGACTAAAAGAGATACCAATTTAAAGAATCAGACTTTATATTCATTTGTTAAATACTGTCTTCTATGTATAATTCTGCCATCACCTTTGATCTTTCCATACCTCTCACTGAGGTTGTTTGGTCTATGACAGTTCTAAATTTTTGATAGTGGAAGGGTATGTCACTAATATGGGGTAGGGAGATGGAACTATTTGATGTTCTGGAGAGGCTGCACTAGGTTTCAGGACTTATCTGGACCAGGGACCTATCTGGAGGTTGTAGGTTTCTGGAAAGTTACTCTAGTGCCTGGAACCCTTTTGGAATCTTATATATTGCTCTAGGTGTTCTTTAGGATTGTCTGGGATGGTCCTGGTTGAGGATTGGCAGGTTATGATAGGTAGGAAGGTCTGCCTGAACCTTGTATAAGGGCAACCTCCAGAGTAGCCTCTTGACTCTATTTGAACTCTCTTTGCCACTGATCTTTATTAATTGCACTTCTTTTCCTCCATTTGGTCAGGATGTAATTGTTGATCCCACAGTGCCAGGTCATCTCCCATGTTGCCAGGGAGACTTTCACCCCTGGATGTTATGTCCCATGTTGGGGGGAGGGCAATTCAGAGTTGGGCTTAGAGAAACTGAGACCACATCTGAGCAACAACAGAGGTCCTCCAGAAGTAACCCTTAGGCATGCCTTTAGGTAGTCTAAGCTTCTCTGCTACCTACGTAACTTTCACAGGAGTAAGCCTCATGATTGAGGGCATGGCCTATTGATTTGGATATCCCTAAAGTTTGACACAGTATCAGAGGATTCCCTGATGGTAAGGTTTAATAGTTCTGTATTCTTTCTCCCCTCCCTCAGGGGACTTTGCCAATATTTTTTGATTATCTGCTTAATATACTCTAGGATGTTTCCAGGCATTACAATAATCTGTACAGAATTAAAGGACTTCTTTCTTATTCTGTGCTTCCTATGTTTCAATTGTTCAAATGAGCTATACAGATAGGTTGAATTAGATTATGAACTATAAAAAATTTCAGTTCCAGATCAAATAAACCTTCTTCCATTGGTCTCAGATTATGCATTGTTCTGAAATATAGACAGTGTCTTCCTTACCCCTATGTTCTGAATTACTTTAACCCCAACCTGTTTGTCTTCGTTCTGATCTCTAAATATCAGGTTATATATATATATGAAACAGCCTCTCAGAAATCCAGAAATTATAATCACCACTCTGGACTTAATGTGTCTACTCTAAAAGCTTACAATCTAGGCCCCTGTTTTCTTATAAACATTTTTTAAAGATGACCATACCATTGTGGGATTTTTGCTTCTGGCCTATTTTGTCTCACCAAATGTCCCACATGTTCACTCACATCATTGCATGCCTCACAAAATTGTTCCTTTTTATACCAGCACAACCTTCGTTCATAAGTATACACCATCGTTTGCCAATCTCCTTCTCTGTCAGTGCATCCTTCAGCCACTTTCATTCATGAGGCATCATGTAGAGGGCCCAAAGTCCACAGTCCATCAACATTCTCAATTTTAGAGAATTTCATTGTTCCCATGAGACAGAAAACCAATGAACACACCCTTGCCAAATAGGAAATCTAAACCTCCTCTTAACTCTTGTCTCTCCCCATTATTTATCTCTGCTTTGCTGTGGTAGTGCTGATGGTTTCCTTTTGAACATAGCTCATAGCATGCAATAGCAGTTTCCCCCCCTGTACCCTGGATGTGAACACTTATTGTACGAGAATCATATCTTTTGATGTAATTCTTATGAGAACCCATTCATATTTCTAGTGTGAGTCAGTGGGACACTTAGGTCTATATAACACCTTTCAATCTTGTACATCTTCAGTATGGTAATATTACTTCTAGACCCACTGGAGAATCCTCTTAACTCCTATCTGTTCCCTTACATTGGAGTTCAACCTCATCAGCTAAAGGTTCACCCATCTAGCTTCTATGTATCTCTAAGTCCCCTATCTTCTGTATTATAAGCCTCTGATTATACCTTTATGCTGGTCATAAAAGTGTACTCATACAGTATGTATCCTTTTGTGTCTGGTTAACTTCACTCAGCATTATGTCCTCAAGGCTCATCCATCTTGTCGTGTGCTTCAGGACATCATATTGTCTTACTGCTGCATAATATTCCATTGTATGTATATACTACATTTTGTTGATCCACTCATCGTTGATGGACATTTGGTTTGTTTCTATCTTCTGGCGATTGTGAATAATTCTGCTATGAACGTGGGTGTGCAAGTGTCTGTGTCGTTGCTTTCAGCTCTTCTGGGTATATTCCAAGTAGTGCTATTGCTGGGTCGTAGGGCAACTCGATATTTAGTTTCTAAGGAACCACCAAACAGTCTTCCATAGTGGCTACACCATTATACATTTCCACCAGTAGTGTATAAGTGTCCCAGTTTTTCCACATCCTCTCCAACATCTATAGATTCCTGTTTGTTCAATAGCAGCCATTCTTAGAGGTATGAGGTGGTATCTCATTGTAGTCTCGATCTGCATTTCCACTATAGGCAGTGAAAATGAGCATCTTTTTATGTGCTTTTGAGCCACTTGTATTTGCTGTTCAGAAAAATGCCTGTTCATATCTTTAGTCCATTTTATGCAAATACTTTTATTCACTGGCTTTTCGCCATCTTGATGTTGGATTGGACAAACTTTAGCTTCTGGCTTGATAGTTCTCTCATAGAAGTGAATGCCTTTTACATGTTGTGGATCCTTTTATCCTATTGACTGTGTTGCGGTGAGCTTGAATAGGGACCATCATATCCCATGCACTGCTGAAAGATCAGGTAGCATTCTCTGGTTTAATGTCCACAGAGAAGCAGCTAATGACATCCCAGCCCCCTTTGATGTGGATGCTGGTGCTGTGGGTTTGCTCTTGCTGCAGGGGTGAGGTGGATAGAGGGAGGGAAATAATGAGGAAGTGGAAGCAGGTAGAACGGATCAGTGGGAGGGGCGAGAAGTGGATAGAGGGTGTTGTAGTGGGGAAGGAGCTAGGGAAGTCTGTGCCTTTTTTTATTTTATGTCTTCATTTTGAAGTGTTTTACCAATTTATTATGGAGTTGTAGAATTTCTTTATACATTCCAAATATGTCCTTCATCATACATACATACATACATACACATATATATACACACACACACATATATATGAAATATTTTCTCCCAGCATGTGGCTTGTCTTTTCATTTTCTTCTACGTGAGTTTGAAGTCAAAAGATTTTAGTATTGCTGAAGTTCAGTTTACCATGTTCTTTCTTTAATGATCAGTACTTTGTGTTTAGTTTGCAAAGTTTTTTCCTCCTAGTTTTCTTCTAGAATTTTTTATTATTTAAGCTTTAAGTTTAGGTCTGGAATCCACTTGGAATTTATTTCTGTGTTCTGAGGTATAAGAGTATAGGTTCATTGTTTCTATATGGATAGTTATTGCAGCACCTTCTGTAGAAAAGAATATCCTTTCATTATTGAATTAACTTGTTACTTTTTGGGAAATGCATTGACCATTTATCTATTTTGAACTCTATTCTGCTCTATCCTTATGCTCTATCACACTGTCTTGATAACTGTAGCTTGGAAGTAAGTCTTGAAATCAAGTAGTGTAATTCTCTAACTTTGTGTTAAAAATTACTGTGGCTAGTTTAGGTCTTTGCATTTCCATATAAATTTCATATCAGCTTGTCTAGTTGGACAAATGATCCTCTTAGGATTCTTGAATGGGAGATTGTTTTAAATATATAGATCAATTGAGGATGGATGGACATCTTAAGACAGTTAGTCTTTCAGTCTAAGAATGTATTATCTTTCCATTTATTTTTGTTTTCATAATTTTCTCAGCAGTAATGTTTACAGATTTGTGCATATCTTTTATTAGATTTGATGTGTTTTAATGCTACTGCAAATGATATTATGTTATTTAGTTTTATACTCCACTTGTTCTTTAATGTATATAGAATACAGTTTACTTATTTATTTATTTATTTATTTTTTTTACATGGGCAGGCACCGGGAATTGAACCCGGGTCCTCGGGCATGGCAGGCAAGCGTTCTTGCCTGCTGAGCCACCGTGGTCCGCCCTACTTATTTATTTTTGTACTGTGCTTATATCTTATGACCTTGCTAAATTGACTTATTCTGGTAGTTTTGTCTGCGTATGTGTGTATGCATGTATGTGTGTGGATTTCATAGATTTAAAAAATATATATCATGCTATTTGTACTTAACAGTTTTTGTACTTTATGTACAACCCTTTTATGCCCTTTCTTTTTTTTTTCTTTTCTGGGTTCATGGTTCAGGAATCAAACCTGGGTCTCTCATGTGGAAAGCGAGCATTCTACCCATTGAACCATCTCTGCGCCCCTTTTTCTTGTTTTACTGTACTCTGGGGTTTTCTATAAAGGGTTGAATAGAAGTCTTAAAAACAGACATCTTTGCCTTGTACCTGGTTTTATGTGCAAAACATTCAGTCTTTTACCATTAAATATCCAAGTGTGCCACTTTGATTTGATTTTTGCATATTGTTTGTGTCCAATTTCAGTTTTCTCCTTTGGATTACAAGCTCCTTTATTAAAAAGCTTCTCATTAATATTGCTGTTGGTGGCAGTATTTTAAGTTTTCATCCTTGAATTAAGACCATTTTAAAGGAAAATATATCTGAGGGACACTTTTCCTTGGTTGAGTTAAAATATTTTTATTGTAGTTTAGTTGAAATGTGCATAAGTATAAAGTAGGCTTGAATTTCTTCACTGTATTGCATAGCTCTTATACAGTAAAGCCAAAAACCAATAGCCAAAACTAAAAAACAAACTGGTAAAATTAAAGAAAACAAGGTTAATTTAATTTGACATATGGTAGTATTTTGCAGAAGCTACGTTTTCACTGGCAACTTTACCAAGAAAATTAGTATATGTACATTAGGATATTTTTGTAATATGTTATTGTTAAGCTTTTGGGAGTAAATTTTGGGAGTGTTGTTGGCTAGGCCACAACTGTGACCCTGATATTCAGTTGATCACCATAGTCACAGAGTGGTATTCACAGCCTGTTTGCTGTAAAACCTTCACAGATGTGCCACCAAGTTTTGATCAGTGTTTAAAACATTGTTTATGTTGTTTTTGCTATAGTTCAGTAAGTACATGGCAGTTACTGCAGTGTCTTTCAAGCATATTATTGAACTGATCAGGTTGCATGATTTAGTATAGAGTGGAATATACTTAATCTGAATAAGCGGTAACAATTGTAGCTTACTTTTAAGTGGGTGCCAAATAAATATTATTTATTAGAATTTGTCATTAATTTTCCTCCTGAATATATCTTAGTGCTTTGGAAGTCAAGAGAGTGAGATACTGCTTTTGCAATCACTATGAGACAATATTATTATACTGGTCTAGTAATTGTATTATAATTCTTACTATGTTCTGTGGGTTGTATTTTGTTGTAGTGAAGGTGTGTGCTCCAAAATTTATAATACTTGAATGCGTATTACAGACACAAAGTAGTTGAGAATTACTGGATAACAAGATTAGCAAGAAGGTCTAGCTGTTGGATAAGAAATCTGTATATGAACTTTAAGTACATATATTTAGTCTATTTGCACTTGGGCTATACTGCATGGAAAAAATTGGGCTGCTCATACAGTTTACTGTGTTTTTTACTTTCTTAACTGTGGGAATTTTCCAGGTATAATCCTTGATTTTCTGCTTTCTTTTTTGCAAGCTCTGTCTTTGAGAAGTTGTGTATATTCTTCATCATATGTTTATTACTCCCAAGTTTGTATATTCAAAATGAATTTAATTTTACACCTTCACTTCAGTTCTAGCTTCAGATTTTCAATTGACTGGTGTAAATTTCTGCTTAGATATCTCATTGTTACTCTGTATCATGTCCATATATTCAGTAATTCTTTGTTTTAAATAAGTAGCAAAATAAGTAATACACAACCATTTAAAATTTATAGTGATATGATATTAGATGGTAAGTGAAGCAGTTATAGTGATAGGACTAAAGAGAATGGATAATTATGTCTAGGAAGACTAGGAAAGACTTCATAGAGAAGATAATGTTTGAAATGTACTGTTGAAGACTATATATAGGTGGATTGAAGGTATCATTTCAAGACGAGAAGTCCATGAGCAAGGACAAAGAAATCTGAAAGGATTTGGTGCATTCGTTTTATATACAGGTAGCTTTATATGATAACCATGAAGTGTAGTATGTTATATAGTAGTAGAAAGGACCAGAGAGTTAGGCAGGAGCTAGATCATACATTTAATACTAAGGGGGCTGGAATTAATTCTGTAGGACATGGAAAGATTTAAGCAGGAATGCTGTAGATTGGATTTAATTTTGAGAGGAGAAATTTAATGGAATTATTAAATGGAACTCACTTAATGGCTTGTACCATACTTCTTGCAGCTGATTTTAAGTGCAGTGTATTTAATTTTTGCTGTACCTTTAAGTCATCCCTGCCATTGCTTCTAAAGATGAACTTTTGTGCCAGAGCCCTTTGTACAACAAATTAGATAGTAATTCATGTTTCTTAGTTTTTGGTTGGTGTCAGAAAGTGGGAGTAATAAAGGATTTAAAACACAATAAATATATTTTAGTGCTTGTAAGTATAAACTTGGAAATCAAGTAGACTTAGCTTCAAAAGTCAGCTCTGTTGTTTTCTAGTTGAGGTAGGCCAATATTCTTATTTTTTGTTTTGTATTATTTTCTATAAAATGGGAAAAATAATACTTATGGAGATTTTAGAATTTAATGTTGGTGTTCATAAAGCACTTTACTTCTAGTGCCTTACATATATATTTTTTTAAATTGAGAAATCTTCACACATATACAGTCCATACATGGTCTGTATCTGGTACAATATCAACATGTAACTTTGCATTCATCACCATTGTCATTTTTAGAGCATTTGCATCACTCCCGAAAAATAGATAAAAAGAAAAAATTAGAAACTCCTACATCCCATACTCTTTACCCTTCCCTCTCGTTGACTGCTAGTATGCCAGTCTACCCAATTTTTATCCTTTATCCCCCGTATTATTTATTTTTATCCTTATTTTTTTTTTAACACATCTGTCCTAGATAAAAGGAGCTTCAGACGCAAGGTTTTCACAATCACATCATCACATTGTAAAAGCTATATAGTTATATAATCGTCTTCAGGAATCAAGGTTACTGTAACACAGCTCAACAATTTCAGGTACTTCCCTCCAGCCATTCCAATACACCATAAACTAAAAAGGAAAATCTCTCTAATGCATAAAAATAACCTTCAGGATAATCTTTCCACTCTGAAATCTCTCAGCCACTGAAGCTTTATTTTGTCTCATTTCTCTCTTCCCCTTTTGGTCAAGAAGGCTTTCTCAAATGATCATGATGATGAATATACAATTATGTGATGATTTTGTGAGTTATTGATTATATAACAAGAATGGAATGATCATATGGTAAGAATGTTTGTATGTGGTTATGTTTCATAAAAAAAAAAGATTGTGGTGAAGAATACACAATTATGTCATCATATGGTGAGCCATTGTATACCGTGTATGGACTGTATGTTTGTGAAGATTTGTCAGTCAAAATATTAAAAAAAAAAAGACTTTCTCAGTCCCAAAAGGCTGGGTCCCTGCTCATCCCCAGAGTTCTGCCCCAAGCTGCCAGGGAGTATACTCCTGGGAGTTATGTATCATGCAGGGTCTCACACAAAATTTGAAGTTTTAAAATATAGACCGTATCATCCTTTATCCTATATTCTTATTTACCTTAGTCCTATCCAAATAAGCTTCATTTATATCTCTAGTTGAAGTGTGGTCACTTTTCAGCTTTTTAAACACTTGCCGTATGGGGTAATGCTGACATTTATAGCTTTGGTGCTCTAACTCAGAGTTCTTAGGTGTCACATACATACCAGAAGCTTCAGGGAATGACCAAGTTACACTCAAATAGCTCAGTATCTCAGAATTTTGAAAGAACAGTTACAACTCCAGAATAAAAGTGACTGCTATAAGAGCTTACAACGTAGGACCCTTTACAATAGCTCCAACCTGATAACCCATGATCTCGACTTCAATTCTCTGAGTTTACATTATAGTTAGTCCTTATGAGTGAGGAATGATAATATTTGTGTTTTTGTTTCTGCCATTTTACTCAACATACTGTCCTTAAGGTTCGTTCACCTAATTGCATGCCTCACAACTTCATTCCTTTTGCCTTCTTTCTCTCAGTTGTTATACCCTTAGGCTATCTTCATCCATTGCGAATTGGGATCATGGCCACCATAAACATCAGTGTGCAAATGTCCATTTGTGTCCCCACTCTCAGTTCCTCCAGTTATATACCTAGCAGTGGGGTTACAGGATCATATAGCAACCCCACCCCTAGCCTTCTGTGGAACCACCATGCTACTCTCCAGAGGGGCTCCATCTTTCAGTTTCCCTGCAACAGTCTTATATACTTTTTATTTATTTTATTATTATTTTTTTAACATGGGCAGGCACCGGAAATTGAACCCAGGTTCTCTGACATGGCAGGCAAGCATTCTTGCCTGCTGAGCCACTGTGGCCCGCCCAGTCTTATATACTTTTAATAAGTGCTCAGTTAATAGTAGTTCTGTTATAGAACTCAGTGTATATTGCTAGCTTTTCCCTTCTTAGATATCTTAAAAAACTTACTATCTTAAAAAATACAGAATTACATCATTGTTAGAATACAGAAATTGCTTTTGAAGAATTTGTGTCAGTAAGTATCCAATTAGGGCACATAAACCACACAATAATTTAATATGAAGGAATATTATCTAGTTAGGGATGTTGGGCCACTGAAGGTTAAAGAGAACTCAAAAATAAAGGAAGGATACTTTTGGGAAGGATCCTCTTCACAATTCCCAAGGCTCTGAGATTCACTTCTTTTGGGGGAGGTTGTTACTGAAGCTCCCCGGGTAGTGGAAAAGTTTGCTACTGCAGGCCAAGGCCATCCTGCAAATTAATTCTTTTTAAGACCATGGGAAGTAAAGTGGTCTAGAGCATATGCCTTATTAGAACCTTGCATTATATTTTGATGAATGCAGTTTCTAATATTCAGCAGCGTATATTATACATGTAATTAGTAGAGATAAAAACTATTTGTTGAAAAATTGTAACACATATAGCTTCTAGGAATTACATAGTATCATAGTTAGAAGGTTCTACTTAGAGCTTACTTATTTTGTTATGTTAGGATAAAGTGTTTTATTTTTGGACCACAAGTTAATAATGAAAATATAAGTGCAGGATAGTGTAGAAACTAGATATAAGAATTTAATGGGACAAGAGAGGACTATATTAGGAATTAGTCAAAATAAGTTAAATATTTATACTGCAGACATGGTAATTCAAGAAAATAATTTGATACACAAAAGTTTTGTTTACCCAGATGTTTTCTAGAATATTAGGCCCTATAATTTAAAAACAGACTGGATTCCAATTTTTTTCAAATGTGTCATTTTATAAAACCACTAATGAAATATACATATCCCAAGAGTACATGTAGTATAAATACTATTAAAATCAGCAGAGAAAAGTTTTGCAATCCTAGAGCTACTCTGACATAGGTGAAGCTCTGTGAAAAATGAATATCAAATTAAGCTGCATAATACGGCTTTACAACCCTAATTATGCTGTATGCCAACAAAAAATATTGCATTGTCAGTCAGCATATCATAAAAGGTTTTCTTCCCAATAAGGAGTTTTTCTTTGAAGTGCTAGGCCAATTTTTTTTTTTTTTTGAAGTTTTTTTTTGTAACAAGTCATGGTTTGTTTTCTTTCTTTTTTTTTTTGCATGTTCATCATCATGATCATTTCTTGGATCATTTGCGTCTATTCAGAAAAAGAAATAAAAAGAAAACAGAAAAAATTTGTACGTACCATACCCCTTACCCCTCCCTTTCATTGATCACTAGTATTTCAAACTAAATTTATTTTGACATTTGTTCCCCCTATTTATTTTTACTCCATATGTTTTACTCGTCTGTTGACAAGGTAGATAAAATTTGGAGCATCAGATACAAGGTTTTCACAATCACAGAGTCACATTGTGAAAGCTATGTCATTATGCAGTCATCTTCAAGAAACATGGACCAGTTTTCTTTTTTTAATTTAATGTGGTAAAATATGTTAAACATAAAATTTGCCATGTTAACCTTAAGTGCATAGTTCATTGGCATTAATTACATTCACAATATTTTGTAATCATCACTGGTATCTATTTCCAGTACTTACTCATTTTTCCACATAGAAACTCTGTACCCATTATGCAGTAACTCCCCATATCCCCTTTCCCCAGCCCTGGTAACCTCTAATCTACTTTCTGTCTCTTTGAATTTGCCTGTTCTAGATATTTCATGTAAGTGGTATCATATTATATATGTCTTTAGTGTCTGGGTTATTTCACTTAGCATAATGTTCTCATGGTTCATGTCATAGCATGTATAAGAACTTTATCCTTTTTATGGTCTAATATTCCATTGTATGCATAGAGTGCATTTTGTTTATCCATTCATCTTTTGATAGATACGGGTTGTTTCCAGCCTTTGGCTATATGAATAATGCTCCTATGAACACTGTTTCCAAATGTTTTTGCAAGTTGGGCTTTTGGAATTTAAATTCATGTTCTTATAACAATCATGTTTCTTGGTGTTGGGTTCTTATTTGGCCTGGAAATGTATTTATGTTTGCATGAACTTAGCCTATAGTGATATATAACAATATTTTGGGAAGAAATTGCATTTATATATTCTTTTTTGTTTTTTGCATGGACAGGCACTAGGAATCGAATCTGGGTCTCCTGCATGGCAGGCGAGAACTCTGCCACTGAGTCATCGTCGCCTGCCTGGGAAGAAATTGCATTTAGAACTTCTACTTTGGTTGCATTTCTTTTATCTGCAAGTTAATAGGGATTGGGAATTCTCTTAGGGGCATGGACATAATGGAATTGTTGGATTGCTTGAAGGATTGGGGTGATAGGTAGGGATAAGAACTTTGGGTATAAAAGGATGGAAATCAACATTTTTTGAGGGTCAACTGTAGCTATTCCTCTTTGCTAGTAGTTCACATACCGTCTTTTGTTACACTTAAAATCATTTGTAACTCTGGAATTCTATAAAATGGGTAGGAAAGAGACTTTTAATTCAGAATTTTTGGCATTTCTAAGTCTGAATGGAAATAGTAAAGAAGATTTATATGTTGATTAACTTAAAAATTTATTATTACCTTATTAAATGCCAAAAATACTGTTAACCCTCCAAAATTGATATAAGCCTTGACTGTGAGGCAGAAGGAAATAAAAGATACCTGAGCTGTTCTTGGGACTACTGATATATAGATCATTTTCAGTAGGGAATTTCAAGACTATTGTTCAGTTCATTCATCTTCAAGTGATATTGACAGGGTCTGAACTAGGAAATGAAGCTTTCTATGAGAATCTAGATAGAGACTAGAATAGTGTAGAAAATTTGCTTTCTACACAAGTGGGCCTGACTTATGTCTGCTTCTTGTTCCATCTCTAATAATTAATCTCTTTTGTAAGGATTAGCTCTAGTCCTGTGATCCAACTTACTCCACTTTCTGCAGTTCCTGCTATATTCATTTATTTAGGCAATGTTTATTGAGTTCCTGTCACATGCCAGATACTGTCAGGAGTGAATAGTATGGTCTGGTGATTAAATAGCTATAGTACATGATTTTAATCTGTGGTAAGTGCTGGGCGCGTCTCTTACCTTAACAGAAGGCACTGGAATATACCACAAACTTTGAAATAGAAAAGAGAAAATACTTTGTAGAACTTGAATGAAAGTCTGGTGGGTAGAGAAAGAGAAAGACAGAGTTATGCAAGATAAGACTAGAGTAGGTCATGGCGCTGCAGAGGGCCCTTTAAGCCATGACAAAACTATACTATGGGAAGTTTTCCTAGAGAGAGATCATAGAATATTGTATTTGAGGGGAAATGAAAGGTCATGTAGTTCACCTTAAGTTACAGATTGAAAATAAAACCCAAACTCAGGAAGTTATGGTCTTTTTTTGCTTATCTATAGATGTTTAGAGGCAAGTTTGGGGCTTCTAAAGAAGTACATGATATGTTCTTCATATTGGCAATGAGTTTTGGGAATTTGTTGTTATGGCAAAAGTTAACATGAACAAGGACAGTTTATTATTATAAGGCAGATGCAGAGGATATTAAAAAAAATAGATTTATGTATGGTTTCATGCCCTGCGTGTGGCAGTATGCATTAATTCTTTCCTTTACAAGTAAATTTTAAAATGCTTGCCGCTTGGGTACCTTGCAATGCTTCATGAGATTGTGTAGTTTAAGAATGCTTTGGGATTTTCTTTCATATTATGTTTTCTTTCTTTCCTTTTATTCTTAGAAAATTTTGAAGTGTTTTTAGAGGTCATTCTAACCTTTTGAAACTTTTGACTTACTTTCCTTTATACTAAACCAGGTTTCATATATATTTGAAAGTTCATTTAAAGGAACCAATGACTGACTTATGAATCACTCACGCTTTAATGCAAAAATTTTTGTGCTTTGAAATAGGCGGAGCCTCCAATTTTGGTGTTTGTTCATATGAAACTTAATCCCACAAAGGATAGGCTAAGCCTACTTAAAATTAGGCCTAAGAGTCACCCCCAAGAGAACCTCTTCTGTTGCTCAGATATGGCCTGTCTCTCTCGGCCGACACAGCAAGCAAACTGACTGTCCTCCCCCTCTCTACGTGGGTCATGATTCCCAGGGGTGTGGTCCTTCCTGGCAATGTGGGACAGAAATCCTAGAATGAGCTGGGACTCAGCATAAAGGGATTGAGCAAACCTTCTTGACCAAAAGGGGGAAGAGAGAAATGAGACAAAATAAAGCGTCAGTGGCTGAGAGATTCCAAACAGAGTCAAGAGGTTATCCTGGAGGTTATTCTTACGCATTAAATAGATAGCACCTGTTTAGTTAAGGTATCATGGAAAGGCTGGAGGGAAGTGCCTGAAAATGTGGAGCTGTGCTCTGGTGGCCATGTTTTTTGAAGATAACTATATGATGATATGGCTGTCACAGTGTGACTTTGTGGTTGTGAGAGCCTTGTGTCTGATGCTCCTTTTGTCTATCTTATCGATGGACAGGTAAAACATATGGATTAAAAATAAATAAATAATAGAGGGAACAAATGTTAAAATAATTTTAGTAGATTGAAATACTAGTAATCGGTGAAGGGAAGGGGTAAGGGGTATGGTATGTATGATTTTTTTTTCTATTTTCTTTTTATTGCTTTTTCTGAATTGATGCAGATGTTCTAAGAAATGATCATGATGATGAATATACAACTATGTGATGATAGTGTGAATTATTGATTATATAACAAGAACAGAATGATCATATGATAAGAATGTTTGTGTTTGTATGTGGTTATGTACCATAAATAAAAATAAATTTAAATAAAAAAAAGTAAAAATAATTTTGTGCTTTGAAGTCAGTGATGTGTCACATTTTTTGTACAGTTTTCCAAGTCTTGTAGTACATCAGCATAATGGTAGATTTTGGGATAAGTTTTGATTTTTTTCACTGAGTTTTTATTCTCCAAGGTCAGATATAAGAGAGTGAACAAAATATGGGAGATAGGCCATATTGTTTATACGACCTGGTTTCATTCCTGTCTCTGCATTTACTGATCTCGTGAAGCCTCCATTAACTATTAAATAAGAGTAACTTCCTACATGGTGTGTGTTGTGTGTGTGCTAAATTATGTTATATACTGGAAACACTTAAAGTCTGGCATACAGCAAGAACATAATAAATACTCTTTCCCATCCCCACCTCCCCCCACCCTTTTATTTTTTACAAGTTTGAGAAGTTGTACCAATGTTAAATATGCTATCATTTTTCCTGAAAAAGATTTTTAAAAGACCTAGCATTAGGTAAGACCAACTGGAGAGGGAAAGAATTTTTGTGAAGGTCTATGATTCTTAATTTATATTGAAATTACCAATGCCTCTTTGTCCCTGAAGTACATAGTACTGTATTTTGCACATGGTAGTTGCTTAAAACATGTTATGGTGTAATACAAATAATGTTAAGGAGTATAAAGGCCTGTAAGTAGTTTTTATATGTTTATTTATTTTTCTGGTGTTGCCAAGCCATTAGATCTCTTTGAACTTTGTGTCTTGTCCTGTTTATTTTACTTTGTTACAGTGGAATGGGAACAGGTTGAACCAACATTTTTTTTTTTTTTAAGTAGGTAAGAATTCCATACAAGGAGGACATAGGAGCTTGGAAAGGTTAGCTCTAGAGATGGGAATGAATTGTATCCATTTTCGTACTGAAAACGTCAGTCAAGGAGGAGAGAACCATAGATGGCAGCTTTCTGAGGATCAAGATATATAGTACACCAGAAATCTAATAAATAGAAATGTACAGACATTGAAAGACCAGTGTCTTAATCACAACAGAAATGGCAGCAACAAAAAAAAATCATAGGAAATGGTGCAGGATTTCAAAGATAGGAAAAGCACAGTTGAAATTTGGTAATAACAAAGGGGAAACTTTCAGATGAGGTAGCTTCTCTGCTTTAGACTTAAAAATTTTCACATACTTCGTTTTTTTTTAAATCGCTTTCCATTTCTGCTCACTTATCTAAGGAAATTCTTTTGTCTTCCCACTCACCCTTCTCCCACCCCCATCTTTTTCTCTCCCTCCATTTTTTCATTTTCAGTCAACATGTATGAGATAAAGGAATCATGCTAGAGATACACCTGGATAATTTTTCTAGTCTTTTTAGTAAAGTATTTTTGAGTAAGTATAAACAAAAAAACCATAAAAACACAACAAAATTTCAAAGACCTTGTCTTATAAAATAATCAGTGTTCTTATTGGTCTTTGTCTCAATCAGCTATCACAAACCACATCAAAACTCAGTGAATAAATTAAAAAATTATCATGTTCACAGCTTTGCAGATTGGCTGGGATGGTTCTTCTCTATATGTGCCTCATTATTCTGGGACAAGTGGGCTTCCCAGATCTTGTTCTCCTTAATGCATTTGCAGAAGTCTAATAGGGTGAGGCCAACTTTTCAAAATTTCAAGAAGGCAGGAAATTTTGATGTCGTATTGCATGATATCCACTAATATGCCATTGTTGAAAAGCAAGTCGTAGACCAAGGTCACCAGTAATAAGACAAGGAAGTGAAACATTTTAAATGTAATCGTTTGCATAACTTAAACCATGCCTCTAGGTCCATTTTCGTCAAAATCTTATGAGGTGTCTGCTATGAAATGCAGATCCCTGGCCCAAACGCGGACCTCTGGAAGCATAATGTTTGGGAGTAGGGGCTTGGAATCCCTACTATTAACAAGCAGTTCATTTTGTGCACACTGAAGTTTGAGAACCACTTCCTTTAGTGGAAAGGCATTTTTCTCCTTTTCCAACATTATAAATAATAGCCATATACCTTTTTATAAGTGGCTAAATTCATTGGGTTATTCAGTGAAATTATTCAGTAATTTTCAGCTGAATAATTTTCAGTTGAGTAAATTAATGTTTGCAGGGGTGGTAGTGATGAGGTGACAAGCTTGTAAAATCTTTCATGTATTTTATATTCACTAAAATAAAACAATGAATTAGAAAATTTCTGTAACATTTTTATGCATCTTTAATTTGTAGTATTGAGTATTGCATAACTTAGTCATTGTTCCATTGATAGTTATTGGTAATTTTCTAAATAAAATTTCTAAATAAAAGTTGATGTCTAAAGAAAAGTGTATTCTCATATTCAGTTTTGTAACTTTGGCAATTCAGTTTTTTATTCAACTATTCTTATGCTTTCAGGTTTATTATGTGATTTTGTTTTTATCTACTTTATGTATTTTATTGTTAGGTAGTCTTAGCTTTTTAATAGGATTTTTATGAAATTGAAAATTCATGATGATATGTTAGACACTGCCAATGCCTGTCCAATATACATTCTCTTCTTTTTCCTTCTAACAACCCTGCTTGATTGCTTTTTCAGGGCAGCATTGTACTTTGCTGAAAAATATATTTTTCATTTTCCTTCGTAGCAATGTGTGGCCATGTGACACTGCTTTGCTCAGTGAAGCTTAAGTGGAAATCACTAAGTGAGGCTTACTAAAGAAGACAAATTCATTTGGCTGACATGTTTTTTTCTTTTAGTTTTCCCTTCTTCCTGAAATGTGGGCAGGATTCTAGAGGAGGAGACCATTTGATGCAAATAATGATGAGTGTCACACAGTAAGAATGTGTGAAGTGGGAAAGCAGAAAGAGTTTGGATCCTTGTTCTCATGTAGAATATCCATATCAGGTCTGACCTGCCCATCTTTAGGCTTCTTTTATTAGCGAAAAAAAGATATTAGTTTGTTGAAGCCAGTGTTTAGTTGGGACTGTTATTACATGCAACTGAATATAATATCTACCTAATACTGCTTGTTTCTGTAAAATACATTTGAAATAGTTATCTTATACATAATTTCCAAATTGCTGTTGTTTTGTTTTCATTTCATTAAAAATTATTTTGAGATAATTTCAGACTTAGAGAAAATTTGCAAAAGTAAAATAAATAATACAGACAATTCCAATAAACCTGCTACCCAGAAACTCAGATTTACTAATTTTTAACATTTTGCCATATTTGTCTGTCTGTCTGCCTGTTTGCCTGCCTACCTGCCTATCAATTGTCCTCCAAACATTTGAGAGTAGACTATATACATCATGATCTTGAACACTTGATCCCTCCTACGAGTAAGTATATTCACTTATGTAACCACATTAAGTACAATTAATCAAGTTCAAGAAATTTAACATTGACGTAAAACATATAGTCTATGTTTCAGTTTTTTCAGTTGTCCCAATAATGTTCTTTTGGGCATTTTCTTCCCGTTATTAATCTAGTCCAGGACCATGTCTTGCATTTTAGTCTCTTTTAAAATTAAAATTGTGGTAACATACACAACATTAACTATTCGATCTTTACTCCCAAACTTATAGTTCAGTGGAATTAATCACATCAAAATGTGCTTCCTTTACTGAAACCTTTCCCCTAATATATATCCTGTACCCAATACACATTAACACTCCATTTCCTCTTCCTCCCACCCCAGTCACCCGTGCTATTTTTTGTCTCTATGAATTTACTTATTCTAGTTATTTCATTTAAATGGAGCCATGCATTCTTTGTCTTTTTATGTTTGACTTGTTTTATTAAACATCATGCCTCCAAGGTTTCCAGGTTGTAGCATGTATATAAACTTCATTCCTTTTTATGGCTGAGTAATAGTCCATTGGGTATAATCCACATTTTGTTTGTCCAGTCATTTTTTGGTGGTCATTTGGATTACTTCCGTCTTTTACAAATTATGACTAATGCTGCTATGAACATAGGAATGAAAATATCTGTTTGAGCCCCTCTTTTCATTTATTTTGGTATATACCTAGAGTGGGATTGCCAGGTCATGGCAATTCTGTACTTATCTTTTTAAGGAATTGCCAAACTCTCTTCCACAGCAGTTGCACCATTTTGCATTTCTACCAGCAATGATGACTATTCCTGTTTCCTCACTTGTAATTTTCTCTTTCTTTTGTTTTAATAGTAGCCATTCTAGTGATATGAAATATCTCATTGTGGTTTTTATTTGCATTTCCTTAATAGCTGATGATATTGAACATCTTTTCATGTGCTGTTTGGCCATTTGTATATCATCTTTGGAGAAATGTCTATTTAAGTCTTCTGACTGTTTTTTAGTTGGATTGTTTTTTTATTGTTGCGTGGTCGGGTTTATTTATATACTCTGGATATTAAGCTCGTATCAGAATATATTTCTAAATATTTTCTCCCATTATGTAGACTGTCTTTTCACTTTCGATCTTAAGACTCTGATGCATATAGTTTTTAGTTTTGATGAGGTCTCACTTAACAATTTTTTCTTTTGTTGCTCATGCTTTTGGTGTGAAGTCTAAGAAACCATTGCCTAATACAAGGTCCTGAAGATGTTTCCCTATATTTTCTTTTAGGAGTTTTATAGATTACATAATTTTTAGTCTTTGATCCATTTTGAGTCAGTTTTTGTATTTGGTGTGAGATAGGGGTTCATCTCCTTTCTTTTGCATATGGCTATCTTATTTTCCCAGCACTATTTGTTGAAAAGTCTATTTTTTCCTCATTGAGTGGAAAAAATAAATTGGTCATAGATGTGATGATTTTATTTCTGAATTTTATTTCAGTGGTCTTTATGTTTGTCCTTGTGCCAGCACCATACTGTTTTGAGGTTATAGCTTTTTGAAAAAAAGTTTTATCGAGGGGTGTAAGCCCTCCGATTTTGTTCTTTTTCTATAGAGGTATATATATATATATATGTTACTGAAGATATTATGACAAAATATCAAAGCTGTGTGACAGTTACTACAAGCTGGTGGGTTTGTCCAGGTTGGAATTAGTGCAGGAGATCCTGAGCAGTGTCTTTCATGCTCATCATAGGCCTGTTGCCTGGAGGACACCATGGAAATTTGGCTGACCTGGAGAGAGGCTGTATGGACAGCTCTTCAGATGATGGCTCACCAGAAGGGCCCAGGGAGACATAGGTCAGGCAGCAGGCAGGTGGCTTCATCCCAACCTTCATTGTCTTCAGGCTGAGCTGTCAGCAGGTACCAGGCTCCTAGTCATATTTTTTTATTTTATTTTAACATTCGTTCCCTCTATTATTTATTTTTATTCCATATGTTCTACTCATCTGTTGACAAGGTAGATAAAAGGAGCATCAGACACAAGATTTTCACAATCACACAGTCACATTGTGAGAGCTGTATCATTTTACAATCATCATCAAGAAATATGGCTCCTGGAACACAGCTCTACATTTTCAGGCAGTTCCCTCCAGCCTCTCCATTATATCTTGAATAACAAGGTGGTATCTACTTAATGCATAAGAATAACCTCCAGGATAACCTCTTGACTCTGTTTGGAATCTCTCAACCATGACACTTTGTCTCGTTTCACTCTCCCCCTTTTACTCGAGAGGGTTTTCTCAATCCCTTGATGCCGAGTCTCAGCTCTTTCTAAGGTTTTTCTCAATCCCCTCCTAGTCATTTTATTACTGATGCTGCTGCTGCTATTGGTGATGCTGGGCCCATACCAGCCTGCCCAGAACGGGGCTTGCTGCCCTCCATGTTGGAAGTATATGGTGGACACCTACAGGGTAGTCTGAGAAGGTGTGGGAGACATTTGTCTACTTGGAATTGTCCCACTGGTGGCTCATCATGGGTTGGGGCTTGAAGGGAGGCTAAGACAATATAGTCAGCTGAAGTCAGCTGGATGCAGATATGGTAGGTGCAGCCACAGTTTGGTCTGGGAATGAACCAATCCTTGACATTGATGTCAGACTGGAATGTGTCCAGCAGCTCCTCCCAGTAGCCCTTTGTCTAGAGGTCCACCAGTTGGGACTTGAGGCACATATCATATGCGGTGACAAAATCTTGATATTACGATCAGAAAAATCAGTCTAATGATCTGCAGGGAGGCCCTCCACCTTCCAGTGGTCTCTTCTTTTGGAAATGATTGGCCAGGATCCCTGTCCTCCTCTGCACACGGGCTATGCAGAAAGTTTCAGCAGAGGCTGCCGGTTTGCATGGGCTGGTCCCAGTCCTTGGAGATAAAACTCTCTCTCAGACTCTCGCACTTCAATAGCATTGTGAGGTCAGTGAGGTCATGCCAGAGGTTGCAGAACAGGTGGCAGTACTCCAGCTGCTGGCAGGTAGACATGTGCATGAACAGCTCCATCAGGATGTTCTTGGGCAGCTTGTTTGGATGCTCACCAGGGCCATGGCTGGGGCAGACTTGGGAGTCTGCAGTTGTTCTGAGCCTTCACCCAGGGAGGCTAGGTACCACTGGGGAACCCTGGCAGGACCATAGTTCTGGGTTGACAGGAGTTTGCAGCTTTGGTGCAACATCTGCTCTTTCAGTATGGTTTTATCTATTCAGAATTCCTTGCCCTTCCATGTGGATTTGATGATTAGCTTTTTGTTTTCTGCAGAGAAGGTTGTTGGAATTTGTATTGGATTGTGTTCAGTCTGTAAGTCACTTTGGGTAAAGTAAAATTTATGTCTTCTGATGTTACGTCTTACAGTCCATGAGCTTAGAACATCTTATCATTTATTGAGGTCTTTTTTGATTTCTTACAACAATGATTTATAGTTTCCTGCATACAAGTCCTTGACATCCTTGGTTATATTTATTCCTTGCTATCGTTTTCTGTAGTTATTAATGTAATTATTTTTGAAAGGGTCTGTGTGACTTTGTTTTGTGACCAATATTTGATGTATCCTAGATAATAATTCATGTGCACTTGAAAAGAAGATGTATTCTGCTATTGTTGAATGAGGTATATGTCTCTTATGTCTATGTTGTTTATAGTATTGTTCATTTTTCCATATTAATCCTCTTTCTAGAAGTTCTGTCCGTTATCGAAATCATGTATTTAAATCTACTATTAATGTAGAACTGTCTGTTTCTCCCTTCACATCTGTCAATTTTTGCTTCATTTATTTTGATGCTTTTCATTTCATTTTGTAAGTTGTTAAGGACTGTTGAGTTCTTAATGTATATAATGGATGTTTAAATTGGCAAGCATGTTTTGAAGAGCAATTTTTATAAATCTAACATCAACAAATTTTTATGCGTAACAATCTAAATCTTTTTATTTTGAAATTATTTCAAATTTCAAATGGTGCCAGTGCCTGGGATACTATTAAGAACACCTACAATTAATTTTTTCCTGGACCATTTGAGAGTAAGTTGCAGACATCATGCCTTTGCACCCCTACGTAGTTCACTGTGCATTTTCGAAATACGAAGTTTTTTTTTTTTTTACTTCAGTGAAATCAAGTTTGAGGTATTTAATTTTAATGTAATGCCATTATCCACTACTGAGAACATATTCAGATTTTCCCATTTGTCCTAATTACCACATATTTAGCAATTTTTTTCCTGGTGTTATAGGATCCAGTTCAGCTTCAGCATACCATTTGGTTACATGTCTCTTTAGTCTCCTTTTAATCTGGAGTCTCTGCCTTTGGCTTACATCACACTGACATTTTTGAAGATTACAGGATAGTTATTTTGCAAAAAATGTTATTAGGTTTGTCTGAAGATTTGATTCATGCTATGAATTGTGTTAGGAATGTCACAAAGGTATTATCAGTACCTCATATATCAGGAGGCACACAATATCATTTTGTCCTATTATTTGTATTTTTTGACTTTGCTCACTTAGGTAAGGTATATTTGCCAGTTTTCTCCAGACTAAAGTTAGTTTTATAATTTGTAGAAAGAAAGTTTGAGACTATGTAAATACTTTGTTCCTCATTAGATTTTTGGTTAATTTAGCATCCATTGAAGCTTCTTGACTGAATTAATTATTTCTAATATGAATGTGAAATATTTTCAATAGAGATTTTAATTTTAGTGACCAGGCATATTTTTCAGTTCATATCCATCAAGCTAGGATTATTTCATGGTGCTTTCCTACAGGTTTTTGTGTGTGTGTGTGTGCATGGGCAGGCACCAGGAAATGAACCCAGGTCTCAGGCATGGCAGGTGAGAACTCTGCCTGCTGAGCCACTGTGGCCCACCCTCCTTTAGTTTTTAAGAACCTATTTTAAAACATGGAGATAGAGAGAGGAAGATTATTCTTATTTAGGGAGATTCAGGGAAGGTTTTTTATTTTTATTTTTGTGAAAAATAACATATATACAAAAAAGCAATAAATTTCAAAGCACACTGCAACTATTAGGTTGTAGAGCAGATTTCAGAGTTTGGCATGGGTAACAATTCCACAGTTTTAGGTTTTTCTTTGTAGCTGCCCCAAAACACTGGAGACTAAAAGAAATATCAATATAATGATTCAGAAACTGTTACTCATTTGTTAAATCCTGTCTTCTCTGTTATAACTCCACCTTCACTTTTGATCTTTCTCCCAGGCTTTAGGAGTGTTTGGGTTATGCCCATTCTAACTTTTTCATGTTGGAAAGGACTATCAATAATATGGGACAGGGGTGTGGAACTAGTTGTTTTTCTGGAGAGGCTTGGCTTCTCTGGGTTTCAGAACTTAACGGGGCTAGGAGCCCATCTAGAGGTTCTAGGTTTCTGAAAAGTAACTACAGATTGTCGATCCCATGGTGTCAGTGCCAGACTCATCCCTGGGAATCATATCCCAGGTTGGGTGTGAACCTTTCTCCCTGGATATCATGTCCGATGTAGCAGGGAGGATAATAATTTCACTTATAGAATTGGGCTTAGAGAGAGAGAGATTGGCCATATCTGAGCAATAAAAGAGGTCCCCTGGAAGTAATTTTTAGACATAAATATTGATAGTCTTAGCTTCTCTGCTACATAAATAAGCTTCATAAGAGCAAGCCTCAAGATCAAGGGCTTGGTCTTCTGACTAGGGAGCCCCTAATATTTGAGATAGTATCAGGGGTTTCCCTGGTGGTCACTTTTAATGGTTCCATATTTTTTTCTCTGCTCCCTCAAGGGACTTTGTAAGTACTTTTTAATCATCTACTCAACATACTCTGGGATTTATCTGGGCATTACATTAAGCTATACAGAATTACAAGCTCTGTATAGCTTGTTACATTGTTAATGTTACATTCCCATTCTGGGCTCCATATGTTTGGGTTTTTAAATGATCTATCCAGACAGGTTGATTTAGACTATGTGCTGCAGAAAATTTAGGTTTGAGACAAAATAAACCTCTTTTCCTTTGGTCTCAGAGTAGGTGAAGATCTAAAATATAGACGTTGTCCTTCAGGGAAGGTTTTGAGAGTAGAATCCTATACCTCTATCTCTTTCTCTCTGGAGTTCCGACCAATAGATTATAGTCAGAACTAAAGCCAATGGGAGCGAATTATCAACTCTCTTTTGGGATCCTTTTTTTTTTTTTTCACACTATTACGTGGTTTATTTTTGTGTTATATTAGAAAATACACAACATAATTAAAATCTATAGATTTCTACGAATACATTTGTTCTTCAAAATTAAAAAGAAAACATTAATTCAGCTAATTGTTCTTCACAAGGGTACATATCAGAATCCCCTCTTTTTTTTTTTTCTTTTCTTTTTTTTTTATTAATTAACGGAAAAAAAGAAATTAACCCAACATTTAGAAATCATACCATTCTACATATGCAATCTTTTGGGATCCTTTTTAACAGTTATATTAGAAAATGAGGTTATCTTCTTTCTCCTTTAACAGATCTCATTAATAGAATCCTCATGATGTAGTATAACCACTATGTATTTTTCAATAACTTCAGGTACCTGGTAGCTGGCTGGCCCTAGAGATAGGGAGAAATTATCAGAGCTGTCTGGATTTCATTCAATAGACCCACCTCTAGTTAGAGTGGCGTAGTGGCTGTTTCCTCAGTTCTTTTCAGTCTTAACCGTTGTGCAAATTGTTCCTTTTTTTTGGACATAAATGAGTGGGTGAAAAATGGAATCAGAAAGTGTTATTCCAGTAAGTCTTTTTCTTGGGGAGTAATGTAGAAGTTCTCTTTTGGAAACATGAGAATGGAAAAAGACTCCCCTTAGTTTGGTTCATTCTTCCCTGAAAGAATGAAGGTTTTTCAGCCTATCTCCTGTTTTTTTCTTTTTTTCTGCTTTTTACTTTATTATTATTTTTAACCAAAGGTCATTTATTTTCTTCTCTTTGTGTGTGTTCAGAGTCCAGAGTGTAACATTTTGGTTTTCCCTTCTTCTAGCACCAGCAGACATTTTTGAATCAACTGAGAGAAATTACTGGGATTAATGACACCCAGATACTACAGCAAGCCTTGAAGGTATGTCCTCTTGTTTTATGATACACAGTTTGTGATTTACCCTCATCTCTAATGTCTACCATGTTTGAAGGTAGAGTTATCTTACAGCATGTGATAGAAGAAATATAGGAATAGACTTTTATAAAGTAAGAGGCTCAGTCAACATACTGCAATTTTGAGTATGTTAGCTTTCAACAACCTAATATGTTCCAAGACATCTTGGAGTGGTGGATTACCACTCTTTGTAAGAAACTACTCATGCAAAATGGTGGGAGGTGAATCCAAATGCCGATGCTTGGTATTACTCAGGAGCCATAATTTTATAGTTTAAAGAGGGGTGGAGAGTGTGGTGAAGTAAAGGAAGAGGTGGGAGAAGAAAATGAATAAAGTGTCAAAAGCTTATATATATTTTCTCTTTCAAGATGGAGAAATATAAATTGGGTTCTGTTTAACTAATTGAATCTTAAATGAAGAACCTCAAACATCCGTCTGTTTAGTATGTGCAACAAAGTGCATCATTTTGGTTTATCTTCTGATGCACCCTTATTTCCACACAGAGGCACCCAGATAAATCAAGTGAATGAAAGATGTTCAAGAAATAGAACTGTATCTTAAGCTTATTTGTGTCTTTTATTATAGACCTAAACATTTCTGTGACAATAAACATACATGTCTCCAATTTGAGACAACTAATTATGTATTTCCTGATTCTAAGGCAAAGGTTCTTCGTTTGTTTCTAGAAATGCTTTTTCTTTTAGATGATGATAATCATAATCATCTTAATGATAATGATAATAGCAGCTAGCATTTATTAAGCATTTATAGTAATAGATGCTATTCTAAATACTTTATGTGGGCTAACTAATCCTCATAAATAACCCTATGAGAAAAGTGTTGTTTTCATTGCCTCTTTAAAGATGAGGAAACAAGGGAGGTTAAAGTAACTTCCTCTCAGGATCTTGTATCTCTTATGTGGAGGAGCTTGAAGTAGAAACCAAGCAGTTGGATCCCGGAATTTCATACTTAATCACTGCTTTTTTTTTTTTTTTAAGTAGAAGCCATGCTTTAACTTATTTTCCTACTAGGAAAAGGATAAACTAGTCCTGTTTAAAATGTTAATAAGGAGAGTGAGGCTACAGCCAATCACCATGTGAGGGTAAATTTTGGAAATTCACTATTTTTAAACAAGGGAGACATATAGAAGAAATAAATTCTTGCCATGTTTCCTTTGATGTAAGCTGTGTGAGCTAGTATTTCTTTTGCAAGCTTTATTTCATTTACTAGTAGTTAGGGGAAATCATTGTGACTAGTAGTAGTTACTGTTAATTTGTAAGATGTTTAATAGTAATTTGACTCTCTTGGTAATATAATGACAAGGGGATTACTTTTGGGACCCACATTGTCAGTGATTGCTTTTATCACTTTTATTTTAAGAATCTCTTTTTATCTCTCCAGAGTTAAATGATCTGAAAATTGTTAATTCTTGTCATATTCAGTGTATTATTATATGAAATAGAATGTGAAAAGCACTAAGCACATTTTTTTGGCTTGTAGTAAGTGCTTAATGTATGTTAGCTGTTGGTATTGTAATTTATTTATTTATTTTGCATATTTTAAAAATTCATTTAAAATTAAAAAAATATATAGTAACAAACACAAACATTCTTAACTTATGATCATTCCATTCTACATATATAATCAGTGATTCACAATCTCATCACATAGTTGCATATTCATCATCATGATCATTACTTAGAACATTTGCATCAATTCAGAAGAAGAAATAAAAAGAAAACAGAAAAAATTCATGCGTACCGTACCCCTTATCCCCTTTCTTTGATCTTTCAGCATTTCAATCTAAATTTATTTTAACATTTGTTCCCCTTATTATTTATTTTTAATCCATATGTTTTACTCATCTGTTGATAAGGTAGGTAAAAGGAGCATCAGACACAAGGTTTTCACAATTACACAGTCACATTGTGAAAGCTGTATCATTACACAATTATCTTCAAGAAACATGGCTACTGGAACACAGCTCTGCATTTTCAGGCGGTTCTCTCCATCTTCTCCATTACGTCTTGAATAACAAGGTGATACCTATTTTGTGTGTAAGAATAACCTCCAGGATAACCTCGTGACTCTGTTTGGAATTTCTCAGCCATTGACACTTTGTCTCATTTCACTCTGCCACCTTTTGGTCGAGAAGTTTCTCTCAGTCCCTTGATGCTGAGTCTCAGCTCATGCTAGGAGTTTTCTCAGTCCCCTGATGCTGAGTCTCAGCTCATTCTACGATTTCTGTCCCACATTGCCAGGAATGTACACACCCCTGGGAGTCATATCCCACGTAGACAGGGGGAGGGTGGTGAGTTTGCTTGTTGTGTTGGCTGGAGAGAGAGGCCACATCTGAGCAACAAAAGAGGCCCTCTTGGGGGTGACTCTTTTTTTTTTTTTAAATTTTTTTTTTTTATTAATTAAAAATAAAATTAACTAACAACATTTAGAAATCATTCCATTCTACATATGCAATCAGTAATTCTTAATATCATCACATAGATGTATGATTATCATTTCTTAGTACATTTGCATCGATTTAGGAAAAGAACTAGCAAAAGAAAAAGATATAGAATGATAATATAGAGAAAAAAATAAAAATAATGATAAATAAAAAATAGAAAAAATATATAAAAAAAGGAAAAAAAACAAAAAACACAAACAAACAAACAAAAAAAAGCTATAGCTCATATGCAGCTTCATTCAGTGTTTTAACATAATTACATTACAATTAGGTAGTATTGTGCTGTCCATTTCTGAGTTTTTGTATCTAGTCCTGTTGCACAGTCTGTATCCCTTCAGCTCCAGTTACCCATTATCTTACCCTGTTTCTAACTCCTGATGGTCTCTGTTACCAATGACATATTCCAAGTTTATTCTCAAATGTCGGTTCACATCAGTGGGACCATACAGTATTTCTCTTTTAGTTTTTGGCTAGACTCACTCAGCATAATGTTCTCTAGGTCCATCCATGTTATTACATGCTTCATAAGTTTATTCTGTCTTAAAGCTGCATAATATTCCATCGTTATGTATATACCACAGTTTGTTTAGCCATTCTTCTGTTGATGGACATTTTGGCTGTTTCCATCTCTTTGCAATTGTAAATAATGCTGCTATAAACATTGGTGTGCAAATGTCCGTTTGTGTCTTTGCCCTTAAGTCCTATGGCAATTCTATATTCAGTTTTTGAGGAACCGCCAAACTGCCTTCCACAGTGGTTGCACCATTTGACATTCCCACCAACAGTGGATAAGTGTGCCTCTTTCTCCGCATCCTCTCCAGCACTTGTCATTTTCTGTTTTGTTGATAATGGCCATTCTGGTGGGTATGAGATGATATCTCATTGTGGTTTTGATTTGCATTTCTCTGATGGCCAGGGACATTGAGCATCTCTTCATGTGCCTTTTGGCCATTTGTATTTCCTCTTCTGAGAGGTGTCTGTTCAAGTCTTTTTCCCATTTTGTAATTGGGTTGGCTGTCTTTTTGTTATTGAGTTGAACGATCTCTTTATAAATTCTGGATACTAGACCTTTATCTGATATGTCGTTTCCAAATATTGTCTCCCATTGTGTAGGCTGTCTTTCTACTTTCTTGATGAAGTTCTTTGATGCACAAAAGTGTTTAATTTTGAGGAGCTCCCATTTATTTCTTTCTTTCTTCAGTGCTCTTGCTTTAGGTTTAAGGTCCATAAAACCGCCTCCAACTGTAAGTTTCATAAGATATCTCCCTACATTTTCCTCTAACTGTTTTATGGTCTTAGACCTAATGTTTAGATCTTTGATCCATTTTGAGTTAACTTTTGTATAGGGTGTGAGATACGGGTCCTCTTTCATTCTTTTGCATATGGATATCCAGTTCTCTAGGCACCATTTATTGAAGAGATTGTTCTGACCCAGGTGAGTTGGCTTGACTGCCTTATCAAAGATCAAATGTCCATAGATGAGAGGGTCTATATCTGAGCACTCTATTCAATTCCATTGGTCGATATATCTATCTTTATGCCAATACCATGCTGTTTTGACCACTATGGCTTCATAATATGCCTTAAAGTCAGGCAGCGCGAGACCTCCAGCTTCGTTTTTTTTCCTCAAGATGTTTTTAGCAATTCGGGGCACCCTGCCCTTCCAGATAAATTTGCTTATTGGTTTTTCTTTTTCTGAAAAATAAGTTGTTGGGATTTTGATTGGTATTGCATTGAATCTGTAAATCAATTTAGGTAGGATTGACATCTTAACTATATTTAGTCTTCCAATCCATGAACATGGTATGCGCTTCCATCTATTTAGGTCTTCTGTGATTTCTTTTAACAGTTTTTTTGTAGTTTTCTTTGTATAGGTTTTTTGTCTCTTTAGTTAAATTTATTCCTAGGTATTTTATTCTTTTAGTTGCAATTGTAAATGGAATTTGTTTCTTGATTTCCTTGGGGGTGACTGTTAGGCCTGATTTTAACTAGGCTTGACCTATCTTTTGTGGGGTTAAGTTTCATATGAACAAACCCCAAGATTGGGGACTCAGCCTATTGCTTTGGTTTTCCCCACTGCTTGTGAGAATATCAAAAATTCAACTTGGGGAAGTTGAATTTTCCTCCATTCTCACCATTCCCTGAAGGGGACTTTGCAAATCGTTTTTATTCACTGTTCAAATCAGTCTGGGATTTATCGGGGCATCACTCAGGAAAAACCAACAAAATCTTATGCCCTACTCAAGGTTCCATGTACTTACGGTGTTCAATTAAGCTGTCTACATAAGTTATATTAGGAAATGCACTAGTCAAAATATAAATTTTGTACCAAATAAACATTTTTTGCTTTAGTCTCACATATAAGTTAAAATTTTAAAATATTAATTACCATCTATTTTCAACACCCTGCAGTAATGACATTCCTATGCATGTTTTCCTCATGCAAAAACGATTTTAAAAATTTTTACATTTAATCACCATCATTATACACTCTAGGCATTCCTAGATTATACCATCTCAGTCTTTTTTGTCTATCATTCTTTCTGATTTCATTTGTGCCCCCAGCCCTCCTCCCTCTATCATTCTCACATTCAGCTTCATTTTAACATTATTGTGTTACAGTTAGGTAGTATTGTGCTATCTGTTTCTGAGTTTTACAGACAGTCCTGTTGCACAATCTATATCCCCTTCAGTTCCCGTTACCCAATATCTACCCTATTTCTAATATCTACCCTATTTCTGTCTCCTGATGGTCTCTGTTCTTAACTGAAATTCTCTTTTTATTCACCAATGTCAGTTCATATCAGTGAAACCATAGAGTATTTGCCCTTTTGTTTCTGGCTAATGTCACTCAGCATAATGTCCTTAAGGTCCATCCATGTTATTACATACTTCATAACTTTATTCTGTCTTATGGCTGCATAAAATTCCATTGTATGTATATGCCACAGTTTGTTTAGCCACTCACCTGTTGATAGACATTTGGGCTGTTTCCATCTCTTTGCAATTGTAAATAATGCTACTATAAACATTGGTAGGCAAATGTTTAGTCTTCCAATCCATGACCATGGTATGCCCTTCCATTTATTTAGGTCTTCTGTGATTTCTTTTGACAGTTTCTTGGTATAGGTCTTTTGTATCCTTAGTTAAGTTTATTCCTACATATTTTATTCTTTTGGTTGCAATTGTAAATGGAATTCTTTTCTTGATTTCCCTGTCAGATTGTTCATTACTAGCATATAGAAACACTACAGATTTTTGAGTGTTGGTCTTGTAAGCTGCCACTGTCCTGTACTAGCTCTAGTAGTTTTGCTGTGGATTTTTCGGGGTTTTCAACATATAGTGTCATATCATTTGCAAACAGTGCGAGTTTTGCTTTTTCTTTTCCAATTTTGATGCCTTGTGTTTCTTTTTCTTGTCCAATTGCTCTGGCTGGAACTTCCAACATAATGTTGAATAACAGTGGTGATAGTGGATATCCTTGTCTTGTTCCAGATTTAAGGGGGAAAGTTTTCAGTTTTTCCCCCATTGAGGATGATATTAGCTGTCGGCTTTTCCTATATTCCCTTTATTATGTTGAAGAAATTCCCTTCTATTCCTATCCTTTGAAGGGTTTTCAACAAGAATGGATGTTGAATTTTGTCAGATGCCTTTTCTGCATCAATCAAGATGGTCATGTGGTTTTTCTGCTTTGATTTATTGATATGGTATATTACATTAATTGATTTTCTTATGTTGAACCATCCTTGCATACCTGGGATGAGTCCTACTTGGTCGTGGTGTATAATTTTTTTAATGTGCAAATCAAATTTTTTAATGTGCAAATTCTTGCAAATTGAATTTTTTTAATTCGATTTGCAAGAATTTTGTTGGGGATTTTTGCATCTATATTCTTTAGAGAGATTGGTCTGTAGTTTTCTTTTTTTTTGTAATATCTTTGTCTGGCTTTGGTATGAGGGTGATGTTAGCTTCATAGAATGAGTGAGGTAAGTTTCCATTCTCTTCAATTTTTTTGGAGAATTTGAGCAGGATTGGTACTAATCCTTTCTTGAATACTTGGTAGAATTCACATGTGAAGCCACCTGGTCTTGGACTTTTCTGTTTGGGGAGCTTCTCAATGACTGATTCAATTTCTTTATTTGTGATGGGTTTATTGAGATCCTCTGTTTCTTCTCACATCAAAGTTGGTTGTTCATGCCATTCTAGAAAGTTGTCCATTTCATCCTCATTGTTATATTTATTAGCATAAAGTTGTTCATAGTATCCTGTCATTACTTCCTTTATTTCCGTGGGGTCAGTGGTTATGTCTCCTCTTCCATTTCTGATTTTGTTTGTGCCCTCACTCTTCTTCTTTTTGTTGACCTTGCTAAGGGTCCATCAGTCTTACTGATTTTCTCATAGAACTAACTTCTGGTTTTGTAGATTTTCTCGATTGTGTTCATGTTCTCAGTTATATTTATTTCTGCTCTAATCTTCATTATTTCTTTCCTTTTGCTTTCTTTGGGGTTAATTTGCTGCTCTTTCTCTAGTTCTCCCAAGTGGACAGTTAATTCCTCGATTTTTGCTCTTTCTTCTTTTTTGGTAAAGGCATTTAGGGCAATAAATTTCCCTGTTAGCACTACCTTTGCTGCTTCCCATAAGTTTTGATATGTTGTGTTTTTATTTTCATTTGCCTCAAGATATTTACTGATTTCTCTTGTAATTTCTTACTTGACCCACTGGTTGTTTAAGAGTGTCTTGTTGAACCTCCACGTATTTGTGAATTTTCTGGCCCTCTGCCTATTATTGATTTCCAACTTCATTCCTTTATGATGAGAAAGTGTTTTGTGTGATTTCAATCTTTTTAAATTTATTGAGACTTGCTTTGTGACCTAGCATATGGTCTATCCTTGAGAATGATGCATGAGCACTTGAGAGAAAGGTATATCCTGCTGTTGTGGAGTGTAATGTTCTATATATGTCTGTTAAGTCTCACTCATTTATTGTATTATTCAAATTCTCTTGTTTCTTTATTGATCCTCTGTTTAGGTATTCTGTCCATTGATGAGAGTCGGGGAATTGAAGTCTCCAACTATTATGGTAGTTGTGTCTATTTCTCTTTTCAGTGTTTTCAGTGTTTCCCTCATGTATTTTGGAGCATTCTGGCTCAGTGCATAAATATTTATGATATTTCTTCTTGAGAATTGTTACTTTTATTAATACATAGTATCCTTCTTTGTTTCTTTTAATTGCTTCACATTTGAAGTCTAATTTGTTGAATATTATTATAGCTACTCCTGCTCTTTTCTGATTGTTATTTGCATGAAATATTTTTCCCAACCTTTCACTTTCAGCCTATGTTTATCCTTGAGTGTAAATGTTTTTCCTTTAGGCAGCATATAGATGGGTCCTGTTTTTTAATCCATTCTGCCAGTCTTTGTCTTTTGATTGGGGAGTTTAATCCATTAACGTTTAGTCTTATTACTGCATGGGTAGTACTTTCTTCTACCATTTTACCTTTTGGATTTTATATGTTATATCTGATTTTCCTTCTTTTTACCTTTACTCATAGTCTTCCTTTCTACTCTTCTCCACACCTTCCTCTTCTGTCTTTTTTGTATCTGTCTCTAGTGTTCCCTTTAGTATTTCCTGCAGAGCTCGTCTCTTGGTCACAAATTCTCTCACTGATTTTTTGTCTGAAAATATTTAATTTCTCCTTCACTTTTTTTTTTTGGACACTGATGTCTCTTGATTTTATTGTTCTTTTATAAAAATAAAAGCACATCTTTTAGTGATACAGGTTAAGAAGGTTTCACAGGGGAACGAACCTGGCACTGTGATTTTTCTGCTGAATTTCAGTAGCATTTAGAAAGCTAGATTCTTAACTCAAACGTATTTTTGTGGTTCTTTGGGAAAATAACTTAGTAATAAAAGGAAGGTAAGTGAACTGTGCACGTGCTCCTGAAATTAGTGAGTGCTTTTTACTTGCATCTGGAAGTGTCAGTTCATAAACCAACAGTGATGAGGACACAATCCACCTGTGAGTGTTGGCAATCCTGTGTTCCTTTCCTTGTTTGAAAAGGAAGCTTCCAATGACAGTCCTCGTGCTGTGATCCTATCTGAAGGTCACCCCAATTAGTTCATTATGCTGTGAATAGGGAAGTCCTGTTCTAAAGAGCTCATTACTGAAGCCACTGTACCCTGGCGACCCTCAGCCTTTCCCATGTCAGGGAGACTAATGGTCAGGATTTACCTAAAGAGAACACAAATTTTTGAGGGACCCTAGTCTACATAAAATTCACTCTGAAACTTGACCATGCCTCTAAATCTCTAAATGCCTCAAGGCAAGGCAGATTAAAAAGTCTCAGAGGTACACTACCATGGTTTAAGAAAAAGGCACAGGCCTCCTCTACTCTTCAGTCCTAGACATGACTTAAGTACGCCTAACCTAACTCTGCCATAAAGCACTGGAGATTTTGTCCTGGACGACAGCACCACCTGAGCGGGGTAGGGCGTGAGCCTCTATGATGAGCTCCGACTCCCAGGTTTAAAGAGTCTCTCTGGATGTTAAAAATACCTCTCAAGACCAACCAGGACTCTTGGTTTCACTCAAATCTGGCCTCATAGCCGATGCCTTAGAGTTATTTCCCAGAGGATCCAGTCTGTCTCTGTCCCTTTGCAATGCATGATGAGAGGGAGGCTTGGAGATCATCAGACATTTCAAGGGACAAATATCATGGGCTGTTGGCGCTGGCCTCAAGTCATTTGCTTAGAACACAAAGCTAACTACGGTGACTGCTTGCTGTCATTTTTTTCAAACTAACTTACAAAAACAGTTTAAAGAGAGGAAGAAAGGTTAACGAGAACAACTCCTGAACAAACACCAAGGGCTCCGGTTTCCATGGTTTTCCTAAAGCAACATCTTGACTACACCCTGGGCTGATGGCAGTGATGGTGAGGAAATATTTGAAGGCGGCTTCCCAAATTCCAGGCGCTTTCCCAACCCTTTGTCACCCAAAGGCACGCTGGTGCTGCTTGGCCGCTTGTCACTGCCATCTCTGCTCTTGCTCCCCCGTCCTGAGGCTGGAACACTTGCTCGGTTTGGGGACTGATCATATACAAAGTTCCAGCAGGATGCAAGTTTGGACTCCAATGCCTCTACTTTGCACAGCAGATCTCCCACGATGTTGAGAGCAGATATTCGGGCTACAGGTGTGAGAGGGGTCCCACTGGAAGAATCATCCAGACCACGTCGGAATGTCGCTGGTGTGTTTAAACTTGAGCTGGGTCCTCGGTGACCGCTGGGAGTGGAGGGCAGGGAGCCAGTGGCCTGGACGGCAGTGTCTGTCCTCTCAGTTTCCATTGAGCTGGGCATGGGGGTCCTGGGTTTCTCCTGCTTCTGCTGCACGGCCAATTCTTGCCGCAAGTCTCTGGCCTCATCCTTGAGTCGCTGAACGGATTCTAGGAGATTCTCCTTCTCATCAAGTTCGCTCTCCAGGAAGGCATTTCTTTCAATGGCTTGATTCAAGCACTGCTCAAAGTCTTCCTGAGACATGATCGTGGCCCGCTTTGCTCTTTCCAAGTCATCATTTGCTTGTTCCAGCTCACGGATGTACTTCTGCAGTTGGTCTTTAATTGCTTTAGTCTGTGTGAGATCATCCTCTAAGGTGGAGATGTGCCGGTAGCCCTCTGAATGCTGCATTTCAAACTTCTTGATGGTTTCTAGCTCCATGCGCAGATGGTTATTTTCTGACAGGAGGTCCCTGTTCCTGGTTTCAATTTGTTGCAACTGCGTCTCCAATTCAGCTTCATACTCTTGACTTCCCTCTTGGAATTCTCGGAGTTCCTCTTGTGTATTCTCTGCCCTCTGCTTGTAGGTCATAGCCAGATCTTTCCAGTAGTTAGCTTCTTCCTCCTCAGAGCTGAAAGTCTTCTTTCCTGAGTCCTCCATTATAAAAATGGGGGAAGAGATCTACTCTTCTTGTTGCATGTTGGCCGGCTCTGGAAGCGGGGACCAGGCGCAGGCAGCGGCAGCGAAGGGCGCCGCGACTGGGTCCCCTCTCCTTCACTTTTGAAGGACAATTTTGCTGGATATAGAATTCCTGGTTGGCAGTTTTTCTCTTCTAATAATTCAAATATCATTCCCCTGTCTTCTCGCCTCCATGGTTTCTGCTGAGAAATCTATGCATAGTTTTGTTGGGCTTCCCTTGTATGTGATGGATTGTTTTTCTTTTGCTACTGTGAAGATTCCCTCTTTCTCTTTGACTTCTGACATTCTGATTAGTAAGTGTCTTGATGTACGTTTACTTGGATCTCTGCTCTTTGGGGTACTCTGCAGTTCTTGGATCTGTAATTTTAAGTCTTTCATAAGAGCTGGGAAATTTTCAGTGATAATTTCCTCCGTTAGTTTTTCTCCTCCTTTTCCCTTCTCTTTTCCTTCTGGGACACCCACAACACGTATATTCGTGTGCTTCATATTGTCATTCAATTCTCTGAGCCCCTGCTCATATTTTTCCATTGTTTTCCCTATATTTTCTTTTTCTTGTCGGATTTCAGATGTTCCGTTCTCCAGTTCACTAATTCTGTGTTCTGCCTCTCGAAATCTACCATTGTAGGTTTGCATTGTTTTTTTCATCTCTTCTCCCGTGCCTTTCATTCCCGTAAGTTCTGTGATTTGTTTTTTCAGACTTTTGATTTCTTCTTTTTGTTCATTCTTTGCATTCTTTATATCCTCCTTCAACTCACTGATTTGCTTTTTGATGAGGTTTTCCATGTCTGTTCGAACTTTCTGAATTGTTTCCACTCCTGTATCTTATTTGAATTGTTGGTTTGTTCCTTTGACTGGGCCATATCTTCAGTTTTCCTAGTGTGATTTTTTATTTTTTGCTGGAGTCTAAGCATTTAATTACCTTAATTAGTTTATTCTAGAGATTGCTTTCACTTCTTTTACCTAGGGTTTTCTTGCTGGATGAATTTGTTATCTGTCTCTTCTTTGGCATTCAGTTCAGCTTTTTCTGGACGTCTAGCTTAGGTTTTGTTTAACAGAGGAGAATTTTTCAGTTCTTGTTTTCTTGTTTCTCACCCTGCTTGTATGGTGCCTTTTTGCCCCCACACTTAGGAGAGCCTACTTAGGTATTTTAGACCACAGCCAGATTTTCCATATGAAACTGGCCTCCTATCAGGAGGAAAAGAGTCACCTGCGTCGATTTTGCCTGAGGGTGAGAGGTTGAAAGACTTTCCTGTGAAGTCTCTGGACTCTGTTTTTCTTATTCTGCCCAGTATGTGGTGCTTGTCTGCCTGCAGGTCCCACCAGCATAAGATGATGCGGTACTTTTAACTTTGGCAGACTCTCCCTGCTGGGGGTGTGGTGGAGACAGAGGAGAGGTTGTAGGCTGGTTTTAATGGCTTCAAATTACCAAGCCCTGGTGTCTGAATACCTTGAGGAAGGGATTCCACCTGAGTTGGGCTTCACCCCTCCCCTGGGGAAGGCACAGGCTCCAGACAAGCCCTCAAACAAACTTGTTTCTACCTATATGGGGCAGTTGCAGCCTGAGAAGTTCTACTACTGTATCCAAAGGCAGTCAAGCCTTTGTAGAAACACAGCCACAAAAACCTCTGTTTCCTGTTTTTTTTTCTTTTTCTGTCAGCCCTTCAGCCTTGGCGCCGGGGCAAAAGTGAGTGACATCCACTTTGACCTGGTTCACCTGAGCTGGGGGCCTATTTTTAGTAGTCAGAATTTGTTAATTAATTCCACAATTGGCGTTTGGTTGGGCTCAGCCACTGCTGCTGGTAAAGTCTCTTTCCTTTCCCTGTTTAAAGCAGCCTATGGGGGATGGGTGCCAGCTGCCACGGCTTTGGGAACTCACGGTTCTGAGGGGGCTTGCAGCTGGTCCAGCTGGTCCAAACTGGGGTACGCTGTATGTCTGGTCACTGAAGTGGCCCCAGGAGCTGTTCTGCACTGTTTCTGGTTATTTAGTAGTTATTCTGGAGGACAAACTAAAACGTGCACATTGCTAAGCTGCCATCTTGGCCCGGAACTTGTGGTTTACTTTTGCTATGTATGAATGCAGTGGAAAACTAAAAATTAGTTATAGAATTGATTGTTATGTTAGATTAGTAGTTGTAATTCATAGAAAAAACAGTAATAGCAATATAAAATACTTTGCTTTAGATCATTTACACTAAAATCATATATAGAATTATATATAATTATCGAATAATTTAAATCTGAAAGTAATTTTCCCTATGAAATATTAATTATTATTACAGATAGAATGGCAGAAATGTGAGAATGTATAGCATTATTCCAAAAAATTTGATGTTCCTGTCTTGATATTTTAAGGATAGTAATGGAAACTTGGAATTAGCGGTGGCTTTCCTTACTGCAAAAAATGCTAAGACACCACAGCAGGAGGAGACAACTTACTACCAAACAGCACTTCCTGGAAATGATAGATACATCAGTGTGGGAAGCCAAGCAGATACAAGTAAGTTTCCTTCTTATTCTTAGTATTTTAATAGAAATGTAAGAAATAACTTTCCTTTGGAATATATTTATTTTGTTTAAGCACAGTGAAGGCTAAAAAGAACTACTTTAACTGTGCATGTTTTTTATGTATTTGAGAGAGCATATATTTTTATTACTTACTTTGTATTCTTTTTCCAGATTAGAAGTAAAGGATTTTATTTATGTTATATATCATTTCTTGTGGTGTCCGTTGCTGGAAAATATGGAATAGCTACAAATATATTCATAAAAATAAGCAAAATTCCTAGAACTTAAATGGGTACAATCTTCTGTTTCATAGGTTTTAAGTGTTGATAACAGCCTTAGTATTATTTTTGAAGGAAAATGTTTTAATTATGATAGTTTTACCATTTAACAAGATTTTTTCTCCCTCTCACCCAGATATAAAGATTTTGGAAAAATGTTTACTGTTTCAGACGATCCACATCCCCCCCAAAAATAAACTTGAATATGTAGTTTGGATGCATGTGTGTGTATATATATATATATATATGTATATATATATACATATAGTATATTTACCTATACACACACACACACACACACACATACATGCATATGGGTATTTTATTTGGGACTGTCATTTTTATCCATCATATAAATTGTTTACGCTTACATAGCCCTCAGACTTTTTCAGTATTTATCCAGTTACTTCCAAATACCCCCATAGACTCTATGTACTTATTATTGTATTTATACTATATAAAGTACATGCAATATGAATTTGAGAAGTTGAATTTCTAAAATATATGAACAGAATTTCAAATTTTGTTCATAGATCTTCTCAATATTGGTAAGCAACCATAGCCCATTTACATAGAAGTTTGTAGCTACTGATTGGCATTAAATCCCTTTTAGTCTTTATTGATAAAATAACTAATTTTCACCTTTTAGCATATTCTTAATATTTTTGTTCCACAAACTATCTTCCATCAGTTGTATAGCTCTATCTATATGAATATTCCCATCTCATATAGCTCTAGTATGTGATGGAAGAAACTATGTATGTTTAAGAAAGAGTCAGTTCCTTATTTCCAATTTCAGAACAAACTGTGATTGACTCCTGTCTATATCTCTAGCCTCATTTTCCACTGTTCTCCTTTTACTTTACACTGTGTTAATACAGAATGCTTTGAAGTTCTTATACACTCAATGCTGTCTACTTCTTTGTCTTTATACTTGATGTTCTCTCTATGTGGAGTCGTTTTCTGGCCTTTTTCTTCCTAGCCTAATTTTTTTGGCCTTAGAAGGCTTAGGTCAGGAGGTGTTCTAAAATGTTTCCCCTACCCTCTATGTTGGGCTAAGTCCTTCTGTAGAACCTAGAATATAGTTCTTTTTTTTTTTTTTTTGCCTGGGCAGGCATTGGGAAACGAACCCTGGTCTCCAGCATGTATAGTTCTGTTTTAAATTTATTGTTTTATGATGAAATTATTTGAATGTGCCTGTCTTCCTCACCAGACTGTAAGCTTAACAGGGCAAGAGAACATTCATGTTCCCACTACCATATTTAAAAAGTGCTTGGCATGCTGCAAGTGTTCAAAAAGTGTTTATTGAATTATTTTTGATTATATGTATGGAAAAACTATTTCAAAAGCATTGAAAGGGCAAGAGGTTGAGAAGCTTCTTTCAAGAAGTTGGAAAAAAGAGAAATGGTATAAAGATAGAGAAATTAGTATTTGAGAATATCATTTCATATCTTTCAAGCTTCTAAGACACGGAGGAGAGAAAGAAACGGTAGAAAAGGAAAGAAGAATGCTTTTACTGCAGGCTAATAGTTAAAGTGAAGAAAGCTTGGTTCAATGTTCTAGTTGAAAAGATTAAAAAGATTTTAGACAGGTATTTATGAACCTATAAATAGTATACTTTGTGATGCAAAATAACATATGCTTGGGAGATTTAAGATTTTAAGAAACAAGATAACTTATTTGCTCTGTGAAAGCAAGAAATTATTGCTTAAACAAATTGTTAACACCTGTTCAAGACTTTTGCTAAAGATAGTGAAAATGTTATAGTGGACAAGAAGAGAAATTTGAATAGGTGTCTTTAGGGAGAAGCAGCCTGGTTTCAGAAGGCATGGGCCACATTTGCCGATTATGAAGGAATTTTTTTTTTGCCTTCATGAGTGTATCTAATGAAAGATAACCTCCAAGTAATTTTATTTTCCACTTGAAAAAAGGACAGGGTATGGAGTTTCAGATTTCATCTCAACTGATATAGTGCTGCGTTCAGTAAATTGCTTGCCTTTGTGGTTTCTTAATCTATAAAATATATTTATTCTAATACGAATATACTGTATAGCTAATTAGGATAGTATGTACGTAAAAGTGGTTTGAGATAATTGAGAAGCTAACTGTTGTATAAATCTAATGTGGTGATTGTGTTTATCGAATTAGAAATAGTACTAGAATTCAAATTGGAAAAAGTACCTGATGGGGTGATAATAATATTTATTAAGAAATCTATTAAAGTATATTCAGACCAGGTTTTATACAGTTTTAAGAAGTACAGCTTTCTTTAGGAAATAGTCTTGATTCAATATTTAAGGTAAGTAGTGTCATAATGTAGTGTTATATAATTTAAACCTGAGAAAATAAAGAGGTAGCAAACAAGCAGATATTCAAATAATATATTCTCTTTAAATTACTGTTCATTTATTTGGACGAAGATAAGAAGTCTTCTAAAAATTATGTGGGGGCAAAAATTATTTGTGGGAAAAAAAGGATAGAAAATAACTACAAATGAATATAAAAGTGCAAGACATTTGAAAAAGACTAAGTATTGAAGGAAGGTAGAATATTAGAATGATCAGAGTATGAGGAAGTTCTCAAGGGATTGTTGTTAATATAAAAACTATTTTTGAGCATTTCCTCAGTTTTGTTTGAAATGCATTGTTATCATAAAGTTAACCATCACTTAAGTTAATTATTTTAAATATGCAGGGATATTTATTATCAATTTTTTTTCTTCTTTCTCCCCACTCCCCCTAATTTTCCCCTAAACATCAAGGGCTAAAGCATAATCAAAGCCATGCTAAGTTTAAGTTTGTCTGCTGTTATTTGCAGAACTGACAGAACATCTAAGTTTGAAATAAAATCTCTATTAAATGCTAAGTACATATGCTTCCTTTTTGGTATAAGCTTGCTGGTGTATAACTGTTTATAACTTAAAGTTTCTTTTAGAGGTAATAAAGTGTATGTTTTTTGATGATGAGAAAAATTTAGTTTTTAAACAAATAACCCAAAGAGAGAGTCATATTGGGGCTTACAGGGACATTTTCATTTATGCCTATACAGATACTTGATTTGAAGAGCACTTATATTTGAGCCTTCATATAGTATTGAAGAATTAATTATATTTGCATTAGTTAGTGTATGATATGCTTTTCTAGTGCATTTTTATCTTTCACTTTAGAGGGAAAAAAGAAACCTTTTTAAGGAAAGCATATATTCTACATAATAAGGAATTTAGAAGTAGTATACCTGGTGTTTTTATTTTACTTTGGAAACATTTCTTACTATAATTTAATACTCAGTTGAGTACTGAGAAAAGATCCAAATTATTTGTATTATACTTTTCAAAAGTCCCAGGGGCCTTTTATCATTTCTTGGACATCCTGCCCAGATGAAATGTTGTAGATTGTCAAATACATGTCACTTGTGCCCCCTCCACTTAAATTGAGATTAAAATTGTTTGAGGGTTTTGCAGTCAAAAATACTAATAAGGATGGGATTAGGGCACAAAGCAAGGTTTTGACATACTATAGCTATATTTAATAGTCTGAGTAGAGATTCTGCAAAGTTTTTTTGTCATGGCAAACTCTGTCATAGACGTGACCATAGAAGGCTTTGCCCAGTTTGAAATCTAATAGCAATATTCTTTCTTTCATGACCATTAAATTCTTTTGAACTTTTTTAAAACAGGAAAAAAACAGTATATGCCCACCAGAGCAACATGTGCTACAATTGAGCAATCAATCTATGGATCAAAAGATAAGAGGGATTTGGGTAGGTAATTTTAACACAGAAAGTTAAGTCACATTGACTTACGTTTTTGAGAAATTGGCATAACACATTGGAGTGAGTGTCAACTGGTAGACCCTTCACAGATTTATAATCAGTGTATTTTTCTTTTTTCCCAAAAGAACTTGATTTAGAAAGGGTCACATGGAAAGTGAGAAAAACATTGAGATTCTGTCTTAAAACTCTGGTCATGGTTGGGCAGACTAGTAGTAATTTAAACTACAAGTGATCCACAGATCTAGACCAGCTGCTTTCATCCCTACTGAGGATAAATCACTTATATTAGACAGTTCAGGATTTTAGTGGTTGAACACTGATAGTATTTCCCATTCTCAGAGTTTGTTAAAGAAGTAACTCAGATAAAAGAAATACAATAAAGTCTCTTTTTCCACAGAGATTTCTAGTGAATAGAACTATTTGATGGTCCATCACAAGTCAAATTTATACTTAAAAGTGAGATTCTGAAATGATCTGAAAGTTGTTACATATATTGATTAAATGTAAATAGACATATTCTTTTAGATATGAACTGTAGAATGACTAGGATAAATTAATGAACTTTCTGTGCATTTTCGGCAGACTAGTAGTCATGGAACTTTGCTCTCTTTGTTGACAAATACAGAATATTAACATCTGATTTTTTGTTTCATAATCCAAATTGTTAAAACATAATAAAGTTCATGTCAGAAACTCAGGAAGGGCTTCCTAGTATTCCTCTTCCTTACTTCTTAATGCTGCCATTATAATCTTAGCAGCTGTGATTAAGAACAGAACTAGACCACTAAGAGTTAAGGTGTTCAGTACCATGGCGTGGCTGGTAATCACACATGACAACTTAAATTTCAATTTTAATTAATTGAAAATATTAAAATTCAATTCCTGGGCGGGCCACGGTGGCACAGGAGGCAGGAATGCTTGCCTGCGATGCCAGAGGACCCGGGTTCGATTCCTGGTGCCTGCCCATGTTAAAAAAAAAAAAAAAATTTCCCCCCAAGTTAATATATAAATGTAGTGAAGCCTCAATAAAAAATTTAACAAAAAAAAAATTCAATTCCTAAGTTGTGCTAGTCATATTTTAAATGCTCCAAAATAGTCTGTATGTGACTAGTGCTTACTATGTTGGGCAGTGCAGATAATAGTACATTTCCATCATCACAAAAGTTCTATTGTAAAGCACTTTTTCATAGAATTTGAGTTCTGTAGCAGTGAGAAGATCAGAAAAGTAGTAACACTTTATGGGAGGGAGCTGGTTGATTGAGGGGAGAGGAGATGGAAAAGTGGAGTGGGAAACATTTCCAATCTCCTTACTGAGCATCCCTCTATTCATATCTGCCTTTCTATTTTTTTTTTCAATTTTTCAATTAAAAAATAAATATAACAATGAACAACACAAACGTTCTTAGCATATGATCATTCCATTTGCCTTTCTCTTTTAACAGCATTTTTAATCTTCTGATGGCCTAATTTTTTTTTTTTTCCAAGCCATTCAGTTTGCAAGTTTTTCAGTTTTTGTATAACAGCTTTTTCTTTTAGTTGTTTCCATCTGGTCATATTCTCATTACCTCTTCTTAAACTCTTGCTCAACCCTTTAACTCTTCAGTACAGAAACAGAGTCCTGCTCATGTCACTCCCTTGCCTTAAGAAATCTTTGCTGGTTTTAAAAATAAACTGGGCTTTTTTTTTTTTTTTACAAGTCCCTTCCCTAGGAAGATAATGAAAAAGGTGGAAGAACATTGTTTTTCTTCCAGAATCCAAATCTTTTGTATAGAGAATTGTAGTTGAACTAGGTTATGGGTTATATGGGCTTTTGTGAACTAATTCGGAAACTTTATTTCACTTAATATAATATTATTATGGGAAAATAAATTATGAGTTATACATAGCATGTACCTTTGAAGTCTAGTTCAGTAAGTTGATGACTGCATTTATTTTTGGAGTTGACTGATAAATATTTGGTAGTTGATTTTTAAGCTAGTACAAAGGTATTTCCTTGGGAAATAAAATATTTATTATGGTGAGTTTTGTGTTTTGATGTTTATTTCTGATTTTGCAGAGAAAATGTTTTACTTTAGGCACTGTTGAAAATGTTGGAGATTACTGCTTATATGCTTTTGTAATGCTGCTTATATGCTTTTGTAACATGAATTTTCTACAAGTGTTATCCAAAAGTAACGCTTCCACACATGCATCATTGAACTGTGTTACACTGATACCAGAGGCAGTGGTGTTTTACCAAGAACCTACCCTGACACAGGTATAAGAGTTTCATAATGCTTTGGTATTTGAATGGGACTTTTACAGAGGCATTTTTAGTTAGCAGTTGTTTATGGCTAGCCTTATTTATTCTCTGTCCCTTTTTGAGTATGAGCATATAAGAAAATCATGGGATAGATTTCATTCTAACATTGTTGCAGCATTCCTTGTTTTAGAGAAATCATTGCTTCATTATTTCCAGAGAATGAATTCAAGTTTAACCATTCTGTATGAAAAAACATTTTGCACTTTCTTAATATATGGTCTTAAGAGCAAATGTTTTTGGTATATGAGTAAGGTAATAATACGTTTCTTTCAGGCTTGTTATACTAATGTGAAAAGAAGCAGCTCTATGGAGTAATGGAAACATGGGAAAAAATCATTGTTGATTATAGTGAAACTGCAAATAATGAACTTCTACTGCTTAAAGTATAAAGTCCCATCTTGTCAGTTAAGAATCAATAGTCCCTTGTCTTCTCCCTGCAAGGCCAGGGCAGATAATATCAGTGTGTGTGGCAGGTTCTGTGTAAGACAGTAGGTTGGGTTGGAGATGGGGGCAAAAAAGAGACGGAATATTCTGTCTCAAGGAAGCTATTGCTTCTTAATTTTGGCTTTAAAGCACCATGGTTTTTGCCATGTATGAATCATGTGGTCAGGGCTTTTTGATCTTAAGACCCCTTTACAGCCTTAAAATTTATTGACTTCGAAGGCCTTTTGTTTATATGAGTTATTTTGGTCAAAATTTGTGGTATCAGAAATTAAAACGAAAGTTTAAATTATTCGTATTAAAATAATCCATTTCATGTTAGCATAAATAACACATTTTTAAAAATTAATTATATTTTTATGAAATAAATTAGGGGTATATTATTTTATATTGTTGCAAATCTCTATTGTCTACCATAATAGAAGATAGCTGAAGTCTCAGATATGCTTCTGCATTCATTCTGTTGGGATGCATTGTTTTGATTAAAGTATATGAAGAAAATCTGGTTTCATGCAAATATAGAGTTAGAAAAGGGAGCAGTACTTGTTCAGATAAAAATATTCTTTCTTAATTCTATATTAGAACTTGATTAGTTGCAATGTGTAATCAGAATCACATATATCATCTTTTCTTACTGTTACGTTAAAATCCATTGTCAGTTTTGCCCTTTGAATAGATCTTTTGCCCATGCGTGATTTTTTAACATTGTGCATGTTTATTGGAAAATATTTTCTTCCAACTGTTGGATAAATATCTATGGTCTAAAAAACATATCTGTTAATATCATCACTTATCTCACCAGATTAAGCCTTAAGTGTTGTGGAGACATCAAGCATACTGGCAGAGGAAACAAGTTTTCCAAAGTTCAGATTTTTGCTTTAAATCTGGAAATTAATCATTGACAACAAGCACTCTCATTTGTTTTCTTTAAATTGAATGTGTTACGTTGTCTGTTTTCGAGAAAATGTTTTCCTAATACTCAAATCTGAACAACTATAGTTTGTAGTTTTCATGGAAGTAAAAATGGCGTTCCATGAAAAAGCAGCTAGTTCACCTTGTACTCACACATTGTACTAGTGTTTTTTTGTTGTTGTTGTTAGAAATTCACATGCTCTAGATATACAGCAGAAGTAGTTTATACATACTTTCTATTGCAACACATAGACTTAAAAGAACATGTAAGTCATAATTTAATAAAATTGATTTTTGCCTTTTCATCAAGAACATTCTTTGGTGAAACTGTTTTGTTTTGCTTTTTAATAGTGAGTATGCATGTATGTAATACAGTGGATACTCATACAGTTTGGTGCTTCTGCCTTTATTTATGCTAAGTTGCAGCAGTTTACCTACTATTGTTTTTTATCATCTGTACATATGTAACCACAGGCACAGAACATCTTAATATTATTATCCCATCCACTTAAATGTAAGGTAATAACAGATATTTTTCTTTTTTCTTTCTCTTCACATTGTTTTGTAACCTGTTACCTCTCTCCTACGTAATAGTTTTCCACGGTCCCTATCATTGTTTAAATGACAATGGGAATATTTCTTATTGTCATTTTATGAGTTAAAAATGTTGATCAATATATATTAGAAGATTGGCTTAAAAAGAAGTTTTATATAAGGTGGTAAAAGCTATAGACTTTATTTTTTGTAAGAAGAAGAGTAGCATTAAAGCTACTTAACTTTTGTTGAAAGAGGAACAATTTCATTTATTTGTAAATTTCTTTGTTTTCACCTGAAATAAAAGTTTTGTTTGACATAAAAAGGACTGCATGATATAAAACAATTCAGATGGGGCAGAAGTATTTAAAATAGGAAATGAAAGTTCTTTACCTTTTCATAATTATCTTCATTGAAATTAACCACACTTAACAGTTTGACATTTCGTTTCAGAATTAAAAATTGTATATATAAGCATATATCTGTGGTCAAGTAGTTTCTGAAACAGTTTTCAAGGGCTCAGTTGTTAATTATCATAATTTGTTAAATAATGTTTAAGTGGTAGTGTAGACAAATTGTAATGTTAATGTCTTTGAAAAAATAGTTGCTAAAGCTGATGAGGTATTTAATTGTGTACATTTGGGTTAATTTTAGAACTCATAGATATAAATATTTAGTTGTGTTGATTTCAATTTTTGTTGGTAAGGAAAATGTCTGCTAGTCTTCCTTTTAGCTTCTAGTCAGAGATCATAGAGTAAATCCTGAGATTCTTCTGCAATGAAGAATATTTTTGTTGCTTCAGATATATTTTAAAGAAAAAGATTAATTAAAGTATAACCAATTTAAAATGTTTTCATTCTCTTCAGAGAGGCTCTTATAAAGAAATACAGAATTAAGTTGATATTGACTTTGGTTCAATAGCATATATTTGATATTTGATAAGAATTACTTTTCATTTTGTTTGACTTTTAATTTTGAGAAAGATAATTTTGCTTTTCAGATGTCATTGATCTCACTGGAGATGATAAAGATGATCTTCAGAGGGCAATTGCCTTGAGTTTGGCAGAATCGAACAGGGCATTCAGGGAGACTGGAATAACTGATGAGGAGCAAGCCATTAGCAGGTAAAAAGTATAATTTATATAAAGCAAATGTAAATACTATAACGGAAATAATAATTGGCTTTAATTTTAAAAGGCAATAAGATATACTTTATTACTCTAAACAACTATTAATATACTTCTATATTACTTTTATGTTTTATGTAACCAAAATTTTCATATTTTAATTCTGATTGTGATTGAAACTTTACTTTTAGGATTTGAGAGTAGTCTTTTAGAGGATTAAATTTAAGACTGTGTTTTAATAATTCTCCATTTTTTTCTTCCCTTTAGTTCCTTTTTGGATATACTGACCAATTTCAGCTTCCAGTCATTATTAACAGGGGTGTTTACTCTTAAGGACCAAGAGTAAATATTTTAGGCTTTGGTGGGCCATATTCATTTTGTTGCATAGAGGTGAATGAGCAGGACTGTGTCCATTAAAACTTAATTTATAACAACAGCTGCCCGCTGGGTTTGGCACCTGGACTGTAGTTTGCTGACTGGCAATCTGTAGTATGTTTATAGAGTATTTTCTTTTTAAGAAATCCAAGCTGTGTGATATAGTGTATTTTTTAAAATTTAATAGCCTAAACTTTTCACTTTGAAGCAGTTTGATTCACCTATGGATCAAATAGATGAATTTGGTTTCATCACTAAGAAATGTTTATTCTATTTTATTTTTTTTATTAATTTAAAAATTTTTTTTAAAATACCAAAAAAACACCAAACGCAGACATTCGCAATTTTTGATCATTCCATTCTACATATGTAATCAGTAATTCACAATATCATCACATAGTTGCATATCATCATCATGATCATTTCTTAGAACAATTAAATCTATTCAGAAAAAGAAATAAAAAGAAAACGGAAAAAAATTCATGTATACCATATACCCCACCCCTCCCCCTCACTGATCACCAGCATTTTACTCCAAATTTAGAAATGTTGATTTTAAAAAAACGCTTTAGATTATAACTAAGTATAATCTTCTAAATAGCTGTTGTGGGCAGTGATAATTCTATTTTACTGAAGAAGAAATTTAGCTTAAGAGGTAAAATGATTTTCTAAAGAAGCACAGCTCATATGGATCTGTTCGCTCCAGTGCTTTTTCACTGTAACACAATAGGTTAGTAGCAGAATGTTCTAGTTTTCTCAGATAATATTGACACCATATCAATAGCAAATTTTTTTTCTAAATAATCTGAGATTACTTTATGGTAGGAGATAACCTTGAAATGCTTCCTTTAGCAAAGTCATATTCTTTATAAATTTTAATTTTACTTTTTAATATCTCTAAATATTACTTTGGAAACTTGTAAGACATTTATATTAAATGGGAAGATGTAATTAAAATTTGTTGTCCCCCTTTGAATTGTAGCTAATATCATTTAATTTTAATGTAAAACCAAAAATGTGTAGTCAGTCTTTCTTGGGCCATTTTAATTAGTTTTATTTTGTGAAGGGTGGATAAATTATATAAACTAGATTTTGACTTTTTTTAAGAAGTGAATGGAATGAAATAATTCTAGAACAGTTATATAGCCTGACAATGTTAAACTTTGATGACAAATATTTTAAACATGAAATAAATCAGTTGGATTTTATATTAAAGAGAAATGATGATGTTATGTGAAAAAGAGGTTATAAAATAGAATAGACTATGTAATATGCAATTCTTTTTTTTTTTTTTTTTTTTTTTTTTGGTGCATGGGCAGGAACTGGGAATTGAACCTGGGTTTCCGGCATGGCAGGCAAGAACTCTGCCTGCTGAGCTACTGTGACCCGCTCAGCAATTCTTATTTTAAAGATTATGTGCTTATTTTTGTTTATATGAATTTATATTAGCATAAAATAGAAAAAATTCTGTAAATGTATGTACCAAATCAGCAGTTCTGTTTTGTGTGTTCTCTAATAATCTGGAAACAGCATGTAATAGAGAATAAAAGGCAAAGCTAACTTCAGAGTTGAAAGATTAAGACTATTTTCTAATCCAGTATTGTTTATTCTAATCTAATACATATATATTGTTTGAGATCCTCATTTTTGCTGGATTGAAAAGAAAATCTCTAAAGACAGTGCTCTTTTTCATTCATTGTCTTTTAAATTTTAACTTACTTTAGTTAATCCATTTTTACTAATATTTAAACATTTTAAATAGTTAAATCAAAATATTAATTGCTAAAATAGTAAATATTTAAATATCTTTATTGTACATGATGTTACAGAGATTCAGCATCCTGTAATATTACTGAGATTACTGGATAGTAAAGTTAAATCAATATGTATGAAGTTAAATCTATGTGTATATTTAAAAATTTGTGACTAAATGTTAAATACAAAATGTGTGGTTGATAAGCACATATATAAATAATATTGTAGCAGAAAAAAGAATGTGAAAATTTTAGCTAAAAATTTGGCAAAGAAGTATTGTTCCTGTGAGTTTTATTAAAGTATAGTACTCTTAAGTTCAAAAGTAAAATAAAAATACTTAATCTATCCTAGTCTTATATTAATATAAATTAAAAAGCTAAAGATGAAAAGAACCGTTTCAAATGTATATACATCAAGATGCCAAGGTTATTATAAAAAATGTACTTTAGTTATAAATGGTAGATTATGTAAAATTAATTTTGTGTCAGCTTTATTTGCTTTCAATGAATTTGCCCAAATCTAATATTAAACATTGAAAAGACTCAAGTTTTAATGACAAAAAGTTCTATTTTCCCTATTAAAAACCGGTTTTATTTTCCCTGTTAGTACATAATACCCTGTTTTTAATGCACAACTTCTTTTTAGGATAAATTTGAATGTATGGATGATTAGGTTTATTTTACACAACAGTCATAAGACAGACTTTTAGTACCCATATCTGAAGGTAATTAAATATGTATTCAAATTCAACTAAGATCCAAGAAGCAAAAGTCATGATTTCTATCTTGGACCAATGCAGCACATAGCCAAGGTAGGTAGTTGCAAGTTTTTAATCTTTTGAAGATTTATCTCCGGGGGTTCATCTTCCTGGATGAATGAATTCAAGAATTGTACTATTAACCATCGTGATTGTCCACTATAGGGTTAACTATGATTCCAGTCCCATGTTTTATCCACTAGCTTTCCTTCTAGTGACATACATGACTCTAAACTTCCCCTTTCAGTCACAATCATGCACATAATTAGTGCCATTAGTGATGCATTTTTAAGGAAAAGTTTTTATATCTTGTTTAAAAGTAAAGTTAGCTAATTATTTCCCAAGTTATATGGCAGAATTTTGCCAAAAAAGTCCTACAATCATTTAACAAAGTTCATATTTCAATAAACATGCTTTAATATGAATTCACACATTTGGGCTGTTACATTATTGTGCATAATAATTAGACGAAATAAAGCCTGTCTTTTACGTTTTACAAATCCAACCATGTTTAGGCACTGTGCTGATTTGAAACTGCTATATACTCTAGAAAAGTCATGTTCTTTTTTCTTTTTGCATGGGCAGGCACTGGGAATCGAACCCAGGTCTCTGGCATGGCAGGCGAGAACTCTGCCTGCTGAGCCACTGTGGCCCACCCAAGCCATGTTCTTTTAACCCTAATCCAGTCTTGTGGGGGCAGTCATGTCCTTTTTTTTTTTAATTAATTAAAAAAAATTCAACAACAAACGCACAAAAGCATTTTTAACATATGATCATTCCATTCTAGTCACGTACTTTTAATCCTGATCCATTATTGTATAGTAGAGCTTTTGATTAGGTTGTTTCCATGGAGATGTGACACACCCAATTATGGGTGTGACATTTTGACTAGATGGATATATGATCTGCCCATTTAAGGAGGGTTTCAGTTAGTTTACTGGAGAGCTTACAGAGAGAAATAGTTCAGAACTGACACAGATACAGACATTTGGAGATTGAGAGAAAAAGCCTGGGTGCTAAGCAAGGACTTAAAGAAATAGCCAGAACCTGAAGAGAAGTATCTCCAGCCCCAGGATAGAGATGGAACAGAGTTTTGCCCTGGAGCAGCTAAGTAAGGGCCCACAGATCTTAGAGAGGAAGCCACTGGAATCAGAAGCTGGCAGCAATGGACCCAGACCATTAGATGCCAGCCACGTGCCTTCCCACATGACAGACATTGGGTTTTCTTTGGAGTTAAGGTGTCTTTCTTTGGATTTTTTAAAAAAAAAATTAAAAGTTTGGATAATTTTAAGGCCTTAGAATGGTAAACTTGTAACTTAATAAATCCCCTTTATAAAAGCCATTCCATTTCTGATATGTTGCATTCTGGCCATTTTAGCAGATTGAAACAGGAACCCATAAATTTCATGATAAAAGTTTTTAGGTTGAATATTTCTAAGTATGCTTCCTAATATGATTACTCTTTAATGTCAGGATGAGATGTGTTCATTATAATTACCTCTGTTGTCATTGCTTAGGGAACAAGTTAAATAATTGGATTGTGTTGATTATATTGTTTCTGGTTTGTGTTTATGGCATATTTATTTTAAAAATGGATTGCCTCATGGAGTATCTTTGAACCAATTGGACAGGATATAAGGCCACATTCTAGCTAAAATTGGTAGAAGGTCCATACACCTAAGAACTTTAGGGAAATACAATGGATTAGATTGTTTGGACCATATTTTCTAGTGAAAACAACCTATTGGATTTGAAATATTTTAAAATCTTCTTAAAAGTATTAAAGAATTGTTGACATAGGGAAAACTAAAGTCAAAGACTAAAATCTAACTAAATTCAAAGTGAAAACATGAACCCAGAGAGGAGAGCTTGAGATAGTGAGTCATTCTCTGATCAGATGGGTGTTGCCCATGTGTATGAACTTGCCCTTTAATTTTGATGTTCTTATTGAATATGTGAAAAGGAAGTCAAAGACCACTGAGGGAAGCTTAATAGATAATTCCCTTCATTGAGTGGCACATCAAAGAACAACATAGTCACAATAAGGGTAAATCAAAAGTAATCAAGTTACACCCTTCATACCCTACACCCAGCCATGCCATCATAAACACTAGAAGAGTGAACAAAGGTAGCCTATTACCCTAGTCCTGAGGGGTGCTGTTTGTGGTGACGGTAATCAACCCCTGAGAAGTTGTACCAAAAGTTAGCCCTTGTGTTTGTTTGCAGCTGAATTTTATATCACTTTATTGGTTCAATAAATCTCAGCTTTACAATTTACATTTTAAAATTAATTATTATTTTTAAACCTTTTATCGTATAATATAACATATATACAAAGCAAAGAAAAAAAGGAAAGAAAGGCAGTTTAATTTTAAATAGGGTCACATTTGTGGTGCCTCTAGATTCTGGTAATGTCAAAAGTCTGCTTTCTCTTTAGGAAAGTGTCTTTATTCTGTTCCTTAAAGAGGACCCTTCAGTAACTTTTGAAGCTGTATAAGTCAAAAGTTAGTAAGCATACATAGAAACAAGTCATCATAAAAATCAGCAGAAACAATAGACATCTAAAATGTACCGATATAGTCAGCTCTTACAGTCAGTATAGCTGTTTTTTCAATTTTAGAGGAAACAAGAAAAGCTTAAAAATATCTTTAGTGTAAAGGAAGCTCAAAAATATTACCTAGGACAATTGAAAAATATTTGGAAATATCTTTGTGAACTGAAAGTTAATAGTAACTAAAGTTAATACACAACAACTGAAAACAGGTTTTGTTGGGTATTGAATTAAGTTCTACAAAGACATGTCCTAAAGATGATGTTATTAAATAAAGTATGAACTCATTTGTGAATAGGTTTCTTTGAAGATCCTATTTAGATGAGGCCCAATTGAATTAGGGTTGTACTAAATTCATATAACTGGAGTCGTTATAGGAAAAGTAGATTCCAACATAGTCAGTTAGGAGAAGCCAGATGATGAGGCAGCTTGTCATTGATGGAGGCAAATATGCAAGCCAGGGAACCCAAAGGAATGCAGCAAACTAGCACCTGAATGCTACAAGCTCTGGAAGAAAACATGGACTGTAAATACCTTGATGTTGAACTTGTAGGCTCTAAAACCATGAGCCAATAAATTCCTTTTGTTTAAGCCACCCCATTCTGGTCTTTGTCAGACCAGCCCTGGCAGAGCAAGAGTTTCTGTATACTAGAGACAGCTAATGAAAACATTAGAACACTGGAAGATATATCAGAAGAAATTATGCAACCTATTGCACAGACAGCTAAGAAAAATGGAGATACAGAGAAAGGTTGAAAGACATGGAGAATATGCGTTTATTAGTGTCTAATATACATTTATTAGTGTTCCAGAAGGTTAGAAGAGAGTGAATCAGAGACAAAATTTAGAGATTATCACTGAGAATTTTTCATAAATGTAAAGATAATCTATAATTTCCTGATACCCAACAAATCCTAATCAGGAAAATTAAACCCATATCTAGATTCATTATAGTGGTACTTTACAACACTTATCCTAAAAGTTCTCAGAGAAAAAGTTGGGATTATCTTAAAAATAGAGGTAATTAAAGTACAATAATGTATACTTGAATGGAAATGAATGAAAAGGAAAAAGCTACAAGAATTCTGTACTCATTGAAACAGTTTGGGAGCATCTCACCAGGGATTTTTTCTTCATCAAAACGTTTCAAGGGACAGTTCTGAAAGGTAAAGATTGTTTATATCCCTCCCTTTCCATACCTCCCAAGGTCCAAGGTTTTCTGCCCGGGGTGTGGAGTTGTTGTCCAGCCTCTACTGCTACAAATTCAGTGTGCACCATTCTAGTAGCTACTACTTAACTTCTTTCCCTTAATCATCCCTATTCATAATGGTCAATACAAGCGAAATAAAGGATTTTTATAAAATTTAAAGAAACTTATTGTTCCCCCTACTTTGACCAATACTCATTGTAGGAGAACTGGGAGAGCAGTGTATTCAACCAAGGGATCATCATCTTTCCACACAAAGACCATTCAGTCTAACAAGAGCATACAGGTATCTGAACTGGGATTAAGTTGGTTTGGAAGTCACCCAGAGGGCTTACCAACCAGACTGGCCTGGGTTACATTAGGTGAAAGAAAAAAGCAATTGCTCAGGAATGGTCAGGGTAGAATTCAGTGTTAAAAATAGTTCTACCCTTTCATCCTGATGACTATCTGTGATATATGGGAGAACTGCCTTAAGAGGTATGTGGTGCAGGAGTAGGTGAGGGAGATAGAATCTTTTTTTGAGTTGATTTGTGTTGAGAACATTTCAGTGCTCAAGAACAGAGGTGTTTGTGAATGGTAGGAAGCATAGAATGTTCATCGAATACTCCAATTCATTGTCAGGTAGCTTTTACAATAAAAGATGTGCCACTGTCAGATTATATATGACCTGGAAAAGTAAAAAATATGGTATACATTAGTTTAAAGGCCACAGATGTTTGGCTAGAGTTGGCTGATCAGATGAATAGCATGATATAGTTGAAAAAACATCAACAACAGTGAGGCACCACTGATAGCTCTGAGATGGAACATAAAGGACCAGTGAATATAGTCTCCGAGGAGTGGTGGAGTTAGGGGTATATCCCATGCAATGTGGCCTTCCTCACCGTAATAGCAACAGATGAAGTTTTAGGACAAACCACATGTCTGGCAAGCAATGGAAACTACTGTGTCAGAAACATAGAGTCCCTTAGTTTTTATGTGTTTGTGTTTGTGAATGTCTTGCCATATCAACGGTGGTGATTTGGGTCATGCAATCTTGATCAACAGCTTAATTTCTGTCATCTTATTAGAGAATAGACTCTGCTGCATCCCCATCACAATGCTGAAATTAATGTGACTAACAGTACTAAGGATTGTTGAGCATGGAGAGCAACTGGAACTGCCATACATACTGCTGGAATGCATATACAATTTTATAAACACTCTGAAAAACTGGAAGTTACTAGTGAATTTCAAATGATACAACTAGGACTCAGCATTTTCACTCCTAGGAATACACCCAAGAGAAAGGAGTGCATATACTCACAAAAAGTTTTGTAAAAAAAATGTGCACAATTTTATTGACAGTAATTAAAGATTGTTAATATCCAAAAGTCCAGAAGAGCAGAATGGATAATCAGTGGTCATATAGTTACACAATGGAATATTATTCATTATGAAGGAAAACATATATTTATTTTGGAAAAATGTGGAGGATTCCACAAAACATGTTGAATATAAGGAACCTGAAAACCTAACACAAAAAAACAACTGCTGTTATTCCATTTATATGATGCTCAGGACAGGCAAAAAAAAATTATGGTGTTAGAAGTCAGAATAGTGGTTGTGGGGTATAAATTTTTTTTTATGCAAAAAATTTAGCTGAGCTATACATTTAAGATCTACCTGTAAATTATTTCTTAATAAATATTTTTACTAAAAAAGAAAACAATTAGTGTATTTAGCTATGTTGATAAACAATATACAAAAATTATATTTCTAAAGATAAAGCATGAAAAAGTGAAATTTTATGAAGATAACATGTCAAACAAAAACTAGAAATAAATATACAAGGACTCCCAAGAAGTAATTATTAAATATCACTGAGGCTTCTTAAAGAATATATGAATAATTGGGAATATAACTGCTGATGTTTGCTGAAATTGCCTTATTAGTTCAGTATGATCCCAATCAAAAGACCAATACCTTTTTTTTTTTTTTTTAATTTAGGAAACTGAGAAAGTGATTTTAAAATTTGTGTGGTAATACAAAGAACAAGGGGGTGGATTTGCTGAACCACATACCAAGATTAATTATACAGTTATTGTGACAATGGGGTATTGGAAAAAAGACTAATAAAATAACCCCCCATAAGACACTTGATGTATGTCTGGAACTGGGTTGCAGGTCAGTGGGGAATGGAGAATCTTCAACTCATTCATATACCATTTAAAAAGCTTAATTGCACATGAATTAAATACATAAACATGAATGTCAAAACTAAATTCATAAATTCAATTCTGTTAGAAATTAAAGCATACATCAGTTACCCTAAATAAGAAAACAGGAGGGGCTTTAAGAAGTTGTTAAATGTCTTTCGAAAAATTTGCTTCTTGTCTTTTGGAAGTTTTTCTTTTCCCACAAACTTTAGAGATTAGCCAGCTTTCTTTTCTGTGACTTGTTTTGGAAACATCTTTCCTGATGATAATGTGGTAACTGAATAGTGAAAGATACTAGTGGGTGAATAGAGTTCTAATTTAACTGCAATAAATGTTTCTCGCTAAACCTCCACACCATGGTTTCCAATCTACTGTGGGGACTTGGGCTACATGTCTTACATTAACTTTCAACAAATATGTTCCATTTTTGGTATGGACATTTTTTTTTCCTTGAAAATTTAAGTTGTGTGTGTGTATGTGCATGTAATAAACATTTGTATACACACCCACATACCTGTATCTTGTGTGTATATATTTGGTTTCTTAATTTCAGTTTATCACTTCAATATATAGGGTATGGATAAAAGTAAAAATGCATACATTTGAAATAACTAAATATTTTATTCCGTGTCCAACCTCAGTGATAGTTTAATTTCCTAGGTTGGGCTCAGAGCAGATACCATGAAATGGTTCGGCTTGAACAATGAGAATTAGTTCGCTTATGATTAGAGACTGGGAAAATGTCCAAATCAAGGCATCATCAAGGTGATGCTTTCCTCCTAAAAACTGGCTGCTGGCCATCCTTAGCTCCCCTGCTGCACATGGCACTATTTGCTGGTCTCTTCCCAGGTTTTGTTGCAGTCAGCTTCTTGCTTCTGTGGCTTGCTCTTTCACTGTATTTATTCTGTTTATAAAGGACTCAAGTAATAGGATTAACTCCCATCCTGAATGAGGTGGGCCACACCTTAACTGAAGTAGCCTCATCAAAGATCCTACTTACAATGAATTCATACCCACAGGAATGGATTAGATTTAAGAACATGTTTTTCGGGGATACATACAGCTTCAAACCACTACAGGTGGGTTGACGTATTTTGCATGTACATTTTATGAAGACTACCTGAGGACCTTATTTTCTCTCATAGCATGTTAACTTCTATAGGGTACATTACATAGCTTTGGAATTGATTCATGACCATTTAAGTGTGATAAAATTTGTACGTGGCTTGTTTGTATGTTTTAACAGTGTCCTCCAAAGTAAATATTTTTCTGTTTTTTTATTTTTTGTTGCTTTTTACAGCTTAAATAATACACGTTTTTCAGAACATGATCCTTTAGAAAAAGGGACTTAGGTGAGCTAAAGTGGGATATTTTCAAAATTCCTGTTGTAATGGAATTTAAGTAACAAAACAAACTCAAAAAACTTTATAATACAATTTTAATTAGAAGATGGAAAATTACCCTAAAGTGTTTTAAACATTCAGAGTAGTTGTAGAAGGAAGAGAGAACACAAAATATTTTGTGGCCTTTTTATATTTCTAAATGGTCATGACCCAGTGTTGGGGCAGATAAAAAAACAGTTTTTGTATAGTAGAAGTTGATTATTCTGAGGGCACACATTTTTTTTTTGTTGTTGTTGTTAAAAAAGTTGTAGGTTTCCAGAAAAATCATGCAGTACATACAGAGTTCCTGTTTACCCCCACTCACAGTTTCCCTGTTAACACTGAATTAGTGTGGTGCCTGTGTTACAATTGATGAAACGGATTATAATTATTCTATTAACTGTTTGGCCATAGTTTACATTAAGATACTGTTTGTGTTGTGTTGTGTTCTGTGATTTTTAAAAATTTTTTATTCTGGTAATGTTTGTACAACTAAGATTTCCCATTTTAACCACATTCTAAATATAGAATTAAGAGTGTTAATTACATGCACAATTTAGTGCTACTGTCACCACCATACACTACCAAAACTTTTCCATTACGCCAAACAGAGAATCCATACCAATGAAGCATTGATTCCCCCTTCTTTCCCCAACTGTGGCTCCTGGTAAACTGTATTCTAGTTTCTGACTCTGAATTTGCTGCTTCTAATTATTTCATATAAATGAGATCATAAAATATCTGTTCGTTTGCATCTGGCTTTTTTTGCTCAACATGATGCCTTCAGGGTTAATCTATCTTGTTGCATGTATCAGAACTTCATTCCTGTTTATGGCTGAATAATAGTTCATTGTATGTATAAAGCACATTTATTCATTTATCTGTTGATGGACATTTGGGTTGCTCCCATCTTTTGGCAATTTTGAATAATACTACAGCAGTCTGCAGATACCTGTTTGAGTGACTGCTGTCAATTCTTTGGGATATATATCTAGAAGAGGGATTGCAGGGTCATATGCTAATTCTATATTTAATTTTCTGAGAAATTGCCACAATGTTTTCTGCTGTGGCTGCACCATTTTTCCTTCCCATTAGCAATGAACGAGTGTTCCTGTTTCTCCATATCTTGGAATTTTCTGTTGTTTTTTTAACAGTATGCATTCTAGTGGATGTGAAATGGTATATCATTGTGGTTTTGATTTGCATTCCCCAAACGTCTAATGATGTAGAGTATGTTTTCATTTGCTTATTGGCCATTTTGAATATCTTCTTTGAGAAATGTTTGTTCAAGTGTTTTGCCCGTTTTTCAGTTGGGTGTTGTCTTTTGTTGAGATTTTCAGATTTTTTAATATACCCTTAATAGATATGAGGTTGCCAAATATATCCTCTAATTCTATAGGTCTTCTTTTCAGGTTCTTAATAAATAAAACCAAAAGTTTTCAATTTGATGAGCTTCCATTTGTCTGTTTTTTTTTTTGTTGTTGTTGTGCATGCTATTGATGTAAAGTCTAAGAGAATGTTACCTAATACAAAGTCCTAAAGATGCTTCCCTGTGTTTTCTTGTAGGAGTTTTTTAGTTTGGTTCTTTTATTTAGATCTTTGATCTATTTTGAGTTAATTTTTGTAAATTGTATGAAATGTAGAGGTCCACCTTCATTCTTTTCCATAGGGATATCCAGTTTTTGTAGTGTGATTTGTCGAAGAGTCTATTCTTTCCCCATCGAGTGAACTTGGTACCTTTGTCAAAAAGCAATTGGCCACTCATGTGATGTTTTTTGTTGAGTGCTCAGTTCGACTTCCTTTGTCTATAAGTATATCTATCCTTATTACCATGCTGTTTCGATATTTTTAGCATTGTAATAAGTTTCAAAATCAGGTAATATGAGTCTTTCAGTTTTGTTCTTCTCTTTCAAAATGATTTTGGCTTTTTAGGCTTTTTAGAGTAAGCCCTTCCATATGGATTTGAAGATTAGGAGTTCCATTTCTGCAAAGAATGCTGTTGGTATTTTGATTGGGATTGTGTTGACTGTAAATTGCTTTGGATAGAATCGACATACAATATTTAGTCTTCCAGTCCAGGAGCATGGAATATTCTTCCATTTATTTAGGTCTTCCTTTATTTCTTTGAGCAGCATTTTGTAGTTTTCCATGTACAAGTCCTTCACATCTTCAATAATAAAATTTATTTTTAGATAGTTGATTTGTTTAGTTGTTGTTGTAAGTTGAATCTTTTTCTTGATTTTTCTCTTCAGATTGTTCAGATTGTTCATTACTAGCCTGTAGAAACATTACTGACTTTTGCTTGTTGATCTGATACTGGGTTGACTATTTTTGTGGCTTTTGGGGTTGCCACTCATAGCATGCTACATTTTGTGTTAAGTTTTTTTCTGAAATTTGCAGAATTTATTTTTTCTTTCTACTGGCTATCTTAGTACCTGGAATGTAGCCATTGATGACCTTATACTTCAAAGCCTGGGTGGTGTCATGGCTTTACTTTGCTGAACTCAGGAATGAAGCCATTTTGTAGGACCTGGCTTTTTTATAAAAAACATATATTCATGGTACTGCCAGTATTGGACAATCAGGAGGGACAGTGGTTTGTGATTAGAGTACTATTTGGTTTACAGGTTTGCACATGTAACAGCTAATTATACATTCACTTCAAATGTTTTTTTAGCCTCTAGTATTTATCATATGTGCACTGAGGAGAGATCAGTTGATTAATATTTTTTGTTCAGGGTGATAAATTTGTTTTTACAGCCCTCTAGGAGCCAAGAGGAGCTGGTAGGAGGAAACTTACTGAGGCACATTGTAAGGCCCTGGTGATACGCAGAAATTAGTGTGTTATTAACTCTAAATCATGACACTCACAACGTTATGGCATTCCTCTTTCATGTACTTTTAAAAAAAAATTTTAGCAACATATAATGTGGTTAAGTAAAATTATAATAAACATATTTCTCTAAAATTCATGCTTTTGTTATAATGAGCGCTATCTGCCATATTACTGAGTCAAGTCATATAAATATTTTATATCTTATAAACCAAGTATAAAAATTATTAGAAATGATATTTTATTTTTAAAGCTTAGGTGACTTAGAGAAACTGAAGTATTACATAAATCTCTTAAATCTGGTTTTTACCTAGCTTTACCTCTTTAAAAAATGTACATAGTCATGCTAGGAAGAATGTCCTCCATTTATATCTCTGACTTCCTCTTCCATCCAAGTTCCTCTGTGGTAAAGTATTCAGAAGACAGTGCAGCAGCTGCTTTTTTTTTTTGTTTTTTTGTTTTAGTTGTTGTTTGTTTTGGTTGTTTCCTGGAAAATGCGTATAAGGCCGTTCATTTTCCTAAGGCCTCTAGAGGAAAGAATTTATCCTTATTCCTGATGTTGCTTAAGGGTCTTTTTGACTTCTCCTTCAGGCTCCTCTCTTTTTTGCATTTCAGCCTTCCCCGATAATTTCACTGTTCTTTGGGTGTAGCTTGTGGAAGTCATGGAACTCTTGGAGAGGTGCTCTGTCTACTTGTTCCTGAGTGATGTCTTACCTGCCCAATATTTTATCCCTGGTGGACCTGGAAGAAGTAAAAATGCTCCCTAACCCTGCAGTTGAGGGGATATGAATCAGTCTGAGGACAAAGAAACTCTCTTTCCCCTTAATAATTGAGATTATTAAGGTTTTTACTTCAAGTTGGATTTCCCTCTGAGCCTAATCTCTGTAAGTGAAAACTCAAAACCATGAGTTGACAGAGAAAAGTATCCCACTTAAGCAGTAGAAACTTAAGCTGAATAGGTAGTTTACCTACCACTGAGGAAGAACTGATTGAAGAATCAGAAAATACCATTAACCAAATATGAGAACTCTATGATAAATGTAATTAAAGCACAGAAGAAAATCTGTGAAATAAAAAAAGAATTTTAAGCTAAAAATTACATAGTATTTTAAAAGGACTTTTTCCCTGTGAACAAAGTTAGTGATACAGAGAATAAAGTAGAAGAAATATATCTCACATAGAATGAAATCAAAATTAGGTGTCAGAAGATAAAGAAATTCTTGGGCAGATCTAGTGGCCCTAAAATGCAAATAGTCCAAAAAGAGAAAGAGGAACAGATGTAGAAGTAATAATTAAAAGAAGTAGAAATTGCTACTTAAGAAAGATGACTATGTAGAATGAAAGGGTTTGAAATTTAGGCAGGATTAAGGGGAGAAGAAAAACCCATATGTAATCATATCTGGATGTAATTTCTCCTTCTAAGCTTCTAAGAAAAAGAAGAAGGAAAAAAAAGAAAACAGGTTACCATGAAAGTAAGAAGGATGAAGCTAGCAGTGTAGTTTGTATTTGTACCCCTGAAAGCTAGAAACCGGGGGATAACATCTAGAGATTGTTTAGGGAGAAGACCTGCAACCCCAATGGTCAGCACACAAGTAAGATCTGATATTTTTCAAATGAACAGGAATTCAGAGAATATAGAATTATATATGTCTAACATTTTTTTTTAGCATAACCTAAAAAAAAGGCATTAGAATCAGAACAGTGATCTAAATTTTAGGAAAGATGAATACGACAGGACATCACAGTGAACAGAGAACCTTATTATAGGTAAATTTGAACAAATGATGATACTGTGCCTGGGAGATTTTAGTAAGTTTTTAAGTATTCTTGAAAAAGAAGAGACATAACTTTAAGAGGATATCTAGTAATAGTGTGAAATTTAAAAGCTTACATTATTTTTGTTGGGGAGGAGGGCAGAAGTGGAATTGATTGTATTGGAAACATTAGAAAACTGCTCTGGGATTTAGTCATCTTAACTATCTGGAATAAGAAGAATATTATCAGGAAAGTCTTTGTTTTAGATTTGGGTTGGGATGCTGGCCCTTGTTGAGAATATGAAACTTAATTTTTCTCAGTCTGTTCTTGAGACTGAATCCCATTTTCCTTTTTTTGTGTGTGTGCATGGTCTGGTAATCGAAGCTGAGTCTCCTGCATGGAAGGCGAGCAAGCATTCTACTACTGAACCACTGGTGCACCCTGAATCCCATTTTATAATAAACTGATTTATTACTTCACGTGATTCATATATGAAATTTGCTTTTTACAGTTTGTCTGTATTTTGTAGAAATTAAATATCTTCAGGTTTTCTGTAACTAATATATATGTGATCCATTGCCTGCCTTGTCCTGATAGCTATGATTTGGTCTCTCGACATTAACTAGAATGGTTTGTTTCTTATTGTGTGTTTAATTAGTAGGTTTTAAAAGCATGGTAGAGGTTTCATCTACTAGGAGATTCAGGATTGAGTACATGCAGTTCTAAACTTTTAGCCAGTTTATGCTTTTAGAATAAACTGTAGGATCCTCTTTCTAAATGTTTATTGTGTTTGCTTACCAGAGCTAGACCATTGCTGGACTCCTCTTCTATCTATGTTTGACCAGCAGTGCTAATTTTATTCTTTCTATTTGGAGTGTAATTTTTACATTTCCCTGAACTCATTACATGTATCAAAGTTCATCCCAACACTACATATATCTGTCTTTATACTTCTAAATATATGTATGTAATATAAGAGGAAAAACTTCCCAGATTAAAACACTTATTTTTAAAAACCAATAAAAATTAAATATGCTTTATGTACTCAAGTCTTTTGTAATAATTACTTTTTGTACACTGTGTTTTCATTTCTCTTTTGAGCATAAACTAGTAGCCTTATAAAAATTCAGTGTTAATTGTTATTTTTGTTATCATATTAGGTTGAACTGTACAACTTGGCTGGTATGAGTTCCCTCAAGTTGGCTCTTTGAGTTTTATTACTCCCCCTTATGATCTTAACAACTTGCTTTTGTTAACAGTGGGACATTCTAGATATATCCTGATATTCTTTTGTCACAATTCATCTAACTAAGTACCTTCCAAGAAGTTCTGATTCCTTTTCGTGGTACATAATTTTAAGAGAAAAAAAAAATCTGGGTGCTGATATTTCATGAGAGGATTAATTTTAGAAAGTACTGCTGCTAATATTGGGTTACTCTTAGTTTACACCTCCTCCATCATTTCTATTTCTTTTTAAATATGAGTTTATTTTGATCTTTACATTTTAACATATCCTCTTGTAATCTATGCCCCCCTTTTTTTAAATTAAAAAATTTTTTTATACCAAAAACACCAAACGCAAACATTCTTAACTTTTGATCATTCCGTTCTACATATATAATCAGTAATTCACAATATCATCACATAGTTGCGTATTCATCATCATGATTATTTCTTGGAACATTTGCATCTATTCAGAAAAAGAAATAAAAACAAAACAGAAAAAAATTCATATGTACCATACCCCTTACCCCTTCCTTTCATTGGTCACTAGCATTTCAAACTAAATTTATTTCAGCATTTGTTCCCCCTATTATTTATTTTTATTCCGTATGTGCTACTCATCTGTTGACAAGGTAGATAAAAGGAGCATCAGACACAAGGTTTTTACAATCACACAGTCACATTGTGAAAGCTTTATCATTATACAATAATGTTCAAGAAGCATGGCTAGTGGAACACAGCTCCACATTTTCAGGCAGTTCCCTCCAGCCTCTTCATTACATCTTGACTAACAAGGTGATATCTCCTTAATGCATAAGAATAACCTCCAGGATAACCTCTTGACTGTGTTTGGAATCTCTCAGCCATTGACACTTTATTTTGTCTCTTTTCACTCTTCCCCCTTTTGGTCGAGAAGGTTTTCTCAATCCCTTGATGAGTCTCAGCTCATTCTAGGGGTTTTCTCATTCCCTTGATGCTGAGTCTCAGTTCATTCTAGGATTTCTGTCCCACGTTGCCAGGAAGGTCCACACCCCTGGGAGTCACATCCCACATAGACAGGAGGAGGGTGGTGAGTTTACTTACTGTGTTGGCTGGAGAGAGAGGCCACATCTGAGCAACAAAAGAGGCTCTCTTGGGGGTGACTCTTAGGCCTAATTTTAAGTAGGCTTGAACTATCCTTGTGGGATTAAGGTTCATATGAACAAACCCCGAGGCTGGGGGCCCAGCCTATAGTTTTGGTTGTCCACACTGCTTGTGAGAATATCACGAATTCAACTTGGGAAGTTGAATTTTCCCCCATTCTCACCATTCCCTGAAGGGGACTTTTATGCCCCCATTTTTTAAGTACATGGTTTCATTGATCCTGCAAGAAAGTCTCATGTATTTGTATATGTTATTTTAAATGATGGTATTTTTGAATTTTTCTACATTATATCTAACGCCATGTCATAATTACTGCTGTTAGAGATAAATGAATAATGTAATTTTCCCAATGATAAAGAAATAATAGCTTTATTATTTTGCCTTGTGATAGGGCAAAGTCTTTTGGATAAAGATGGTATGCACATACCAGATTTTCTCAGTCAGAAAGTTGGAAAAACTTATTCTTAATGGTAATAGAAACACTAATGGTCCATTCCACCACTGAGGTTTTTATAATTAACAAAATGGGTAAAGGCAATTTGAATATTATTTATGGTTATTAGAATAGTAGGTGTTAGGATATCTTTTAGAAGGCAAAATGTTTGATTAATTCTTAGGGAAATTTTAGGGTTCATCCGGTGATGAGTATGCATGTTCATAGAAGCAGGAAAAAAATTATCATTAAATAAAGTAAGATTACTTTTGCTATGTTTAGATATATGTGAGATATAGGGCAATTTATTTTGGAGAGGTTAATAATTTTTTCTTGTTCTGTTATATGGGTATTTCACAAAGATTTTTCCCTAGGCCGACTATTGGGTGAAGAACTAAACATATAAACATTCTGTTCCTTTATTTAGCTATCAGAGTCATAGATCTCTAGAATTGAAAGGAACCTAGAATTTATCTTATTTAACCTTTAATAGAAGAGGAAATTAGTACTCAGAGGGATGAAAGTGCAATTTCTTCAATTTTTAGTGTTTTCCTGATGAATTGTTATACAAACTAGCTTATTATTTTATGTTGTAAATATATGCTTTAATATAGTGATTTGTCAGAAAATCTCTCTAGGTGCAAATTTATTCCTGGTACAATACCTTGAATTTGCTGAAACATCATTTGACATGTTTCTTTTGTATAAAAGTCTTTTTGTGTTTGAAATTTCTTAAAGTAAACTAATCTCTACTTGAGTAAAATTAGCGTTAACTGTTACTTTCCAAATTCATTATCTAGAGCTTAATATAATCAAAATCCTTAGAGTTTATGGTAGGTTATTGTATAGGATACAGCATTAAATTAATACTGCAATGTTTTCATCATTTTTCTCCATTGTTGAAGAGTTCTTGAAGCCAGCATAGCAGAAATAAAGCATGCTTGAGAGGACACCTACAGAAATTTGGAGGGATTCTCGAAACCCTTATGATAGAAAAAGGCAGGACAAAACTCCTGTTGGGCTAAAGAATGTTGGCAATACTTGCTGGTTTAGTGCTGTTATTCAGGTAAGGATCTTTATTTGTATCTTTTTGTTGAGAATGATACTTTAAAAGGTAGATAGAAGTTGTGTTCATTTTAAGTTGTGTACATAAGTGTAGGCAAGTTTTTAATATTCCCTTCTCTAATGAACTAGTTTGGTTCAGTCTTCAGTGTGGAGTTTTAACAGTAGAGCACTGCTGCTTTCACTTATTCTACATTAATTTCTACCTTTTCTCTGTTGTTAGGAATTGTTGACAGGGTGGAAAGAAAACAATTTTGTATGTACTTTCCTGCAAATTTAGGGAAGCATTGTAATCAAGATATAAAAACCAGTATTGGCTTTTTGTGGGTCAGGTCATATTTTTTTGTGCCTACTAATTATTCATCGAATGACCATAGACTGATATTTACAGAATTATAGTAATTTAAATGCTTTTTTTAATAAAAAGAGACATTTTATTTGAGACTGTATAGCTTTGCAAATAAATAATCCAAAGTGTGTATGAAGAATGAGTATTAATAAACCAATTATAGCACTTTTTTTTTTAAAGCTTTGGAACACCTTTAATTAAGTCTTTCTTGGGCTCCTTATTCTAAAATGAGAGCTATTTATATGTATGGATGTCTCTTCTTCTTACTTTGGATTAATTTTTTTTGATATATTTAGTTTCATTTTTTTGTTGTTTGATAAGATTTGACTGTTATCATAATTCTTTATTCTCAATTGACTGATAGTGCTAAGTAATAAAACAATCTAATATAGTAATGTAGTCTTAATTATTATTACTTTTAGGAAAATTGACTAATTCACTTTGTGTTAATTTTCCTAAAAGAGTTCGATTGTAGTTTATAATTTAGTGTTCCCAGTGAGGACATTTTAAATTTTAATTTTAAACATTTCTCTGTATATTCAAAATGTAATTTTCCAAACCTGTATGTATTATGGCTTGAACTTTCAAAAGATAGCAAAGCAGTTAACTGGGTACAAGGTTGTAGTGTTTTTTCTTGATGATTATTTTCACATATTTCCCAATTTTCAGATTTTTTCTTTTTTGTTTCTGACACCTAATACCATAGGATTTGATTTCCTTTCAGATTATATTTCCTTTCAAATCCTCCCTGGATTTATGCCTCAACCTTTAGTATGTTATGATACATGCTAGTAAGCAATGTGCTAGGTTATTTGTTTTTCTGGAATATTAAAATGTTAAGGAAAACATGAATTAACATAAATCTAAAGTAATATCCATGTTCTTCATAACCTTGATTATGTATTATTTGTTAATTTCCATATCAACAATATCTAATATTTGATGTTAGAATCTCTTATATCCTGTTAATAGGCAGTCTTGCTTTACTGTTCCTGTACTACTTATTAGTAAGGTTTTTATACATTTTATTGTTAAATCCAAACTTTATAATTTTAAAATGTGAACTACAGTTCCAAGGCTATGATCTTAAGTGTCTATGAATATACTTTGCTGCCTGTATTTGGACAACTAAATCTATCTCAGCACTATTGTGGTCAATAAGTGAGGTTTATTGATTAGAAGCATCTCTTAGAAAATAAGAAGAATGAAAACACTTGCAAATAATATTTTATAGTTAGAGTACGTGCTGTTTATTTCTACATACCATTTTATGTATGTTTAAAGTGATAAGTGGGTTAATATTAATAAATGCGGTGATAATCACTTTACTTTTAGCAGGATAGCTTTTCTTTTTTTTTAAGATAACTTTTGATATATTTTTGATGAGAATAGGGAAGAGGAATCATTTACTGAGAATCTACAACCATGTGATTCTGCTTAGTAGTTCACAAAATCTATCTTTTTAACAAACAGTTATGGACACAAATCTGTTTTTGACATTTCATTACTTCTTAAACTTGACAGCAGCTCATTGGAATTACCAAAAGAGGTTTTAAAAGTACAGATCCCTGGGCTTTTGCTTCAAAATTCCAAATTAATTTGGGTATAGCCAGGGCAAGGGGAATTTTTTTTGCCTCAGTGTTTTATTGAGAAATCTCAAACACATAAAATCCATTCATAGTATTCAATTAGTGGCCCACAGTTTCATCACATAGTTGTGTATTCATCCTCACAATCATTTTTAGAACATTTGCATCACTGCAGAAAAAGAAATAAAAGGAAAAGAGAAAAAGCTCATATACCTATACTCCTTACCCCTCCCTCTCATTGACCACTAGTATAGCATAAAATCCTTTTAATATCTCAGTAACAACTTGAAACCATTATCCATATATTTCTACTTCAAGTTACATTTGATGACTTCAACTCCTTTTTGTTTTACATTTCAAATTTTTGGTGTTTTTTAGCAGGAAAGCAGTAGACCAGGAAAATATACTGTTTTTTTTCTCAGTTTAAAGTAATTTTATTACTTTTTAAATGTTTTCTTAGATTAGTGGATGTTTAACTGATAAGCATGGTTTGGCCACATTCCTAACATAGGCTGAAGTAGGGTATTTGGGATCATTTATTTTTTGTTTTAGAGCAATCTGAACATCTAGGAAATATAACCTCTACCCTTATAAAATTTGTGTTATTATGACTTAATAAGATGTTGACCTTTGGGAAGCTTGAAAAACATAATGCCTCAGCTTTTGTAAAAGTGTGGGTAGGCAGGAAAATTGGTCTAGCAATCACTTGAAGTTTTGTTTTACTGTAATTTTAAAGCTTAGTAATCTATTTTTAAGTATCTTTTCATTTTGTTTCTAATAATTAATACCTTTTGTTTTTTCATTTTTCATTTTAATTCCACATATAAAATCTGAGATAATTATGTAACAGTTATTATTTTTGGATGGAACTTTTCAGTTATTAAAGGAAGTGGGCAGAATATGTGTTAAAAGGTTTTATTGTATTATATGGTTTTTTTAAAGTGAGTTGGAACTTGCTCAAACTGTGACATAACTGTGCTATAAAATTTCACTGACAGAATTTTCTCAGAGATGGGTCACCCCCCACCCCACCCCTACCTCATGGATTTTTGTTTTTCGCGAGTCCTTTTTTTTTTTTTTTATTTTCAAATACTGAAAAAGTCTTCTGGGCTTTGTGGGGCTCCCCATGCTCATGGCCCCTTTTCTCCACACTCATTGCCCTCTTCCCCAAAGCAAATCTATTTTACGAGGGCAGCATGTTTTATTTTTTATTTATTTATTTTTTACATGGGCAGGCACCAGGAAACGAACCCGGGTCCTCTGGCATGGCAGGCAAGCGTTCTTGCCTGCTGAGCCACCATGGCCCGGCAGCATGTTTTATGAATAGTTAACACTGAATTCTCAGCTTGCCTTGTAGGACCAGAAGAGCTATCTGCATCTGTAATAGTTAGATGGACAGTTTCTTTTATCTGACATTATGTCCCCAGCCACAGCGAAGCAAACAAAGCATTTTTCTACAAAGCTGAAAAGAACCCCTCACCTTTAGTCTACTCCTCTTCCTTCTCCTCACACTAAACCCACAACAGTCATAGGGTTAAAAAGTACAGTCAGGAATCTTTTTACTAACTCCAAGCCTACCCCACCTCATCCCACTTACCCCCAGTATTTCATTGAGATTTCTCCCAAAAGTCATTTAGAAAATAGGTAAAACAAAAAGGGTTCAAAGTCTTGGTGGTCAGCCCAAGGAGTTCCATACGTTGTAGCACTGATAGGCAGGGGCTTCTGTCTCTCCAGCCCTTGCCTGAGCCATCTTCTGACCCCTAGTTACAAAAGCACAGAGGGGCAGGAGTAAGCATAGGCCAAGGGGGCAGCATCATCAGGATCTGGCACCGTCATTCAATTTGGCCACCTACAGACTTGCTGGTGATGAGTGAGGACTTTCTCTGGGGCAGATCCTATGTAGTGGGGACCTGGTCACCCGTCACCAATCAGATTGTTGTCTGATCCTGCATTTGACAGTTGTTTATTCTTCATTTTGACTTTAGCCATGTTATAGTGCTCTGTGCCCTCTCTGGAGTTTCTTCATTAGGAAGTTCAAGTCTCCAGGCTTTTTCCTAGGCTTGAATATTTGGCCTTTAGTTTGCCTCCTTGACTCTCTCAGGGAGAAGAACTTCCTTTTTCTGAAACAACTGGGAATTGTATATTTATCAATTATAGGATTTTACTGGTAATATGGACCTCTAACTTGAAAGTGGGCAGCTAGGGTAGGGTACAAAAGATACAGCTTTATATTACTTGTTCTTTTTTATACCTGGGACCTGTATTTTGGGAGAAAAGGGGAGCAGAATGTCATAAACTATGAGCAAAGAGAACATTGTACAGAGAATGGCTTAAGTAATCTTTTGGATGCTAGCAATATTAGCTTGACTCTCTTTAGGTTGGCAGCAATCCCTTTTCTAGTCAGGTTAAGATTCTTTTTATCCTGTTCATATAGAAGTTTAATATATATGAAGTACTAATTGGGGCTGCCTTCCCCAGATTGAATGAGACAGTCATTTAGAGCTATATACATCTTTCTCTGTGTTACAGAGATGTTTACTTCAAGTAATTTATGGATGCTTATGATGACACTTAGAACCCTTCACATTTGGATGCCTTTTGAGATGTTCAAAAGTGGAGTAACTACACTTTTTGGTTTGCCTGACACAGACCCAGTTTTCTCCTGTTGTACATGTTTGACATCTATTTAGTCTTAAAAGCTCTCATTCTCACTCAAAAGCATTACTGGTTGGTTGATAAATTATGTGGTCAGATTACTCATAAATCATATAACTCCAGATCGACTAAAATACAACTTCCCTGAAGGTAGAGATTACATCTTCTGGGTTACTGTTGTAACCAACATATAGTATAGTGTCTGACACCTAGGGGATGAACCCATTAAATAATTATGGGATGAGTGAATGAATGAAGTAGAAAGGTATTTATATGATTATTAAAAATGTAAGGTGCTTCTCTGACACTCTAATGGTGTGTGGAATATCTGAAGTATTAGGTGATGATACTGAAAAAATGCTGCAAGTTTAAAAAAATTTTCAACATATTAAAATTTTTGTTGTTTGATCTTATCTCTTTAATTAATTTTTATCAAAGAATAAAAATACCCATTTTAAAGAGAAATTCCTAAATCCTTTGGCCATAAAAGGCTAACAGTGAAAAGTAGCAGGGATCCTCTGCCCCAAACCTCCTACTTTATAGTCCTGCTTTTTAAAAGTAACTACAACTAATTCTAGCTGTTTCTTCTGCTATCTGTGTCCATTTTCCAAAATAATATAACTTCCTGCTGAGTTATATACAAGTTTAGCTGTCCCATTTCACTCATCCAGAACTGCCTTTTCTCCTCATATCCCCATATAGCTGCATTGCAAGTTAAAAATAATCTGTAGTTAGTGTTTATATTTTCTATGACTTTGTATATATTAATTCCTGGTAAACCAGTGATTCACTGGGGCTGCTCCTCTATAATCTTTTTTTTTATGGAGTTGGCAATTTCTGCCTTTTTTCTTTTCTATTTTCTATATAACATCCTTATAATTTTCCAAATGCTCTAACTTCTTTGTTGTCTTATTAATATTGTTTTCTACATGTTCAAACAAATCAGTTCCATCTTTTTTTTCTAGGTGCTTTTCCCACAGAATTTCATTACTTCACATCTGGGCTGGATTCTGACTGTGATTTCAGCATGCTTTGCTGGCTTTCTAAAAGCGGGTCTAGGAAAATGGGGTGGCAATTCAGTGTGGGTGTAAGTTTGCAGGTTTTCACTTAATCAGTCTGTTTATAACCATGAATTTCATATTCTGTGCCTCTCCCCCCATCATATATTATACCTGTTTTTTTTAACCCGAGCCTCTTAAGTTCACTTATCCCAAAGACTAAATTTCCTGTATCCCATGGAGGGTAGGGAGGTATCTGACTGTTCTGGGTTTGGGGAAAGATATGGGGGTTTAATTGTAAACAGGGTTTCAGCTTTCAATCATGCTACCGCAACTTGAAAAACCTATGTGATTGTATTCCTTTTTTTTTTTTTAATTTACCAATGATAATTTATCTTTCTTTTCCTCATTGTCACCCATAGCACACAGTTTTTATTTCCCTTTGCTCTAATTCTCTCATCACTCTTTCTTCCCAAAATTTTTTAAACTCTCAACCCCAGTTTGTTCTCTATTATTAGTAAAAGTCTAGCCAAACTTTATTTTAGAATTTGCACATTGGTTTTTGTACTGGATAAGAGATGCTCATTTTGATGTCCATTGTTCACACACATAATTTAGGCGATAGTGGAAATCACTCTTTACCACCACTTTTGAAGGAATATGATAGCCAGTACTACCATAACTGTAACTCAGGATAAGAGGATTTGGGGCTTAAATGATAATTTTTATTATTTGCTGTGATAATCCATGGTCAGCTGTTCCACTTTGCATAACAGCAGACTAGGTTGTTTTAGAACATTTGCCGGTCATATTTTGCTGGACCCCCTAAATGAAATAAAACAAAAATGGAACCAAATTCAACTCTTTGATGTTATCACAGAGCCCCCTGAAGCAATTAGGAATTTTGAGGCTAAGCTGTGGTAGAACTGGGACATCCAGGGTAATCCTGCTGTTTTGGGTTGATTTTCTCTTGATGCAGTTCCAGAAGTGGTCATTGAGTAACCCTAGAAAATACCTTCTTTCATTAGATTTCTAAATGGCTTGATGCTAATATTATGTAAGAGCTGGAAATAGGTCAGGCTCTATAATTTCTGAAACTCAGTGTCAAGTCATCACAGAATTGATTAGATTAAGGTGATTTGGCATTGCATTGAATTCAGGTGATCTGGGATTGCAAGGTGATCCCAGTCTAGCTGCCTGCCAGAAGATGATATCATCTAGAAATCTGAGTTATCTCTACAGGTTTTCATATACAATGTCTAGCATTCAGATCAGTCATGATCAGTCATATTAAAATATACTGTGTCCAGAAATGAAGAGAAGAAATAGACGGAATAATCAGTTATAATGGCTATAATTAATGTGCTCAAGGAACTATAGGAAGATTGAGAATTTAGGCAAAAAACTAAAATCTGTAAATAAAAACAAAATAGAAATTTTAAAACTGAAAAATATAACTAACTGAAATTAAGACATCATTAGATGAATTTACCAGCATGTTAGACAAAAGGAAAGAGAGAATTAGTCAACTGGAGGGTCAATCCAAAACATTTCAGACTGAAACTATGAAATACAGTTAAGAGCATATAAGAAATATTTGAACATGATGAATAAGTACTAGCATGGTTTATTTATAGTTCCAGAGGGAAAGAAAGAAAGAGAATATGGCAAAAGAAATGTTTGAAGAGATGGTGACTGAGAGTATTCCAAACCTAATGAAAGACCAAGTCATGGATTCAGGAAACACTAAAAATCAGGCAGGATAAATAAAGAGTACTTAGCAAAAGCCCATCATAATAAAATAGAAAAAAATCTATAGACAAAGGAAAAATTTTAAAGTAGCATAAGGAAAAAAATACATTACTTCTATAAAGAAGAAAAATTAAAACTGAGAACCTGTCTTCTCAAAGAAATTGGTATTATTGTAGGAAGACTTTTTTTTTTGCATGGGCAGGCACCGAGAATCAAACCCCAGTCTCCAGCATGGCAAGCAAGAACTCTGCCTGCTGAGCCACCGTGGCCTGCCCAAAATTGATTATTATTAAAGTGCTGGAAAATAGTAACTACCCTTCTAGAATTCTGTATCTAGCAAAAATATCTTTAAATTGAAGAAAAAACAGTTTCAGTCAATTTGAAGCAATAATTTGTCACTAAGAGACCCACCCTGAAGGCTCTGTGTGTGTTCAGGGAAAGGAAAATGTTTCCCAGTGGTTGCTTAGAGCATAGAGGTGGGATTGGGAGTCTCTTAGTTTGCTAATATTCTCTTTCCTACTTAAATACCTCATAAGAATAGTGCATACTTTGCCCCATTTCCTTATATTCGATTTCTCCATAACTCAGTGTAGCTGTTCTTTCTTTCTAAATATTTTTATTGAGAAATCATAAATAGTCCATCCATGGCTCACAGTATCATCACATAGTTGTGTGTTCATCATCACACAACTATGTGATAGTATTGCAATCTATCCAATATTTTGCATCTTACCCACCCCAGAATTTATTTATTTATTTCCCCTTAATTTTTTACTTATCTGTCCATACTCTGGATAAAAGGAGCATCAGACATGAGGTTTTCCCAATCACGTGGTCACATTGTAAAAGCTATATAGTTACACAGTCGTCTTCAAGAATCAAGGCTACTGGAACACAGTTCAGCAGTTTCAGGTACTTCCCTTTAGCCACTCCAATGCACCCTAAATTAAAAAGGGATATCTATATAATATGTAAGAATAGCCTCTAGTATAAGCTCTTGACTGTTTGAAATCTCTCAGCCACTGAAGCTTTATTTTGTCTCACTTCTGTCTTCACCCTTTTGGTCAAGAAGGCTTTCTCAATCCCTTAATGCTGGGTCCTGGCTCATTCCAAGACTTCTGTCCCATATTGCCAGGGAGATTTATACCCCTGGGAGTCATGTCCCGTGTAGGGGTAAGGGAAGTGAGTTCCCCTGCTGAGTTGACTTGGAGACAGAGGCCGCATCTGAGGAACAAAAGATGTTCTCTGGGGGTTGCTTTTAGGCATAATTGTAAGTAGGCTTAGCTTCTGCTTTGCAGGAATAAGTTTCATAAGGTCGAACCCCAAAATTGAGGGCTCAGCCTATTGAATTGGTTGTTCCTACTGCTTACAAAAATATCAAGAAGTTTAATATTTACTCCTTTCTCTCTAGTCCCCCAAGGAGACTCTGCAAATACTTTTTTCATTCTCTGCCCAAGTTACTCTGGGATATATTGGCATATCCCCCTAATGTGTACAAACCAACAAGATCTGTTGCCCTGTTCAAGATTCCATGTAATTTTGGTGTTCAAATAAACTGACCATACAAGTTAAATTAAATAATGCACTACCCAAAGTATAAATTTTGCACTAAATAAACATCTCTCCCTTTGGTTTCACACAGAAGTTGAAGTTTTAAAATATGGACCATATCATCCTTTACCTTGTATTCTGATTTAACTTAGGCCTATCCAGATCAGCTTCATTCATATCTCTAGTCAAAGTTTAATCATTTTTTCAACTTTTTAAACAGTTGCTGTATAGGGTAATGCTGAGTTTCATAGCTTCAGAGCTGAGTGTCAGGTGTCACACAAAAGTTCCAGGGAATGACTAAGTTATGCACAAATAGCTTAGCATCTCAGAATTAAGAAATAGCAGTTGCAACTCTGGAATAAGAATAGATGTGACTCTGTAAGAGCATACAATCTAGGAACCTTTACTGTAGGCCCCAACCTGATTACCCATGCTCTCGACTTCAGTTCTCTGAGTTTGTATATTATAGTATGAGTGAGATATGATAATGTTTGTCTTTTGTTTCTGCCATTGCATTCAACATTCTGTCCTTAAGGTTCATTCACCTTAGTTGCTTGACTCACAACTTCATCCCTTTTTACAGCCTCTAGGAGTCCCTTGTATGTATATACCACAATACCCCCTTCCATTCCTCAGTTGTTGTACCCTTAGGCCACCGCCATTCTTTGTGAATTGCAAACACTGCCACCATAGACCCCAGTGCAGTGCAGCTATTCTTATTCCTCTATCATTCTACTGGAAAAGTGACTTCTCAGTTGCAAATCTAAAGGATATCATTCTACCCTAATCTTATTGGAGTATGAGCACATGTGATACTGTGCTAATTTTTTCCTTGAAAATGGGTCAGTGATTCTTTGAAGTATATTAGAATCTTCTGTGGTACTTTATCTTTGTTAAAAGGCCCTTGACATCTGTATTTTTCAAACAGCCATGTTTCAAAGCCTTTTTCTTCCAGGACCTCATATTCTCTTCTTCCTTTACTATTCCTATTTTATCTTTCTCATATCTCTTTTTCCTTTAGCTTTTAAATGCTGCTGCTTCCCTAAGGTTCTAATCTTATTCACATTTTTTCTGAGTTTTATTATCTTCTCATTGCTTTGACCTATTGCAAGATTGTAATCCCCATGAGGACAGGGACTTTTGATAAATTTTATTCCATGGTGTCTTTATTCCTATTATCTGGCATGTAGTGGGACCACCATAAATATTTGTTAAATCAATCAATAAATAAATTATCTCATACATTCTTATTGTTTAATTAAGCAATCCCTTCAATTCATATAAAAACCAAAATATTTTCCTACATTTTCTGTTGTCAACTTTATGCTTTACCTTTCACATTTGAGTCTTTTATCCATCAAGGTATCTGACTCTATTTCTATTCCATATTGTGAACCAGTTCTTTTAGCACTCAAATACTAAACAAAGCTGTTTTCCCATTGATTTGTGTTGTCATCTTTAAGTTGGTTAACTCATCTTTTCTAACAATATCTCATTGACACTTGTACATTGATTTTCAAATTCTGTAAATGTTGGCCCACCAAAAGGAATACATTTTATATTATAAGACACTTTCCACGTATACATTTATGTAAACTACTTGCAATGAAACTGTTATAAAAAATACCATGTGGTGCGTTTACTGTGTATGATGCGTTCTGATATGTTACATTGTGTTCTATTTCAGTTTTTGACGAATGTTTATCATGAGGCCATTAGTAAGTTATAAGCTATAATGAAAAAAACATTGCTCCAGGAAGCCATTCCATGAACCCATCCATCGTCTGTTCCCATTATATTCTATATGGTCCATATTACTGTGTCCTGGAACCACATTTCTGTTGTTATAAGTCTGTCTCCTTTCTAGATGGTGTGTGTCCTTGTGCATAGAGATTACGTCTGTCTTTGTGTGGCCATCATCTAGCATCTGGCATATACTTTTATTGATACTGTATTTTTGTAGAATTAATTTTATTTCTAGATAAGATGGCTACAAAGTTCTAGAACTTGCGCTTATTTGTTTTAATTTGAGGAAACTGCTTGTTAAGCAAATTAATATAAAGGTCAGAGAAAGACTTTAATAACATGCTTTTTTTTAATTATCCATATATAATTTTCTGCTTTGCAGTGGAATAAATATTGTTAATGATCAAGAATAATACATCAAAATATTAAAAATGAGACTTTTTCTCAAGGAAAGAAAATAGACCACTTTGCGCCAGTTGTAACAATTTTGTGTAAAAATTGTATAAGGTATCTAAAATAAGTCTTTGAGACCATTTATACTTTTAAAATTCTGTTACTAGAATTTTACCTTAGGTTTTCTTAAATTGTTGTTCTCTTTCAGTCATTATTCAATCTTTTGGAATTTAGAAGATTAGTCCTGAATTACAAACCTCCATTGAATGCTCAAGATTTACCCCGAAACCAAAAGGTAAAATTACAAAAATATTTTAAGCAGATTATATATATACTCTTTATACTATCTTATCTGTGATTGCTTTGGGGTATTTGCCTTATAAATCTTAAATTTAATGTCAAAATTTTAATGCTAACTCATTAATCTCAACCATTTAAGTAACTGCTTATCCTTTGCCAGTGTAATTATGAATTTTTTCACCTATGTTGTAGAATGAAAGACATTTTTATGTGTACTTTTGTAATTTTTTGCCTCTGTCAAATTTCAATAAACTTTATAGGTTACAAGTTAAGGTCTTTCCTGAAATGTCTCCTGAAAAGTAGTGTGGAAATAAATTTTTTAAAAATTTTTTTCTCTGAGACCTTTAAAAAATGTTTTGCATTGGGTGTCTTCATAATGAAAATCAAGACTTCTGTTTATAAGTTAATATTTTTAGAGTGACCATACACTGTTAGAGAAAACACAGCACCAAAGCCGGATTGCTGGGGTTCTATCACAGAAAAATCAGGTGGAACTGGAGCAAATCACCTGATTTTTCTGTGTCTCAGTTTCCTTGCTTTTAAATTGTAGATAATAATAATAGTAATTATTTCATAGAGTTGTTCTTCAGACTAAATGGGATAGAAAATATAAAGTGTTTACCAGTCCTTCACATATAGTAAGTATTAGAGTGAGCTATTGTTAGCTATTATATTGTTTATATTAACTTTTTTAAGGTAGGACTTATTTGCTTGTGGAAATTCATACTTAATCTAGAAAAAATAAATAATAGAGATATGTTTGAGTACAGTGTTTTAGTGATCTTAACATAAAGAACTGCAGCCCTAAAGTAGACTGGTCACCAAGTCAAGTAAAAGTTTTACGTTTTAGTAAAGTGTTGAATTTGTATGACTTACTGTCAACTGTAGTGGTGTATTATTAAAATGACATTTTTCTTTTCTTTTTATTTGGTGGGGGAGGGTGGGGCATGGTCCAGGAATTGTACCCGGGTCTCCCACATGGAAGGCAAGCATTCTACCACTGAACTACATTTTTCTTTTTACATTTTTGCATGGGCAGTGACGGGGAATCGAACACTGAACTACATTTTTCTTTTTACTTTTTTGCATGGGCAGTGACGGGGAATCGAACCCAGTTCTCCCGCATGGCAGACGAAAATTTTGCCACTGAGCCACCGTGGCACTACCCTAATATAAGTTTTTATAACTGCTTTCTCTGCAAACATATGAAACATTTATAATGTAAGCCAATGGGAATGTAACTGGATTTATAACTCATTTTTCAGGAGATCTTTGGGATATAAAGTATGATAACCTATTTTTGAGATGGAACCCAACCAAGATCACTTGACAACTGCTTTCCCACCTCCTACCCCCACCGAGTAGTTAAGCAAAAGCCCTTCAATCTTTACAGTCTTTACATGGAACTTTCTCTCCTTGTTGCAGTTAGTTAATGTCAACAGTTCTTTTCTGCACTTTCTCAATGTTTATTTATAATTTATGTTACATTATTTAGAATAATTATTTCCAGTTATGCATTTATATGTCTTGATCTTTTCTTTAATGTTCCTTGATTTAAATTTCATTTTTCAAAGGGTTGAATAAGACCAGTTACTTTAGTAATTTTATTTATTTTTGCTTTTTTAAAAATGTTTTTATTAAGAAGTATCCACACATACACAGTCCAACCATATTATACAATCAGTGGCTCCCAATATCATCACATAGTTGTGGATTCTTCACCATGATCATTTTAGAACATTGCATCACTCCAGAAAAAAAATAAAAAGAAAAATAAGAACTTATACATCCCAATCCCTTTACCTCTCCCTCTCAGTGACTTGCAGTATTTTAGTCCACGGAATTTTTACCCTTTATCTCCCCCATTATTTATTTATTTATTTATGTATTTATTTAACTTTTGTTATTGTATAATATAGCATACATACAAAGCATAGGGAGAAAAAAGCAGTAGTTTTCAAAGCATTCTTCAACTAGTTGTTACAGGACAGATCCCAGAGTCTGTCATGGGCTGTAATACCATCATTTCACATTTTTCCTTCTACTACTACAGAACATTGGAGTCTAGAAGGAATGTATTTTATCATCACTTTTATTTCTTTTTGGTGAAAAATAACATATATACTGAAAAACAGGGTAAAAAAACTTATACCTGATGGTAAAGTTTAATAATTCCATGTATTATCTCTCATCCCTCAAGGAACTTTGACAATACTTTTTTGATTATCTGCTTAATATGTTCTAGGATGTATAAAAAATTATATTATACATTAAATTAAGCTATACAAGACCTGTGGCCCTCATTCTTATTCTGGGTTCCCTATTTTTCATTTGTTCAATGAGCTATCCAGACAGGTTGAGTTAGATTATGTGCTACAGAAAATTTAGGTTCTGGAAAAAATAAAGCTTTCTTCCTTTGGTCTCAAAGAGTAGGTGTGGTTCTAAAATATTGACAGTGTCTTCCTTACCCCTGTGTTCTGAATTACCTTAAACCTGACCAGATCAGCTTCATTCTTATCTCTGAATACCAAATTATAGATACATAAAACAGCTTCTCAAAATTCATAAATACTAATTATCCTTTTGGATTAAGTGTATCTGTTATAAGAGCTTACATTCTAGACCCCTGTTTTCTTATAAACATTTTCTAAAGGAGACCATGTAATAATTGTTCTTTCGTTTATGGCTTATTTTGCCTCACCAAATATCTCACAGATTCATTCACATCATTGCATGTCTCATGAAGTTGTCCCTTTTTGTAGCAATACAATACTTGATCATATGTTTACACCATCATTCTCCAGTTTACTTCTCAGTAAGTACATCCTTCAGCAAACTGTATTCGGTAGGCATCATGTATAATGCCCACGGTCCACAGTCCATCAACACTCTCAATTTTAGATATTTCATTGTTCCCAAGAGAGAGATAACCAATAAATACACTCTCACCAATTAGGAATTCTAAACCTCCCCGATCTAGTTTGCTAGCTGCCAGAATGCAATATACCAGAAACAGAATGGCTTTTAAAAAGGAAATTTAATAAGTTGCTAGTTTACAGTTCTAAAGCCGAGAAAATGTCCCAGTTAAAACAAGGCTATAGAAATGTCGAATCAAAGGCATCCAGGAAAAGATACCTTGGTTCAAGAAGGTCGATGAAATTTGGGGTTTCTCAAGTGGAAAGGCGCATGATTAATCCTGTCAGAGTTCCCCTCTTATCTGGAAGGGCACATGGCAAACACGAAGTCATCTTCTAGCTTCCTCTCTTGGCTTCCTGTTTCATGAAGCTCCCCAGGAGGCGATTTCCTTCTTCATCTCTAAAGGTCGCTGGCTGGTAGACTCTGCTTCGTGGTGCTATAGCGTTCTTTGCTCTCTACAAATCTCTCATTCTCCAAAATGTTTCCTCTTTTATAGGACTTCAGAAATTAATCAATACCCACCCAAATGGCTGGAGAGATATCATCACCTAATCCACCTTAACAACCACTCTTGACTAAATCACATCTTCAGGGAGATGATCTAATTACAGTTTCAATCATACAATACTGAATAGGGATTATTCTGCCTTTATGAAATGCGATTTTGATTAAAACATGGCTTTTCTAGGGTCCATACATCCTTCAAACCAGCACACTCCCCTTAACTCTTGTCACTGGCCCCATTATTTTTATACCTGCTATTGCTGTGATACTGCTGTTACTTTCCTGTTAAACATAGCCCATAGCATGCAATAGCAGTTTTCCCCCTACCCTGAACTTTTAAACACTTTATACATGAATCATATCTTTGAAGTAGTTCTTGCAAGAACTGATTTATATTTCTAGTGTTAATCAGTGGGATACAATCTTTTAATCTTGTTCACTTTCAGTATGGTAATACTACTTATAGACCCTCTTGAGAACTACCTTCACTTCTATTCCCTTATGTTTGAGTTCAACTCATTAGCTAACTGTTCACCCATCTAATTCTTTGTATCTCTAAGCCCCCTATATTCTGTATTATAAGCCTCTAATTTAACCTTTACCATGGTAATTAAAGTGGAAGTCATACAGTATCTATCTTTTTTGTGTCTGGCTTATTTCACTCAGCATTATGTCCTCAAAGCTCATCCATGTGGTCATATTACATCCAGGATGCCATTTTGTCTTACTGCTGCAAAATATTCCAGCATATGTATATACCACATTTTGTTAATCCACTCCTCTGTTGATGGGCACTTGATTGTTTCCATCTTTTGGTGATTGTGAATGATGCTGCTATGAACATTGGTCTGCAAATGTCTGTTTGTGTCATTGCTTTCAGCTCTTCTGGTTATATACCAAGTAGTGCTGTTGCTGGGTCATTTGGCAACTTGATATTTAGTTTCCTAAGGAACTGCCAAACTTTCTTCCATAGAGATTGTACCATTATACATTCCCACCAGCAGTGCATAAATGTCCCAATTTCTCCGTATCCTCTCCAATATTTATAGTTTCCTGTTTGTTTAATAGCTGCCATCCTTATAGGTGTGAGGTGGAATCTCATTGTAGTCTTATAGCCAGTGAAAACGAACATCTCTTCATGTGCTTTTGAGCCATCTGTATTTGCTCTTCAGAAAAATACCTATTCATATCTTTAGCCCATTTTCTAATTGGGTTGTTTGTTTTTTTGTTGTTAAGTTGTATGATTTTTTCCTATGTATATAGGATATCAAACCTTTGTCTGATGTGTGGTTTCCAAATATTTTCTCCCATTGAGTTGGCTGCCTCTTCACCTTTTTGATAAAAGTCTTTGGAGGTACAGAAGCATTTGATTTTGAGGAGTACCCACATGTCTATTTTTTCTTTTGTTGCTTGTACTTTGGATGTAAAATTCAGGAAGCTACTTCATGTTACTAGATCTTGAAGACGTTTTGCACCTCATGTTACTAGGTCTTGAAGATGTTTCCCTACAATTTCTTCTAGAAGCTTTATGGTGCTAGTTCTTATGTTTTTGTGTTTGATCCACTTTGAGTTAATTTTTGTATAGAGTGTAAGCTAAGGGTCCTCTTTCATCCTTTTGACTATTGACATCCAGTACTCTCATACCCATTTGTTGAAAAGACTATTTTGTCCCAGTTCAGTGGATTTGGGGGCCTTGTGAAAAATCCATTGACCATAGATTTGATGGTCTATTTCTGCACTGTCAATTCAATTCTATTGGTCAATACTTCCATCTTTGTTGCAGTACCATGCTGTTTTGACCACTGTGGCTTTATAATAAGTTTTTTATTTATTTATTTTTAATTAATTTATTTTTTGCATGAACAGGCACCAGGAATTGAAGCCAGGTGAGATATTCTTTTTTAGGATGCATTTAACTATTTGGGATCTCTTTCCCTTCCAGATGAATTGGTAACTAGCTTTTCCAAGTTTCAAAGTAGAATTGGGTAGAATTGACATCTTAACTATATTTAACCTTCCTGTCCATGAGCAGGGACTGTCTTTCCACCTATTTAGATCTTTGATTTCTTTTAGCGATGTTATGTAGTTTTCTGTGTACTTGTCTTTTACATCCCTAGTTAAATTCATTCCTAAGTACTTGATTCTTTTAGTTGCTATTTTGAATGGAATCTTTTCCTTAACTGACTCCTCAATTAGGTTATTTCTTGTTTATAGAAATATTGCTGATTTTTGCTCATTAATTTTATATCCCACCACCTTGCTGAATTTATTAGCTCAGGTAACTTTGCTGTAGAAGTGTCAGAATTTTCCATGATATTATAGTATCATTTCATCTGCAAATAATGAAAGTTTTACTTCTTCCTTTACAATTAGGATGCCTTTTATTTTTTTGTCTACCTGAATGCTCTAGCTAGACCTTCTACCACAATGTTAAATAATAGTGGTGATAGTGGATATCCTTGTCTCGTTACTGGTCTTAGGGGGGAAGCTTTCAGTCTCTCTCCATTGAGTATAATACTTGCTATTGGTTTTTCATATATGCCCTTTATCCTATTGGGAAAGATACCTTTAATTCCTATCTTTTGAAGCGTTTTACTCAGAAAAGGATGTTGAATTTTGTTGAATGCTTTTTCATCATCAATTGAGATGATCATGTAATTGTTTCCTTTCGATTTGTTAATGTGCTGTATTACATTAATTGATTTTTTTGTGGAACCATCTTTGCATTCCTGGTATAAACCCCATTTAGTCCTGGTGTATAATTGTTTTAATTTGTTGTTGGATTCGATTTGCTAGTATTTTATTGAGAATTTTTGCATCTGTTCATTAGGGAAATGGGCCTGTAGTTTTCTTTTCTTATAGCATCTTTACTTGGTTTTGGTATTAAAATGATGTTAGCATCATATGTTTCCTGGAATTTGTCCATTTTATCTAATTATCTAGTTTGTTGGCATATAGTTGTTCATAGTGTCCTCCTATAATTTCTTTTATTTCTTCAGGGTCTGTGGTAACACATCCCTTCTCATTTCTGATTTTATTTGCAACCTTTTTCTTTTTTTTTCTTTGTCAGTCTTGCTAGTGGCCCATCAGTTTTGTTGATTTTCTCAGAGAATCAGCCTTTGGTTTTATTGATTCTTTCTACCATCTTTTTTTGTTCCCCCATTCATTTAACTCTGCTTTAATCTTTGTTATTTCTCTTCTGTTTGCTTTGGGGTTAGTTTGCTGTTAAGTCCTTGATCTTTGCTCTTTCTTGTTTTTAATGTAGGCATTAAGGGCAATAAATCTTCCTTTCAGTACAGTCTTTGCTTCATCCCATAAGTTCTGATATATTGTATTCTCATTTTAATTTGTCCTCAGATAGCTGCTGATTTCTCTAGCAAAATTTCTTCTTTGACCCACTGGTTGTTTAAGAGTGTGTTATTTTATCTCCATATGTTTATGAATGTTCTTGTTCTTTGGTGGTTATTAAGATCCAGCTTTATTCCATTGTAGTCAGAGAAAGTGCTTTGAATAATTTCATTGTTTTTGAATTTATATAGACTTGTTTTGTGCCCCCGCCTATGATCTATCCTTGAAAATGTTCCATGAGCAGTAGAGAAGAATGTATATCCTTGTATTTTGGGGTACAGTGACCTATATATGTCTGTTAGGTCTAATTCATTTATCAAGTTAACTTCTTTCTCTCTTTCCTAATTGATCAAGTCTCCTATCATTATTGTTGAAACATCTGTTGCTCCTTTCAGTTTTGCTAATGTTTGTCTCATGTACTTTGGAGGTCCTTGATTGGGAGCATAAATATTTTTTTCTTTTTCTTTTTTTTTGATATTTTTAATGACAAAGCATAGCAACATACAAACATGAACATTCTTAACATATGAACATTCCATTCCTGGTATATAATCAGTAACTCACAGTATCATCACATAGTTGTATATTCATTGCCATGATCATTTCTTAGAACATTTGCATCACTCCAGAAAAAGAAATAAAAAGAAAACAGAAAAAACTCATACATACCATACCCCTTGCCCCTCCTTCTTATTGACTGCTAGGATTTCCAACTACCCAATATGTTTAATCTTTGTTCCCCCTATTTTTTTTTTCCTATACCCCTTAACACTCCCTTTCATTGATCATTAGTATTTCAATGTACTTGATTTATTTTAACATTTGTTCCCTATTATTTATTTATTTTTAATCCATATGTTTTCTCAACTGTCCATATCGTAGGTAAAAGGAGCATCAGACACAAGATTTTCACAGTCACACAGTCACTTTCTTTTTTTTTGGAGCATAAGTATTTATGATTCTTATTTTGTCTTGGTGAATTGTCCCTTTAATTAATATATAGTGTCCTTCTTTGTCTCTTATGATGTCTTTACATTTAAAGTCTATTTTATCTGATATTAGTATAGCTACTTTTGCTTTCTTTTGGTTACAACATGTGGAATATCTTTTTCCATTCTTTCACTTTCGGTCTATTTGTATCCTTGTCTCTAAGATGAGTCTCTTGTAAGCAGCATAGAGCTGGATTATATTTCTTAATCCATTCTGCCTATCTCTAGCTTTTAATTGGTAAGCTTAGTCCATTAACATTTGCGGTTATTACTGAAAAGGCATTTTTTGAATCCACCATCTTATCTTTTGGACTTTATTTGGCTGGTCTAGATACTCTTTTCCCTGTTTCTCTTTTTATCCTTTAAATTACCCTTACTTGCAATCATCAATTCGGTGCCCTCCTCCAGACCTCTCTCTCTTATCTTTTTTTTTCAACTGGCAGAACTCCTTTTAGTATTTCTTGTGGGGCTAGTCTCTAGTTGACACATTTTTCAGGATTTGTATCTCTGTGAAATGTTAATCTCTCTCTCAGATTTGAAGGACAATTTGGCTGTGTACAGAATTCTTGGCTGGAAGTCTTTCTCTTTCAGGATCTTGAATATATCATACCATTGCCTTCTCACCTTCATGGTGCCAGTTGAGTAGTCTGAACTCAGTCTTATATAGTTTCCCTTGTTAGTAGATTGTTTTTCTCTTGCCATTTTCAGAATTTTTGCTTCTCTTCATCATTTGACGGACTGATTAGTATGTGTCTTGGGGAAAACCTGTTTAGATTTATTCTACTTGGTGTTCATTGAGCTTTTTTTAAATTTTTTTTTTAAATTTTTAAGATTTAAAAAAAAATATGACAGGAAAGAAACACAAACATTCTTAACATGATCATTCCATTCTACATATATAATCAGTAATTCACAATATCATCACATAGTTGCATATTCATCATCATGATCATTTCTTAGACATTTGCATTAATTCAGAAAAAGAAATAAAAAAAGAACAGAAAAAATTCATACATACCATACCCCTTACCCCTCCCTTTCATTGATCACTAGCATTTCAATCTAAGTTTATTTAAACATTTGTTCCCCCTATTATTCATCTTTATTCCATATGTTTTACTCGTCTGTTGATAAGGTAGATAAAAGGAGCATCAGACAATGTTTTCACAATCCCACAGTCACATTGTGAAAGCTATATCATTATACAATCATCTTCAAGAAATATGGCTGCTGGAACTCAGCTCCACATTTTCAGGCAGTTCCCTCCAGCCTCTCCATTACATCTTGACTAACAAGGTGATATCTCTTTGTTTTAATTAAAAAAATTTTTTAAATACCAAAAAACCACCAAATGCAAATGTAATTTTTGATCATTCCATTCTACATATATAATCAGTAATTCACAGTATCATCACATAGTTGCATATTCATCATCATGATCATTTCTTAGAACATTTACATCAATTCAGAAAAAGAAATAAAAAGAAAACAAAAAAATTCATATGTACCATACCCCCTCCCCCTCCCCCCACCTATCACCAGCATTTCACTGTAAATCTATTTTAACATTTGTTCCCCCTATTATTCATCTTTATTCCATATGTTTTACTTGTCTGTTGATAAGGTAGATAAAAGGAGCATCAGACACAAGGTTTTCACAATCACACAGTCACGTTGTGAAAGCTATATCATTATACAGTCATCTTCAAGAAACATGGCTACTGGAATACAGCTCCACATTTTCAGGCAGTTCCCTCCAGCCTCTCAACCACATCTTGACTAACAAGATGATATCTATTTAATGCGTAAGAATAACTTCCAGGATAACCTCTAGACTCTTTATGAAATCTCTCAGCCATTGATACTTCATTTTGTCTCATTTCGCTCTTCCTCCTTTCGGTTGAGAAGGTTTTCTTAATCCCCTGATGCTGATCTCAGCTCATTCTAGGGTTTTTCTCAATCCTTTGATGCTGAGTCTCAGCTCATTCCAGGATTTCTGTCCCACTCTGCCAGGAAGGTCCACACCCCTGGAAGTCATGTCCCACAGTAGACAGGGAGAGGGTGGTGAGTTTGCTTGTTGTGTTGGCTGGAGAGAGAGGCCACATTTGAGCAACAAAAGAGGTTCTCCTGGGGGTGACTCTTAGACCTAATTTTAAGTAGGCCTGACCTTTCCTTTGTGGGGTTAAGTTTCATATAAACAAACACCAAGATTGGGGACTCAGACAGTAGCTTTGGTTGTCTGCACTGCTTGTGAGAATATCAAGAATTCAACTTGGGGAAGTTGAATTTTCCCCCTTTCTCACCATTCCCCGAAGGGGACTTTGCAAATACTTTTTTATTCAGTGTTCAAATCACTCTGGAATTTATCAGGGCATCACTCTGGACAAACCTCATTGAGCTTCTTTGACTTGTGTATTTATGTCCTTTAGAAGAGTTGGAAAGTTTTCCCCTGTTATATCCTCAACTACCCCTTTACTCTTCTTTTCTCCTTCTGCGACACCAGTGATTCTTATATTTATGTGCTTTGTTTTGGCTATCATTTCCCTGAGATCCAATTCAAATTTTCCCTCTTTTTGCCATTTGCTGTTTTGAGTGTTCCAAATCAGTTGTCCTGTCCTCTAGTTCACGTATTCTTTCTTCTCCCTCTTCAAATCTGGTGTTGTGTGTCTCAAGTGTTTTTTATTTGGTCTACAGCATCTTTAATCTCTGTGATATCTGCTGTTTATTCTTTTAAATTCCTCTTTATTCTCTTGTAATGAATGTCTTCTTGATCTTCTTTATGTCACTAGCCATCCCATTTATTTTTTTTAGTAGGGTTGTATGAACATCTTCATTTAGTTGTTCCAATATCTGTGTCTCCTCTGGTGTTTTAATTTGGTTGTTAGGCTGGTCTATATCTCTCTGCATCATATGTTTAATGATCTTCCTCTGTCCTTGTGGCATGTAAATATTTTGATTGGTTTACTTTGGAAGTTGATTTCCTTGAGTAATCTCAAGCCTTGTATTTGCAGAATAGATGCAGGGCAGGATGCAGGGCACGGGGCAGGCACAACAATACAGTGAAGCATTGCAGTGCAGGTATAGGCACAGGTTGGAATTGCTAAGCTGATGCCTGTGAGCATGGGTGCCCAGTGGCGGGAGAGGATGTGTCTGTGCGGGTGCATGGGTCTGGGGGCAGGGCCCTGGTATGCATTGGTCTAGGTTTCGTGCTTTTTGTGTATGCATGCAGAGCTAGGGTAGTGGGTCGATGTTACGCCTGCATGGGCTGGTGGCAAATGTGGCCCAGCTACACAGGTCAGCACTTACTCAGAACCTAAAGGTGTGACTGGGGCCTGTGCGCGCATGTAGATCTGAGAGTGCCATAAGCTGATGTACTGTACTCATGTACAAAGCTCAGAGTGGATGGGGTAGGGCTGTCTAACTGTATGGGCTGGGGGTGGGTGGAGCCTGGGTCTGGAGGTAAGCACCCACAGTCTTTATGCCTAGGCAACTGCTTGCAGGGGCCAGGGACTGGGAGGTAGGGCTTGAAAGGGGTAGGGTAAGACTGCACTGGTGCTGGAGAAGTGGGTTGGGCTACGCTTGGTGTGGGGGTGTTGGTAGGTACGCACACAAGGGGTTGGAGGGTCAGGCGCACTTGGGAGTGCAGGGAGTAGGTCAGGTGATGGGGTTCAGATGTATCGGGTGAGGGGTGAGTTGCAGTCGGGGGGCTGCACTTGTGAGGGTAGCGCATTCAAGGAATGCCACTTGGCTTACTTCCTAGTCCCCATCCCCCCGTGTGTGCACTCGTCAGGGCTCTGGGCTTCTGCCTTAGGCTGTTTGCACCAGCTAGACGGTCTGTGGTTCTCTCCCTCTCAGTTCCTCAGCTTTTGCAACCAAGATCACACCCTATGTGGTGCGGAAGACTCTCCAGGACACTTACACCCTGGATTCACCGTCTCAGTCACCCTCCATTCCCTTTTCTAGCCATCCCTTGGAGCAGGGTTGAACTCGATCTATCTATTCCACCATCTTCCTGGAACTCCTAGTTATTTTATTTTAAAAATAGTTGTGATGCTCATGCTTATACACAGGGCCTGATTTTGCAATTGTGAAAATGTCCAGCTGTATAGTAGAGAAAAGTGTAATTCCAATCTTCAGCACTTTTCTAGAGTAGTTTTTCTTGCATTGGAAGAACTAGCACATCCTATTGTCCTTTAGTTTAAGCTGTTCAAATAATCTCTCATTTACATTAAAAAAAGATATTTATTTAGAAGAAAACTGATCAAATTTATATATGACTGTGCCTCAAAGGAGGTTCTTTAATTTGACATGTTGGCAGCACTACACATTACAAGTTGACATCTTTGAAGCAAACATGTGGGTTTGTTTTTTTTTAACTTATGATCATTCCATTCTTCATATATAATCAGTAATTCACAATATCATCACATAGTTGCATATTCATCATCATGATCATTTCTTAGAAATTTGCATCAATTCAGAAAAAGAAATAAAAACAACAGAAAAAAATTCATACATACCATACCCCTTATTCCTTCCTTTCATTGATCACTAGTGTTTCAATCTAAGTTTATTTTAACAATTATTCCCTCTATTATTTATTTTTATTCCGTATGTTTTACTCGTCTGTTGAAAAAGTAGATAAAAGGAGCATCAGACACAAGGTTTTCACAATCACAAAGTCATATTGTAAAAGCTATATCGTTATACAATCATCATCAAGAAACATGGCTACTGGAACACAGCTCCACATTTTCAGTTCCCTCCAGCCTCTCCATTACATCTTGACTGACAAGGTTTTTTGTTTGTTTATTGTTGTTTTTTGTTTGTTTGTTTGTTTTTGGTATGGTCAGGCACCGAGAATCGAGCTCAGGTGTCTGGCATGGCAGGTGAGAATTCTACCTGCTATGCCACCATTGCACCGCCCAATTATGTGGGTTTTATAGGTAATTAGCAGCTGTGGAATGGTGCTACATTCACTTGAGGTGATAGAAGGGAGAGGTTTTTAAAAAGATGTCACTGTGACTTTTATCATTTATTATGTAATAAATTTAATGATAAATTTAAGTTCAACTTATGTAAAGTTTATTGCTATATTGACTTGAAAGCTAATCTGGTAAGATACAGAATTCACTGAGGATCATTTTAATGAAATCCAGAATTGTTGTTTGCATGTGCTGCTAAGCAGTAATTTTTTTTTTTTTTCAATTAGCAACTAAAAGTTATCACAAATGTTACATACATATTGAGTGAAAGAAATCATTTTATTTTAGGTAGACTTGGTTGTTGCTTCTAGAAGTTGGAACTAAGTTTTTATATCTGTATTTATTTGAACTGTTTGCCATTTTAATATCTAATTGTGAGGTTAGTCGAAATTTATAGATAGATTCTCATCAGAACCATTTTCCTCTTGCCAATTTTTTTGGGTAAAAATGTAACAAAACTGTTGGCAAACATTAAGTTTTGAGGAAACAAATATGCATAAACTCACAATATTCAAAGGAAATAATTTGCTACACAAATAGCAAACGTCTTATTAATTATAAGGATCTATTTGTAAAGTTTTGATTTGAAGTGGAGAGTTCTAAACCTCACTATTTTTTCCACTCTCTGCAACTCAGAAGTTAGAAGCATATGGGAAGGAAATGTGTTCAGTTGAATGTGATACTATATATATCTGGAGCAAAAGTATACCTGAAGAAATTCATGTATTGTTTAAGAACATTATGACATATGATATATAAGAGCCTCGATAGTACATGTGGTAGATTTAATCAACATATTAAATGCAAATAATCACAACACTTTTGAAAGGCATAGATTGTCATGCTGCATAAGAAACAAACAAGGTTCCACTATATGCTGTCTATCAGAAATCTACTTTCAATATAAGGACACAAATAGGTTAAAAATTAAAAAATAGAAAAAGAGATACCTTGCTGCTGCTAATCAAAATGAAGCTGTAGGAACTATTGTACTCAGTAGATTTTAGATCAAAATCAGGAATAGTGAAGTTAATTTCACAATGATAAATGAGTCAATTCATTAAAGGAACATTATTGTCCTAAAATTTTATGCTTCTAATAACAGTTTCAAAATGCATGATGCAAAAACTGATGCAAACAACAGGAATGATTGTAAAAATTCAGAATGTAAAAATTTAGGTGACTCTAAATCAGATCCTGTTCTTTTCTTTAATTGTGATAGAAGAGTGCTGCACACCTCCCTAATCATTATTAGTTAGTGTAATTTTTGGCTAATTTAAAAATCAGTATCTGTTTACCAGCAAAGATTTTGTTAATCTTCACTGAACATTTCTGTTTGTTTTAAATAGGAGCATCGAAATTTGCCTTTTATGCGTGAGCTTCGGTATCTATTTGCACTCCTTGTTGGTACCAAAAGGAAATATGTTGATCCATCAAGAGCAGTTGAAATTCTTAAGGATGCTTTCAAATCAAATGACTCACAGCAGGTAGCACTGTTTGTATTTGTCTTTTATTTAATCTGGTCACTCTTTAAGCAGTTTTTCCAGAGATACATTGCAATTTAAGATTTGGATACCTATCTTTATTAAAAATAACCTGGAGCCATTTATAAGACTTACTTTTAGATTAGAATGTATAGTTTTAAATTAATAAAAAAGGAATAATAATGTTGAAAGTATTAAGGTATAGTATTATGATTGAAGTTAAGTGAAAACAATTGATAAAATTAAAAATGTTCACAAATATATAATTAAAAATCTTTACAAATGTGTAATAACCCAGTGCCAATATGTAAATAGTATATATGCTTTTGATATGCTTGTTTTTGCTAGCAGAGAGTATTTTGCTGTAGTAACTCAGGAAAAATTTCTGAAATACGTTAATTTTGTTATTGCTTTATTTTCTCTTCTTTATTCAGTGCTATTGTAGTAGGTTTTTATCTATATCTAAAAAAGAATATTAGGAATTTTCCTATTAAAAATGTCTGTAAAGAAACCAACATTTTCACATATAATTTGAGAAATTAGAGCAATTAAGTAAACCAGAAGAGGAGGTAAGAAAGTAGCAGAGAATAACAGCAGCAATGTTTGTTGTAAAAGATCACACACAGTTCAGAAGTAATGGGAAGAACATAAAATAGTATTTCAGAAGAGGTTCAGAAAGCCACTTGTAGTGTACTTTTTATAGCATTTGACTATATCCCTGCTTTGTGAATGTGTGGAGAGAATTTTTGGAGGAGGGCTTTGAAATATGTTTGATTCTGCCGCTGTCCTCCAAGTGCTTTTTCGGTTGTTTAGTTAATCTTATATGGCAAAGCTAAATGAACAGAATGGAAGCTCACATCAAGATTGTTTTTATATGTTCATTTTGGTTGCTGTTTTTGCTTCTACCAGTGTTCTAGTGGCACTCTTAGCCTTAGTGTCTATTTAACTTGTCATTTACGCCGTAATAATAATGTTTAAGATGAGTTAAAAGAAATATATTCCTAAAAATGATCCAATACCACTAAGAACAGTTTACTTAATTCTGGCCTTTTTGTATTTGGAAGGAAGAATACATACATGTACACATTCATTGAGGTTAGATCAGTTCCTTATTTGTTAAGCAAAGGACATAGAATCATAGAGAAAATTATGGGCTTCACCAGGCAATAGCTGACCCAATATATTTAGCTTCTAAGGCCTTTCTGAGTTTCCAGTAAGAAACACTTAGCAGCTGTAGGGTATTACTGAGCCTAAGAATTTTAGCTCTTACATAATTGAGACTCATTTTAGTATTCACAGAGAACATACACAAATAAACCTGTTTTTTAAACTTTATTTTCAAATGATTATTAATTTACAGGAATGGTGAAAGAATAATATAGAAAACCTTCATATGTCCTATGTCCAGATTTGCCATTTTTAAAACATTTTGTTTCATTTGTTTTATCTGTCTAAATATATGTGTTCATGTATCTCTGTGTGAGTATATACACATAAGAACCATTTAAGTGTAGATTACATATCTCATTTCCCTTTAATTCCTCAGTATATATTTATTTCTAAGAACAGAGACATCATCTTACATAACTTCTGCGTAATTAAATTCAAGACATCTAACATTGATAAAATTCTTTTACCTAATATATAGTCCATATTCTTGGTTTCACAGTTGTTCCCATTCTGCCCTTGATAGCATTTTTTTCCCTTTTGCACAGAAACCCATCTGTGGTCATGCATTGTATTTAGTTATCACATCTCTTTAGTCTTTTTAAATCTGGAGGATGCTTTGTCTTTCATTATATGACCTTTCTGAAGAATATCCCTCAATTTTGGCTCCTTTGATGTTTCCTCATAATTAAATTCAGGTTACTCATTCTCAGTCAAATGTTACGGAGTAATGATGTATCCTTCTGAAGAGATTACATTTAAAGGCTGTGATTTCTTTCTGCTCCTTATTGAGGATATTAATTTTGATTGTCTGGTGAAGGTGTTTTCTGGTTTCTCTCTTGTATACTTATTATTTTCCCTTTGGAATTAATAAGTAGTCTGTGGGAAGAGACAGTTTAAGGCCTCATAAACATCCTCATCCCCATTAACTTTTCCCCTCTAGTTTTAGCCTCCATTGATGATTCTTGCTTAACCAATCTTGGCTATAATTGCATGTTTTTTCTTCCCAACCAATCATTTCCTCCAGTCTGTCTGCCTATCTGTTTGCTCCTCTCTCAACTCTCTCTCCCTCTTTCATTTTGCTGTCATATTAATCAGTCTTTTATTGCATTTGGAATTTGAGTTATAGCAGGAAACCATCCAGATTATAGAGGAATTCAACCATATTTTCATCTTCTGAGTATATGATTTCGTATTTTACATTTAGTTGTCTGGTTGATTTGGAGTTTATTCTTATGGGTAACAAGAGAATTAGATCTTATTTTATCATTTTTCCAGACGGCTAGCCACTCGCTCTACAATCTTTTATTAAAAAGTTCATTTTTGTCCCAGTTATTTAAGATGCAATCTTAAATCTAAATTAGGTTTGCCTATGTAGTTGGGTATATTTTATGAATTTTTAATTTGATTCCTTTGGTCTCTATCAGTTTGTGTGCCAGTAGCACACTTTTTAAATTATAGAGGCTTGGTAATATATTTATATATCTTGTAGGAGTAGTTCCTATTTAGAGTTCTTCCTTTTTATATTTTCTATTATCCATGCACACTTACTTTTCTGTATGAACTTTTGTGTTGACTTGACTAGTTCCAAATGAATCTTGTAGAAATCTTTATTGGGGTTGCATTCAATTTATTTGTTAGCTTAGGGAAAACTGACATCTTGATATATCTTAAGAATAAGAGATGTTTTTTTATTTTTCTGTGATTTTTGTGTTTTTAAGGTTTGCTGATAGTTTTCTTTATATAAATTATGAACATTTCTTTTTAGGTTTACTCTCAAGTATTTCATATTTTGAGTTGCTATTATAAATGAAATTTGCTTTTGCATTTTATTGTTTGGTTATTGTTTAAATATATAAAGGTTGTTGATTTTTGCATATTATTTTTTTATCCTGCTGCTTATTTAATTCCTTTATTGTTTGAGTTTTAGTATTGGGTCTCTAGGTTTCCTGGGTATACACTCATTCTGCCTGTAAAAAAAGATAGTTTCAGGGGTGCAATGGTAGTTCAGTGGTAGAATTCTCGCCGGCCATACAGAAGACTTGGGTTTGATTCCTGACCCATGCACCCCCCATACCCCCCCCAAAAAATTCAAAAAATGCTACTGCAATAACAGTATAATCACATGGAAAAAGAATGAAATGTGACCTCCACCATACAGCATATAGAAAAAAAAAAGAAAGTCTTACATTTTTTTCCAATTCTGGTGCCTTAATGGTTTCCTCATTTAACAGAATTGACTCATACCTCCAATACAGAGTTAAATAGTAGTGAGGTAGTGAGCATCCTTGCCTTGTCCCTAACTTTAGTGGCAAGGCTTTTGGTGGGCCCTCATTAAGTAAGGATTGAAGTATATATATTTTGTGGTGTTGAGAGTTTTTATTAGGAATAGATATTGAATTATTTAGCCTTTTTCGGCATTTATGGACATAATCATGAATTTTCTCCTTACATCTGTTATTTATAGTTAAATTAATGCATTTCTTAGTCTTGAACCACCCTGCACTCCTTTTATAAACCTCACTTGATCATGGTATATTAGTTTCATCAATGTGTTTTTTTTTTAATCATCAATGTAATTTTGTAATGTAAATTTGGATTCTTTACTTTTTGCTAAATATTCAGCAGTGATATTGGTTTATATATCCAGTTCTACCAGTTTTAATATATTGCCACAAATATCCAGATCTACCAGTTTTAACATACTGCCACATTTGCTGTATCATTCTATTTATGTATCAGTCTGTCATCAATCAGTCCATTTTTTGAACACTTCAGTGTAGATTGTACACATCATGCTACTCAAACAATGCTGACATGGACATTTCTTAAGAACAAGGATATTCACTTGGGTATCCACTTTTTAAGTGCAGTTATCACGTTCAAGAAATTTAACATTGATAAAAAGCTTACAGTCAATATTCCAATTTTTTCATGTGTCTCAGTGATGTTCCTTTCAGTCTTTTCTCTTACCTTGCTAGATCCCATCCAGGTCATAGATTGCATTTAATTGGCATTACCTTTTTAGTTGCTATTTCTTCTTATTCTTTTTAAATTGTGGGAACATATGTACAATATTAACATTCCCGTCTCAACCACTTGCAAGCATACCATTCAGTGGAATTAATTCCATTCCCATTATTATGATACCCTTATCACCTTACATTTCTAAAGTTTTCCCATCATGAGTTTTTTATATACTCTGAATTAGTAGTTATTTTTCAATTATTTCGTACACAGTATGAAGTTTTTGTGTGTGTGTTTTTTTTTCTCTTGTTTTTTTTGCATGGGAATCGAACCCGGGTCTCTGGCATGGCAGGCAAGAACTCTGCCTGCTCAGCCATCATGGCCTGCCCTTCCCCTCTTTTTTATTGATTGCTACTTGGCTGGTGGTTTATCTATTTTGTTATTTTTATTCAAAGAATCAGGATATTGATATATTAAGTTGATATACTGCTTCTCTGTTCTCTACCTTATTAATTACTACTCTATCCTTATTTCTTTCATTATACTGTCTTTGGCACTCTTTTAATTTGTTTTGTTCCTTTTCTAGTTTGAGAATTGAGAATTTAATTAACTCATTTTCATTCTTTTATTTTTATAAGTTTTTCAAACTGTAACATTTTTTTCTGATCATTATATTAAATGTTCCCTGCAGGTTATGATACATAATAATTTCACCATTCTTCTGAAGTGCTATAAATTCTGTTTGAATTGAAAGTTTTCTGATTTCTAGGTACAAGGGCTTTTTAAAAAATTATTTCTAATTATATCACATTATGATTAGAGAACGTCAGTTATGGTCTTTATAAGTAATGAACTTTTCTAATTTGGGGGGACTTAGTAATGGTCAATTTTTATGAATGTTATTTGTGTTCTTCAGAAGGTATTATCTCTATTATGCAAGTATAGTATTCCATATAGATTTATGGGATCTGCCTTATGTTCATCCTGATTTATGTTTACTAATATTTTTTTTGCCCACTTTACCTATCTTTTATAAAACTTGTTGGTTAATGATTATTTTTATTGGCTCTATTTCTTTTTATATCACCCGTAGTTTTTAGGATATAGTTGGTGTCTGTGTTGTTTAGTACATAAATATTTATAATTCTTACATTTTCATTGTGAATTGTGATTTTTAGCATTATTAGGTGCCCTATTTTGTCTGATAGAACAATCATAATGTCTGCTATTTTATTATATCTGTTTTCTGGTATATTTCTGTTCATACCCTCCCCCCCCTTCGTTTTTTCAACCTTTTGGAATTACTATATTTTAGATAGGTCTTCTGTATTCTGCATAATGTTAGGTTTTAGTTAATAAACCAATGTGGAAATCTTTTTTTTTAATTGATAAGTGTGTTAAGCCCATTTGCAATTACTCATAAGACTGATATCTTCTAGTATTATGTTTCATTATTTCTTCAGTGGCTCAATAACATAGTTCTTCTCTAATTTTCTTTTTCTCAAACTTCTATCTTTCAGATCTTCTGCATTCTATTTTTATTCTGTTTCTCTAATCATTTTCTTGCATTTTTTCCATATTGAAAGCTTTTTGTTGGCTTTCTGGGAGATAGCCTTCACTTTATTTTCCAACTGTTGTGTTGAATGTTTTATTTTAGGCATCACATTATTTTAGGGCATTCCTTCTGGTTTTAAATGGGTTTTTAATTTTTTTTCATAGCACTGTGTTCTTATCTTGTATATGTAGTATCTCTCCAGTGGTGCCGAGAATATATTTCAATAAAAATCATTCACTTGTGTTTCCTGACTTTTCTTTTCAGATTGCTGTGTGTGTGTGTGTGTGTGTGTGTGTGTGTGTGTTTGTGTGTGTGTATGTTTATTGAATGTTCTCTTTCTTGTTGGAGGCTTTCCACAAATATCTGCTGAGCTTTTTGATCTTTTAGGTATCTTTTCAACTTTAAGAATTAGGCAGCACAAAGTTTGTTAGGAGCCATACATAGACCTGAGTGGAGCTCTTCAGTTTAAATTCAGAATGGACAAGGAGACAGCAAACTGTTAAGCTAGTACCACAACGTGAATGCCTTTGCTTTGGACTGACATTGTAAACCTAACCAGTTTTCGCATTGTTGATTCTTTTCTCTAGTGGTCTTTTAAAGTAGAATGCACATCAGTTCAGGTTGTGTAGTCTGTATTCTCTTCTATTTCCCAAACACTTGAATCTGAAGTACAGCTTAGTGACATAATAGAACAAATCCATAAGTGAAATATCCTTCATTATTTTTATAGATGTGGACCTAAACTATGTGTAATAGTCTTCCTATTTCAAATGTATCAGTTTTGAAATAAGCCCATGCCTTTAGGATAACCTTTAGTATGTAGTGTTCCCAAAATTAACCATGTGTAACTGTATTAGTTTAAAATGCCACTGTTTGTTGTAAAGCCCTCATATTATTTCTCTTGATGAAAGTAGATAGAATTTTTATTTTGTAATTGTACATTTTATGTTGATTTTTAAAGAAGAGAGGGTATAACTACTTCTGAGGTTTATTGTAATAAACTATAAAAATTTCTCATTTCTTACCAAACATAACCTTGCAAGATAAGTAAAGTTACAGAAGATATGGAAAGCCATTTAAGGTGGTATATTCATTTCCTAGGACAGCTATAACAAATTTCCACAAACTGAGTGGCTTAAAGTCAGAAGAAATTTGTTCTCTAGCTGTTCTGGAGGCCAGAAGTCCGAAACCGGTGTTTCACAAGGGTTTTACTCACTCTGTAGGCTCTAGAAGAGAATCCTTCCTTGTCTCTTCAGCTTCTGGTGGCTCCTGGTGGCCTGACTCCAATTTCTACCTCCATTAATACATTTCCTTCTTCCCTGTGTGTCTGTCTTTTCCTTTTCTTTCTGTAAGGATACCTGTCATTGGATTTAGATCCAACCCTGATCCAGAATAATCATGTCTTGAGATCTTTACTATAGTTATATCTGTAAAGACTCTTATTACAAATAAGGTCACATTCTTAAGTTCCAGGTATACATATATTTTTTTGGCCACTATCTGATTCACTATAGGTAATATGGATGTTTATAACTGGGTTTTTGTGCAGAGTTTAGTTCTATTTAGCTATATGGTTTGGAAGCAGTTTTACTTAAGCTACCTAGACCTTGGTTTCAGCATTTCTAAGGTGAATAGGTTGACTTAGATGCTCATCTACAAAATTCTAGCTGAAAAATATGGTAGTGAGTTAGTTTTATATTTGGGGCTGTTTTGTTTTGATAAGTAAAGGCAAATTATATACTAGTTCATCAGTCTTTAGGCCATCTTAAGGTTGACTTATTATGTATTTTTTCTCTGTATTCTATATGAAAATATTTTTACATTCCAACTCACATTTCCAGAAGAATTATGGTAGTTGAGAAGTATAGCTTTCTTCACCCATCCTTGATTTTATACTGTATTACAGGAGCCATGGACCAAAGGAAGGAAAGGTAGAAAGTGATGTGTGCTCAGGTTCTGAATGGAATATCAGTTTGAGGTTCATAGGATGATGGTATGTTACTACTTGATTAGTACTCAACCATTGGAGAATCAGTGAGTGGTTTGACTCAATTTTTCCATGTTAACAGATACCCTAAATATAAAAGTAGATATGAGTTAAAAAGTTGCATGTGAATTTGATTTAAAAAATGAATTAATTGTCAGAAAGCACTAGTCTTTTAAGAGAAAAGTCAGTAATACTTCTTTTAAAATGAATAATCCTTTGTCAGTGAGTGTCCTTTATTTTAATAAGATCCGTTACAGAGTTCTTTTTTAGAGGATAATAATTCTTTTTGTTTTAAATCTTGTTGGTAAGTTTTAATTTTGATATTTTTTTTCCCTAAAGTGAAACCCAATATCAGTAATGATCAATATATAATGCTTGTTTTTATCAAATATTGATTTCATACTTTGACTAAGTTATAAAAATTTCTTGCATTTAATGTGAAACATTTGATGTAATCCCTTTGTGGTGTGTCAAGTAATTATGCATTTGAATGGCTTTCTATTGGTTTTCTGTTGCCACATTTAGTATTTTTATGAGTAGGCACAAATATCAACAAGATTTTTTTTTTCTTTCCACAGCAAGACGTGAGTGAATTTACACACAAATTATTAGATTGGTTAGAAGATGCCTTCCAAATGAAAGCTGAAGAGGAAACGTAAGTTACCATGAAGTTTGGTGATGGCATTTTAAGAGGACCAATTTGTCCTCTTATGTATCCAATGTCAATCAAAGAATAGCACATTGAGGCAAACTTATGGAATGCTAAATGTTATCTATATTATTGACAAGTTGTCTGGAATTCGTGAATCTGATCTGGGAATAGAGTCGAATCATTTGTGACTCAAATATGCCCTGCCTACCTTTACTTCTGTGAGCTGGAGGATTCTACCAGGGTTACTTTACTTTCTTATCAGACCAACTGTCTTAATTGGCCAGGGCTCCTATGATAAGTACCACAAGCTGGTTGGCTTCAACCGCAGGGATTTCTTGTCTCACAGTTTTGGAAGCTATAAGTCCATTATCGAGATATGCAGGTGTCATGTTTTCTCCTAGAGTCAGTAGTGTTCTGCTAGTGGTTTGCCACAATCTTTGCAACTTCTTGGCTTACAGATGCATTTCTGTAATTGTCACATGTTGTGCTCTCCTTTTCTGGCTTCTTCTAAGTGACCGACTGTGTCCATGTTTCCTCTCCTTTATAAGGCTTCTTAGTCATATGGTTTAAGGTCTACCCTCAATCAACTTGGTGACTCCTTAATTCATAATTAATTCTAAGGTCCTCTTTACAAAAGGGTTCATACCAGTTAGGATTAGGATTAGGATTTGAATATAGCTTTTATTGCAGCATGATTCAAATACCAACAATCTACTCTCTGGATCCCCAGAAAGTCATATTCTTCCCACTTGGAAAATATATTCACCCATTACAAAACCTGTAAACTATTTCAGTAGCAACTGTAGTTCCAAGTCTCATCAAAATCATTGAAGGCTGTGGTCCGTGCTGGGGCAAAATTACTCTCTCTCTATGGACCTGTGCTACCTAGAAAACAGTTGTCTGCTTCTAAAATACACTGGTGGGACAGATATAGAATGGACATTCTAAAAGGAAGAAATTGAAAGTTAAAAAGGTATTACAGGTCCCAAGCAAAGTCTGAAATCTAGTAGGACAAACTCCGTTAGATTCTGAGGTCTGAAAGTCATCTATAGATTGATGCTTTTTCCTCTAATCAGTAGCCATGTTTTCCTCCAGTGCCTGAACTAGATTCCATCCTCTCTGAGCATGAAGGTGGTAGCCACACTCTCTCTGAATGTTGGGGCATAGACCCCATTCTTTCCTAGCACCAAGGTGGTGGCCATGCTCTCTCCGAATGCCAGAGCAGAAGACCTACCCCCTCCAAATGCTGGGGCAGCAGCCCTTTTCTCTTGGTCCAAGGAGATCCCTTCTGCACATATCTTTGCTTCCATCATTCTGCTCTTGAAGTTATTCTTCTTTCACTTTGTCCTATTTCTTTCCATTTCAGTCCAGGCTGGGAGTGCTTCTGCTCATACAAAATTTTTAAAACACTTTTTGGTTTTCTGGGCAACTCAAGGGGTTTCAAGCCATTAGATCTTTCCTTGTTCCTTCCCAGATAATTGCATTTCTACTCCTGATTTCATCTAAGATTGTTGACTGCATCCATGAATCATATGCTTGATATCTTTAGCTGTTCAGCCACACCCTTGCACAGAGCCATGTGGAGACTCTTGGGACTCACTTTCCAGAAACTCATGGGGAAGGCCATGTTAGAACTGCTTCCAGCCCTAGCCATCGAACATTTTATCTGGATAGTCTGAGAATTTTCCAAATCATCAAGTGTTTTTTTCTTTTTGCTAAACAGTTCAGTCCTCAGTTTATCTCTTTCCTCCCATTTTATTATAACCAGCAAGGAGAAACCAGACCTCATCTTTGCTTGGAAATTTCCTCAGCTACGTATCCAAGTCTATCACTTACAAGTTCTGCCTTCCATCTGACCTTAGAATGTAATTTTGCCAAATTCTCTGCCACTTGATAACAAGGATCAGTTTTTTTCCATTTTCTAAAACCTCTAAAACCGGAAGACTTTCACTATCCATATTTCTACCAACAGTCTTTTCAAGGCAATTTAGCCTTTTTGTATTAAGAATTTCAGAATTCTTCTAGCCTCTACACATTACCCAATGCCAGTGCCGTATATATATATACATATATATATATATATATATATGCTCATACAACCATAGGGGCTGGCAAGTCCAAACTGTGTAGGGCAGACTGTACTGCAAGCTAGAAAACCTATGAACGGTAAGACAGAAGTCCTTGGTCCAAATTTCCCAGGGAAAGCTGGCTGGCTGAGAATTCCAGCAAGAACTAATGCTGAAGTTGAGTCTGAATTCCTCTTCTTTTAAGGAGTCTAGTCACATTACAGCCCACCCACATTCAGTTTAGCCACATCTTTTTTTTTAATTAATTTTTTTAATTAAAGAAAAACAAATGCAAACATTCTTAACTTATGATCATTCCATTCTACATGTATAATCAGTAATTCACAATATCACATAGTGGCATATTCATCATCATGATCATTTCTTAGAACATTTGCATCAATTCAGAAAAAAAAATAAAGACAACTGAAAAAAATTCATGCATACCATACCTCTTACCCCTCTCTTTCACTGATCACTAGTGTTTCAATCTAAATTTATTTTAACATTTGTTGCCCTATTATTTATTTTTATTCCATATAAAAGGAGCATCAGATACAAAGTTTTCACAATAACAGTCACATTGTGAAAGCTGTATCATTATACAATCATCTTCAAGAAACATGGCTACTGGAACACAGCTCCACATTTTCAGGCAGTTCCCTCCAGCCTCTCCATTACATCTTACCTAACAAGGTGATATCTACTTAATACCTAAGAATAACCTCCAGAATAACTTCTTGACTCTGGAATCTCTCAGCTATTGATACTTTATTTTGTCTCATTTCTCTCTTCCCCCTTTTGGTCGAGAAGGTTTTCTCAATCCCTTGATGCTGAGTCTCAGCTCATTGTATGATTTCTGTCCCATGTTGCCAGGAAGGTTCACACCCCTGGTAGTCATGTCCCACGTAGACAGGAGGAGGGCAGTGAGTTTGCTTGTTGTGTTGGCTAGAGAGAGAGGCCACATCTGAGCAACAGAAGAGGTTCTCTTGAGGGTGACTCTTAGGCCTAATTTTTAGTAGGCTTAGCCTGTTCTTTGCAGGATTAAGTCTCATATGAACAAACCCCAAGATTGGAGGCTCGGCCTATTGCTTTGTCTGTCCCCATTGCCTGTGAGAATATCAAGAATTCTTCATTGGGGAAGTTGAATTTTCCCCATTTCTCCCCATTCCCCCAAGAGGACTTAGCAAAACATCATTATTCATAGCTCAAATCACCCTGGGATTTATCTGGACATCACTAACCTGGACAAAACAATGAAATCTCATGCCCTATTCAAGATTCCATGTACTTACGGTGTTCAATTAAACTGTCTATAAAAGTTAAATTAGGAAATGCACTAGACAAAATATAAATTTTATACCAAATAAACATTTCTTGCTTTAGTCTCACACAAAAGTTGAAGTTTTAAAATATGAATGACCATCTATTTTCAACACCCTGCAATATTGACATTCCTTTGTTCTTCCTCATGCAGAAACATTTTTAAATTTGCACATTTAGTCACAATCATTATACACTCTAGACATTCCTAGATTATACCATCACAGTCTTTTTCGTCTATCTTTCTTTCTGATTTCATTTGTGCCCCTAGGCCTTCTCCCTCTATCATTGTCACATTCAGCTTCATTCAGTGTTCTAACGTTATTGTATTACAGTTAGGTAGTATTGTGCTATCCATTTCTGAATTTTTACAGTCAGTCCTGTTGCACAGTCTGTATCCCTTCAGCTCCAGTTACCCAAAATCTACCATATTTCTATCTCTTGATGGTCTCTGTTACCAACTGAAATTCTCCAAGTTCATTCGCTAATGTCAGTTCATATCAGTAAGACCATATAGTGTTTTTCCTTTTGTTTCTGGCTAATCTCACTCAGCATAATGTCCTTAAGGTACATTCATGTTGTTACATCCTTCATGACTTTATTCTGTTTTATAGCTGCATAATATTCCATCACATATATATATATATATATATATATATATACCACAGCTTGCTTAGCCAATCATCTGTTGATGGACATTTTGGCTGTTTCCATCTCTTGGCAGTTGTAAATAATGCTGCTATAAACATTGGTGTGCAAATGTCCATTTGTGTTCTTGCCCTCATGTCCTCTCAGTAGATACCTAGCAATGCTATTGTGGATAATATGGCAATTCTGTACTTAGCTTCCCGAGGAACTGCCACATTGTCTTCCACAGTGGCTGTACCATTTGACATTCCCACCAACAGTGGATAAGTGTGCCTCAGTTTGGCCACATCTTAACAACATCTTCGGGGTCTTATTTACAAATGGGTTCATACCCACAGGACCTAGGGTTAGGATCTGAAAACATCTTTTGTGGGGAATGTGATTCAGTCCTCAACATCATTTGGATGACCTGCGGCTGTCCACCCTGGTTTCTTTGTTTTTGAATCACTATGCTCTGCTTATCCAGAGCAGATAAAGCTTATCTTCCTAGTACCTTTTCTTAGAGTTCTAATGCCCAAATTTATTGAACTTGTTCCCTCATACAATGAACAACAGTTCTGTCCTCATCTATGATAACAGTGTCTCTTTGAAATTCTCTCAATAATGTCATTGTTTTATTCTGAAATTCCTAATTCCTCCTCTCAGATATGTGCAGAATTTTTGTATGTATGTCATACAGTGTCTTACTTCAACACATTACTCCCCCCACAGCTTTATTTGTAGTTTTAATAAAGTGCCATTTGACTGTTTCCTCAATCCTTCTTCTATGAAAAGGTCATTCTCTTTTGACTTGATATCTTGCTTATTATTTTTTTTTTTGTTAAATTTTTTGATTCTTGAAGAAATTTGAAATTTCAACTTGTCTAATCTAATAACCACTGTTTTCTCCTCTTTCTCTAAAACTTTTAAACTGATGCTAGAAGTTTTCCATTTCATCTGAAATCTTAAGTCTCATTTGAAGTAGGTCTTTCTCTTTTCATTTCTCATACATTTTCAGTTTGTTTTTTTATAGTTTGTGGAGCTAAAATTGTTTTTGAATCACCGTGCTCTGCTTATCCAGAGCAGAGCTTTCTAGGTCAGGTGCCATGTCAAGTCAGGTTGTGGAATGTAGAGGTATTGATCTGTTTTTCTGATCATGTGAAAACATGTCTTTTTACCTCAAAGTACTCTCTGCACATATTATGTGTGTACTAATGACATTAAAAATTTGGAAAGGGATTTGGAGAGTTCCAAAGTAGCAGATCTTTCATGCCCAGTTCTTTCTGCCAAAGTCACCAAATATGTCATTTCTTTTTCTAAAGGGTTTGTGTGTAAGGGGGGAGGTGTTTAAGGAGAGAGTTAGGGATTGTGCTCTTCTTCATGGAAACATAAAACTACGGAAAGGAAAATTCCTACTAATGTTTACGTGTAAATATACGGAGACTTTTACATCAAGAGAAACAATTTTTGGATTGTTCCTCTCCCTCACATAAGTCTCAAGTCCTATTTATATATAGTCGTTTATTTTTGCATCTAAAAGTATAAGTTGTGAAATAAATTGTTTCTATATAGTAAAAATACCTGGCGATACTATGGTGTAGTAGGAGCCACATGGGCTTTGGAGGCAGATTTGGGTTCACTTTGAGCTTGAATATTTATTAGTTGGGTAAATTTGATCAAATTATTTAACCCTCTCTACAGTATTATCATCAGTAAAAATTGAGGTTATTGACTGTTATTGGTCAAGATAGACTACGGTAATGCTATCATAACAACTCCAAAACTTAAGAGATTTATATTATATCCTTAGATGTGCCCAACTGTTATCAGTAAGGGCTTCTGCTTGTCTGCTTACTCGGCGTGAGGCTGACAAAGGCTTCACTTCATTTGCTTCTCGGATCATCAGAACAGTGATATATACCATATAGAAAGAGGAGGACTAAAAATCTGTTTTTTTTTTTTTTTGTTTGTTTGTTTTTTGGGGGGGTGTGCATGGTCCTGGAAATGAACCCTCAAAATCTGTTTTTGAATAGCACGAAACTACCACACTATTTTGTAGAATTGTTGTAAGGTTTAAGTACTTGCCACGGGTTGGTCTAAGGATTAAATGATGAAGCATGTTATCACACTTAAGTAGGACAGAACAGGCTTTCACTGGTGATAACCATTGTCTTTTAATGGTTTGTGCTTTTACACATTGTATTGGTTTGCCACATGCTGCCAGAATGCAATATACCAGAAATGGAATGACTTTTGCAAAGGGAATTTATTATGTTACAAGTAAAAATTCTAAGGCCATGAAAATGTCTAAATTAAGGCACCAACAAGAGCTTACCTTCACTCAAGAAAGGCCTTAGATTTGAAATACCATCTGGAATACCTCTGTCAGCTGGGAAGGCATATGGCTGGCATATGCTGGTCCTTGTTCCCAGTTCTGTTGCTTCCAGCTTCTGATGCCAATGGTTTCCTCTTGAAGCATCTGTGGGCTTTCGCTTAGCTCCTCTGGGACACAACTGTGCATTCTGGCTTGCTTAGCATGTCATGGGAAGGCAAATGGCAATGTCTACTGGACTCTGCCCATGTCTAGGCATCTGCTATCTCTGTCAACAATCCAAGCATCTCCAAACATCTGTATCTCTGTCAGCTATGAAGCAACTGTTCTCCAAGTATCTGCATCTGAGGTTTCTTTGAAATGTTTCTGCTTTTAAAGACTCTAGTCAACTAATCAAGATCCACCTTGAATGGGTGGAGTCAAATCTCCATCTAACCAAATGGCCACACCCACAGTTGAGCACACATCTTCATGGAGGTAGTCTAATCAGAAGACTGCACCCACAACTGGGAGAGTCACATCTTTGTGGAAATAATTTAATCAAAAGTTTCCACTCCATAATATTAAGTCAGGATTAAGAGAAATGGCTGCCCTACATAGGCTTTTCTTGGGTACATAATATTTTCAAACTGGCACATATATAAAAACAGGAAATGAAATATTAAAATTTTGTAGAAAATTTATTCTCATAGTACCTTCTCCCCCCTCCCTAATAGCCCAAACATGTGTTCCAGAAAAAAAGTACAAAATTAAAATTTATAATGATATAAAGAGCAAGCACTTTCTGAGCACATTCTGTGTCAGATACTCTTTAACGTGTGTTGAATGTATTAATGTCTTTTAACCCTTTCAACAATCCTGTGAGTTACCATTATTTTCTTTATCTATTGATGAATAAAATGAAAGAGTAAATACAAGTACCTACCCAAACTGGCATTTTAAATAGCAGAGCTTGAGTGTAAAACTACATAAATGTTACCATCTTAGTTTATATTATGTTACTTAATGTTTTATATATTTATTATTTATAAATCCAAAAATTCTAACAACATTTATATTTCCCAACATGCTTTAGGGATGAAGAGAAGCCAAAGAACCCAATGGTAGAGTTGTTCTATGGACGATTCCTAGCCATGGGCGTGCTTGAAGGTAGAATTACACATTTACATTTTTTTACAAGTGAAGGAATATTATTATTCATTATCTCCTTTGTTTTGATTGTGACTCTGTATTTGTCAAGTGGATTTTACTTTTAATTAACTTGTTCTGTCTAGTGGTTCCTGTTACACTGCAACTACTAATTAATTTATATAGACCACACAAATTTGAGTGAATGCAAAGGAACATACAAAGTGTATTAACACATGCTGTATGATACTGTAGTTAATGTTATCCTGAGTTCTTTCCAATGAGAAGGCTTATTTTATACCATGGATTATTGGAATACAGGGATTAATGGGGCAATTGGGTGATCCTTTGAAAGAGAATATTGGAGTTGAATATTGGTATTGGTATGATATGGTCACGTTTTAGGTCTATGTGTACTAGCCTCCTGTTGGAAGCCAAACTTAGCAATTTAGCATAGTAAGGGTATTGAAGGGTCCCCATTTTTTGAGTGATTACAAATATTTTAGATACCAGTTTTCAAGAAACAGTGTACTTTCTCTTTAAAAAAAATGTTAGATGTGGTACTTTTCCATCTGTTGCTTGTATTCTGGATCTAACCAGATTCTCTTGATTCTCCTTGGAAAGGAAGGGGACTGGACTCATTACATATATGGCATATAATATCATTAAGTTTCAAATGACCCACAGCACTGATTTTGGAAAATTGCTTTTCCTTCAGATCTTAAGAGATGAATTTCTGGAAAGGTTTTGTTGCATATAATTTAATAGTATGGTATTTGGAAAAAGACTAAAAATTTAAGCCCTGCATTTAAAAGGGTTTATTGAGATATCAATACTTTACCCCAAATCCTAAATATTCATTATTTGAGTAGAATATTTTGTTCTAATTTGTTCCAGTTTGGGGTTGGATTGTTATTAAAATGCTTAATTTGTCAAACGAGTGTTGAAATCTTGTCCTCTATATTAGTATCTTCAAAGATATAGTACTATAATAAATAGGAATTTAACACATTTCCACATGAACTATGTGTTTCCTTTATTAGTAATAACCTATTTTGGAGTATTGTTTTATCACTTTCGTATTTTTATCCTAATACTTTCTTTTAGACCAGTGACCCTCATTTGGGGGTGACTTTGCCCCACCCTCCCCTACTACCAGAGGGCAGCTGGCTATATCTAGCAGCATTCTTGGTTGCTATAACTGAATGTAGGGGATACTGTTTTCATCTAATGATTAGAAGTCAGGGATATTGCTAATTGTCTATAATACATAGGACAGACCCACAATGAAGATTTATCCAGGATGAAATGTTAACAGTGCTGAGATTGTGCTTCCCTACATTCTTGGTTTAAAAAAATAATCCTGCTCAATTGATTATTCTTCCTCAGATTATACTATTATCTTTGATGTAATCATCAGTTGATTCCTTCATTATCATCTCTCTTTTTTTTTTAAATTTGACATTGGTTCACAATTATCCTCTTCTCTTTAACTCCTTCCTTCAACTTATGATTTCACTGCCCACAGATGATCCATCATATTCACTTGGCTTTTCATTTCCTTGATTTCCTCATTGCCATAGACTTTCTTCTCTGTTCTGCCCCAGCTTCCACCTCCCACTGTGATACTCTATCATCGTCAGTAAGTTCACTACCTCTGATAACACATAACTCAACTCTTCCACCGTAACCGTTTTCCAAGTTCGTACTTTTTTTCCTTCTAACATGAACCTCTGCAATAGTTCCTCAACTTTCCCAGAACTTTTAGTTCATTGAACTCTAAGCTTTGTTTTATATTTTACTCTCTCTTGTCCTGTATTTAGCTTCCTCCCTTTTTTAGCATTACCATTATTCTTATAAATACTTAAAACTCTCTTTCTGCTTCACCCTTTTGGAAACACCTGACTGGCTGTTCTCTTACAGTAATTAAGGTATTCTTCTTTTCTCTGCATGCCCTATGTACCTGCATGTTGCTAGGGAAAATCATACAGATGGGCTGATTATAAAGGAACATGAATTTGTAGTGATACTCAGTTCCACTGGTCCAAACCTATAAGTCTGCCTGGCAGTCCTTTTTTGTTTAATCCCTATCCTCTTTACCATTTTCTGCAATAACTGTCCATCTTTTTCACGTCTGACTTCTCCATTTTTTCATTCTCTGAAAATGAAGAGTTCATGGGTTTACTTCATGACACTAATGAAATGTAGTCATGGGTCCCACCTAAGGCTATGAACCTAATTTTGTGCCTGTTTCTTAAAAAAAGACTTACCCAAATATGTGAGCTTCAGGCTCTACTACTTGAATCTGTCTCTGCTTCTACTCTTTTAATCTATCCCCTAGATAGGAATTATGCAGTCTTTTATCAGAAGGCTGTTCTTTTTTTATATGTGCTCAAAACCCCATCCATCCATGCTTTCACTAAGATCTTATTCAATCCATTATCTTGTTATACGTCTGTATCTTCAACCTCCCCCTCTCTATGAGGTCCTTCTTATCAATATTTAGATATGGCATGGTGTTTTGCATCTGAAAATCTCTCTCCCTTCACATATTCTTTTTACTTAATATCCTAACTCTTCACTCTCATTCAGAATTAAGCCCCTTTAAAGAGAGAAGTTTATTTTTCCCCTACTTCGTTCCCATTTATTCACTGTAGTTTCTGACCCCACACCTCATCCAAAATGGATTTCATAAGGTTATTGATTTCCTCCATGTAGTTAAATTCATTAGATCATCACAGTTTTTATATTGAACTCTTATCAGCTTTTAATGCTGTGGACTGTATTCTTCGTCTCCTCCTTCTCCCCAGTCTTCTCTGGAAAGACAGTTCTCTGACTTTTCTAACAATGTATTCTCTTGACTTTTTTTCTGCTTCTGTGGATACTCAGAAGCTTTATTTATAGTTTCTTCTTATTGCAGTTGACTGTTAAAAGTATAAGATCTTTGGGACTTAGCTTTGGCCTTCTTCCTTTTCCTATCTGCTAGTACTCTAGGCATCTCGTTCATTCCTTTGATAACCTGCCGTCAATAATCCAGCAATTTTCCAATTTGTATCTTCAGACCAGAAGACTAATCTTATTATACACTCATATGTCCAGTTTTCTTCTTAACTTGATATCTCATGGGCCATTTTGAACCTATGATTGCTGTTGTTAACTCAAAACAAAAGAAGCAAATATCTGCTCTTTCTTCAGTCATGCCCATTGTTTATGCTAGAAATCTGAATGCCATTCATGATGTCTTTCTTATTCTGTCCCCCAACCTGTATGCCTAGCCAGTCAGTCAAGTTTTGTTGGCTGCACTGCTCCACCATGTATATATGTGGTATATGTGTAAATGTTTTATTTATTTATTTATTATTTATTAATTTTTTTTGAATAGGCAGGCTCTGGGAATTGAACCCGGGTCTCCAGTTCGGCAGGCAAGAATTCTTGCCACTGAGCCATCGTCGCACTGCCCTGTATAAATGTTTTTGTATGTTTCATCTATCTTTATATATTTTTACAATTAGCATCTTAATCTATGCTACCCTTATTTCTGCTTGGATTCTGCAATAGGCTCCTAATTATGTTTCTTACCCCTCACTTCACAACACTCATAAGGAGTTTCAGAGATAAAAATCTTCCTTTCCTTCTCAGATTCAACTGTTCAATTATTTTCCATTATACTGAGAATACAGTGGAAAGAAATACTTTAATAGGGACTGTAAGGAAGTACAGATTCTGATTCACTACCTGATTCCCGTAATCATCTCTCCCCCACCTCCACACCCAATCTATACGGTCTTTCCCTTAGTTATTCAAACATTCCAAGTTCTTTGCAGCCTTACAGGTTTTGGGCAGGTGAATACTCCATTGCTTCCCCAGGCTCTGACATGATTAACCCCCACTCTTTGTAAATGGTCTCAGTTTATACACCATTTTGTCATGAAAGTCTTCCCTGTCTATCCTCCCTCCACCCCCAAAGACTAGATTAGGTCCCCTTTTTATACTCTTTCATAGCAACCTATCTCACCATACTTTTCATAATACTTATAGTAAACATGTGGGCATAATTGTATGTGCAATTAATCTGTATTTATAATTAATGTCTTTTTTTCTAAATGAGACCGAGCCTTTCCTCAGCATAGGGATCCCATAGCTCTCTTGTTCACTGCTATTTATATTCTCAGTTGTTAGCATATTATCTCATCCTTAGAAGGTGCTTCTTGAAACAATGAGTATTTATACTTGTATATGTGTATATATAATGCATATATATGTACATTTATTCATGTATAATTTGTATCTATGACTGAATGTCAGTTGCCTGTATACATGTATAAATCAACACCAATTTACTGTTTTCTGGACCATAAATTATGAGTCACAGTTTTTAGGCTTAGGATATAATCCATGTCAATATTTACTTTTAGTAGCTAAAAAGCCATATGAAGAAATGTGAATTTAATTAGCTTTACCCCCCCCTCCTGTAGGTAAGAAATTTGAAAATACTGAAATGTTTGGTCAGTACCCACTTCAGGTCAATGGGTTCAAAGATCTACATGAGTGCCTAGAAGCTGCTATGATTGAAGGAGAAATTGAATCCTTACATTCAGAGAATTCAGGAAAATCAGGCCAAGAGGTGAGTTTAGCATCTTTATTATTTCTTCTCCCTTCCCCCACCCCCAAAGTCTTTCCTACAATGCTTTAAAGCGCAATTTGAGGACCTAATTATACAGCTACCTAAAAATTGAGAGAATATTCAGCAAATGTATTTGGGTTTAATTATAGTAATTTAAATTTATTTATGAAGCTTATTCTGTACAATCAATATAGTCTGTAGTCTGTAATTTCTCATTTAAACAAATTTTCTTCAAATTTTCTGTTAAACTCCCCCTATCATTTTCTTTAGGACATTGTTCAGTCTGATGTATTTAAAAAATTTTTTTTTTAGACTTTGCAATCAAAGTACCAGCCGTTAGCAGCATGCTAGTAGTAGAAGTAAAGAAGAAAAACATTGACATTGGGGTGAATTTTATGTAGACGCATATAAAATACTATTGAAATTTGTACAGGCCTAAATAGGCAATAACCACTCCCCTTGTGAAGTTGCTGTGCATTTGCATGAGGGGCAAATGGAAGAACTTGATTTCTCAGAAAAATGATTTTTGAAATATATCATACCTCTATTTATCTTCATTGTCTCTGTCTGTCCAAATATCTCTGTCTATCTATTTCTATGGCTCCATCTGTATAACATCCATCCATCCATCCATGTATCAGGGAATGTTAGTATTGTAATGCAGAGGAGAGCATGTGTTCCAAAATCAGTCATAGTTAAGCACCTTCTAATATTGTCTAAATGTAAGCTCTATTCATGAGGGTGGTTATCTTTGTCTGTGTCATTCACACTAGACCATAATGGGTTGGCATGGTTGCTCTAAATAGAATCATAGTATTTATTGAATTACTGATGAAGTGTCTCAGTGCTCGTTCTAGCTTGATAGCTGCCAGAATGCAATATACCAGAAACAGAACAGTTTTTAAAAGGGGGAATTTATTAAGTTTCAAGTTTACAGTTCTGAAGCTATGAAAATGTCCAGATTAAAACTTGTCTATAGAAATGTCCAAGCTAAGACATCCAGGGAAAGATACCTTGGTTCCAGAAGACCGAGGACATATTCTCCATTTCTTTCTCAACTGGAAAGGTGCGTGGCGAACATGGTGACCTCTACTAGCTTCCTCTCCAGGCCTCTTGCTTCATGAAGCTCTCCTGTGGACATTCTTCCTCATTTCAAAGGTCACTGGATGGTAGACTCTGTAGTTCTCATGTCTCTGCTGCTCTCGTCATTCTCCTGCTTTCTCTGAAATGCTTCCTCTTTTAAAGGATTCCAGTAAACAGTAAACATCCAACTGAAATGGGTGAGGTCACAACTCCCTCTTTTCAAAAGTTAATACCCACAGTTGGGTGGATCACATCTCCATGGAAATAACCCAGTCAGGTTTCCAGCCTATAGTACTGAATAGGGATTAGAAGAAACGGTTGCTTCCACAAGATTGATTAAGATTAAAACATGGCTTTTCTAGGGTGCGTGAATCCTTTCAAACTGGCACAGTGCTTATCAAAAAGGTTTGACACCTTTAGCCCTGAGTAGGTAATTAATAAATATGGTGACGTTATCTCTGAGTATATCTAAAAAAAAGAACTGAGCTCGTTGTTTCTTTGAGGATAAAATGCTTTTATCTGAATTGTAAATTTCAAAAAAAAGAGATAAAATTAACTCTTTCCTATCACTGCTCCATCCTCACTTTTCCTCCCTTTGGGTTTCCTACACACCTAAACAAAAAATACTTAGTAGCATCAGATGTGGAACATGTAATATTGTCTTCTTTTTTTAAGAGAGAGAGAGTATATTTGAAATAGTTTTTCTCTCTACATCATAGAATATCTATCTACTTCAGTGATTTTCAACAGGCCCCACTTCTAATCTTTTCAAATCTGTGGCTAGGATAGGTATGGAGCACATAGACACAAGAGCACAGGTGGCTTAGATATAGATAGATGTCAATGAAGAATATTTAAATTCAACTTATTTATTTTATTTATTGAAAAATGATCTCTAAGGAATGCTACTTTCCCAGGATCCACAAGGGGACAAGAAAGCAAGACCCCACAAATTATGATCTAATGTTTCCTATTAAAGAAAAAGGTGATGGGTTGAAGTGATGGGGATAGTGATGACATTTTCTTTATGGAGTCAGAGTAGCTAATAAATAAGTACGCCATTATTCTCATATGTTCCTAACATAAAAATTATTTATTCTACGTTGAATCTGAATCACATTCTTTAGTTTTAAAAAGTCTTAGTTTGTCCTCCATCTTTTTATCAGCCTTATACTCCGATTGCCCTAGATCTGCAGTATGTATTTTCTGCCAGGGTTTTTCAGGTAACCTAACGAATAAAATGGTTTGTATCGTCTCTGAATCTAGAATTTTCTTAGCATTCTTAGAAATAATAAATTTGATTACCTTGATTCCTACTACCTGTGTCCTAGATTTGCTGAAGATAGTAATTTCAAGAATAATTCAACTTGCTTAAAAAGACTGTATTTACTAGTGTAGAATGTTTTAAAAGTTAGTTTTTTTTCTTTTTTATTAGAGAAGTTTGTGAGTTTACAAAGCAAGCATGCATAAAACCGGGTTCCCAGATATCACCCCACCACCAGCACCTTGTACTGGTGTAGAACATTGATGATAGCATTTTTTTATAATTGTACTATTTTTTTTACAGTAGTTACCTTTGTTGCAATTGATGAAAGATTACTAAAATAGTTATTGTCCATTATTTATATTTAAGGTTTACTGACATTACCACCTTGTATTAGTATTATACATTTGTTATAATTTGTGAAAAAACCTTTTTATACTTGCAGTATTAAGTATGTATAGTCTATCATCTACAATAGGGTTCATTGTGTTGTACAATCCTATTTTATCTTTTAAGTTTTACTCTAATAATATATGCAACCTAAAATTTCCTCTTTTAACTATATTCACCTATATATTTTAGTGCTGTTGATTACACTCACAATTAAGTTCTTTTATCACCACCATACATTTCCAAACCTTTACCATCAGCCTAAATAAAAATTCTGTATATGTTAAGCATGAACTCCCCATTCTCTCACCCCAGTCTATCCCCTGGTAACCTATATTCCACATTCTAACTGTATGAATTTGCTTATTGTAATTCATATGGAATCATGCAGTATTTGTCCTTTGTGTCTGGCTTATTTCATTCAACATAAGGTCCTCAAGATTCATCTATGTTGTCGCATGCATCAGAACTTCCTTTTTATGGCTGAATAGTATTCTGTTGTATGTAAATACAACATTATGTTATCCATTCATTGGTTGATGGACACTTAGGATACTACCATCTTTAGGCAATTGTGAATAATATCCTGTGATCACTCGTGTACAATTACCTGTTCGAGTCCCTGCTTTCACTTCTTCTGGGTATATATACCTATTAGTGAGTACTGGATTACGGCGTGCTGGATTATGTAGTAATTCTATACTTAGGTTCCTGAGAAATTTTTTTTCTCAGAAATTGTTTTCCACAGTAGCTACACCTTTTTATTTCTCCACATCCTCTCAAACACTTATAATTTTCTCTTTTTTCAATAGTGGCCATACTGTTAACTATGAAATAATATCTCATTTTGGTTTTGATTTGTATTTCCCTAATTACTAGTGATGTTAAGCATCTTTTCACGTGCTTTTTATTTATTTGTATTTCCTCTTTGGAGAATGTCTGTTCAAGCTTTTTGTCTACTTTTTGATTGGGTTGTTTATCCTTTTATTTTAGAGTTGTAGTATTTCATTTAGTATATTCTGGATATTAAACTCTTATAGGATATTTGGTTTCCAAGTATTTTCTCCCATTGAGTAAGTTGTGGTTTCACTTTCTTGACAAAGTCCTTTGATGTTCAAAAGTTTTTAATTTTGTAGTGGTCCCATTTATCTATTTTTACTTTTGTTGCTTGTGCTTTGGATGTAAAGTCTAAGAAATCATTGCCTACCACAAGATCTTGAAGATGCTTCTCTACTAGCATTTTCTTCTAGGAGTTTTATAATCCTCATTCTTGTATTTAGATCTTTGATCCATTTTGAGTTAATTTTGTACATGCTATGAGTTCATTCTTCTGCATACGGATATACAGTGCTCCCAGCACCATTTGTTGAAGAGACTATTCTTTCCCAGTTGAATGAACTTGGCAGAATTGTGAGAAATCAGTTGGCCATAGATGTGAGGATCTATTTCTGAACTCTTAATTCAATTTCATTGGTCAGTATAGCTATCTTTATGCCAGTATCATACTATTTTTACCACTGTAACTTTGTAATATGTTTTGAAGTAGTAAGTGTGAGTCCTTCAACTTCTTTCTTGTTTTTCAAGATATTTTTGGCTATTCTGGGCCCCTTATACTTCAAATAAATTTGGCAATTGGCTTTTCCATTTCTGCAAAGTAGGCTGTTGAATTTTGATTGGGATTGCATATGTTAACTTCCATATATTTGAATTCTCCAGTTCTCTACCTATTATTGATTTCCAGTTTCATTTAATTATGGTAAGAGAAAGTGCTTTGTATAATTTCAGTCTTTTAAAATTTGTTGAGAGGTGTTTTGTGACCCAACATGTGATCTCTCCTGGAGAATGATCCACGTGCACTTGTATGTATATCCTGCTGCTTTGGCGTGCAGTGTTCTGTATGTATCTGTTAGGTCTGATTCTTTTATCCTGTTACACATGATCCTCTGTGTAGATGTTCTGTCAATTGATGAGAATGGTGTTTTGAAGTCTCCAACTGTTATTGTAGAGACATCTATTTCTCCCTTCAGTTTGCCACTGTTCGCTTCATGTATTTTGGAGCACTGTGGTTAGGTGTATGCATATTTATGATTGTTACTTCTTCTTCATGAATTGCACCCTTTATTAATATATAATGTCTTTGTCTCTTATAACAGTTTTTTTATCTTTCTGTTTATTTTCTTTTTTCATTAATTTTTTTAAGAATATAACAAATGCAAACATCTTAACATATGATCATTCTGTTCTACATATATAATCAGTAATTCACAATATCGTCACATAGTTGCATATTCATCATCATGATCATTTCTTGGAACATTTGCATCTATTCAGACAAAGAAATAAAACGAAAACAGAAAAAAAATTTATACATACCATACCCCTTACCCGCCCCCTTTCATTGATCACTAGCATTTCAAACTAAATTTATTTTAATATTTGTTTCCCCTATTATTTATTTTTATTCCATATGTTCTACTCGTCTGTTGACAAAGTAGATAAAAGGAGCATCAGACACAAGGTTTTCACAATCACACAGTCACATTGTGAAAGCTGTATCATTATACAATCATCTTCAAGAAATATGGCTGCTGGAACTCAGCTCTACATTTTCTGGAAGTTCCCTCCAGCCTCTCCACAACATCTTGAAGGACAAGGTGATATCTACTTAATTCATAAGAATAACCTCCAGGATAACCTCTCGACTCTGTTTGGAATCTCTCAGCCATTGACACTTTGTCTCATTTCACTCTTCCCCCTTTTGGTCGAGAAGGCTTTCTCAATCCCTTGATGCTGAGTCTCAGCTCATTTTAGGGTTTTTCTCGTTCCCTTGATGCTGAGTTTCAGCTCATTCTAGGATTTCTGACCCACGTTGCCAGGAAGGTCCACACCTCTGAGCGTCATGTCCCACGTAGATGGGGGAGGGTGGTGAGTTTGCTTGTTGTGTTGGCTGGAGAGAGAGGCCACATCTGAGCAACAAAAGAGGTTCTTTTGGGTGTGACTCTTAGGCTCTTAGGCCTAATTTTAAGTAGGTTTGACCTATAGTTTGTAGGATTAAGTTATTTATGAAAAAACCCCAAGATTGGCGGCTCAACCTATTGCTTCAGTTGTCCCTACTGCCTGTGAGAATATCAAGAATTCTCCACTTGACGAAGTTGAGTTTTCCCCTTTTCTCACCATTCCCCCAAGGGGACTTTGCAAATATTTTTTTTACTCACTGTTCAAATCACTCTGGGATTTATTGGGGCAACACTCTGAACAAACCTATAAAATCTTCCGCCCTACTCAAGTTTCCATGTACTTATGGTGTTCAATTAAGCTGTCCACATAAGTTTTATTAGGAACTGCTCTTGTCAAAAGATAAATTTTGTACCACATAAACATTTTTTGCTTTAGTCTCACACATAAGTTAAAATTTTAAAATATTAATTAGTTTTCAATACCCTGCAGTATTGATATTCCTTTGTTCTTCCTCATACAAAAACATTTTTAAATTTGTACATTTAATCACTATCTTTATATACTCTAGGCATTCGTAGATTATACCATCTCAGTCTTTTATCATCTATCTTTCTTTCTGATTTCATTTGTGTCCCCTCTTATAACAGTTTTGCGTTTAAAGTCTCTTTGTTGTGATATTTGTGTAGTCACCCCAGCTCTTTTTTTTTTAATCACTATTTGCTTGGGATATCTTTCTCCAACCTTCCATGTTTAGCATATTTGTGTCTTTGGGTCTAAAGTGATTCTCTGGTAAAGTGCATGCAGTTGGATCATGCTTTTTTATCCATTATTCTGCCAATCTGAGTCTTTTAATTGGGAAGGTTAATCCACTAACCTTCAGTATTGTTACTCTGAAGGCAGTGCCTACTTCAGGCATTTATCCTTTGGTTTTTTTGTTTGTTGTTGTTTTCTTTCTTTCTTTTTTCTTATCCTTTGGTTTTTATATATCTTTGTCTTAGTTTGTTAATGCTGCCGGAAATGTAATATACCAAAAATCGGTTAGCTTTTATAAAGGGAATTTATTAAATCACAAAGTTTACAGTTTTAAGGCCATAAAAATGTCCAAATTCAGGCATCCAGAAAACTATACCTTGGCCGATGACTTTTAGAGCTTCTCTGTCAGCTGGGAAGGCACATGGGTGGCATCTGCTAGTCTTTTGGCTTCTGGTTTTAAATATCTTTCCCAGGGATTTTTCATTCTGCATCTCCAAATGTCTCTGTCTATATCAGTTCTGAGCTTTTTCCCCAAAAAAAGAATTTGAAGAACTTCAATAAGTGGATTAAGGCCCACCTTGAATGGGCGGATATATATCTCTGTGGAAACCACCTAATCAAAAGGTCCCACCCACAATTCAGTGGGTCACATCTCCATGGAAACAACACATCCAAACAATAGGTCTACCCCCACAAGATTAGATTAGGGAAAAGAACATGACTTTTCTGGGGTTCATGACAGTTTCAAACGAGCACATTCTACCCTCTAAGTCTCAAAGAGACATATTCTTTCCATATAGAAAATGCATTCATTCCATTACAATATCACAAAATCCTTAAACCATTTCAGAAACAGTACAAATGCAACACGAAGTCAGAAACAGCATATAATCTCATCAAAGTTAGTTACAGGCATGGTCTGTTCTAAGGCGAACAATTCTGTTCTGGCTCTGGACCTGTAAAACTCAGAACAAGTTATTGCTTTCATTATACAAAGAATAAGCAGTCATAGGATACATGTTCCCATTGCCATAAGGAGAAATCAAAAGGAAAATAGGGGCCACCAGACCAAAACTGTTCCAAAAACCTTCGGGGCAATTTCCATTACATTTCAAAGTCTGAGGTCATTTATCAACAGGGCTTTAGAAAGTGGCAATCCTACCCTTTCCAACGGCCTACATAATGGCCCTGCTCTCTTCAAATGCTATGGTGAGGGTTACAATACTGGGAATTGTTGAGGGGATTACTTTTTTCTCATCTCCACTCTCTCCAAACCTTGGGGCAGCACCTGGGCTCTCTGCCATCTCTGGGGCATATACTCAATCCCCTCAGAACAATGGGACCATCTGCAGGCCACCCCAAGTACCTGGGTAACATGCTCCACCTCTCTGAGGCCTGGGACATTGAAGCTGTTCTGGAACAATGAGGTGGAAGGCCTACCCCCTGCTTCCAGGACACACTTACCCTCTCCACATGTGTGGGTATGTCTTCTCTCCTGGCCTAAGATTTCTTGGCTTCAGACCTTCGTCTCCATGGTTCTGACTTCAAAGTTCTTTTTTCTTCCACCTGTCCCTTTTCTGGCCCTTTTAGTCAAGAATGGCAGTGGTTCCATTTATATAGATCCCACAACTCTCTTGTTGCTTTTCTATGCAGTATACTGGGATCATACCCATCAGACTATAGAACTTTTCCACAAATCTTTCTTAATAACTCCATCTCCAGTCCTGGCTTTTTCTAAAGTGGCTGACTGGTTCCATGCTTGGTTAAGTTCTCATGAGGGGCACTATTTATTCTCTGGGGTCTCCCTTTTTGAAAGCCTAGGATTTTCCAGACCATTAATTTCTTTTTACCCAAGAGTTAAGTTTTCAGCTTATCTGTTTCCTGTAGCATTTTACTATAAGCTGCAAGGAGAAACCAGGCTGCATTTCCCACATTTAGTTTGGAAATCTCTTCTGCTACATTTTGAAGTTTATCACTCTCAAATTCTGCCTTCCATCCAGTACCAGCACTTAATTTTGCCAAGTTCTCTGCCACTTTGCAGTAACACATGCATCATTTCTGTCTAAGGTCTTATCCAAAGTATCTGGAGTCCACATCTCTAGCAGTCTCTTCAGAGTAATCTAGACTTTCTCTGTGAAGCGCCTCACAATTCTTCCAGAATCTTCCCCTTATCCATTTTTAAAAAGCCATTCTAACATGCTTGACATTTGTATACCACAACACTCTACTTCTCTGGTACCAAAATCTATTTTAGTTTGCTAATGCAGTGGAATGCAATATACCAAAAATAGGTTGCTTTTTATAAAAGGGGTATATTAAGTCACAAGTTTACAGTTCTAAGGCCATAAAAATGTCCAAAGTAAGTTATCCACAGAAAGATACCTTGACTCAAGAAAGACCTGTTGTGTCTGGAACACCTCTGTCAGCTGGGAATGCATAGCTGGCATCTGCTTGTCCTTTGGCTTCTGATTTCAAGCAGCTTCCCCAGGGGTGTTTTCTTTCTTCATCTCCAAATATCTGTGTGTTGGTCCTGAACTTTTTCCAAAATGGTTGCCTCTTAAAGGACTTCAGTAAGCGGATTAAGACCCACCTTGAATGGGTAAGAGATGCATCTCCATGGAAACCACCTAATCAAAGGTCCCACCCACAGTTGAGTGGGTCACATCTCCATGGAAACACACTCATCAGAAAGATCCCACCCAAACAATAGGTCTGACCCCACAAGGTGGAACTAGGAAAAAGAAGATGGCTTTTCTGGGGTACTTTACAGTTTCAGACTTGCACAGGCATTTATATTTTTCCTTGTTTTTTTTTTTTACCCTTTTGGTTATTCCTACAGAAAATCTTCATTCCTTCACACTACTCTAAGCCACTTTTCACCTGTCTGTCTTGTTCTGTTAGCCTGCAGAATTCCCTGTGGTGTTTCTGGTAGGACAGGTCTCTTTGACAGACTATCTCTATTTCTGTTTATCTGTAAATATTTTAAACTCTCCCTCATTTTTGAAGGAAATCTTGCTGGATAATGAATTTTTGGTTGGCTCTTTTCTCTTTTAGTACCTTAGATATATCATACCACTGCCTTCTCTCATATGGTTTCTGATGAGAAATTGAGACTTTGTCTTATTCTGGAGCCCTTGTCTGTGACAAATCACTTTTGTCTTGCTGCTTTCAGAATTCTCTGTCATTTGACATTCTGATTAGTATTTGACTCAGAGTAGGTCTTTTAGAATTTTTTCTAGGAGTACATTGCATTTTTTGGACCTGAATATTTATATCTTTCATGAGTTGGGAAATTTTTTACCATTATTTACTCAAATATTCTTTCTATCCTTTTGCCTTCTCTTCTACTTCTGCGTTGCCCACATGTATGTTCATGCTTCATGCTGTCATCCAAATTCCTGAGAGACCTTGCTTAATTTTTCCCATTCTTTTCTCTGTCTTCCTGTCTGTAAGATTTTGATTTTCCTCTTTTCTGGTTCACTGATTCTTCAGCCTACTCAAATCTTCTGTTGGATACATCTTATGTTCTTTTAGTTGCTCTAATTTCTTTTTATACTTTCATGTTCTTTTGTTCACGCTGATTGTTTACTTAGTAATATTTATCTCTTTTGCCATATTTTCCTTTATCTCCTTGTATTGATTTAGGAGATATGTTTGAGCATCTTTGATTAGTTGCTCTAAATTCTTTGTTTCCTCTTAAATTTTAATTTGTTCCTTTGACTGGACTATATATCCTGCTATTTCTAGCATGGTTAGTAATTTTTGCTGATATCTAGCATCTGATCTGATTGTCTTGACAGGTTTACTCAGAATCTTGGTTTCTCTCCCTTGCCTAAGGTTTTATTGTTGATGGGCTTTGTATTAAGGTTTTTTTTTGATGCTTGGTTCCATTTGTTCTAGACTTTTATAATAGCCTTTTTTAAGTAATCAGGTTTTTGTTAGCTCTTCATCTGTTTCTTGCCCTGGATATGCAGTAAAACTTTTAAGATTGCAATTTTCGTGCAGTTGTTCTACCTTTAAGAGAAAACTTTGCTCCTTCTGCTCTTTCTCTGGGAATCATGATACAGTCTGAGTGTTTTTGTTTTGTTTCTAAGATTTCAAACTCCTTTCATTGTCTCTAGCTGCCTTTGCCTGGAGAGCAAACTCTGGAAGGAGTGTCACCCTGGACAAGACTTTCCCACTGCAGTATTTTCCAGCTAAAACAGGACAAGGGACCCACACTGGGGGCACAGATCAGCTCCAAAGTACCCTGGAATCAGAAAGGCTGTCGAAAGCATCTTTAATGGCTTCCCAAAGCTGAGCTTTCCTGGCCTGCTTAGCAAATACAACCCTTCATCTTAGTGTTTCCCACAGCTCTGAGGGTGTACTGTATCTTTAAATCTCTACTCCCTCTGACCTTGATGGTGTGGTATTAATACAGTGGCTGCTGCTTCCTTTGTCACAGTAGGCAAGTTGAAATAGTAGCTCAGAACTGGGACCTGGCAGTCCGTTTTTGCTAATCAAAAGCCATAGTCAGTGATCTGCCATGCCCATCCCTGTTCTTGGAAAAGAGTATTTTTGTATCTCTTTCTATGTCCAGTGAGCTACAGAAGGACTGAATTCCAACCAAGACTGCCCTCTTCAAGAACGGAAGATGTACCAGCAGCTGCCACGTGGAGGGAGCAAGTCACTGTTCTCTACCATAGTTTATTAGCCTCTTCCATCCACTCTTCTGTGGATATTATATTGTAAAGTGTTCTTTCAGTGTCTAGAACCCTAGAACAGTTGTCTCAGATGTTCCTGCCTGTTTAATAGCCATTTTGGTGGAAATACTTTCCAGAGCTCCTTACCTCATGTTCTAGTTTGCTAGCTGCCCAAATGCATTCTCAGAAAATGGAATGGCTTTTAAAAAGGGGAATTTAATCAGATGCTAGTTTATAGTTCCAAGGCCAAGAAAATGTCCCAATTAAAACAAGTCTATAGAAATGTCCAATCTAAGGCATCGAGGGAAAGATACTTTGGTTCCAGAAAGCCAATGAAGTTCAGGGTTTCTTTCTCAAGTGAAAGGGCACATGGCGAACACAGTCAGAGCTTCTCTCTAATCTGGAAAGGCACATGGTGAACACAGTCAGGGTTCCTCTCTCATCTGAAATGGCACATGGTGAGCATGGCATCATCTGCTAGCTTCTTTTCCCGGCTTCCTGTTTCATGAAGCTCCCCTGGAGACATGTGCCTTCTTCATCTCCAGAGGTGGCTAGCTGGTAGACTCTGCTTCTGGTGGCTATGTCATTCTGTTCTGCTCTGAATCTCTTATTCTCCAAAATGTTTCCTCTTTTATAGGACTTCAGAAACTAATCAAGACCCACCCAAATGGGTGGAGACATGCCTCTACATAATCCAGCTTAACAATCAGTCTTGATTAAATCACACCTATAGGGAGGTGATCTAATTAGTTTCAAACATACAGTACTGAATAGGGATTAGAGGAGATGGCTGCCTTTATAAAATGAATTAGGATTAAAACATGGCTTTTCTAGGGAAGAAACATCATTTCAAACCAGCACATTCTACCCTCTAGACCCTAAAAAAGTCATGTTTTTCCCACATACAAAATACATTCATTCCATCACAGTATCAGAAAAGTTTAAAGCATTTCAGTAACAATTAAATGCAATACAAGGTTAAAAGCAATACAAAGTCTCATCAAAGTTAGGTACAAGCGTAGTCTTGCTCAGGCAAATTCTCCTCTGTCTCTGGACCTTTGAAAACTCATAACAAGTTGTTTTCTGCCAACATACAAAGGAGGAACAGTCATAGGATACATATACGCATTTCCATAGGGAGGAAAGAACACACGGGTCACTGGACCCATGCAGTTTCGAAAATGTGCAGGGCAAAGTCCATTAGATTTCAAAGTCTGAGAGTCATTAATCCTTGGGGTTTTAGAAAGTGGCAGTCCCACCCTTTCCAAGGGCCTACACAGAGGCCTACTGTCTCTCCGAATGCAACCTTGGGGGACATCGAGGGGGGCCACATTTTTCTTGGCTCCACCCTTTCTAAGCATTGGGGCCGCATCTGGGCTCTCTGCCTTCTCCAGGCACATGCTCAGCCCCTCCATGTAGTGGCAGCCAGGCTTTCCTCAAACCTCAAGGAATGTACTCCACCTTCTCCAAGGCCTGAGGCAGCATGACTCTTCCACTGCCACAAGGTGGAAGGCCCATTCTCTGCTTTGGGGGCAAACTCACCCCCTCCACAGGCTTGGGTAGGTTGACTCTCCTGGTCTGAGGCTTCAAAGCCTCCATGACTTTGCCTCTGAAGTTATTTTACCTTCACAGTGTCCCTTCTCTGAACCCCCCAGTTCACACTGGCAGCAGCTCTGTTTGTATAAGGTCCCACAGCACTCTCATTGGCTTTCTATGCAGTAGCCTTGAATCATGCCCATCAGACATAAGGAGTTTCCACAAATCCTTCCTGGATAAACTCCATGTCCGATCCTGGCTTTCTCTGGTTCCACATTTGACTATGGCCTCATGTGAGTCATTATTAGTCTTTGGGGTCTCCTTTCTGGAAGCCCAGAATTTTCCAGAGTATCAATTTCTAGTTTCTTTGTACCCAAGAGATCAGTTCTCAGCTTATCTCTTTCCTGTCGCACTTCACTATAAGCTGTGAAGAGACACCACAGTGCATTTTCGACATTTAATTTGGAGATCTCTTCTGATAAATATTGAAATTCATGACTTTTAAAAAATCTGCCTTCTAGCCAAGGCCACTAGTCAATTTTGCCAGATTAGCTGCCATTTTAAAACAAGGATAGCCTTCCTTCCAGTGTGCAAAAGTGCACTCCTCATTTCTGTGTAGAGCCTGGTCACAGAGGTATCTTTAGAATCTATACTTCTACCAGCAGTCTCTTCAAACATTCCAGGCCTTCTCTATCAAGTGCCTCAAAACTCCTCCAGATTATTCCCCTTATCCATTTAAAAAGCTGTTCCAACATGTTTGGTATTTGCAAACTGCAGCAGCACCCCACTCTCCGGTACTGAAATCTGTTCTAGTTTGCTAGCCATCGGAATGCAATATACCAGAAACAGAATGGCTTTTAAAAGGGAAATTTGACCAGATGCTAGTTTACAGTTCCAAGGCCAAGAAAATGTCCCAATTAAAACAAGTCTATAGAAATGTCCAATCTAAGGCATCCAGGGAAAGATACCTTGGTTCGAGAAGGCCGATAAATCAGGGTTTTTCTCTAAAGTGAGAAGGCACATGGTGAAAACAGTCAGAGTTTCTCTCTTCTGGAAAGGCCCATGGTGAACATGGTCAGGGTTCCTCTCTTATCTGGAAGCACACATGATGAGCACAGCATCATCTGCTTACTTCTTCTCCTGGCTTCCTGTTTCATGAAGCTCCCCGGGAAACATTTTCCTTCTTCATCTCCAAAAGTCACTGGCTGGTGGTCTCTGCTTTTCGTGGCTATGTTGTTCTGCTCTGCTCTCTCTGAATCACGCTCATTCTCCAAAATGTTTCCTCTTTTATAGCACTTCAGAAACTAATCAAGACCCACCCAAATGGGTGGAGACATGTCGTCACCTAATCCAGTTTAACAACCACTCTTGACTAAATCACATCTCCAGGGAGATGATCTAATTACAGATTCAAACACCTAGTATCGAATAGGGATTATTCTGCCTTTATGAAATGGGATTTTGATTAAAACATGGCTTTTCTAGGGTGTATACGTCCTTTCAAAGCAGCACACTCCACCATTTTCCTCAAAAATCCTAGTTTAAAATTTTTTAACCACAGATTTAAATTATTATCTTATTTTAAATCTAGGTGTAAGAAGGAAGAGTTGTAGGTAATCAGACCTCAGTCTTCAGAGTTGCCCAACTTAAAACTTTCAGTGGGTTGTACAAGTTCAAATTCATATAATGACATACCCAGAGACTACTGAAAACATAAAAATTGATTATATATAATATATACCTGCTTAAAAATATTTTTTCATTAGTTTTAGTTAAATTGTATATAATTTTTATATTTTAGACTCTAAGAAACTTGGAGATAGTTTTGATTACTTGTTGAAGAAAAAAAATTTCAAATAGTAAATGTCTTATTCAATATTGGTATTCATTGCTAATGATTGTGTTGTACATTCTTTTAGACTTCTGCTATATGCACATAAATATTAGTATGTGTCTGTTCTGAAGCTTCCATTTTTCACTTGGCAGTATCACAACTATCCTTCCATGTCAGTTTACAGCTTTACACCCTTTTTTTAACATCTATGTAATATCACATAGCCTGTATTTATAAAGTTAAATTGATGTAATTGTCCTATGAGGCAATAGTTAGATTAAAAACTCTATAAATATTGTCTTTCTATAAATACCTTTGAGTACTGATGAATAACATGGGATAAACTCTTTAGGTCACAGGGCATACTCATTTAAAAATGTAACTTCTGCAAAAGTCCCTTCACAAAGTTGCATTAAATTATAGTCAAGTGATAGAAGAAATTTTACAAAAAGTTTTACCTAAAAATTAAACTAGATAAACCACCTATATGTACCATATTAGATATATATAGATATTACATGCAAAATTTATTATTTAAAGTGAAAGGGCAAATGAGTGAAGGTAGTTAAATGACAAGAATTAATTTTTCAATTGGGATAGGAGGTTTATCTTCTAATGCTTATTAGTGTTCTGTAGGGAATTTGAAATGATAGTATGCACTCTCTTTTTTTTCTGTACATTCATGTAATCTTGTTACAAAAGCAAGATATTTTAAACACTTTAATAGAAAAACCAGCTATTGAAACCCATTAAAAAAATGATTACCTTCTCTGTAGAAACTTTGCTAACAGGTCACATTTATAAAGTTACTTAATGAATGCAGATCATTTGTGTTGCCAATGCTGTTTATGTAAACTAAGTGCTTTATTGATGATCTGTAAAAATATATTGCTCCTCTAGAGCTAGCTCATTGTTTTATATTATTTAAAATTATAGTTTATTGTATTGATACATATGACTGCATTTTATAACCCTAAAATTGCAGACTAGACATACCTATAATAATTTTTAAAATAAATTCAGGAAACGTCTGGTTATCTTCTCTTATTCTCATCAGTTTTAGGTTTGGAAATGAAATCCTTCTACTCTTATTATAGGGAAAAAAAGAAGAGAAATAGACATGTATTACATAACACATATTATAAACAGCTTTGGTAAGTTGAGATGTGTCCTCCCGATTTGGGTCTGTTCTAGTTTGCTAGCTGCCAGAATACAATATACCAGAAACAGAATGGCTTTTAAAAAGGAGAATTTAATAAGTTGCTAGTTTACAGTTCTAAGGCCGAGAAAATATCCCAATTAAAGCAAGTCTATAGAAATGTCCCATCAAGGCATCCAGGGAAAGATACCTTGGTTCAAGAAGGCCGACAACATTCAATGTTTCTCTCTCAGTTGGAAGGGCACATGGCGAACATGGCGCTGTCTGCTGGCTTTCTCATGGTTCTACCAAAAAAGGGACTCTCTCCAAAATGTTTCCTCTTTTAAACGATTCCAGTAAGCAATTCCACCTTCAGTGGGAGGAGACACACCTCCGTGGAAATCATCTAATCAAGATATCACCCACAATTAGGTGGGTCCCATCTTCATGGAAACAATCAATATGCTCCCACCCAGCAATATTGAATGAGGATTAAAGGGCATGACTTTTCTGGGGTCCACCACAGTTTCCACCACAGATTCAGACCAGCCCAGGGTCATTTCATTTTTCCTGGTCATCAAAGGTTCCTGTGAATTAAAGTATAAAATTATTTATTTTTAATGGTGACAAAGTACTGCAATAAAATATGAAAGTGATAGTTATTATAAATCTCTTTGCTTGGACATAATGTCTACATATCTAATCTGTATCAGAGAATATTACCCTAAGGTATCAAAAGTTTTCTTAGTGGTATGCATTGTGTATATTTTAATTCTTAATGTTAATTTTAGGTGTCAGTTAGAACTAACCTGAAAAATTCTTCCCACATCATGTGAGAAAATAATAAATAAGCATGCTCATCAAAAGTTAAAACTTGAAAGGTTTCTGATGTTAGATCTTTCATAACTTTATCTAGTTCATTTCCACTAATATCTATATAAAGCATTCCTTAAAACTTAACTTTTGATATAAGACTAATCAAATCCAACTCAGGAAATTTCAGTTCAATTATTATTGTTTTGGGAGGGGAAATGTGAATAAACATTTAATATTATTGGCTTTATTTAGAGACAGCACCAACTTTCCAGAGCCTGGTCAAATTCAGTTTGCCAGTTGTGCATCATTCCTGCTTTTCTAAGATGTTTGAATTTAAATTAGTGTATTGTTAGCTTATTGACTATGCAGGGTGCTGTTTTGCGGCAATTGAAAATACCACACACATATACTATGCAGCAATTTCTGTAGAAGCACGTTGCACAGTACGTGATAAGAACTACAAAACTATTTGCTACATTATTTTGTTATTTTGTATTTGTTGATTCACAAGTTCGTTAATTTCCTTTCTCTAGACAATATGTTTGTATAGAACTTGAAGCTGTTATATGAAAATGATTTTTTAAACGTTTTGTTGAATTTTGTGCTTAACTAAACAGTCACCAAAGTGTGGAGGGCCAGAGATTATAGTTGTACTTATTTTAAAATATGAGTCACACCAATGAGACATTTATAATTCTTTAAAGGGTAGTTATTTAAATAGATTTTAGGGTGGTGCAGCAGTGGCTCAGTGGCAGAATTCTCACCTCCATGCCAGAGACCTGGGTTCGATTCCCGGATTCTGCCCATGTGGAAAATTAAAAAAAGAAAAAAGATTTTAACCATAACCGCCACAAATATAAACTTTATATTTATTAATGATAGATCATTTTCTTAAATTAGTGTAAATACCAGCAGGAAAATCAAATTTAAAAATATCAGAATTATATTTCTAGTTTTTAGCATGAGAGTTGTGATCATTTTATGCCATAAAAATATTTCTTTTGAAGTACTGCATCTTCCACGCTACTTTGTTAGAGGGTTTTTAATGGTATGGTTGATTACATTATATAAAAGAAACCATTTGTGGTAATACTATTGATGCAATTTTGAAGAAGCCAGAAGACCTAGCCAGAAGCCATGATTTCAACCAATGTCTTTCTTTTTGGGTTTGAAATTATAGTGAAAGGAATTAAAGGAAGGATGGGTTTTAGAAGACTTTACTCTTTCCTGATTATGTGTTTATTATCCCACTCTTGGAATTTTTTAAATATTTGGAAAATTTTTAGGAAGAAGTCGAGTAACTAAATTGTGTACCAGATCAACTGTTTGTGACATCAGCATTGTGATGATGAATATAAAAATTCCAGTACCAGTATACTGTGCATAAAGTTGCAGTAGAGAAAACAGGGTTTATGTTATTTTATTTTCTTTCAGCATTGGTTTACCGAACTACCACCCGTGCTAACATTTGAATTGTCAAGATTTGAATTTAATCAGGCTTTGGGAAGACCAGAAAAAATCCATAACAAGTTAGAATTTCCCCAAGTTTTATATCTGGACAGGTATGATTTACTATACTACATGACTTAGTTTTGAAACAGTTTAGTAACAAAATGAAGTCTTATGTTTAGAGGAAAATTGTGCTGAATGTTCTTAGAATTAATCTTCACTTTTTATATAACATAACTAATATTATTTGTCAAGGAAAATGGAGGTCTCTTTATGTTAGAAAAATAGATACTGCAGATAGTGCTTGCTATAAGGAAGTAAATGACTATTTCTGTAATCTTAAAATTTGGTCAGAATTTTTAAAAAATACTATTTTGTATTATTTAACATTCTGTTACAAAATTTTGATTGATCGTCTGTGGTAATGGCTAGACTTAATATTGTATCCACTTCTAAAATATTTGGAAATGCTAGTGATTGTTGTTCTTATTTTTCCTGTCAGATACATGCACAGAAACAGAGAAATAACAAGGATTAAGAGAGAAGAGATCAAGAGACTGAAAGATTACCTCACAGTATTGCAGCAAAGACTAGAGAGGTATTTTGTCACTTGCAAAATTATAAAATAATTTGTTTTGGGTGACTCATAATTCTAGGAGTAGATTATCAATCTAGATCAATATTTTGCTTTAATTGTTTAGTTTTGAGTTTTGTTAGAAACAAAAAAATCTATATATGCATTGGAAGATTGTTTTAGTATAAAATTAATATTCTTGTTTTCAACAGGTAATGTTCATGGTGCTGGAAACAGATATAAAATTAAATTAAATATTGAGATCTCTTTTGCATAAGGCTAAATAGTACTCTCAAGATTTCCATTAAACAGATGGCTTTTCTCCTTAATATAGAGGATATAACTCCTCATATTTCTACCAGGGCCTTACAGGAGCTTTATAAAACAGGGGAGCAGGCGAAGTATAAGACAGTGAGAGGGGGGAACCTGGAGAGTGTTGTGTGTGTAGAGCGGGTGACTGCCATCCAGCACCGGTGGGGTGATACAATACATGTATGTGATTTCTCTCTTGTCTAGAGCTTCTGATTGTTTCCAAAAGAAGCCAGAATCCAAATTGTCATATATTCTGCACATCATACAACAAAAGGGTACAGTCTGAAATATGACCTGAGAGATCTCAGTTTGTAACCTCTGATCTAATACTATATTCCATATTTTGATAACAATTTGAAAATTAATAACAGAGCTTTTTGTTCAAAACATGTAATTTCAAAAATTTTTATACTTTAAAGTATTGGTTTTCATGTTGAGAAATAATCAGAGGTAACAGTTGATTCATCTTGATAATAAGATGAGATGACAGATCTAAAAATATAGTCTTAGGATATGGTACTGTCAGTTTTATCTTCCTATTAAGTTTCAATTTATAGCAGCATTTAAAAATTGTAACAGTATATACACACATTCAATCTCAGTCACCTTTGGTTTCTTCCTTTGTAGAACACATATTTCTTGAATGTATATTCAGTTCTACCTTTTCTACTGAAAGCAAAATCATATTCATTGTTGAGAAGGATTTATTAAGTATTTTCACAATGGGATTTTTGACAATTATTGAAAAAAATTGGACAAATGTGCTGTATATACAAATAAAAGCATTCATACATTTTATGGTTAACAGATATTTAAGCTATGGTTCGGGTCCCAAACGATTCCCCTTGGTAGATGTTCTTCAGTATGCATTGGAATTTGCCTCAAGTAAACCTGTTTGCACTTCTCCTATTGATGATATTGACGCTAGTTCCCCACCTAGTGGTTCCATACCATCACAGACATTACCAAGGTAAAAAGTTTTCTTGATGCAAGTGACAGTTACATTACCTGTTTTACATAATAATTTAATTGATGCTTTAAAGAATGTTTTATAATGCATGTTGGGATTTATTTTAATGAACTCTTTAAAAAAAGTTTTGCTTACTTTTTTTTTTGACTGTCTTCTGGGCATTTACTTAACTCATTATTTTAATAGTCTTTATGGTTGTTGTTTGAAATTTTCATCATATTTCCTTTGTTCAGAACTATACCTATTTTTTTTTTTTTTTTTTTTTTAAAGAGAGAGGGAGGAAAGGAAGGAAAGACAGAGAAGGAAGGAAGGATGGAAGGAAGGAAGGGAGGAAGAAAGGGAAACATTTTTAAACATTTTCTTGTTTTATTATATTTTGTTTGTTTGTTTGTTTTTTACATGGGCTGGGGCCGGGAATCGAACCGGGGTCCTCCGGCACGGCAGGCAAGCACTCTTGCCCGCTGAGCCACCGCGGCCCGCCCTATTTTGAGGGGTATGTAGCTGTATAAATTTCAACCTTTTATGACTCATAAAAATAATATTAAATTAAAATTTATTTTTATAATGTAAGCTGGTAAGTATTAGCAAAAGAAGATCTTTATAATGTCAGTATACATGGATTTGGTTCTTAAAATTATGTATAAATAATTAAGCCATTTCTACTGTAAAGCCACAATTTCATCCTCATAATAATGTATATTATGAATCTTATTAGGATATTAGGTTGAGCCACATATTTCTTTTTAATGTATTTTCCTTTTAAAGTTGTAAGCTAGTTTAATGCTATTTAGCCAGTCCTTATCCAGAATTTAAGTGTGGAAAGTTCAATAATAAATATTGTATGCTTCAAAAATGCAGCACAACAGAGCAACAGAGCGCACCTTCTTCAGAATTTCCTAGCACATCACCTGCAGCAATTGCTGCCGTTTCATCGAGATCTGTAATACATAAACCATTCACGCAATCCCGGATACCTCCAGATTTGCCCATGCATCCAGCACCAAGGCACATAACTGAAGAAGAACTTACTGTGCTAGAAAGCTGTTTGCATCGCTGGAGAACAGAAATAGAAAATGACACCAGAGGTAAGAAGTTTCTGACAGCATAGCTACTATCACCTCAAATGGAAATGCCAAATATTTTTAAAATTGAGAAGGAAAGTATCCTTTGATTTTATAGTTAAATGTTACAAATTTTTTTTTCCTAGAAAGGCCTTTATATAATCTACTTGGACTCCTGATTTTTCTGATCTTAATATCAGATCAGAGGGGATGAAAGATTTTCCCAGGATCACTTAGCTGATTAATGACATAGCAGGTGATCTGACTTTCTAGGTTAGTGCTCTAAATTTATACCAAACTGGTCTTCACAGCTACACCATTAGTGAAACATCATACAAGCATCATAGTTTGTTCATATTTTGTACTTCCCCTGACATTTGCACAGTAAAGCTCAATGGTAAAACTTTTCTTTTTCTTAAGAATTAAAAATGTGGATCTCTAACAGAAATTTTCAGATATCATGTAATATGATATATAAGCCCAATGCCATTCTATAGTAGAGTTTTGTTTGTTAAGTTTATTTTTTGGTGCATGGTCTGGGAATCTAAGCCGGCTTTCCTGCATGGAAGTCTGTAATAGAGTTATGAATGGCATGCAGTAAAATAAGAAAATTAAGAACAGTGCTTGTGTGTTGTGTATATAAGTGTGCTGGTGTTTTTTCTATCTATCCTTGCGTGGAAGGAACTCTCTTCTTTATTCTGAAGTCATTTCCTTTAAAAAAAAAAGATGAAGTAATATCACCATTTCATGGTAACTTTAATTATATTCCTTCCTTATCAGAATGCAATTCCCTTTTCTCTCCCTCAAATTTTATCTTGATTTTTGTTATCTATGAAAAAAGAAAACATTGAGGGTCTATTGTTCTATACTACAAAATTAGTTTTGTATTTTAGATGACCACCTTGACTTCTGATAGATAATCAACAGTAAAGAGCAGTTCTAATTTAATAGGGACTAATAGGGTATAATGGTGACTATGTAACGATTAACATTAGTAACTGTAAAGATTTTCCTTAGTATTTTTCATATACAAAGGAAGTTTTATTATTTGAATTCATTCAGCAATATTAATTAAGCACACTGTGTTTATTGAATACTGTTCCAAGTTTTGGATTATTTTCTACTGGGGAAGGCAGATTGTGTTTGTTTTTATAAGCTTACATTCGAAAGGGTAGAAACTAGGAAGCCTGTCTTTCCTATGTTGGAAAATCACTGTCTTTTGAAATGATACTCAATGCAATTGTTTTCCCTTTACAGTGTTATGACAGTTGTGTTGGGGGGTGAGGGGTTAAAAAATAATTTATTTTGTAAAATACAGTATCAAAAGTTTGTGGATTTAAAAAAAAAATAAATTACGGAAGAGTCTTTTTAAAAATATGCTCTCAGGCCGTGAATTCCAGTACTTTGTTGAATAAGAGAAGTGGTGAAATTAAATATAATCCATCTCACTTAAAACCAGAGTCCTTTTGTAGAAGCGTATAGAGTCTGCAAGTTCATCCATCTTGCAGGAGGAAAAGGTTGAGAATCACTAGTATATGTTATTTCTTGGTTTTCTTTTTTCTAAATTATACTTTTTAAAGAACAGCTGATAAATAAGAATTTGCCATATTTTTAAAGATTCTTAAATAAGAAGACTCACTTCCTCCATTAGTATAATTGAATCAAATATCTGTTCCCCCCCATTAGGAAATAGTTTTAAAACTGATGTGTCCTGATTTTGCCCTTTTCTCAGTGTGATTTACCGTGTAATAGATAACTATTTAAACATTCTTTTCCTCTACTTGATTTTTAAAAATTTATGCTCAAATATATGTTTTTATTTTTTAAGCTATTGTATAGTATTCCAAAGTATTGGGTGTATTGTAATATTAAGTAATTTCTGTATTTGTCGTCAATGCAAATAGCGCTGGCCTTCTATCTTCATGTTTATATACTTCTGTGAGTATAAAAAAAGTTCCTTTTTTACTGTAAAATATGTAGATTTTAAATTTTAACTCCTTTTGTCAAATCGCCCCCCCCCCAAAGACATTTGAACCAATTTACATATCTACCAGTTGTGTTTGAGAGAGCCTGACTCCCAATATCCTTCCCAGCCCTGGAAACTTTTAATCTGTGGCAGCCTAGCATAGTTGGAAAAAAATGGTGTTTCATTGTCTTAATTTTAATTTCCTTAATTATGAATGAAATAGAGCATTTATATTTTTGTGTAAATTTCTTGTTTTTGACATTTGCCTATTTTTATATTGTCATTTGTCTTTTCCTTATTGCTTGTTAGAAATGTTTAATGTGTTATGGATATTAACCCTTTGCCTGTAGTATATGCTACCGATACTATTTTCCCAGTTTGTCATTTGCTATTTCATTTTCTGTTGGTTTGGGCAGGTTTGTTTTGTTTTTATAATGTAGATTTTCTTACGGCTTGTGGGGGTCTTATCTTTTTGTTCTTGATTACTGGATTTTCTATCATGTTTAGAAAGATATTTCCTTACTCTATGATTGCTAATATTTCTTGTAGTTCTTTGGCAGTTTCTTCCTGATTCTTTTTAACAACTCCAAAGTGTGACATGACTATAATATAATTTAATCGTTTCCTTGTGCACAGATTTTCCAGTTGTCTCTAGTTTTTAATCATTATGAAAGATATAGGTGTTGATCCCTGTTTCTGAGTAATTGTAAATGGATGACTGAAGTAGAAATACTAGATAATGGGATTCCCATAATTTTATTTTAGTTGTGATTGTAGTGGATTTTTATTCAATTACATATAGGTACATGATCTGTGGTGAAGTTGTTTTATTTCATTCTAAAGTTCTGTTTTTATATCGGTATATAAGGGGGTCTAGCTTTAGTTTTCATTGAAACCTTGCTTTATAGATTTAACAAAGTTAAATTTTATTAGCTCTATGCATTTTCTAGGTGATTTATATTTTGTTTTAGTTTTTAATTATGCATTTCTGCAGCATCTTTTATTAAGGATAACCATATTTCATTTTATACAAACTCCAAATAGTAATGTTTTCAGTAACAGTTGTAGGAAATTTTCCTTATTCCTCTATCATGTTGATAAGAGAATATTTAGTAACTACCTTCTAAGTCTTGGTTAGAAATATACTTGATGTTAACCTTTAAATGTTAATCTTTAATGATACCTTATATTTTTAGATTTGCAGGAAAGCATATCCAGAATCCATCGAACAATTGAACTAATGTACTCTGACAAATCTATGATTCAAGTAAGTGATATTTTGAGCTAGTAAGCATTACCAAAACTATTCATATATATTTTCATTTATCTTTCTATTATTTATCTGAATCTAATTCCAATTCTCTCTAATGTGTTTTGTTATAAAGTTGCTGAACTTCAAGCTTCCACTTAATATTTCCCCCATTCAGTTGTGTTCTCAATATTTGTGTGTACCATTCTTCTTATTATTTTACAGTAAAATTTATCCAAAATTTGTGAGAGACCTTAATAATTAAAAATTCCTATGTGAGAAAATAAATAGTTATTTAAAGATATTAAAAAGATTATGGGAGAAAAGTCTAAGGATAAATTACATTTTAACTTCTGGTGTACATTATAAAAGCCATTTTGTTAAACCCAGGCAATTAATTATAATTGTGAAGGTTAATAAAAATCATGTGCTGTTCATAAAACTGTTCATTGTAACTTTTTTATTGGAAGAGCCTAAGTTGGTCAACAACTGCATACACACTAAATACATTTTCATGGTTTCAAAAATCATCCTCTTATCTATGTACCTATCTGCCTTATCTTCAGCTTACTTAACTTCCATCTTTATTTCTTTTTATTTTGTGAAATAATTTTTGCAAAATGTTCATCCCAGCCAATTTTCTGTTTGCTTTTTTTTTTTTAAAGAAAACTCTAGTGTTGTTCTCCAAATGGTTAGTTTGGGTTCATAGAATGTGATGTAACAGACTGTGTAATTGCAGTTTAACTCTTTTGTTTTCACCTTTAGGTTCCTTATCGCTTACATGCTGTTTTAGTTCATGAAGGCCAAGCTAATGCAGGGCACTACTGGGCATACATTTTTGATCATCATGAAAACAGGTGGATGAAGTACAATGATATTGCTGTGACAAAATCATCATGGGAAGAGCTAATGAGGGACTCTTTTGGTGGTTATAGAAATGCCAGTGCATATTGTTTAATGTACATAAATGATAAAGCACAATTCTTAATACAAGGTAAGAGTATGTAATACATAAGGTGTGTGTGTATTTTTAAATAAGCCCTCTTATGTGACTGATCTGTGCTGTGGTTAGTTAGGTGTAACTCACTCAGAGAGTGAGGGATATGATTAGGAAATGCTATTGGATTGTTGTAAGTGGAAAAGCTGAAATTGAGGGGTAAAGTGATTAGGGGCAAGAACTGGCATATATTTTGTACTCAACCTTAACTATTAGATATATACCTGACATTGTTTCTCCTTCTGTAAACGCCTTAATGGCTACACACACATTTTGGCTCATTTTTAAGTTCCTTAGCCTGGAATAAAATACCTCCAATTTCTGGCCTCTGTATTTTCCATCTTTCCTCTTCACCATTTTCCATTCTGTACTTTGTATACCACACTGATGTGTGAACTACTTGCTCTGTTTGCTCAAACCATATCATTTTGCCTGTTTATATCTATGTATGCTTATGCTTTTATGTGCCACTAATGTTTTTATTTTTTTGTTCTTTTGGCTAATTCTTGCTGATCTGTAGACACAATTCAGGTGTTATCTACTCTGCAAAGTTTTTCTTGTTCTACCAGAAAATGTCTCTCCTCATACTCTCATAGCATATCCCAATAGTACATTTATTTTTTATGTATTTTTTTGCATGGGCAGGCACCAGGAATCGAACCCGGGTCTCTGGCATGGCAGGCAAGAACTCTGCCTGCTGAGCTACCATGGCCCGCCCTGCATTTATTTTTTTATTTTTATTGTTATTGAGAACTCTGCCTGCTGAGCCACCTTGGCCTGCCCCCTGCATTTATTTTTGTGTGTTGAAATTTTGAGTTGACTTGTCTTTCCCGCTTCATGTTGATCTGCTCAAAGCCAAGAACTATGTCGTACTATATCTTTAATCATTTCATTTATGATATTCTAATATAGGAATGCAGATAGAAAGCACTTAGTGAAAATTTCTACAAATTGATAGAATCTACTTTCCTCTTAAATTCATAGGAGACCTAGCTGGCTAGTCCACTTATGATTGAAAGTTTTTTTTTTAATAGGTGGTAGAGATTGAGTAATCTTTAAATACTAGTTTCTCAAATTCTGAACAATATCTTAGATTAGTTTTCAGTAACTGTATTTTTATTTTATGACACTATTTAACTGTTATCAGATTATTTGTTCTCATTTTAAGAAAATTTCCATTCGTGAATATTCAAACATTTGGTATTTTCTTATAATAATAAAAGTAATACCATATTAATATTTGAGTAGCAGAAATTTTGGCTTTATTTCATATGTCTCATTTCTATTATTCAGATTTTTAAAAAATGTAAAAGTTGAGAACATTGCCTGTAAGGGATTATCAGTGTTTTTCTGAGTGTTGAGTTTTCTTTTAGTTCTTAGGTAATATTCTGCTAAATGGAAATAATTCATAGTTTCAATCTATTTTTGAGTGTATTCATCTTAAGCTTTGCGTTTTTCCTTTAATTCTTGGTTTTATATTAGTTTTTGAAATATGATTTACAGAGGAGTTTAATAAAGAGACTGGGCAGGCCCTTGTTGGAATAGAAACGTTACCACCAGATTTAAGAGACTTTGTGGAGGAAGACAATCAACGGTTTGAAAAAGAGCTAGAAGAATGGGATGCACAGCTCGCCCAGAAAGCTTTGCAGGAAAAGCTTTTAGCATCACAGAAACTGAGGAACTCAGAATCTTCTGTTACAGCAGGTTAGTGCATTTTTATTAGATTATATTATCGCTATTAATATTTTTCTATGTATTATTTTATTATAAAAATAAGATATGCGCATTGAGAAAATTTCAGACATCATAAAGCATGAAGAAGGCAGTAAAAATCATCTGAAATTCCATCACTCTGAGATAACCCCATGTAACAATTTAGTTTACCCCTTTGCTGGATATCAATTCTTTTTTTACACATGCCTTTATCAATCTTGATAGATTGACGAGATCATTCTTTTGTCTTTCCCCTCTAACTCTCCTGCCTAGTTTAAGTGCCCTTGACCCTTCTTGGCAAGAAGCAATCAACCTAAGCTAATTCACTAAAGCTCTGAAGAGAATGAGCTCTAATAATTTCATATTTGAGCAAAATACAATACTACTGTACCTATATATATTTTGTGTAATGCTGCAATACCACCATTAGTACAGATTTTTTTCAAAATTCTTAAAATTAAAAACAGAATTGGCTAAAATTAAATTTGCAATATAGTCCAAGCACAGATGTATACACACACATAGAGCAAGTAAATAAATATTTCTAAAAATGTAACTACTAAAAATTTCCTACAATAAATTATTATTAGCTGATGAAATCAATAAAATGTTCAGAACTAAATACTATATGAAAATGGGAAACTTCTATCAAAGTTGAAAATAAAATATCCTTTGATCTTTTCTTAAATATTAATTTCATTATCACTGAGTTGCAAGTATATTTTAGGGTGACATTTCCTGCTGCAAAAAATAAAAAAGGTTTTCTGCACTATTTGGGAAAATGAGAAGAAATCAGTTAAACTAGGATATTTCTACAAGCTTGTTTATCTTTTTTTTTTTAATAACTTTGAGTGGGTCTTTTTGAATAATTTTTTTCAAGGTCTGCAGTGCTTTGTTTTTATTTTTTAAGAAAGCATTTTAGGGTTTTGTTTAATTTCATTTTGTACAGACAGAGATTCCCATGCAGCATTACTTAGGGTGGGTTTCCAGTATTATTATTTGAACTTTTGAATTTTTCTTAGAATAGAAGATTTGTAATTGTACATTATGTTACGCTGACTTATACAGGTATGCATAGTTCTGCCGAGAACTGTAGTTTGTTTTCAAATAAATTGGATTGTTAATGTTATTGAATTGTTGAGTTAATTTAAGTATAGGATTTTTTAAAAGACCAAGACAATGGTCTTATGACAACAAAGATACCAACATCTCGATACGTTAAAGTAGTCAGTGTACCTGAATATTATAAACCACCATTGTAGTCTCTAGTGGACTCTACCATTTATTCAACTCATATCACAGTATAGTAACTTTATTTTAGTTCCTTTCATTTTTGAGCCAATTCCAATCCTTTGTGATTTCATTCTCTGTGGTGTTCTATATGAATCCTTTGTGACCACTCCCCAGAAACCCGCCAAAGAAGAAGGTGCTGTGCTATACTTCCCTTAACTCTTACATATTCTATTTGCATGTTTTTAGTCTTATCCTGTTATTAATGGAAGGGAAGGGTTACCCAAGACTCAGGTGAATACTTCATTCATTTGTTAAGCTCCAGCTGTGTTCTTGGCTCTCCTATATTTTGTGGTACCAAAATGTTAAACTCTTTGCCATCCCTTCCCCTTTTATCTTTGCTATTTCCTTAACTCTCTCCAAATTTACAGACCTAGCACATTTATTTCTACTAACTCAAACTGGTGCATATTCCCCACTAATATTCCTATTTGATGAAGACTAGCCAACATTGTCCTACCTTTTACATTTATCATCTTTTCCTCTCTCTCTATAAACCGGCCAGCTCTATATGCTCCACACCGTTTTGTCTATATGCTGTTTTACAGCTTTAAAAAATTGAGTAGTGGATAGCAGGCATGTATTTGCATGTCTCTATTTTTAATATTTTAAAGTAATATTGAAAAAAATGTAGATAAGTTTCTGAGAGGAGCCAGAATAACTAAAAGTAAAAGATGAAGTGAAGGAAATAGTCAGTTCATATGTAAGTTTTATAGTAATGGTTTTCCAGATTGGGTTTTTAGAAAGCAGTAGCAATACTGCCTTAACCATTATGTCCTCTATTGAATTTATGGTAATGTGTGCTTTGTTTGAGATAGTAGAAACTAAATGTGCTAAATCTGTAAATTTGGAAAGTGAGGCTGATTGCTTAGAAGATTGATTTCTATTGCTATATATTATCTTTTATATCATGCTAAGAAATCCATCCTTTGTTGCAGGAAAGTTTAAAATATCACAATTGAATAAGGGAGATGGCTAATGTTCATGGAACCACTTACCCTTTCATTAGTAGACAAATTTTATTTTAATGCCTATGCTCTCTTTTTTCCATTTCTTTTCATAGTTTTCAAAGTAAGTTAATTTATCTAATTTGATACAGTAATTTCAGGATCTCAAAAAGAACCCGTGTTTATATCTCTTAGGTACACACAAAGATTTTGAGTGAGGAGTAAAAATAATAGATGGTCTTAAAATCCATCAGAGTGATTTTTCTTCCATCCTGCATATCTTTTCAATAAGGCTTTAATACAAGAACTATTAAAATACAATTTCTTCTAATTGTATTCCAAATAAGAATATTAAGGTGCATCAGTTTTCCGTTACAATCCACTGGCTTACTGAAACTGAAATAAGTAGTAAGTAATGAAAAATTATCATTTAGTCCCTCTTATGCTACCTCCCTAAACCTGCTTTCTGCAAAGAAGAACTTAAACACATCTGTTTAGATTTCTAGCCACAGTTCTTTACTAAGAATGTGCACATCAGAATTTCCAGAGGATGGTTTCCCAAGAACAAATGCACACCCTTCCTGAGGTGCGTGTGCCTTTCTGAGGCCTACTGGATTAGAATCTTTTGAAGAAGCATCCATACTATGTATTTTTTAGAAGATCTTCAAATGTTTCTGAGGTCTGCCTCTAGTTAAGGAGCATGGCTTTAGGCTGTGCTTATAAAACTGGGATTCTGAAGGAAAATGGAGTTCTGCTTGAGTTATTACTATTTTTTTAACATGGACAGGCACCGGGAATCAAACCGTGACCTGCCCTGCTTGAGTTATTTTATTTCTTTTACTCCCATCTTATTCAAAAATTATTTGAGGTCTTTAACAACACCATATATAGCACAACAACATTAAAAAATTATGCAAAAATAAAGATAGAAAATGTAAGGTAGAAGTTAAGATTAGTATGAAATTCATTCCATAAGATGTCACAAATTTTGCTTTGAGATGGGATGGCGATTTGACTCTGGGACTTCTTCCTTACAAATCCTCTCTGCAAGTCAATAAATAAGCTGATATTCCAGGAAAGTATAGTTGATTCCTGAGAGTAAGACCTGGTAGAATATACTACACCTTCTCTAGTTCTTTGAAAGCATGGACTGGTCAGTATTCTTATTTATATCCTCAGCATCTAGTGTAATAAATGACATTATTTAGGGAAGTGGACTAAAATGGTATGGTGCAGATGTAGCTATCTGTTCTGGATAAATTTTAGGTTTAACTTTGGTTCCTGAACTTCTCCCCTCCATACCAAGATTCTGTTTGGGGTGGAGCCCAGAAATAAGAAGTTTTAAAAGCTCCACTAGTCATTCTATATAGCCAGTAGCATGGCTCTATAGGTTATTTTTGGATTAACCTTTGATTTTGAATACATTTCTAGAAATGAATGGACTGTATATATGTTTCAAGCAATCCTCTTTAAATATTCCTCTAAATGTGACCATAATAAGTATGACTTATAAGTCAAGTAGTAAATACTTGTAAAAATATTTGAGATGTACTTTTTTTAAATAGCTGATTCAGAGCAGATCTTGGGCTTTACCAGAAAGCTAATTAGTGGTCAAGTTGACCCCCTCTTAAAATGCTGAAGATCATAACCAAGAAATATGCATAAACAAAAGCCTCTCCCTCCCACCCCGTACTTATACATAAAGGTAGACCAACAAAGGAGGCTCAGAAAAAATTCTGGGTCTTCTGTAATAGCCAAATCGTTGATTGAAGCTCCTATATTCTGCAACATAAAGCACATCTAGAAGTGGGGGATAACCATTAGAAAATCTCAGTAAAGCAGCCATAAAACAAATAATTTGGAAGCTACTTTAGATACACCTGTAACAGAATTGTCATTTGCTGTAAACTGAGTACATTTAGGCATTTGTAGTGCAGGTAGGAAACCAAGGAAAATTTCTAGGATAAAATAAGAGTAACAAGTGCTACTAAAGTAATTACCGGCTGTCTTCTAATTAATCACTTGAACAATATATTAAACTGAGCGGCTTGTTATTATATAAAGCTGATTAAGTCATGAATTAGAAAACATCGTGGTCTCTATTTATTGAGTTCTTACCATTTACACAGGTCAGCAGTAATGAGGGTTTTGTGGGGTTTCAGGGTGAGCAAAAATCATTATGTGTTATTTACACAGCGAAAGTCAAACATTTTTGTCCTGATATTTTAATAAAGAAATGGAAATTGCCTGTATGTAGGTTATTCATTGTATGAGCCAACCATACAGAACACAGTATAGCAAGTAAAAATTATATTGTTCTGACAAATATTTGTTTTACTAAGTTTTTAAGCAGTATATTTAGGATAATCCTCTTTTTGTTTAAGATAAAGTATTGGTATGGAGGGGTGCAAGTGTAGCTCAGTCGTAGAATAATTGCCCGTCATGAAGAAAACCCAGGTTTGATTCCTGGTCCATGTACTTCCCAAAAAACAAACAAACAAAATTCAGCAAAATGGTGCTGCAATAACAGGATATTCACATGCAAAAATAATGGACCGTGACACCATCATACAGCATACAAAATAAATAAATATTTTAAATATTTGTATAGGAGTATATTTGTCTGGGAGTATACAATACTAAAAATTAATAGTTCTTATTTTTGGATAGGAGAAAGAGCTTTTCATTTTCCTTATTTTGCATACAAGTGTTCTAGTACTTTCTTGGTTTGGCAAAATCAACCCAAAACCTCTTTTCTTTTTTATGAGGATACTTTGGAATGATTCCTACTTTATTTTAAGACTAATTCCTTATCAGTGCCCTATGTTTCATCTAAACCAAATTGCTTCCCTTCTTTATTCCATATAGGGAGCTTTCTATCCTCATGACATTGTTCATGAAGTATCCTTCATTTAAAAAATGTCCATTCTTGAAATTTTTATCTGTTCTTTAACACCTTCCTCATTTTCAAACTCTACAAATTTGTCTCATATCACCCTTGTAGCAACCATTACCTTTTCCTCTGAATCTCAATTTATTTTCACTACTGCATCCATCATGTCCCTCTTTATGTTGTACATGTAGTTTGGTTTGCCTGCCAATATAGAGGCTTATCGATGGCAGGGATTTTTTTAGTTGTTTATGTCCCTACAGAGCCTTTGCATATGCTTTTCCTTCTGCCTGGAACATTCTCCTTTCTCTTCTCTAAAATAATCCTCTCTACAAATCCTTTAAGACTCAGTTCAATTGGCATTTCTTCTAGAAAATCTTTTTAACATGCAACATCTTCCCAAGTATGTGTTGGTTTCACAGAGCTTCCGCAGAATCTTCTACATAACTTTGTTGCATTTAGCACATTGATTTTAATTGAGTGCAAGTTTATCTGATTTTATTGAGTGAAATATTTTAATTTTTTATAACCTTTTTAATACATAGCACAGTACTGATAATGGCACAATCTCAATAAAAATGTGAATACAATTTGGGTTTTTGCTTCCAATCTCCCAAGGTCTCAGATCATTATAGGTTCATACTCTGACTGCAACTCCACTCACACGAGCTCCATGGTAGGTATATGCACAAGGAAAACTCTAGAGAAATGATACTTAGGCAAAACTCCTTTATTTTTTATAAGGTTTTTGACTCAAACTCTATGTGTAAGGAAGTCTTGGGCCTGGTGTATTTAAAGTGGATTTAACTATGTTGATAAGCTAAAAATTCTTTTGATGCTCAGGATTTATTTTTATTTTACATAGACGTTCCAGGTTTTGGTGGTTTAGACCAGTGCAGACCAGATGAATTTCTTGGCCCTCATTGCATTAGGCTTGCATCCTAATATTAATATTTGATACTTTATATATTTTGGTGAGAGGGAGACAAAAAAGGACAAACTCAGGCTAAAACAATCAGCAAGAAGGTTTTTTCTAGTAACCCCTTAACTGCCAGTAATCCTAAAACCTTCCAGAAGCAAAAAACCTCCTTGGCTGGAGGTAGCCCAAGATTTTCTTTACCTATTCATCATTCAGGGACACTGAAAGAACATTGCAGTTCAAAGTCAGGAAATGTAGAAGTGAGGACATTTAACTTCTTTTAAATCTTTCCTTGCCACACCCATTTTAGCTTTTTCTCCTCTAGTTTTCTTTATTAAATGAAATTTTACCTCAGTCATCCTAGTTACTCATGCCAGAAACTTGGAGTCATATTTCACATCATCTCCAAGCCCTTATATCTACAATATACCTTGAATCTAGCCACTTCTCTCTATCCTATTGTTTTCTCTGTTGTCCAAAGCAAAATCCTCTCTCACACATCTCACTGCCCTCTACTAACCCATTCTTCTTATTGTAGCCAGAATAACTTTTTTAAAATTGCCATGTTACCACCATATTTAAAACTTTTATTCACTTCCTACTGTACACAAAAATCTGTGACTTAACTCCCTCAATGATTTGGCTGCTATCTGCATCATTTCTTGCCATAGCACTCCTCTTGTACTGTAGGCCAACCACACTCATCTTTTGGATCCAGTTGATTTGGGCTCACCTAACCAATCTCAGTACATGGTAGAACTTTTTAGTGTTCTTTCTTGTTCCCATTATCTATTCATTCCTTCATTCATTTTCTCCATTAAGTTATGTGCCTATTATATATTTGGTGCTGAAGAATCAGCACTACAAAAGGGAGAGAGCATCTCTGTTTTTGTGATTCTTACAGTCTAGCAGGGATGTGGAATTTAAGCAAATAATTACAACAATAATTAAAAAGAAAAAAGTGTTATTCTTGAGTAGTGGTTCTCATCTGGGAGAAATTCCTCCTACCTCCCACCCCCTCCCCAAGGACATTTGGCAGTATCTGGAGAAATTTTTGGGTTGTACACATGTGGGTAGATACCTAGGTACTCAGGACCTTACTCCACAAAAAGAATTAAGTGACCCAAAATGTCAACAGTCCCATGGCTAAGAGATACTGCTTTGAAAATTAAACACAGAGAGACCTAGCCTAGTTTGGGGTAATCAGGGATACTTCCATGAGTAAGTGGCATTTAAACAAAAGAATGAGTAGAAATTACTAGATGGGATTAGTGAGAGGTAGGTGAGCATCCAGGTAAAGAGAGGAGTATGCAGAAAGATCTGATGGTTGAAAGATAATCCCTCCTTCAGTGTATTAGAAAAGCTAAAAAAAAGTCTTGTATACACTCCTGTTTGATCAGTGAAGGGCATAAGAAAATGGTCGTAAGGCAGAGGCCCTCTTAAAGCCTTCTAGGTCATATAAGGATTTTGGGGTTGTCTGTGAAACACTCAGTGGACATTCACAGCACATGGTTGGACATATGGGTCTGGAGCTCAGAAGGTAGGTAGGGGTAGAGATAAAAATTTGGGAATTAACTTCACACTGATGGTATTTGAAATCATGAATTTATTTTTATAAGTACTAATTTGCCAAATTGTGATTTTTTTTTTTAAATCAACATTAGCTTTGGGGAGGGGAAGTGTGGTAGAAAGAGGGATAAGGGGTAGCATCAGAGAAGATAGAATATTAGATTCATTTGTGGTCATTTTCTCAGGTAGTTGTGAAAGGATGCTGTGGCCTAAGAAAAAAACAGCTACCATGCTGTGTGTGGGAAACCAAATCCTTTTTTGGTTGAATGTTAGTAATTTTTTAAAAAAAGATTTTCTAACTTAACGTGTCAGAAAAACTGACTGGATTCCTTACCATAAATTATGATGAATACTTTCTTTAGTAATTATTTGAGCACTTCTGGTTTTGAATTTTTGTGGTTGTTTAGTAGTGGTTCTCATCTGGGAGAAATTCTGGGGGAATTGTGCTGTATATATGAAGGATATATTTAAATAGAAGAGTGAAATTGGTTATTGTATATATTCTGACTTATTAGAAATAAAATCATAGATTCATCTTGATACAGACACTGTGATTTATATTAGATATACAATTGATTCTTTTCTCATGAAGCACAAGCAGGAGAAACAGAATACCTAGAGCAGCCATCAAGAAGTGATTTCTCAAAGCACTTGAAAGAAGAAACTATTCGAATAATTACCAAGGCCTCACATGAGCATGAAGATAAAAGTCCTGAAACAGTTTTGCAGTCGGTAAGAACTTTTCTTTTAGCTCACTGAAAAGAGCCATATTAACAACATTTTCCAGGATATAAATGGAGAATGACCTGTTTTGGTGTCAGGAGAGGCGAGGTCAAGTGACAGAGGTTAGGTGACTGCAGCAAGTCACCTAATTTCCAGGCCAAAATTCCCTAAGGTTAATTTTAAATATGGTTTTCTTAAAATTTACATCTTCCTGTTAAAAAATTATTATAAATCATAATTGTAGACTAAATGGGCCATTTGATTTGGGAACTGAAAAAGAAATACAAAATTTAACAGTTTTCCTGGCCCCTAGCCCTTCCCCATCGTTAGCCTTTTTGCAGTGAAATAGCTGAGAATATAAGCTGTAATTTTCATTGTTTCTTGAGGTGTGTTTAACAATATAACTACTAGATGCTCTAGGTTAGAGTATTATTAGCTGATTATATATGATTTTATAAAACTGCATATTTTAATAAGGGTCTCAAGTATAAAAATTGTCATTATTTAGAATAGGTTTTAAATATGTGTTTTTATAACAGTAAATTGTATGCATTGGTATTGTACAATATTATCTATGAATATGATATTATGACAGATGCAATTTCAAGAATTTGGTCCTGTAAAACCATTCACTTGCTGTATGAGTATAGGCAGTTCTAATGCTAGTTTCATGATAGTATTTGAAGATCCTCTTCCTAGTGGACTACAGAGTACATGACGTCACAATTTTATAACAGCATTTTCTGCCTTAATAAGTGAAATTAATCCCATCATTGCCTGCTAATTTTGATTATGTCTTTAATGCAATATGAATTCTGTTAACCAAAAAATCCAATAAATGGGATATTGGGTAATTATGTTTTTTATGAATGAAATAATCAGAAATTTTTTTTTCTCTTCATATCCGGGTTTGAAAATATATTAATATATCATCTACTATGATGAAACAGTATATTGACATATTAGATGTTTTAGATGATTACAAATTTTACAAATGCCCCAGAGACTCTAAATGAACTTGAGATGAACATCTGCTAACTTCAAAATGTTTTCTGAAACATACATCTTTTAATAAATCTGGTATGTCTATTTCTTGGGGGACAGTGGAAAAAGAAAACTTAGGGAGGGATAAAGGACAGAGGTGTAGGTACAAGAGAAAAGTATTTTTGCCTGATTTAAAACAGTGCCTGGGTCTTTGCTAATTAAGATTTTTTTTTAGAGCCTATGTTAAGGTTAATAAGAACCACCCAGTCAGCTGGTATCAGAACCATTACATAGCTTTTACATAGCTTAATATAGAAGCATGACTTTTTAGTTTGTGTAATCATATGCAATTTAAATTCCTAGATATCATCACTTAAATTTTGATTGCTTAGCCTCTTAATATGGATGTCATATTTTAAACTATCAGTCTACTTGCCTCACCCTTACTTGAGAAAGGAGCGCGGCAGAAAGAGAATATGGTATATATGTGTGTATATATATATATATTTCATTTTACTTCTCTTTTGGAGTTGCATGCACAGTTGGCCCCATTTTCTGTACTCTTTACCATGTCTGAGACTGTCTAATCATTGCTACCTTAAGTGGCCTTTGGTTTTTGGTTTTAAAATCCATTGTTTAAAATTATTGTAACCGCTTCTTGAGGGATTGTCTCACTTAAATGCATATATTAGAAGTGAAAAGAGTCCTCACTTAGGATTATCTGAACTTGATGGATGGTACCGCAGTATGATTATATGTACTCAAAGCTCATATAATCAGTATTATATGAGCAAGAATCAGCCAATTCTGATTTTTGGAATGTTGTTTTCACTACTTACTAGCTATGCAACCTTTACTAAACTGTTTAGTTTCTCTCAAACTCAGTTTTGTTTGCCATAAAATAGAGGTTATGGTGGGATTAAGATCACTTATTTGAAAGTGCCTGGCATATAATAGGCACTAAGTACCTGTTAAGGCCCTTCTGGTACTTAAACCCCAGTTATTTCACAATGTATACAAAGTACATTTGTTATAATTATTTTTATCATAATAAATTGCTATCATATGACTACCATAAATAATATATAATATAGAAATAAGATGTATAATCTAAAATATAAATAACTTGCATTATATATTATAATATACTTATAAATAATTTATAATTAAAATTATAGACTTTAATTTATCAACTATATATTTATTATACATATTATTTACTATGTACATTTAAAGTTCCCATCTTAATGTAAGAATGGAATCACAAAAGCCATAGAGACATGTTTTCCAAATGTTTATGCAGCTTACTTTTTAGAACACTATCTTTAAAATTTGATAAATTTGGAAAAGTAGATGGCAAGAAAGAGTCATTCATGTCCACTACCCGAAGTTACTCACTCTTAATATGTGGGTATGTTTTCTTTCACTCTTATTTTATATGCAAATTTGGGATTTATTTTACTTAGCTGAGATATTATTGCATATAAAATTTTGTATTGTCTTTTGATCATTCAACCTTATAATATAACCATTTTCCCATGGTATAAGCTCTCTAAAAACGTTTACTGAGTATTGCATTAAGGGATTAAGTCTAGTTTTCTTCCACATTTTCCTATTACGTATTTGTTTCTACTTTTACACTATTATAAACAGACTGCTCAAAATAAAACTTTCTCCGTTTTTCAGGCTGTTTCCTTAGAATAAATTCCTCATAGTTGAATAACCAACATAAAAGACTGGGCAACTTAGGATTCTGTGGCCAGAGGTGTTGTAAATACACAGTTTTCTATGTATCATTTTATGAGATCTCTTATTTTTTTTAATCAGAGAGTTATGGGTTTCAGGTAATTAATAAAAATGTTTGTACTTTAATTACTTTTGCAACTTATTTAGCTAAAAAGTTTAGCTTTGCCAAGGTGTTCATATAGGACCTAACAATAAAAGCAAAATAAATACACTTAATACTTCAGTAAGTCCAACAAATGTCAACCTTAACAATTTATTTGAAAAAATTTGTATGGTACCTTAGGATTATCTGAACTTGATAGATGGTACCTCAGTATGATTATATGTACTCAAAGCTCATATAATCAGCATTGTCCTGTTTTAATTCTTTTATAGTAACTGAAAAGGCTTATAAAGCATTTAATTCCCCTAAATGCACACTTTTATTTTCAAATAGAATATATTGTTTTACAGTTAATATATTTCCAAGTTGCCACTTGCCTTAAATTTTCTGTTCAGATAGCTTTTTTCTGGATTGGTTTACTGGTCAAGAATTTTTCATCAAAGTCTCCACAAATTTCCTAAATTACCTGCTAATATTTCATTCTTGTGAATGGGAATTTAGCACAAGCTGGAAGAATTAAAAATCCTCAATTAAATATTATTGGCCAAGTTTATGGCTGTTGCATCAGTTTGGGTTCAGTATAGGAATTTAAATATGTCATAATATGTAGTATAATAATATTTGTAATACTTGCCATTTAATAGAGCAACTATTATGTGCCAGGTATTGGGTTACCTGAAAATTCTCTTATAACATGACAAACATGCAAGTTGGTAATTTCCTCATGAAAAGTTAAAGATTTAAACCAAGTAAGAAAACCTTTATTTTTTGAATCCAAACCAAGTAGGAAAACCTTTTCTATAAATCTGAGTGGTATTTTTTGAACCATATTAGTGTCTTTGAGTAGACTTTTCAGGATTTCACACTGGCTTCCACTTCATTAGTGTGAATTAGCTGAAATTTTAGAACTTCTTAACAATGAAAAGGAAAGAAAGAAACAAATCTCAGTTGTTAAAATGGACTGCTTTCAAATAGCTTTTCCTTGTTTTAAGGGAGAATTTGAGTACCTATGATGTAATAGCACTATGCCGTACTGGATTTTCTTAGGCTGTATGGAGTGAGGTAAACACAAAAATAAGGATATTAAGCAGATACAGAAGTGATTATTAGACAGGAAGGAAGGTAAGAGTATAAGAAAAAATCCTAAACACTTCTGTAAGGTTCAGGACAGGTGTATCTTATTTTGATGAAGAAATCAAGAAAGGCTTTATGGAGTTATCAGAATTTTTTAACATAACTTTTAGCTTTATAGACAATAGAAAATATGATTTCAGTATTTAGTATTTCTAAGAATTTGGAATCCACAATGATTTGTGGGAAAAAAAAGAAGAAAATGTAATTTAGTCTTTGGAAGGTAAAGGGAAAGCTGTAGATCGTAGATCTTGTATTATTACTTGATTGATGCATTTGCCACTGATGTTCAGTTTTAGGTGGTTTCCTTTCATACTGAAAAAACATGTAGTTTTAGAAGACTAGAGAGTCTGTGCACTCAAATTTCTTGTTTTCATTGTTCTTTTTTCTAACGTTGACACTAATGGTTTTCTTCTACAGAAACTTGAAAATGACACAAGCCAAACACCTTCTAACCAGCGAGTTGTAGAGGTGGCGATTCCTCATGTAGGGAAATTTATGATTGAGTCAAAGGAGGGGGGTTATGATGACGAGGTACCTTTGTCTTAGCCCTCTGCACCATTCTTAATTAGTTTTAGTTTTTTTTTTAATTAAAGTATTTTGGGCATGTCTGCATCCTCACCCTTTTGTGTATTGCTACATAACACACAGCTTTGCCACCTGTAGTCTGAAAGAACTTTATACTTTGAATGAAAATTTAAGTAGAAAGCTTACAGAATTTGTCAAAAGGATAGTTTTGTATTTCAAAGTTATTTCTTGTGTGTGGAAATAGGATCTATTTACTCTCATGTTAAACAATTACGATAGAATTATATAGCAAAAAAATTTAGCATTGAAAAATAGCTATTATTTTCCTGTCCTGTTTTACTTGAATTATTTATTGTAGTAATTTCCCCAACATTACCCACCAGAAACACCTATAACATGATTGCAAGCTAGATAAATGCTATTTTTGCATCCGATTTCTCTCTTTGTGACTGTGAACTGAATGATTCATCAACATTACTGAGTGTCTGTCAGGTTTTAACACTGTGCATGTGCATTTTATTCCTTATCGCTTCCCTGTTAACTCTCATCTACTTTTAAAGAGCTTTCTAGCAATATGGAGAGATTTTTCAATTCTCATGGTATGGTATTTGAAAATCCAAATGAAAATGAGCTCTTGTCCTGGTCCATCAGATTACACACCCTGTACCCCCAACCCCAAATCTCCCTCCACACACCTGCTTTCTGCTTTTCCCTCTGAGATTCTTATACATTTCTTTTCATATTGGATGGAGTTGTAAAGCTGTTTCCAAGCAATAACAGAGAAGACCATATCTATGGGGGAAGAAAAACGGTGTCTTCTATCATTTGTTATTTTTTACTGGATGGATAAATGATAATTGGATACATATGTTTTTCCGATTGGATACATGTATTTTTTAGGCAGAACATCAAGGTTATATTTAAACTATTCAAAAAGATTAATTGGGCAGTATGATGGTGGCTCAGCAGTCAGAATTCTCTCCTGTTGTACTGTAGACCTGGGTTCAATTCCCGGTGCTGCCCATGCAAAAATAAATAAATAAATAAAAGGTTAATTACCTAGTTCTCATCACATCTCATGCCAATGGGCATTTATTTTTTTAAATTTTTAATTTATTGATCAAGCACCTTAGTGTTAAATGTTTGTTTTACTGTGAGCCTTCTGACACTTACAAAAGTAGAATTGTGATTAATCATTTAATACTTTTGTGCAAGTGCTTATGCTGTTGGCAGATTTTTTTTTTTCAATTCACTGGTGTGACAGTGTAAAAATGCATGTGCCTTGGAACTTTTAAAAATAAGTCATATGGATACAGGGCTGCTGCTTATGGATGTGCAGGTAGTACGGTTGCTTAGGGGTACCTGGTCAAATGGCTGAAGTGGGGGGTTGAAATTGAGCTCACATTGAGCTTCCCAAGCCTTGAGAAAGAGGTACCTTTTTTAATTAATAAAAGGGGAGTGTTATTTTTTCTAAGTGGTCCCCAGAGGAGAGCACATTTTTCTATTTATTTGTCCAGAGATGGACAAGGATGCATTTTTTAAGAATTCCTAAATTCAGGGGTGAAGTCTTTTTTGCAATTTGTACAAAAGCACTGTATGATCTTGCTGTGGCCCTGTATGGATGATTTTGAAAGATGCTTACATGCGTATTGGTTCACACTGGCTATAAAAAAAATGCAGTGTTTCAGAACAAAAGAATTTTAACTTGCATGTAACAAAATTATTTTGTATTTTTTTTGTTGTTGTTGTTCCCTTTTTCTCTTATGTTAACCATTCAAAAACTCTTACTTTAAATCCCTTGTGGCAGATCATGATGACACCGAACATGCAAGGTATTATCATGGCGATAGGTAAATCCAGGAATGTATATGACAGGTGTGGTCCTGAAGCAGGGTTCTTTAAGGTACAATTAACATTTTCATTTTTATTTTTTTCTTCTAAACTTTTTAAAATGTTCATTTCCTTGAATTAAATTTGGTTTGCCTGTATAATTTCTCTTTTCTTGTTATTAACCATGGCCGCCAGATGTTCTGGGGATTTCTTCTTTTATACGTGAATCCACGACTAATTTCTTTCTTTCAATCCAGATAATTCAATAAAAGGCATTTACTGAGTTTCCCTAATAGTGCACCTCTGATTTATTAGTAGAAATTTAGATTGTCTTTTATATCTTAAGGGAATAAAGGGTATTGATGAGAATAACAAGAACTGACTACTTCTGGTCATAGTTTATTTTCTCATTTTTAATAGTATTAGGTAATATTACAGTATCTCTTATTTGAATTTATTATTTGATACTAATTTGCTTTCTTCATTTGGTGATTCAGAAATGATTTGTTCATTTATCTTCTTATGTTTCTTATTTACTTATATTTTCCTCGTTGAAGCTCCATTACTCCATACATTACTCCATGACTGACCATTTTTCCCTCTACTAGCAGATCTTTATAGTGTTTTTGTTACAATATTATTTGCTTTTAATATTTGAAAGATGAAACCACCATTTATGCTTTGTTATTTTATTTGTATTAACCTAAATTTTCCTTAAGGGTTTTTCACTCCTCTTCTCTCCAGCTTTATTGAGGTATAATCTACTTATAAAAAACTGCGGTTTTCCTTCGTTTTGACATTAAAATTGGAAAATTTTCCCTTGGCTTTCTGTATTCTTTACAATTACATTTAGTATATAGTGTACAAGAAACAACTTGTGCATAGTAGCCTTACTATTAATAAATACTTTTGAATTTGTTAGGGTTAGAGTGACCAGCCACTTTTGTATGCCCAGTACTGAGGGATTTCCCAGGAACATTGATTGCTAAGCTCGGTAAAGTGGTCCCAGGACAAAATGTTCACCCTATTAACATCCATAAGAGAGGTTAGAAAACTACTCTTATTAAATTTAAAAAAAAAACAGGAAGAAAGAAAAGAGAAAGAACTTTTTTATAGTCATCTAGTTTCCTCACTAATGTCATTTTTTTTTTTTTAACATTGAAAAATTCATCCTTACACCAAGTGGTCTACATTTTGTTTTCTTTTTTTTTTTGATGAAGTTTTCATCTGTTTCTTGTGGGAAAGTTATGTAGTAACTTTGTCATTTTTCTTCAAATTGGGTATCTGGGTATCTTCAAGTTAAATTGGAAATCTCATTTTTATTATACTAATACTTGCACATAGTTTAAAGAGTCAGTCATTTCTACATACTGCAAACAGCAACCCCCCATGGTAACAGCTTTCAGTTCTTTTATTAGATCCCTTTGCCATTTAATTCCCTATCTTTAAATATCATGCTTACATTTTTGTTATTCACAGGTTACACATTCCTTGTTGAATTCCATACTATGAAATATGAGAGGTGAGCCTTCTTTCTTCTCCTGTCCTACATACACATATTGACACACACATCGTGAACATGCATGTGCAAATACATAAAATATCATAATTGTCATAAAATCAGAATTATATTATTTTTATTATATATGTTATTCAAGATTGAGCTAAGTCATAAACATTATTATATTTCCTAAGCTTTCATTTTCCTTGGAGTTAATAATTGCTTTGTTTTTTGGTTTGCAAAGTTTTTCTATGTATATCACTGATTTGGTTCTAAATTTTCTTATTAAACAGATTAAGGAATTGCTTAAATTTCCTCTCATTCTGTTCTTTGCCAGTTTTATCATCTTGAGGAAGTCTATTCTTGAACTTTATGAATTGCTCCAATCTGGAATGGTTACCTCTTACTCATAAATACTTAGCTACTATCTTGAGGTTTCCTTTCACCACCACTCTGGCGATCCCCACTGTATCTTTTCCTTTGTATGTTTTCTATATCTCTTCTTTCTCCCTTTATTTTGATTTACTTTGTAATTTGTTGGAGTGGTAAGAATCATAAACTATAAAAAAGATAAGTATATTTGTGAGGTAGAAACTAGTCAGAAGAGTTTTCTTAAGCAGATAATGTTAGATATATTGTAACTCTCAGTGTATATTCCAAAGTAAGTACTATAGTTAATAAAGGTCAGTTTATCAGAAGTAAAAGTTTCCAAGTATCTATGCAGAGGTTTGAGTGAGTTTGAAGTTTATTTATGACTAGAGCGTAAGAAACTTTTGCCCTTTTGTCAGATGTTAAAAATTACTATTCTGTTATCTCTAATTATCTCACTAATTACGCTCCTTGCCACCCTTACATTGCCTTACCTGCTTTCTGTTGAAACATCACTTTATAGGAATGTCTAGAAAAAAAATGTCTAGAATGTATATTAGGAAGGAAATAGTTTAAAGCTTGGTGTAGCAACCAGAGTACCTCAGATCAAAATTTTGGCTTGTCACTTGGTAGCTGGATTTTGGACAAATTACTCAGCCTCTCTGTAGTTCTTTCCCTAGTTTGTTGGGTCATTGTGAGTTGTAAACATGTTTATCAGTACTAGACACTTAACGTAGTTTCTAGTAGGTAGTAAATGCTGAATATTTAGCCATTACTGTGATTAATATTACCACTAGTCCTTATATTATGGGTCTAGATCTAGTCCAGATGTAGTGGGAGATGGAAAGGAACTATACTATGGCTGTGTCAAGACCTTCATTTTCTAGTAATACCTTTTTTACTTATTTACTAGAATTTGCCAGTGATAGAACATTTTGGAAAAGTTGGCAGTTTCATATTGCTCAGTACCTATAACCACAAAACCCTATTTGTACCCTTTTTATCTCTTTAGTGCATGTCTGTTTTTGAAATCTCTGCAGTTTACATCAGTGTACATTTTCACATATATGTATGTGAAGAATATGTTTACAGGAAACTGTAAACATTTTCAGTTGTCTATAGTTAATACATGTCTCAGTTTCTTAGCTACTAAGACAAATACAATTCCCTGGATTGACTTAAGCAATTTTTAATTAATTTATTTATTTTAAATATGTAAATTTAAACATTTGATCCCCCTATTATTTATTTATTTATTTTTAAAATTTTTATTAATAAAACCAGTAACATACAGTATGAACATTCTTTTTTTTCTTTATTTCATCACATAGTTGTACATTCATCGTCATGATCATTTCTTAGAACATTTGCATCAATTCAGAAAAAGAAAAAGAAAACAGAAAAATATTCATATATACCATACCCCTTATCCCTCCCTTTCATTGATCACTAGCATTTTAATCTACTAAATTTATTGTAACATCTGTTCCCCCTAGTATTTATTTATTTTTAATCCATGTATTTTACTCATCTGTCCATAATGTAGATAAAAGAAGCATCAGACACTAGGTTTTCACAATCAATCACATTGCCAAAGCTATATTGTTATACAGTCATCTTCAAGAAACATGGCTACAGGAACACAGTTCTATATTTTCAGGCAGTTCCTCCAAGCCTCTCTGTCATGCCTTAACTAAAAAAATAATATCTATTTAATGCATAAGAATAACCTCCAGGGTAATCTCTCAGCTCTGTTTGGTGTATCTCTCAGCCATTGATACTTTATTTTGTCTCATTTCTCGCTTCCCCCTTTTGGTCAAGAAGTTTTCTTAATCCCTTGATGCTGAGTCCCAGCTCATTCTAGGAATTCTGTCCCACGTTGCCAGGAAGGTCCACACCCCTGGGAGTCTTGTCCCACGTAGAGAGGGGGAGGGCAGTGAGTTTGCTTGTCGTGTTGGCTGAGAGAGAGAGGCCACATCTGAGCAACAAAAGAGGTTCTCTTGGGGGTGACTCTTAGGCCTAATTTTCAGTAGGCTTAGCCTATCCTTTGCAGGATTAAGTTTCATATGAACATACCCCAAGACTGGGGGCTCAGCTTGTTGCTTTGGTTGTCCCCACTGCTTGTGAGAATATCAAGAATTCTCTACTTGGGGAAGTTGAATTTTCCCCCTTTCTCACCATTCCCCCAAGAGAACTTTGCAAATACTTTTTTATTCACTGTTCAGATCACTCTGGGATTTATCAAGGCATCACTCTGGACAAACCTACAAAATCTCATGCCCTACTCAAGGTTCCATGTACTTATGGTGTTCAGTTAAGCTGTCCACATAAGTTATTTTAGGAAATGCTCTAGTAAAAATATAAATTTTGTACAAATAAGCATTTTTTTAAGCAATTATAATTTATTGACTCATGGATCAAGGTGTCAGCAAGGCGATACTTTTTCCCTACAGTATGTAGTGTTCTGGGATGGCTGTTGGGGATCCTTTGTTGGTCTTTGATTTTTCTTTTACATGTCAGTGACCCTTTCTCTTCATGCTTCTATTGACTCCAGCTTCTGTCTACTTGCTGTGTCTTCTTCTTTGTCCAATTTATGTATAAGGACTTCAGCCATTCAATTAAGGCCCACCCTCACTGAGTTTGGCCATACCTCTACTCATAATATCATCAGAGGTCTTGTTTACAAATAGGTTCACACACAGGACCAGGGGTTGGGACCTGGACATGCCTTTTCTGGAAACATGTTTCAGTCTCCAATGAAGTGTAATTTTGGTACAGGTGGATAAAAGCTTAGCATTTGGAACATTATAGGTGATAATATATAATTTTTAAAAATTTGTCACATGAGTAACTTAGGTAGTCTATACCTAATGCAGTTATTCAGTAATACAGAAATGTCTAAATTAAAATTAATAGTACATTATAAAAATGTTCTTTAATTTATTTTGTTTTTTATTAATTTTTTGACAGGCCGAAACAACATACAAACATGAGCATTCTTAACATACAAACATTCTACACAGTGTACAATCAATGGTTCACTATATCATCACATAGTAGTAAATCATCACCATGATCATTATTTAGAAATTTGCACTACTCCAGAAAAAGAAATAAGAAAAAAAAAGAAAAAGCTCATACATACCATACCGCTTACCCCTCCCTCTCATTGGCCACTAGTATTTCCATCTACCCAGTCTATTTTAACCTTTGTCCCCCTATTTTTTTCTATACCCTTACTGCTCCCTTTGATTGACCACTAGTATCTCAATCTACTTAATTTGTTTTTAACATTTGTTGCCCCTATTATTTATTTATTTTTAATCCATATTTTTTACTCATCTATCCATACCATAGATAAAAGGAGCATCAGACACAAGGTTTTCACAATCACATAGTCACATTGCAAAGCTATATCATTATACATTCTTCAAGATCTTCAAGAAACATCTTTCATTAATTTTGACAAATGTGCCACACTAAAGCAAGGTTATTAATAATAGGGTGGTATATGGGAACTCTGTATTTTATGCATGATTTATCTGTAAGCCTATAACTTTTCTAATAAAACTAAACAAACAAAAATAAATAAAACTAATAATGATCTGCCCTGCCCTATTATAGCCTCTGTGACTACTTTGTTAACAAAGTATTTTTGTTTTTTTTTCTTTTGTTTATACAAAGAGTTGTATATAGAGAAATATTCTTGTTTCTTTTTCAGTGCAAGTTGTAATAGTCACATTATTTTGTAATATATCACTTAATAATATATTGTGGGGTTTCTTAAAGTTAAGGCAATAAATCTGTCACATTATCTTTACTGCCTACATCTAGTATTCTGTGGTACAGATGAACTTTAATGTATTACATATTATTCTCTTTATGGACGTGTGTCATATTTTTCCCTGGTCTGCAGTTTCTCTTTGAATCAATTTATGGTACATTTTTCCATAAAGAAATTTTAATTTTTTAATGCTTTTAATGTTCTTTCTTCTTTCATGGCTTCTGGAACTTCTTGCTTATGTTTAAAGGTCTACATCAACCCAAGGTTATATAAATTTTCTTCTCTATTTTCCTAAATTACCTTTTTTTAAAGTATATTTTTATTTAAAATTTTCAGATAAATGCTATTTAAATTGCTTGTTTCTTATTTGTGCTTACCCCATACTCTATATTAATAAGTGAATTTGATGTATATATTTTTTCTTTTGGGCTGTCTTTTCAGGTTGGGTGTTAGGGTTAGGTTAGCTTTAGTAAATGAATTTGAGAGCTTTGGGCATATTCAGATGTTCTACATTTACTTTAGAATTGATTCTAGTCATTATCAGCTTTCAGTATTTATTTACAAAATATTCACATGTACAGTATCTAAGACATTATGTCTGTTTTTCTCTAAATGTAGCACTTCTGTTATTTTATTATTTTTAGAGCTTAGTTTACCATACGCTGAGGGAAAAGTTTTGTGGGATTTTGCTTTTTTTTTTAAATATCTTCTATCCAGCCACAATACCAAAAAAGTCTTTGGCTCATATTACATTAACATTTTGGCTAGAGAAGAAGCTTTTCAACTCTCTATATACGTAAGTACTTCTAAATAGGATTTCACTTATGCATGATGATCCTTTTCACTTTTTTTATATTATATTTGTTTGGTAGTATAGCTTTTTAATTTCCTTTGAAAGACAATTAAAAATTTATTTTTGTAATTTTGTTGTCTATATGAAAGTACTATCAAGATTCTAATGAAATAATACAGGTGGGCCATGGTGGCTCAGCAGGCAAGGATGCTTTTCTGCCATGCCAGAGGACCTGAGTTCGAGTCCCGGTGCCTGCCCATGTTAAAAAAAAAAAAAAAAAAAGATTCTAATGAAATAATAACACTTAGGTGTTAATGAAATTTCTCTTTCTTACGAGTTATTTCTTTGTTTCATAGTTGTCAACAGTTGACATAACTATCACCCTTTTTTGAAATAGCATTTATTATTATTCTTTGGTTTGTTCAATAGATATTAAGTTTACTTATTAAGATATAAAGTATGCCAAAAATTACATATATCATAAGTATACAGCTCAGTGAATTATCACAGAGTAAACATACCCATATAACCACCAACCAAACCAAGTAGTAGAATATTACCAGGGCTCTAGAAGCCACCTTTGTTCCACCTTCCTAATCACTACTCTCTCTCCCTTCTACCCAAGTCACTGTTTTCTGGACTTACGAATTATTTTCTTGTTGAACTTTATATACTTGGAATTATTCACTCTATATGCTTTTATATCTGACTTCTTTTACTTGACATGTTTAGAGCTTCACCCATGTTATTGAATATGGTTGAAGTTTGTTCATTCTCATTATGATGTTCCATTGTATGAATGTACTATCACTCATTTTTTCATTCTTCTTTTGATAAGCATACTTAGCAGATAGTGTAAGGCACTGCTCTAAATCCATTGGCTATAAAGGGAAAAAGTATTGTCTGATTTCCTACTTAATGAAGCTTATTGTCTAGTGGGGAAGCAAACATTATTAGGATTATAGTCAAAATAATAAAGGAGCAGTGTGACATGGAAGGAGAGCATATAATATGAAACAGTATTTTCAAAACTTGGAAAGGATGATATTTAAGCAGATAAAATATAAAATACTAAAGGATAGAACATAAATATTTTCCTTCTCACTTTCCAATTCTCATTCCGCAGTTAGCTTCTATTGATTATTTCTTTGATAAACCTCCTAGATGGACAAATAAGTAAACAAGACTTACATTCAAATATTCGATACATATATAATTTTAAAGTAGGATTATATTTTTTCTATTGTTGACTTTTCTTAATTCCTGTCTTCATATAATGTTAGTGATTATATCAGGATTCATAGATTCATCTCATTTTTTTCATGGATATACTTTATTTCCTATTGAGTTTTGCAAACTTTTTTTTTTTTTTTTTTTTTTAAAGGAAAGACAGAGAGAAGGAAGGAAGGATAGAAGGAAGGAAGGAAGGAAGAAAGGGAAACATCTTTAAACATTTTCTTGTTTTATTGTATTTTGTTTCTTTGTTTTTGTTACATGGGCTGGGGCCGGGAATCGAACCGAGGTCCTCCGGCATAGCAGGCAAGCACTTTGCCCGCTGAGCCACCGCGGCCCGCCCGAGTTTTGCAAACTTTTACTTAAACGTTATCTTAGAGCAGGATATTCGAATCTTTCCCACCTTAGAACAAGCATGGAAAATGATAATATATATACAGAAGTGATGGAATCAGTGGCTTCTGGACAACCTTGGTGCTGATGGGATCAGTATCTAAACATATTATTCCTATAATTATAACCTATAATTCATTCATGGTTCAGGTTAGTAAGCTGTGTTCCAGACTAGCTGTTACCATCAAGAGGTCAAATACCTAGTTTTAAATCCTACCTTTATTATTTAATAATTGTATGATCTTAGACAATTTACTTAAATTATCAGGGCCAATTTTTCAAATGTATAAATGTGCAGTTATCTTGAGAGTTAAATTAAATAACCCATGTGCAGCTCATCAGATGGTGTCTGTCACATAATGAACACCAAAATGCTGGGTATTATTACATTCATCATTACCATTGTCTGTGCGTATTTGGGTTAAATTTCCAATATTGCTGTAAATATTCTTGTACATGCATTATTATATACTCATGTGAATATAGCAAAGTGTAATTGCCAAGTAAAGTATTTGCGTATCTTAAATACTAATGATATCGTCAAATTGCCTTCAAATAGTTATTTAAGACTTTACTGCCATTGCTTGTTGTCTGATAAAATGATAGGAAAAAGTAATCCCATTTAAAAAATATGTTTCCTTGGTCTTTGGTAAGGGTAAGTATCTTTTCATCCATCTTTTGGCAGTTTCTATTTCTTACATTAACTGCCTACTCATACCCTTTGTATATGTTTATGTTTAGTTGTTTTTGTTTATTTGTATGAGCATTTGACCTACTAAGAAATTAATTAAATTCTTCTATAAAGAAATTTTTTCATCTTATAAAATATGGCTGTATTTTCTTAGGGATCTGGGGCTGTAAGATTGTGCAAGTTAGAAGTTACCAAGAATACAAACATATAGTATATTCTGAAGGCTGTAAGAGCTAATGGGAAGTCAGCTAGACTAAGATTCAGAATATTTAGGGATTCCATTATTAATTATGACAGAAAGGAAATCACTGAATCCTCATAAGTGTTAATACTCTGATCTCTAAAATAAGGTTAGTTGATCACAAAGAGGATATTTAAAAATGGCTGTGACTTTTTTTTGTTTTAACTTGGCAGTATACCAGGAGACAAAGAAAAACTAGGTCAAAATTCAAAGGTTATAAATGAATAGGCCATGTTCTTTGGCCACATGCAGTAAAAATTGGAATAAAAAACAGATAATAACCAGTCAAAACACTTAGGAATTGAAAAATGCTGTTCTACTCTACTATTCTTGGACATTTAATGGTCTGGTGAAAGAGAAATTTTAAGAATTAAAAGCATTTCTGTCACCTAATGGCCAATATTACCTTTCCTTTTTAAAATATGCTGTGGTTTCATTGCTGTGTCTGTCATAATTACTTAAAATTATCACTATCAGAAGCAGCCAAAAAACGTAGAAGGGACAAACATTATTCTTGAACAGGATTCTGAGGAAGTAGTATGTGACAAATTGGACAGCTCATCAGTGTTAACTCATAGTGGCAGATTGTGTAGAACTGTGTGCTAAATATACCAGCATGGAACATCTGTTGAGAATATGAAGGAAATGATATGATTTCGCTATCTTTTCAGTCAGAAAACTTCTTAAGGAAGCTCATTACTATATGTATTTGAGAAATTCAAATACTTATGCTAATAAGTACTTGTGGGGGGAAGGTGTTGAAAAAATTACTCCTAGAAATTCAGAAATGCACTCCTAGAAATTCAGAAATGCCTTTCTACTTCTACTGATTTAAACACCTGTAAATTGAAGAGTTTTGTAATTTTGACATTTACTTGTGAGAACTAGGAGAATATTAAATGGAGAAAAATCAAGAAGTAAATAACATTCTTGGAGTAAAAGATGGTATATATTCTAGCACTATAATAACTATTTATTAAAAATTGCAGCATCAATTTCAAAAATAAGTAGAGAAATGGATAACCGTTTAGTATGATGGCCCTTTTTTGTGTGTAAACCATATTATTTTGATAGACTCAATGCAACTTTATTTTGGTCATACTAATTTTTGCCTAAAGCATAATATTTGAAATATTTGAATATTTGAAAAAGCTTTCTAAATATCTATAACAATTAATTGTCAAAGGGCCATAATTTATTAGGAAGAATAGTTATTGATTATTTCTATTATACGTTTATTTTCAAACTCAGTATAGTTTGGTTAGTAAATGAACATGTGCCTTTTCTTTTCAAATTGGGAAATAGATTTTTAAGCATCCTAAGCAAGGCTTATGTCAGTTAATGAGAGATGTAGTGGTCCTGGAGAATCATAAATGCAACTAATTTTTATGACTTTTTAACCAGAACAGTAGGATATTGGAATGCCGTATATCTGTAACAAAAAAAAAAAATCTGTTTATGCAAGGAAAAGGTATTTTAGAATCATTTGCATTAGCTATAAAGGTGATTCTTTTACTCTTTATAGTATGAAGCAATATAGAAAGGACTTACTAGTCTTCTCCTTAATGAAGTACCATATTGCATAACTAGAATATTTCATTTAGTGTTTATAGTTCAGTTGCATTTTCCTCCCCTCTAGAAAATAAAGCCACGTAGGTGATAGCGTTTGGATTGCCAAGAATTACTGAAGAAAGTCCTGCATTTTTTAAAACGTCCTTTTCAAATAGAATGATTTTTTTGAAGTATATTTTGCACATAGTCCCCAATTTTTGTGGTTAATAAAGCATGTATTTAGATACAATTGTAATATAAATGAAATAAAATTAATATCTTTAATCATATGAGCTTCTTGTGAACCACAGAATTTGTCATATAATCCCAAACATATAACTTCCATGTGTGGAAACAAATATTAGTATTTATTATTCACCATTCTAATTAATTGTAAATTCAGAGGTTTTTAAAAAATATTTTTATTGAGAAATATACACACACGTACAGTCCAACCATGTTATACAGTTAGTGGCTCACAATATCACATAGTTATACATTCTTCACCATCATCATTTTTAGAAGATTTGCATCATTCCAAAAAAAAGAAAGAAAAAGAAAAAAGAACTTATACATCCCATATCCCTTACCCCTCCCTCTCATTAACCCACAATATTTCAATATACCCAGTTGTTACCCTTTATCTCTCCTATTTTTATTTTTTCATCCTTTTTTTTTTTTTTACTCATCTGTCCATAACCTGGACAAAAGGAGTATCAGTCATAAGGTTTTCACAATCACACAGTCACATTGTAGAAGCTATATAGTTATACAGTCGTCTTCAAGAATTGAGGCTACTGAACAGAGTTCAGCAGTTTCAGGTACTTCCCTACAGCTACTCCAATACACCATAAACTAAAAAGGGATATCTATATTATGCATAAGTGTAACCTCCAGGATAACCTCTCCACTCTATTAGAAATCTCCGAGCCACCAAGACTTTGTCTCATTTCTCTCTTTCCCATTTTGGTTAAGAAGGCTTTCTCGTTCCCATGATGCCATGTCCTGACTCATTCCTGGGACTCAGGTCACACATTGCCAGAGATTTACACCCCTCAGAGTCATGTCCCACTTACAGGAGGGGATAGTGAGTTCACTTGCCGAGTTGCCTAAGAGAGAGGCCACATCTGAGCAACAAAAGAGGTTCTCTGGGGGGTCACTCTTATGCATTAGTATCAATGGGCTTAACTTCTCCTTTACAGGAATAAGCTTCATAGGGGCAAGCCCCAAAATCGAGGGCTCAGCCTATTGAACTGGTTGTTCCTACTGCTTGTGAGAATATCAGGATTTCCCTAGATGGGGCAGTTTAATATTTCCTCCTTTCTCCTCAGCCCCCCAAGGGAACTCTGCAGACATTTTTTTATTCTCTTCCCAAGTTACTCTAGGATATATCGGGCTATCACATTAACCTGTACAAACCAACAAGGTCTCTTGCCCTATTCAAGATTCCATGTAGTTATGGGTTCAAGTAAACTGACCATATAAGTTAAATTAGATAATATTGTATACAAAATATAAATTTTGCACCAAATAAACATCTCTCCCTTTGGTCTCACACATAGATTGAAGTTTGAATATATGGGCCATATGGTCCTTTACCCAGTATTTTGATTGACCTTAGTCCTGTCCAGATCAGCTTCGTTCATATCTCTAGATGAAGTCTGATCACCTTTGCAGCTTTTTTAACAGTTGCTGAATGGGGTTCTGCTGACTTTCATAGCTGCAGTGCTCTAACTCTGAATCTCAGGTGTCACATAAATACCTTAAGTTTCAGTGAACAACCAAGTTATATACAAATAGCTCAGTATCTCAGAATTTAGTAATATTAGTTACAAGTCCTTAATATATGACTGCTGTTAAGAGCTTACAATCTAGGAACCTTTACAGTAGATTCCAACCTAATAACACATGCTCTCAACTTCAGTTCCCTGAGTTTGTATATTAATCCATATGAGTGAGGCATGATAATATTTGTCTTTTTTGTTTCTGACATTTTTTATTCAACATACTGTCTAAGATTTATTCACCTTGTTGCATGCCTCACAATTTCACTCCTTCTTGCAGTGCTCAGTAGTTCCTTGTTTATAAACACCACAGTTCCTCCTTCCATTCCCCAGTCGTTGTACTCTTAGGCTACCTCTATCCATTGTGAGTGGAAAACTGCTGCCATAAACACCAGTGTGCAAATGTCCATTCATGTCCCTACTCTCAGTTCCTCCAGGTATATATCTAGCAACATCCCCACCCCTAGCTTCCTGTGGAACCACCACACTGCCCTCCAGAGGGGCTGCATCAGACGTATTTCTTTTAATAAGGAAAAAATATGATCAAGTAGTGATAGTGATAGTAGTCATTAGTAATTATTACACCAATAAAATTCAAACATTGCTGAAGTAATAAGGGATTAATTCCATGGTAGCTACAACATCAGGGCTTGCTGTTTCAAGTCCTGTGGGCCGTTCACTTAAAATGTTAATTGTAATACTATGCATTTAAGAGTCAACATTTTATTTTTTTCAAATAAGAATATTCTAGGTAGCTGCATTTCAACTCTAATATTTGGGATATTATATATTCATTATATAGAGGTATGTTGATGCTAGAAAAGTAGAACAGGGTAGGAGAACTTAGCATCTCAGTCTTATGATGGCACCTGAATAAACGTTGATCAGACTTCGATAATATAAATTTTATGAAATTACTCATGGTAGGGAGATAAATATTAACTACTTCTTTGTGTGAAAATAAAGAGAACATTTGTATAGGGAAGAGATAAAGGAGGTCATGTGGTCAGTTTTTTAGAAAGAAATTTTAAACTATGGAACGTGGACAATATTCTTAGATGTACTGCCTTGTTTGTAAAACTTTAAAAAATACATATTTGAATGCAGGAATTATTACAGTTATACTAGTCAAGAATTTTAATTGTAATAATTAATCAAACGGCATTTTTTGTTGAATTTTCTAGGCAATTAAGTTGGAGTATTCAAGGTTGGTTAAGTTGGCCCAAGAAGACACCCCACCAGAAACAGATTATCGTTTACATCATGTAGTGATCTACTTTATCCAGAACCAAGCACCTAAGAAAATCATTGAGAAAACGTTGCTAGAACAATTTGGAGATAGAAATTTGAGTTTTGATGAAAGGTAACTTAGAAATATGAAATATCTAATACATATGTTCATAATTGTCCTGTTTTTTTAAATCCCCAGTTAGTTTTTCTAAATATTTATTGTACACAGACACACATTTTTAATAAATACAATGCAAAATTTGACTTCACTTAATTTGAATTGTAGTTTCTCTGAGATTTATAATTATGGTCTTTTAAAGTTTGGACTGAAAATAATTTGGTCTGTTTTAATAAATTTAAGTTGTGAACCAAGCTGCTAAGCAATATAAGGATATCAAAAGAGTATAATATAATCACTTCCTTTATAGGATCCAATTTAAGGAATAGAAGTTTTTACCTCTATACTGTGGACGTTTGAATCAGATAATTCTTTGTGGTGGAGGATTGTCCTATGCGTGTTTAGCGATATTCTTGGCCTGTAGCCATTAGAGTCCAGTAGTACCCCCAACTGTGACAACCTAAAATGTCTCCAGATATTCCTGAATGTCCCTTGGGAAGAGGCAGAATCACCCCTATTTGATAATTACTGAGAAAAGTTTTTATCAAGTATATGAATAAAATAAGCATCTTTGACAAAAAGATGGCACAGAACTGTTCAATTAATTTTGGACTATCAAAATAATTTTTAGAACCTCCTATAAAGCAATTTACTGATGTGAAATTCAAAATTTAATCTAGTTGGAATGAATACTGTTTTTTATAATTAGGGCCCAAGTCTAAGGCATTGAAAATTATTTTAGAATACAGAAACATTTATTGTATCTTGGCATGTGTATTCAAATTTGTATTCAAATTTTAATTCTAAAATAAATGATTATCCTTTTATGAATGTCTCAAACATTAAACTTTAATAATGTGTAGCAGAGGAGTATATGAGAGAAAACAAAATATCCGGTTTAAAATCATGGCTCACCGTATGCATCCTGTGCAGTTTAGAATTATGTTAAATGAAAATGGTTTTGAACACCATCATTGATAGATAGTAAGTGCCCAGGGAATGTTAGATATTATTTTTGTTCCCAAGTAGAATGGGCCTTGTTATTTTGTTGCACTATGACTACAAAAAGCCAAAATACTTGACTGATTGTGACTCTCATCATCTGGGTTGCCATTGCACTATGCTCTAATGCATTGAACTTTGGAAAGATATTAATAGCATTGACTTTTAATGTTTTTCAGTTGTCTGAGCTGGATACCAGAAGGAGTTAATCTGTTTTGATATTCTGATTACTCTTGTCCTTGAAAGATAGACTTAGGTGCATGTAATTATATTTTGTTAAGATTTCTTTAGCAGTGATTCTGATCATAGAATCCTTTGGGATGTTTCCATTCTTATTTAAATATTAGGCACATTTTGGATTCCATCTTTTAGCTATTTAGAGATAAATGCACTTGGAAAAATAAGATTCAGTATCTCTTGAGTTTACTTAATAGATACACATTGTGAAAAACCACATTTCAAATTTTTTACATATGCAATCTTTATTGCATCTTTCACTGTGTTCAAGCTATCAGCTAATATCAAGTTTGGTATTTAAATCCTTTTAGGTCATCACTTGTAAATTTGTGCATTTATCGATAAAACATAAATACTGTATCCAAATATAAATACAATGTGGTAAATTTGTTTTAATGATATTATCTTCTTTAAAATACTTGTAGGTGTCTAATATTGGTCCAAAAAACAGTTTTCAATTAAGGTTCTTGGGAATTGTTCAGTGACAATAAATTTCATTTTTGTATGCGTTCGGTAATTTTTCTGTTTTTATGGATTTTACTTTTGATGTGGAAATACATTTATTTTATTTTGAAGGTGTCACAATATAATGAAAGTTGCTCAAGCCAAACTCGAAATGATAAAACCTGAAGAAGTAAATCTGGAGGAATATGAAGTAAGGTACCTTTTTAGAAGTTAATCTATAGATTGTGGGGTTCAGTAGTTTACTGTCATTCTTTTGATATCAGCACACTTATGTTTGAATTTGTTATGGATAATAAGTAAAAATTAAATATTTCAGTATTGAGGTTATTAATAAATTTGTAAATAATTTTGGGATTAATTTGATATAATGTAATGTTCTAGTTTGCAAGTTGCTGGAATGCAGTACACCTGAAATAGAATGGCTTTTAAAAAGGAAAATTTATTAAATTGCATTATAGTTCTAATGCTGTAAAAATGTCCAAATTAAGGCAAGGTATGAAAATGTCCAATCTAAGGCATCCAGGAGAAGAAATACCTTGGTTCAAGAAGGCCAGTGATGTTCAGGGTTTCTTTCTCAGCTAAAAGGCACATGGTGATGTCTGCTAGCTTTCTCTCCAGGAATCTTCATTGGCTTCCCTGGGGCTCTGTTCGTTCTGTTGGTTAAGTTCTGGTGGCTCTGTCGGTTCTGGTGTCTCTCATGTCTCTTTCCAAAATGGTTCCCTCTTAAAGGGCTCCAGTAAGCAACCTCACCTTGAATGGTTAGAGAGACATCTCCGTGGAAACCATCTAATCAAAAGTTACCACCCGCAATTGGGTGAGTCACATCTCCACTGAAACAATCAGAAAGGTCACATCTAGAAATATTTAATGAGAATTAAAACTCATATGTTTTCTGGGATACATAATAGCTTCAATCCAGCACATGGCATGTAGGACAAAAACATTATAACCAAAAAAGGAAGTTTTTCTTTTTCTTTTTCTTTTTGAGTAGTTTTTGTATTTTGACTAATTCTCAACTTCTATTTAATGAACTTTTCCAGCTCAAAGAACAATTTAACAAGTTAAATTGTTTTTGAAGTTGGCATTACATAACAATACCTTACATTCAGCAAGAGTCTACTCTATGCCTAAGATTCTTATAAACCTTTACAATTGGCAAATAACATTTTTAAAAATATAGCATTAATAATTAAAGGCATCATTAATAATTAAAAGACTAACAGTCTGAAGAAGTTTGTGTTATTATCTGTGTTTTACACATAAGAAAATTGGGCCTAGAGAGGTAAAGTAGCCTGCCCAAAGTTTTTCACAGCTAGAAACTGACAGCATGGCTATAGAATTTGTATTCCTAATCACTAGACTATATATTTTTCTTTCAGTTTGCTTCATCAGATATGAAGTGAGTTCTACCTCTGTTAATTCAGATAGTTATCAGAAAAATGTGTTACTTTAAAGTCTTCATTTTAACTTTAATTTCTTACTCTGTATATTTTAAATATTTTCTATTCCTACAGGAGTGGCATCAGGATTATATAAAATTCAGGGAAACAACCATGTATCTCATAACTGGACTAGAAAATTTTCAAAAAGAAAGGTAAGGCAAAGTAGAAAAACTGTGATATAAAGAGCTTAATTTTTATACTTCATTTTATGACCTCATAGAAAGTATTTTATTCACAACACATTTTAATGAACTTTTTGAATTTTAGAACAGTTTTAGATTTACATAAAAATTGCTAAGATATTTCAGAGTACCCATATACCAACACATAATATGTTTCCATTTTGAATTAAATTTGTAAAGTTGACATTAGTGTCTGTGTTTTTATCCACCCACAAACACTGTATTGGAGACAGAATAGGATTAGATTGAAACCCAGAACGTTTGGTGGGACTAGAAATCGATGAAAGCAATAGAAGTGAAAAATCCCTCATGACCTAAGATGCAGCCCAGTGCATGGGAGGAACTCTTTGCCTACCCTAACGTCTACCTTGAATCACTAGCCTTTTTTTTTTTTAATTAATTTTTGAATTTCTTTTTTAAATACCAAAAAACACCAAACGCAAACATTCTTAACTTTTGATCATTCCGTTCTACATATATAATCAGTAAATCACAATATCATCACATAGTTGCATATTCATCATCATGATCATTCCTTGGAACATTTGCATCTATTCAGGAAAAGAAATAAACAAGAAAACAGAAAAAAATTCATACATACCATATCCCCACCCCTCCCCCCCACCAATCATCAGCATTTCAATCTAAATTTATTTTAACATTTGTTCCTCCTGTTATTCATCTTTATTCCATATATTTTACTCATCTGTTGACAAGGTAGATAAAAGGAGCATCAGACACAAGGTTTTCATAATCACACAGTCACATTGTGAAAGCTATATTATATTATGCAATCATCTTCAAGAAACATGGCTGCTGGAACACAGCTCCACATTTTCAGGCAGTTCCCTCTAGCCTCTCCACTACATCTTGACTAACAAAGTGATATCTATTTAATGTGTAAGAATAACCTCCAGGATAATCTCTGGACTCTGTTTGGAATCTCTCAGCCATTGACACTTCATTTTGTCTCATTTCACTCTTCCCCTTTTGGTCGAGAAGGTTTTCTCAATCCCCTGATGCTGAGTCTCAACTCATTCCAGGATTTCTGTCCCATGTTGCCAGGAAAGTCTACACCCCTGGGAGTCATGTCCCACATAAACGGGGAGGGTCGTGAGTTGCTTGTTGTATTGGCTGGAGAGAGAGGCTACATCTGAGCAACAAAAGAGGTTCTCTTGGGGGTGACTTTTAATCACTAGCCTTTTTAATATTCTTTCTTAGTTTAATCTGAATTTCAAATCAGGATAGTGTTTCCAATATTTCTCTTTCTTTCGACTTTTTGGATATTATAAAAAGTATGACTGGAAAACTTATCACTTGCCTTCTACTATTGCAAACACATTTTAGATTATTTTTCATTTAAATTACAGATGATTTTAAAGGAATTTCTACTTAGTAACCTGTAATAATGCTATTTATTTATTTTGTTATTAAGTAGAGAGGACAGATGTTCATTCATTTACCATTACAGATCATTTGCTAGTTTGTATTCATTTCTCCACATATTTCTTAATTCATATGTTTTGTCATTAATATACTTGACTAATAATATTTTTTTTAATTTAGCTTCCCCTTCGGAAGTCTATTTCATTTTTTTTTAAACTTTTTTATCACATAATATAACATATATACAAAGCAAAGAAAGAAAAAAGACATAATTTTCAAAGCTCTCTTCAAAAAGTAGTTATAGAACAGATCCCAGAGTTTATCATGGGCTACCATACATTGTCTCCGAATTTTCCTTCCAGCAGTTCCAGAACATTGGAGGCTAGAAGAAATAAATATTTTTTTTATCATCACAATCAACTTTTTTTTCTTTTTTTTGTGAAAAATAATGTATATACAAAACATTAAATTTCAAAGCACAGTGCAACAATTAATTGTAGAACATATTTCAGAGTCTGGTATGGGTTTCCACAATTTTAGGTTTTCACTTCTAGCTGCTCTAAGATACTAGAGGCTAAAAGAAATATCACTATAATGATTCAGCAATCATGATTCAATACTCATTTGTGAAACCTGACCTTCTCTGTATAACTCCACCATCACCTTTGATCTTTCTCCTACTCTTTAGGGGTATTTGGGCTATGGCCATTCTGACTTTTTCATGTTGGAAGGGACTGTCAATATTATGGGATAGGGGGTGGAATTAGCTGATGTTCTGGACAGGCTGGGCCCTGTAGGTTTCAGGACTTATCCAGGGACCAATCTGGAAGTTGTAGGTTTCTGGGAAGTTACCTTAGCTCATGGAACCCTTGTAGAATCTTATATAATGCCCAAGGTGTTCTTTAGGATTGGCTGAAATGGTTTTGGTTGGGGGTTGGCAAGTTATGATAGGTAGCAACGTCTAACTGAAGCTTACATAAAGAGTGACCTCCAGCGTAGCCTCTCAACTCTTTTTGAACTCTCTCAGCCAGTGATACATATTTGTTACACTTCTTTTCCCCTTTCTGGTCAGGATGGTATTGTTGCTCCCATGATGCCAGGGCCAGACTCATCCTTGGGAGTCATCTCCCATGTTGCCAGGGAGACTTTCACACCTGTATGTTGTGTCCCATGAAGTGGAGAGGGTAGTGATTTCACTTGCAGAGTTGAGCTTAGAGTGAGGCCACATCTAAGCAACAAAAGAACTTTTAGGCATACCATTTGGTAGGCTAAGCTTCTCTGTTACATACATAAGCTTAACAAGAGCAATCCTCAAGATCAAGGGATTGGCCTATTGATTTGGATGTCCCTAATGTTTGACAATATCAGGGGTTTCCCCAGTGGTAAAGTTTAATAATTTCATATTTTTTCTCCCATCCCTCAAGAGATTTTGCCAATACTTTTCCTTTTTTATTTGGGTGCGTGGTCCGCGAATCAAACCCGGGTCTCCCACATGAAAAGTGAGCATTTTACCATTGAACCACCTGTGCACCCTGCCAATACTTTTTTATTTTCTACTAATATATTCTAGGATGTATCCAGGTATTACATTAAGCTATATAGAATTAAAGGCCCTCTTTCTTATTCTGGGCTTCTTGTGTTTCATTTATTTAAATGAGCTATCCAGACAGGTTGAGTTAGATTTATGTGCAACAGAAAATTTAGATTCCAGAAAAAATAAACTTTTCTTCCTTTGGTCTCAAAAAGTAAGTGCGGTTCTAAAATACGGACAATGTCTTCCTTACCCCTGTGTTCTGAATTACTTTAATCCCAACCTGATTGGCTTCATTCTTATCTCATACCAGGTTATACATATATAAAACAGCCTCCCAAAAATCCGGAAATGATCATTACCACTCTGGACCAAATGTTACTGTTATAAGAGTGTACAATCTAGGCCCCTATTTTCTTATAGGCATTTTCTAAAGAAGACCATACAATAATTGCTCTTTTGTTTCTGGCTTATTTTGCCTCACTCAGTGTCCCAAGGTTCATTCACAATGTTGCATGCCTCATGACTTCGTTCCTTTTGTAGCAGCACTGTGTTCAGTCATATGTATACACCATCATTTGCCATTCTACTTCTCAGTCAGTGCATCCTTCAGCCATCTGCATTCATCAGACATCACATATAATGCCAGAAGTCCACAGTCCATCAGTCACACTTGCCACATTTTGAATGTTCAGTAGCCACATGTGGCTAGTGGCTACCATATTGGCCAGTGTAGATATAGAATATTTCTCTCATTGCAGAAATTTGTATTGGACAGCACTGCTCTAGAGAGCATTTCTCCCAACTCAAAAGGTTATCACACAAAAATAAGTGGTAATTGTATTAGTTTGTTAAACTGCCAGAATGTAATATACTAGTAATGAAACGGCTTTTTAAAAAGGAATTTAATAAGTTATTAAGTTTACAGTTCTGTGCCTGAAAGTGTCCAAATTAAGGCACCAACAAGAGGTTACCCTCACTCAAGAAAGGCCAGTGCCGTCTGGAACACCGCTGTTAGCTTGGAAGGCCTGTGGTTGGCATCTGCTGGTCTCTTGCTCTTGGACTCCGTTGCTTTCAGCCCTTGTTTCTGTGAGGGCTCCTCACTTGGCATCTGTATACCTGTACTTAGCTGCTCTAGGACCAAACTCTGAGTGTCATCTCTTAACTTAGCATCTGCCAGGGCCAGAGATTTGTCTTCAGGTTTTGGCTATTTCTGTGAATTCTTGCTTAGCACCAGACTATTTCTGTCTCGATCTCCGAATGTCTGTCTTGACTCTCCCTGTTGGCTCTGGCTCGCTCCGAAATGTTTCCTCTCTTAAAGGATTCCTGTAAAGTAATGAAGACCAACCTGAATTACAGTATTGAATTAGGATGAAAAGAAATGGCTGCTCCTACAAGATTGAATCAGGATTAAAACATGGCTTTTCTGGGGTACATAATTGATTTCAAACTGGCACAGTAATTTTAATATTTAAGCACAAACTAAGTTTTAATCGTTATATAATTTATAATAAAATTCCTTTTGGTCACTGAGATATAAAATATTTTGATCAGTAGCTCCTTTTTAAGAGTTATTATTTAATAGGAATATTCAAATTCACTTTTAGGATTTCTGAAATTTATGCTGATGTGACAAATATTAATATAATCTTAAAATTGAATACAGCTTCTATGATCAAAGAAGATATTTCCATTTTGCAGATAAAGAAACTTGGTTCCATAGACATGAAGTGACTTTGTCAAGGTCACGTAACTAACTAGGAATTAAAAATTAAGACACCGTATTCTCATATAATTAAATGAAACCAGATAAGTACACGAAGTGTTATACATTTATCTCACTCAGTAAGAATTAAGAGCATAAAACTCACTTTCTAGCTCTCTGCATAGCTTGTATATTAGGTTTTCTCAGTTAACATTTTCTTAAAGGACTTTTGATAAAATTCATAAGTACTTTTAAGTTTAATAATTTTTTTGTTAGTACTTGTTCAGAAAGCCAATATTCAAGTATAAATAAATGTGTTTTTTGAATTGGAAAGATTGACTAGCAAATTTGTAATGGTAACAAATGCTATTTTGAAATATATATAGCAGTTACCAAAGCAAGCAGCATATAAGGTATGGCCAAAAGATTCTGTCAAACTTGTTTTTAATGAAAACTTAGCAGTTGAAAGCCTTGAATGGAATATTTACTGATGAGCCATGTCTTTTCTGTGAGGAGTAAATGAAGCCAGAGTTTTAGGAGCCATAATTTTACTGTAGTGTAAGTGAAAATATAAAGAGTCTACTAAGCTTCTTGCTCTTATTTTATCTTAAATAACTACATGGTAACTGTACTGCTAAATCTCATTCTGGGTTTATTTTTAAACAGTTTTTAAACACTTTAAAGTTTGGTAATATTTGGAACATTTTGTCCACCTCATTGGAAAATTAGAACAAGGTCATGATTATTCTTGAAGAGGTGACTCTGTTCTAAAAGGCCAGATAAGAATGTTATTCTAGGGAGACCTTTTTAAAAAGCAGAATACCCAGTAGCTAGAAAAGAAAACTTGATATACCTCTTGTCAGTTAAATAACAGACTACCTCAAACTTGGTGTCGTAAGACAACATTTAACATTATTATAACTATATTTAAATTTTTTTATAAATAAATAATCTTTAGCTGAGGTTATGTCTATATTATTTCAACATAAAATTCATATTCATATTTTCTCAAAAATGCATTCCTGGAAAGAAGTCAATTTCAAGAAAATGTTTAAAAAACTTATTTTTCATGACTTAGTTTTAAGCTTTCTTTATCATGTGAATGAATTAACTTCCAAATAATTTGGGATAATGAGTTGATTTATATCTGAGAACATTAAATTATACTAACAATACATTTTCAAGTTTTTTTTAATTGTTTCTTTAAAATATTTCACTTTGGTTACTGTGCTGGGGAGGGCTAGGGAAAGTCCTGTTAAAGCTTGATTGGTACAGAATTTCTATTGAGGTTCATAGGAAAGTGGTGATGGATGATGGTGATAGCTGCACAATATTGTGAGGTTAAAGGCAGGAATTTTAAGTTTGTATATTATTAAGCTAGAAGCTTAAAAAAAATCAATGAAACAAAAAAAATTAAAAGTATTTCATTAAGATTTTGCATTTTTTCATATTTAAGTATATATACATTGATGTATGTATTTTTACCTATAAAATTCTAGGAGACAGATTATTACTTTGAAGAAAAAACAAACTTTTTACCCTCCTTTTTATAAACTTAGTTTAAACTTCATAACATCTATAGTTATATTAATATAGCATTAATATTACCAAAATATAACATATAGGTCTAACCCTGTCAACCTTTTATGTTATTTCTAGTTTTAATCCCACCACATATTCCATCTTTAAAAGTACTCCATTTTCCATTTCCCCCAGTTCTTTTTCTTTTACCTTTTTTTCAGCACCTAGAATGGTGCTTGTACTTAGAAAAAAACTGGTAGTTACTGAATGGCCAATTCGTGTTTGTGATCCAAAACCAAAATAACCTGATCCTTCTTTCAAACAAAAATGACTTTATATTGTTGAATAAGTGAATTGTTGGCATTCATGTCAGTATTAATTAAGAATCCAAATTGAAAACACTGGGAAAATCAATCCCAAAGAAAAGGGAAGTATCTGAATTCATCAGTTTTGTAATATAAACTTTTCTCCTGCTTTTTTTCCCCTAAATTACTAGGTCGTTTTTCTTTGTTCTTAAGACCTAACTATTCATTACTACTGTTAAGAAGATGACCATAAGCCTATAATACATAAAATATTTTCTATGGTATTGTTGTTTTGGTATAGTCAAAATTTAAATGTGTATTAAAATGTTGTTACAGTCATCTCTTTGTTTACAAAGATGAAATATTAATGCTATATGTTTCTTTTTAATTTTTAAGTTATATAGATTCCTTGCTGTTCCTTATCTGTGCTTATCAGAATAACAAAGAACTCTTGTCCAAAGGCCCATATAGAGGACATGATGAAGAATTGATATCACATTATAGAAGAGAATGTTTACTGGTAAGTTGAGTGCACATAGTAGGTGTTTACTTTATCATTTTGTCTTACGTTAGGCAGATTATCCATTCTCATATATCAGTGATTGATTCGATAAACTCTGATAGGGTAAGAGTCATGGTGATGTCTATAATCTGGGTCTTCACCATATATATTTTTTGTCTTTTTAAAAGTTATTTTCACAATATATTCTTAAGATGGAGTAGTACACTGAATTCCTTCCTTATCCCTCCTTCTTTATGGAACTCAAGTATTGCAGGTGATGAACCAGAAATGTTCTTAAAATGGGATCAGAATGATTAAGTTCCTATATCTCTCCATCACTGCTCCTACCACTCTTTTGAGGGATGGAGGAATGCTGCATACAGTGTGAGGAAATATCATCTTTATTTTCCAGAAAATAAATAGTGGGTTTTTTCTAACATTTTATAAATGATGATGCTTTGTATAAATATGTCAAGATTAATTTAACTATCCTTTATTACATTTCATTTAGTATCCTTTTTTGTACTTTGCAGTTGTTAGTGTCTCCACAAATATTTTCACTCTATTCGCTGAAATACTAATACTATTATAAATTTCTTATTGTTTTCACAGTCATTATGGATGAATTTACTCTCTCTAGGTATCTAGAATACTTTGTTAATGTTTCCTGAATCAACTATCCTGTAAATATAAAAATCGCAAATTCCATCTTTGTACTTTTTTTGTAATATGATAACACTCTTAGCTAACTATTACTTCACTCTGTATTGTGATCCTAAATTATAATTATTTTCTTAAAAAGATATGGAAATAGATATTCAGGGGTGTATATGTTTTGAACCTATCTAATTCTGTTACTTGGTTTAAATGTACTTTTAACAACTCTAAGTAGCTGTGCTGGTGAAATGTTTCTTTCAATAGATTTGTACATTATGCACTAATTTTAGTCTGCATAATGCATAATAATTCTAGTCAGCAGAAAAGGTCTTTAAAATTTTTGGATTGAGAGTATTAGAAAGTAATATTATTTTTTCTCAGCTTATTTTAGTGTGTCTGGGTGTATTTTTAAATTTGAATGGTGTGATGTTTTGTATTCATTGAGGGGGGTGTTTTATTCTCAAGGAACAGATCCAAAAACTTTTTGGCCAGTTTCAAAAAGTTTTTGGATCTGTGCCTTGAGAATAAAGGCTTAATTATAATTATTTCAGTTTTCAAATATAAAAGCAAAGAATGATATACATAAATAAAAATATATGTTTAGATTTTAGAGCAGGTTTATTAACTTAAAAATATTGAAGCCTTGGGTTATGGAAATATTTTGGTAAAACTAATTTTAAACATGAAGAGAATATTTCTCTTAACCTTTCATGATAGTAAGCCAGCCATACCTAGTTTGTTGTTTTACAAAGAGAATTAAATGGAACTTTATGAGCATGACTTTGGTGTTCCTTTCAAGTATTTTCATATCGAGTATTTACTGAATAGCAGGTTCTGATTAATAAAAAAAAATGAGGAAGACACGTTCTCTGTGTCTTACACAGATATGATAGTATGGTCTTATCTCAATCTGGTGAGAGTTGTACACAAATAATTTTTATGTATTGGGATGTGTCATTATAATATCAAAATACTATGCCTGAAATTGTTGGAAGGAAACTTGAGTGATAAGATGATCACTTATCTGGATCTTAGATAAGAGTTATATTTCTTGTAGTGAAAGAGGAGAACGTTTTAGGTAAAGGAACACATGAAAAGTGTGCATGGAAAGTATATGACAGAAAAAGCATGGAAAGTATGTGACAGAAAAGGAAGACGGATTTACTGTGGCTAAGTTATGAGGAACATGGTTAGGTTGAAGAGGTTCTGACAATACTTGTTGAGATAAGAATATGAAGAAATTCATGTGCAATTCCAATGAGATTTCATCTTATTTTCTAAGTTGTTGAAAGCCATTGTAAGTTTGATTAAGTTTGGCATGATCAGGTTTCATTTTCAGAAAACAATTGGCAACGTATACTAGAGAATGGACTGAAGAGGAAAGTAGCAATTGAAGTCCATAAGCTTAGACCTATAGACAGTGGAAGGAGGGGCTGCTCAAGCAAATATATGTATGCTGCAGTGGGTTAGAATAGACAATAGGAATGTATTTTCTTTTTGTTTTGAGGCTAAAAGAAATTCCAAATCAAGATGTCATCAAGGCAGTGTTTTTTTCATGAAGTCTGGCATTCAAGGGCTTGACTGCCAGCTGTCCTTGGTTCTTAGCTTGTCACATGGGAGGGCACCTGACAGCATCTCCTGGCCTCACCTTCTCTTCTGGGTTCGATTGATGTTTTGCTTCTGGCTGCTCCCTTTGTGGCTTTTGTTCTGTCTGAATTTCATTCTGCTTATAAAGGACTCCAATGTTGAGATTAAGACCCATCCAAATTGAGGTGAGCCACATCTGAACTGAAGTAACTCATTACAAAGGCCTTACATACAATGGGTTCACATCCACAGTAATGGATTCATTTAAGAACATGTTTTTCTGGGGTACCTACAGCTTCAAACCACCACAGAGGAAATGGCCTGAACTAATGCAGAAGTGCAGTGAATATCAAGAAGAGGATATAGAAAAAGGTGAAAGAAGTGAAATCAAGGGGCTTTATAACTATCGGATGAATCAGGAGCAAAATAGAGGAATCAAAGCTGTCTTACTTTCTAGCTTTGTTTAGCATTGGGAAGTTTTTTTTTTTTTTTTTTTTTTTTTTATTAATTAAAAAAAGAATTAACAAAACAATTAGAAATCATTCCAATCTACATGTACAATCAGTAATTCTTAATAACATCACATAGTTGCATATTCATCATTTCTTAGTACATTTGCATCGATTTAGAAAAAGAAATAAAAAGACAACAGAATAAGAATTAAAACAATAATAGGAAGAAAAAAAAACAAAAAAAAACAAAAACAAAAAACCTATACCTCACATGCAGCTTCATTCAGTGTTTTAACATAATTGCATTACAATTGGGTAGTATTGTGCTGTCCATTTCTGAGTTTTTATATCCAGTCCCGTTGTACAGTCTGTATCCCTTCATCTCCAATTATCCCTTCTCTTTTTTTTTTTTTTAATTAATGGAAAAAAAGAAATTAACCCAACATTTAGAGATCATACCATTCTACACATGCAATCATTAATTCTTAACATCATCACATAGATGCATGATCATCATTTCTTAGTACATTTGCATTGGTTTAGAAGAACTAGCAACATAACCGAAAAAGATATAGAATGTTAATATAGAGAAAAAAATAAAAGTAATAATAGTAAAATCAAAACAAAACAACACAAAACAAAACAAAAACCTATAGCTCAGATGCAGCTTCATTCAGTGTTTTAACATGATTACTTTACAATTAGGTATTATTGTGCTGTCCATTTTTGAGTTTTTGTATCTAGTCCTGTTGCACAGTCTGTATCCCTTCAGCTTCAATTACCCATTGTCTTACCCTGTTTCTAACTCCTGCTGAACTCTGTTACCAATGACATATTTCAAGTTTATTCTCGAATGTCCCTTCACATCAGTGGGACCATACAGTATTTGTCCTTTAGTTTTTGGCTGGATTCACTCAGCATAATATTCTCTAGGTCCATCCATGTTATTACATGGTTCATGAGTTTATCTTGTCTTAAAGCTGCATAATATTCCATCGTATGTATATACCACAGTTTGTTTAGCCACTCTTCTGTTGATGGAGATTTTGGCTGTTTCCATCTCTTTGCAATTGTAAATAATGCTGCTATAAACATTGGTGTGCAAATGTCCGTTTGTGTCTTTGCCCTTAAGTCCTTTGAGTAGATACCTAGCAATGGTATTGCTGGGTCGTATGGCAATTCTATATTCAGCTTTTTGAGGAACCGCCAAACTGCCTTCCACAGTGGTTGCACCCTTTGACATTCCCACCAACAGTGGATAAGTGTGCCTCTTTCTCCGCATCCTCTCCAGCACTTGTCATTTTCTGTTTTGTTGATAATGGCCATTCTGGTGGGTGTGAGATGATATCTCATTGTGGTTTTGATTTGCATTTCTCTAATGGCCAGGGACATTGAGCATCTCTTCATGTGCCTCTTGGCCATCCGTATTTCCTCTTCTGAGAGGTGTCTGTTCAAGTCTTTTTCCCATTTTGTAATTGGGTTGGCTGTCTTTTTGTTGTTGAGATGAACAATCTCTTTATAAATTCTGGATACTAGACCTTTATCTGATATATCATTTCCAAATATTGTCTCCCATTGTGAAGGCTGTCTTTCTACTTTCTTGATGAAGTTCTTTGATGCACAAAAGTGTTTAATTTTGAGGAGTTCCCATTTATTTATTTCCTTCTTCAGTGCTCTTGCTTTAGGTTTAAGGTCCATAAAACCGCCTCCAGTTGTAAGATCCATAAGATATCTCCCAACATTTTCCTCTAACTGTTTTATGGTCTTAGACCTAATGTTTAGATCTTTGATCCATTTTGAGTTAACTTTTGTATAGGGTGTGAGAGATGGGTCTTCTTTCATTCTTTTGCATATGGATATCCAGTTCTCTAGGCACCATTTATTGAAGAGACTGCTCTGTCCCAGGTGAGTTGGCTTGACTGCCTTATCAAAGATCAAATGTCCATAGATGAGAGGGTCTATATCTGAGCACTCTATTCGATTCCATTGGTCGATATATCTATCTTTATGCCAATACCATGCTGTTTTGACCACTGTGGCTTCATAATATGCCTTAAAGTCAGGCAGCGTGAGACCTCCAGCTTCGTTTTTTTTCCTCAAGATGTTTTTAGCAATTCGGGGCACCCTGCCCTTCCAGATAAATTTGCTTATTGGTTTTTCTATTTCTGAAAAATAAGTTGTTGGGATTTTGATTGGTATTGCATTGAATCTGTAAATCAATTTAGGTAGGATTGACATCTTAACTATATTTAGTCTTCCAATCCATGAACACGGTATGCCCTTCCATCTATTTAGGTCTTCTGTGATTTCTTTTAGCAGTTTTTTGTAGTTTTCTTTATATAGGTTTTTTGTCTCTTTAGTTAAATTTATTCCTAGGTATTTTATTCTTTTAGTTGCAATTGTAAATGGGATTCGTTTCTTGATTTCCCCCTCAGCTTGTTCATTACTAGTGTATAGAAATGCTACAGATTTTTGAATGTTGATCTTGTAACCTGCTACTTTGCTGTACTCATTTATTAGCTCTAGTAGTTTTGTTGTGGATTTTTCCGGGTTTTCGACGTATAGTATCATATCGTCTGCAAACAGTGATAGTTTTACTTCTTCCTTTCCAATTTTGATGCCTTGTATTTCTTTTTCTTGTCTAATTGCTCTGGCTAGAACCTCCAACACAATGTTGAATAATAGTGGTGATAGTGGACATCCTTGTCAGCATTGGGAAGTTTTAAGAGGGTGAACAAAGTTAATGTTGAACATGTTACTTGTATGATATTTCCAGAGCATTCTTTAATTCCATGAAATTAAATTTGAATAATATTTATTCAATTTTAACCAACTTAATATTGATTTTGAGAATTAAAATATCTCTGTGCTTGCATATTGCCAAAAATAATGATAGATACTTAAATGCATTAATCCTCTTAACCACTACATGGTGGAAGTAATAGTATCCCAGTTTTCATATAAAGAAACTAAAGCTAAAAGACTTAAGCAATTTCTCAATATTAGACACCTGATTAGTGACTGAATTGGAGTTTTTCGTGCAGTCTTCACAGTCAAGATAAATTTTGCAGGAATGGAATAATATAAATATAAGAAATAATATTTTTATATTTGAAATTCTCTTTAAAATCATAATGATTATTTAAAAGTCCTATTTTATCTTGCTTTAATTACCTAAGATTTCATACATGAACCCTTAGATATCATAACTATTTATTATATCTATATACCATATCTATTATGTATTTCTGTATTTCTTATCTCATGGTTTTTTGTGTTCTGTGGGAATGACTCTAGTGGACTATGCTTCAAACTTCTGCTTAGTTTTATAAGCAGAGTTTTATTAGAACATAGTTATACCCATTTATTTGCTTATCGTATATTCTACTTTAGCTCTACAATGGCAGAGTTGAGTAGTTACGACAGAGACTATATGGCCTCCATAGTTTAAAATATTTCCTAACTGGCCCATTATTAAAAAAAAGCATTCCCACCCCTTAAGATTGTAAGCTCCATGAGAGATTTCTGCATTATTCCCTTGGCTACACCTGCATCTAAAATAGTTTCTGGCACATAGCACGAACGCCATGTAAGAATCGTGAAGGAATATGATTACCTTCAGATTTTTGTATCAAGTACTCTGTAACAATTCCTATTCAGTTGATGTTTTTGGAGAAAATGAAAAGGTTTTCAAAATTAGCATGAAGTGAGGGGTAAGGGGTATGCTATGTATAATCTTTTTTTTTTCTGTTTGATTTCTTTTTCGGTTGTCTTTTTATTTCTTTTTCTGAATTTCTTTTTCTTTATTTCTTTTTTCTGTTTGATTTCTTTTTCGGTTGTCTTTTTATTTCTTTTTCTGAATTGATGCAAATGTTCTAAGAAATGATGAATATGCAACTATGTGACGATATTGAGAATTACTGATTATATATGTAGAACGGAATGATACGTTAATGTTTTTGTTCTTAATTTTTTTTAATTAATAAGTAAATTAAAAAAAAAAAAAACTGTGACCATGTCCACAGTCAGGCTCAAGGAATTGACCTTGGAGTGGAATTGATGGTGACAGTTAACATGAAAAGATATAGAAGCATGCTGAAAACTCAGGAACATGAAAATTTAGTAATGGAGTAGTAGAAAATTCATTGAAAGATGTTCCTACACTCTCTTCTGAGAGAAAGAAACAAAGAAAATAGGCATTGCATTCTAGCTGCAGTTTGATTAAACTCTTTCATAAATGTTAATGAATGCTTTTTCTGAATCTATGAATGATCGTATTATTTTATACCTTTCTTTTGTCGACATTGTCAATTATGTTGATTGGTTTCAAATGGTAAAGAAATCTTGTCTTTCTGGAATAAATTCAACTTAGTTGTGATAAAAAAAGATTTGTGTGAAAGAACAAAAGAGAAGGATGTATTAATACATTTTTTTTTCTAAAAAAAAAATTAGCATGGAGTCTGAATTTCTTTGTTTTTTAGTTATTTTTGAAGGCTTATTAAATTTAAATTGAGGGGAAATTCAGCCAAGATGCCTAATAGTTGGGACTTCCAAGTAAATAATTTTCTCTGATGAATAAATTAAACATAATTCCTGTCAGGATGATCTAAGTAATATAATCTGGATATGAACTTTAAAAACATGTCAATATATTTTTTTACTGCTTTTGGCCTCTGTTGCTGCTGTTATTATACACATAGCTTTGCCTAAGAGATTTTAGTGCCAGAATAAGTTGAGACTTATTTTTCACTTCCATTTGTTCTATCTAATTCTGTTTGTTAACATATTTATTATGTTGTCTTCAGTATTAACATTTAAAGGTATTTTTATTTAATTAAAAAAGAAACAAAACCTGTTTTTTTTTCCTCATTGCATTAAGAAATTAAATGAGCAAGCTGCAGAACTCTTTGAATCTGGAGAGGATCGAGAAGTGAACAATGGTCTGATTATCATGAATGAGTTTATTGTCCCATTTTTACCCTTGTTGCTGGTGGATGAAATGGAAGAGAAGGATATACTTGCTGTGGAAGATATGAGAAATCGCTGGTGTTCCTACCTTGGACAAGAAATGGAATGTAAGTTTAAACAATGTTGTTTGGCCCCTGAATTGTTGGGATTAAAAGTAGTTAGTATTTGATATTACTTATTCTTGCTGTTTTTATATTCTGTACTCTTTTTTATTTCTTTATCCTTATTTTTTTTTTCTTATTTACAATCTAAGCTGGGAACACAGCTCTTGACATTTACATTTTACCTTTTCCCCTAAATGGAAATTATTTTACATGTTTTGAAATAGAACATCAACTGAACACTCCAACTTAATAAACCATGTTGAGGATGATCATCTGATAATTTCTCACTCCTCTCCCTCTATCCCTAGTTGTATCTAATTGTTTATATTTGCAGCAAATCTCCAAGAAAAGCTGACGGATTTTCTGCCTAAACTGCTTGATTGTTCTACGGAGATTAAAGGTTTCCATGAGCCACCGAAGTTACCTTCATTTTCCACTCATGAACTCTGTGAACGATTTGCCCGAATCATGTTGTCCCTCAGTCGAACTCCTGCTGATGGAAGATAAACTGCGCACACTTTCCCTAAACACACTGTATAAACTTTTTTTAGTTCTTAACCCTTGCCTTCCTGTCACAGGGTTTGCTTGTTGCTGCTATAGTTTTTAACTTTTTTTTTATTTTAATAATTGCAAAATACAAAATGACTATATAGACTTTAGCCAGACTGCAAACAATAAAGCTGAGGATCGCATGGTACTCAGACTTTGTTTTAACCAGAACTGATGTATAATTACAAGTCTGATTGATTTGACTATGGCAAAACCATGCTTTTGCCACCTCTTGTTACAGTATTATTTTGCTTTTACCTTTTCTTTATCTTCAGCTTTCCATTCAGTCTGGGTCCTTCCATGACTGTAGCCATTTAAGTGTTCAGCACTGTGTAAGACACATAATATTTGGTAGCTTGTAAATGAAATTAAAGAATAAAGTTTTATTTATGGCTACCTATGTGTTTGTAAGCAGGTATATTGTATGTTAGTGTATTATTTTAATTATAATATATAAATGGATTTTGTCTGGAGATTTATTGAGTGATGGATAGATTAATACAAGTCTTAATTTTATTCTAATATTAGCACATTAGAATTTTACTGTTTGACACTTAAAGATATTTATATTTTGACTAAGTTGTTGAATTTAGGATGGCATCCAAGCATGTTTTGAATTCAAATCAGGTTTCCACTGAAGTGCGTGGCTGATTTTTAAGTCAAGCCACACTGAAACTTTTAACTTTTTCATAGATGAACGTTTTATTTTTTTACATATTTACAATAATATAGCAAGGTGATTATTTCAAGAGAAACCTGAATAAAGTACTTGAATAAGGGCTATTTAATTGTGAAACTTGTAAGAAATATGTATATGTATTTATACATATATATACATGCACACACATATACTTCATAATGGAGGACAATATTTTGCATTATATAGTTATTATATTTTTGTAATTGTATACCACTTTAAGAATGTTCTCTACTAATCAATGCTGTGAAATTATGTTGATATTGTTAAACTAAAAGTTGTGAAAATCTTACCTGCTTTTATTCACCTACTTTTTAAAAGAGGAAAGTCTGTAGAATATATTTTGTAGATGGAACTGCTGTTTAAATTAATGAAATAATGTGAATGAAATCAGTGCTTTTAAAGGTAATTATGCTACCAACAACGTATTTTTAAATTTATAAAAATTTCTTTATAAATGATGCTTTGTTAGCATAGTAAAATATATCATGATACCATGTGTATGTTTGTTATAGTGACGTCAAAACTAATGCTCTTTATAAGTGCCTCATAAAAAATCCTGGAAGGAGGAGGAAGAGGAAAATATTAAGCTATTTTTTGATGTTCTTTATAAAGGTTATCAGTGTACTGTTAGGATATTAATAACAAGGAATTGGTACTGAATCTGTTGGAAGAGTTAAGACTTTGCAGATTATAGTTATCAAAATGTGTTTTAGTTTAGGTTTTCAGTTCTCTGCTGAACGAAATTAGTATTCCGCATTGGTTCTAAATCCTTTCGAAGTTTAGATACTTCATATGTTTTATCAAATCTTTTGTCAAGTATCTTCGGTATTTTATGATATTCTGTCATAATGTTAAAGTTGTGTTTAGGTGCATAGTTGACCACTGAGACATGAAGTGCTTAAACCATATGGAAATTACTTTCAAAATCATTTTGAAAGGTGCATCCAGAAAATCATGTGGCTTTTGTGTTAAAGGTAAGTAATATTATTATATTTACTTTGTACTTTTAAACCAGTAGTAATAAATTGGAAATACTTATTTAAACAGGGACCTTTTTCAAGACCTAGAGAGACAACTGTTTACATATCAGTTTTTAGTCTAGTCTTAAGATTTAAGTCAGTGAAATTTCCTTACATAATTCACTGGGTTAAGTATAATTCACAGGTAATAATTTAAAAATCAGAGTCGCATAATACTGTTGTCCATTGCAGGTTATACTTTGATTTAAATTATTCTTATTTTGATTATTCCAGTAGTCTGTTCCCAAAAATTAGGTTTTGAAATAATTTGAGGTAGAATAAAAAGTGGAAGAATTTTAGAATTATAGGGACTTCTCATAAATGCAGGGTTTAAGGACATTATAGCCAGGAGTGAAATTAAGAGACTACTCTAATACTTCATTAAAATACATTAATGACCATGCTCTATATCAGTAATTCTTAAAGTGTTGTCCTTAGACCAATAGATTCTGCTTCACCTTGGAACATATTAGAAATGCAGATTCTTGCACACCGCCTCTGAACTACTGATTAAGAAGTCTGTAGTTTAGGGCAGACCACAGTGGCTCAGCAGGCAGAGTTCTCGCCTGCCATGCCGGAAATCCAGGTTCGATTCCCAGTGCCTGCCCATGTAAAAAAAAAAAAAGAAAAGATCTGTAGTTTAACAAGTTATCCAGGTGATTCTGATATTTGCTTAAAGTTTGAGAACCACAACACTAAATAAAACTATTTGCAGCATTTTTTGCATCTTATATTGACACTATAATTTCCATTCACTCACGATCCCTTGTTTTATTGAAAGCTTTTCCATCTTTCCCTCACTTGCAGTTTCAAGGAAATGGCTGAAAATTCTTTTGCTTAGTTTTAGATTTAACTGATAAAAAAGTGGATTTTTCCACCTGTCTGCTTCTCCAGAAGTTAGTATCCCTCTGTATTATGAATCAAAATTGTTGACTCCTACCTCTGGGTCCTACTATAATCTCTAAAAAATTTAATAACTTGGATGTATGGAAGGGTGGATAAGAGTATCCATTTGTAATTTTTTTGTTCACTTTATATTATTAAGTAAATTAAATACCATTAGTTGTGCCTGTGATAACTTCATGCAAAAATGTGACATCAGCATCATTCTCACCTGCCATGCTGGAGACACAGGTTTGATTCCCGGTTCCTATCCATGCAAAAAAAAAAAAAAAAGTGACAGCCCAGTTTACATGCCTCTTTCCCAGTAGGAATATGGTTGGTGTTCTCTGTTTTAGTTTCTCAGCTGCCAAATCAAATACCACGTAGTGTGTTGACATAAACAATGGGAATTTGTTGGCTCACAGTTTCAAAGGCTGGAAGACTTGCTGCCTCCTGAGGTAGGTAACTTCTGGCTGGATGGCAGTATTGGGGTTCCTTAGCTTTTTCATCACATGGCAGTGTAGATGGTAGCATCTTCTCCTTTCTCTTCTTGATTCCATAGACTTCCAGCTTCTGACTGCTCCCCATGAGTCTCTGGCCTTCTCTATAAGGCCTCGGGTAATAGAATTAAGATACATCCCGATTCTTTTGAGCCACACCTTATCTGAAGTAACTTCATCAAAGGTTCCCATTTACAAATATGTTCATACTCACAAGACCAGGGATTGGAACCTGAACATGACCTTTTACAGAGAAGAATATTCAATCCCCAATACCTCCCTTTAGCTTCAACTATTTATAAATAGTTCTGCTCGCAGATCTACTCCGTATTCTTTTACTTTCGCTTCATTATTACAATAATAGCAATCCAAGTTAGAAAATGTCTTCAATGAATTCATCTAGTCCAGAATTTTAATTTAAATTTTATTGAATGAATGAATGAAATAGTCAGTGTTGATTCCTGGCCCTTGTTCATATGTTTATCATCTCACTTAACTTTGTAGCATAGATATGTTTTTATTTTGCTAGAGTTTTGTCTTGTTTTTAAAGATACCTCAAAATATCAATTCTCTAATTTATATATATATATATATATATATATATATATATATAGAGAGAGAGAGAGAGAGAGAGAGAGAGAGAAGTTTTAGGTCTACAGAAAAATGCATAAAATAGAGTTTTCCCCAATACTACCCTTTTATTAGAACTTTGCGTTAGGTGGTACATTTGTTGAATGAGAGGAATAATTTTATTGCACTATTAAATATAGTGCATTATTTAGCATAGGATTTACTGTTTGCCACTTTTTTTTTGTATACTGTATGGTGGGGGTCACATTTCATTCTTAATCCATGTGAGAATCCCCTTATTGCAGCATCATTTGCTGAAGTTTTGTTTGTTTGATTTTTCGTTTGTTTGTTTGGGAATTGTATGGATCAGGAATCGAACTCGGGTCTCCCGCATTAGCAGGTGAGAATTCTACCACTGAACTACCCTTGCAGCCCCTGCCACAGTATTTTTAATTCTTACTTCCTCCACTTACCTTTTTCCACTACCCCTTTCATCCCTAGCCTGGTAGTACCACTATTAATTATTATGGCCACAACTTTTTCAATGTTTGGGTAGTTGTTAAACAGCGCATACACATAAACAGTGAGGTTTTTAGTGGGAAGGAAAGTCACTTATACAGAAATGAAGTTACCATCTATTTCATACACTTTTTTTAAAAAAAACCTGTAATTTCTAGGCCTCAGTTCCTCCTTTTTTTAATTAGCCTTTATAAGTCACTTAAAAATAATTAAAATAATAATAGTAAAATAAATAATATTCAAAAATAATACAGGAAAACAAGGCATGATTGAGGGAACTATTTACAAAAATAAATATACACACACAACTAAAATTTCAAATATCCTGATTATTCCATGCACAATTCTCCTCAATGTCTCAAACCTTCACTACTATCCTTAACCTCCTGATTAATGACAATTCCTGTGACAACAGATGAACTTTACTTCATCAAGAAAATTGGGAATATAGGTTATGATCCCCCCTTTCAACTATACATGATCCTCTTCTCAACCTGGCACTTCCCTAGTTACAAATTTGCAGTTAATTATTAGTTAACCAGAATATAACAAGGACATAGGCTTCATTGCTAATATTATGAGGAAGATCAAATATTTGGAAGGCATATTTGCTCTTCCACATAAATTATCCAAAAAATTCTCTTTTTCCCCCTTGTACCAGCTCAATGTCTGTCCAGTATCAGTGAGTCCTTTAGCACTTGGTCCTCTAACTTTTTTATTAATTTAGAGCTAGATCAGTCATTCTCTCCCTGGTTGTCTGCATCCAAAATATATATGCAGAGCTTTATAAAAACAAATCTCTAGGCCCTCTTTTATCATATGTATTCTTAAAAGGCTTTTAAAGTGAGAACTTCTGTGAGGACACTTGGTCTAGATAAGTGCTGCTTCAACATTAATTTATCTGAGAACCATCTGTGGCCTTAACTTGAAAGACTGAGATTGAATATAGCTAAAGTACGGTAGAGGAATTTGATTTTTCAATACTACATTACATGAAATGGTAGAGGTTTAAATTTGCTTATGTACTCTAAGTCGTAAGTTGGCCCCACTTTGGCAGGTGCTCTAGCCAAAACTACATTTAGATATTTTTCAGACCTTAACTTACTGCTCTGCTCTCTCTTCATTGCTAAGTGCTTAAGGTGCAGGCTCTAGAACCAGATTGCCTGGGTTCAGATCCTGGCTTTGCCATTTACTAGCTTTGTGTTGACCCAGAGTGAACTCTTTTAACCATACTGTACCTCAATTTCCTTATCTGTAAAATGGGGGTCACGATATAAATAATACTATTTGTTTTAATCTTTAAAACAAGTGGTATTGTTTTAAAGATTAAATAGGTTTCTATCTGTAAGACAGAAAATGCGAAATATTAAGTGTTCAATAATTGTCAGCTCTTTACAGTGTGTCACAATTCATTACTTCCACTCCTGATTTTCAGGATTTTTGACTTCCTGAGACTTCTTTGGGTTACTCTCAGTTCTACCTGCCATCCTTGTTTCTTTTTCTGTCTGCTTCTTAAACATCAGGGGTGCTCAAGATGTTGTACTTGGCCACCTTCTCACTCTCTTTATCTTCCATAGATTATCTTCTTTACTAGTTTGTCTTCCTGTACTGCTGTATATGCCTGTGACTAGAAAAAATCAGTTTTCTAATAAAAAAGTTCCATTCAACAATAAGTTTGGCCTCCACAAGATTGGATTAAAAGAACAGGGCTTCTCTGGAGGGCTTCTCTGGGGTGCATAATAGTTTGAAACCAGCACATACTTTCAGAGTGATTTGATATACATGTCTGTCTGCCACTGATGAGCTGAACTCCTCTAGAAGGAGACTGTGTCTCTTTTTTCTACCCCGGCACCTGTTAGCCTGTCTGACAGCATAGTAGTTGATGTGGTCTTACAAGTTCTCCAACTTTCTAGTCATCCCAGATCTGCAATATCCAGTACTATAGATAGAAGCCACAATAGCTGTTTAAATTAAAGAATTCTGTTAACTCTGTCACACTAACTACATTTCAGGTGCTCAGTAGCCATGTGTGACTATTGGCTGCCATATTGGACAATGCATTTTAGAATTTTCCAATTATTTTATTTTTAATATTTTTATTGACAAATTTTCACACTCGTACAGTCCATACATGGTATATAATCAGTGGCTCACAATATCATCACATAGCTGTGTATTCATCACCATGATAATTTTTTAGGACATTTGATTCATTCCAGAAAAAAGAAATAAAAAAAAAGTCTTACATCCCATAACCCTTACCCTCCCTCTCATTAACCACTAGTATTTCCATCTGCCCATTAATTATTGTTTTTTTGACATATGATCATTCTATTCTACATATATAATCAGTAATGCACAATATCATCATATAGTTGCATATTCATTATCATGATAATTTCTTAGAACATTTGCATCAATTCAGAAAAAGAAAGAGACAACAGAAAATAATTCATGCATACCATACCCCTTACCCCTCGCTTTTTTTTAATTTATGATACATAACCACGTCTTATCATATGATCATTCCATTCTTGTTATATAATCAGTAACTCACACTATCATCACATAGTTGCATATTCATCATCATGATCATTTCTTAGGACATCTGCATCATAGAATTTTCCCATTATTGCAGAAAGTTCTGTTGGTCAAAACTGACCCAGATTCATGCTTAGGACAGCCCATCTAGGTATTTTAACAAAGGAGATGCGATAAGAGCCATTATAGGCATCCCAGCTGAAGGAAGCAACTACTGTTCCTAGGGCTAAAGAAACTGCAGTTACCAGAACCTTGGCGCTCCAAAAGGGTGATGACAATGGAGTTGGTGCTCAGACCTCTGAAGAGGTTCACCACTTAACTATTCTTGTTATTTCTGAGGGATACAATGAAGATAATTCTGGAAATTCTGAAAGTAGTTGAAGATTGGAATCAACTGCCATTATTAGGATCACACTGATAAGAAATAGCAAGCAAAAACAAAGAATAAATCTCTTTTTCCTCTTCCTACCTGCCACAGTCCTTCTAGCATTTTTCATTGGCAGAACCTAGTAGGAAAGTAGCTGTTGAAGGAGTCAGGGAAATGTAATTTGCAGTGTTCCAGCCCCAGCTGCAGACCAGAGAATATTGGGATGGAATAAGGATTTGAGGATAATGGTGGAGGTAGAGCTGAGGGAGAATATGGAAAGAAACAACACACTAGTTTCATTTCAAAAGACTAGTCTTTATTTAAAGTTGCTAATCCCTAAAACTCCAAATCTTCAGGTAGAGATTATTAATGAGAACTCAAGAGTACATGCACTGTTTCCAATTGAGATCTTGCACTTTTCTGTCAAATGAAACTTTTTAAGGGTGTTAATGTTTAAAGAATCAGCAAGGAAGGTTTGTATGTATTATATAATATGTATCCATTCCTGTCCATCCATTAACACGTTTATTGTGTCCCTGCCATGTGTTACACAATCTGTCAGGTGGTACTTCATAAAACAAATAAGCTTAAGTAATGAGATGAAAGTAATAATCCACTCAAATCCAACTATCCAGAGTTAGACACTGTTGATACTTTTGTGTTGATACCTCCAGATAATCTTTGTATATACATGAACACGTACACGTGGACATACATACACACACACACACACAGAGAAAAGATTTTAAAAGCTTAGAAATTATAAATGTTAGACATATTTCCAAGAATGTATGTGAAGATCTACTTTTCTTTGTGCTTTATAGTTTTTGATAATGAGAATATAATCTATTTTGGACGACAATATAGGCAGCTACATTATGTCTATGTATATATTATTTTTGTGTATTTTGTCTTTCAGACTAATTTTTAGAAGTATAATTTCTGTCTGGATCACCGGGAATGCAGATTTGAAATTTTGAGTTAATTGTCAAACTGCCCTCCACCAAAGCTGTTCCAGTTTATGCTGCCACAAATAGTATATGAGTGTGTTTCTTCATATGTTCAAGAACATAGACTGTTGTTCATCTTTAATAATTTTCACTGAGAGCAAAATTTCTTTGCATTTTATTGATTTTTAGTGAGAGCAAATATATTTCAATATACTGTTTGTATTTCTTGCATAATTAGCTCTCTCCTTATGCCTATTGCACTTTTTCCTTTTAGTGTTTACCTCTAGAATTGTAGTAGTTCATACTGGGCATCGTTTATCCTTTATTACAGACATTGCAAATATTTTTCCTTCTGTCATTTACTTTAAACTTGTTTAAAATAGTATTGCTTTATGACCGACCATTTTTATTTTTATATAATCAAATCTGTTGACCTACATCATCATTTCCACCTTTGATGTCTTATTTAGAAAGAATTTCCCCTGTCGAAGATTATAAAATTACCTATGTTTTCTTCTGATATTTTTATGATTTTATTTTTTATGTAATTCTTTAATATAGATGGAAATTATTTAACTTAAGTGGTGAGGTAATGATTCAACATTCTCCATCAAGATAAATTCAATTGTCATAATCCATTTATAAAATAATCCCTGATCTAAAATGTAAACTCCATTCAATAATAAATGTTTGTATTTGACATCGATGAACACAGTTTAGTTCCATTTACGTTTCTGTCTATTTCACTATTTTCCTAATTTAGTTAGTATTACCTCAGAGATTCTGTTTTCACATTGATTTTAAATATTTCTTTTGTAAAAATAAGTATTCTCATGTCTAATAGGTCAAATGTTCTCCAACAGACATACAATCCTTAATACTCTCCCTCCCCCCCCCGCCCCCCAGAATTTTCAATACTATTCTTACAGGTAAAATTTAGAATTATTTAATCTTCCTTTACATAAAAATTCTTTTGGTATTTTGACTTTAGCTACATAGATTGACATACAGTGAAATTGTGGCTCCTCTACAATGTTGACTATCAAAAAAGAATATTGCTTATCCATTTATTCAGTCCACATGGCTCTCAGTAAAGTTTTAAGATTATTTTCATTTTTTCTTAATTCTAGGTATTTTAAATTGTTTTTAGATTTTTGTGGTGTTTGGGAATGTGCTCCTTTTTTTTTTTCCCTATTAAAAAGGTTTTGCTTTCATAGCTTATATGTATTAATATTTACCACAGTAAAAATTGAAACAAAATTTTAAACATTTATTTAAAATATTAATAATTTAAAATGTTAGCATAAATTATTTTAATAAATTTATGGTAACATAAATATATTTTAAATGAAAAATAGCAAAGTTTTCTGCCTAGCCCTTCTTTTGGAAGCTGGAATGCTAAAGTCACAAGAAATAATGTACTTACAACTCCCCCACCCCTTAAACAATAAATTATGAAAAATAGTATTATCCGCAACTTCAGTGTGAACACCTAGGTTTAACTGAAAGTTGAGAATATTCAAGGTTCAAAGTTGATTATTTTAAAAGTTGGTGGAAATAATTTTTCAAAGTAGTTGCATAATTTCTTAAAATGTAGATAATTTCTTAGAAAGGTAAAAATTGTCTAGCAGTTTGAAACTTTGGCATCTCTTTATTAGTTCTGAAACTTTTATCCAATAAGACATCTGCTCTTTGTTTGGGTTGTACCTCCTTTAACCCATATTTTGAAAATCCCCGAAGGAAGAACACTTAGCTGGCATGCTTCACTTCACTCCAGTATTACAACCTTGTACTTTTCATTGTCCAAATACTAAAAAAGAGTTGCTTCATATATTTTAATCCCGTTTTATAGTTACTGATGGCTAAAAGGTTATTCTGATGATGCCTAAATCACAGAAATCAGTACCTCTTTCAGAATGTAGTGTAGGAGAGTATTCTATAGGATAACAATGGATTTCTTAACACAGAAGGAAATATGAAGGAAATCTTTGATAAATTTAACTGTATTAAAATTAAGATTTGTATCAAAAGAAAAGATAAAGAATACTTAGAGGTATTTCAACATGAAAGATGACAGTGACTTTATACAAAATTAGATAAGATACGGACTTTTTAGATAAGGTAATTATGATGGCAGAATTTCTGAAATGTCCCAAGATCCTTTCATAAAAAGATTTTTTAACAAAATTAAAATGACATAGCATTCTCATAAACCACAAAATACACGAGGAAGCCAAACTACAGACAACCACAGTATTTTTGCAGGACTTATGCTGGTTTAGCAGATGTGAGACAATAGCAGAATAAATAAGAGGAATTCTGTTTGTCCTAAGAGCCACAGAATACATGAATTGCCAAAGAAAGTCCAGAAAGAAAGAAGACCCCTTTCTGAGTGGAATCTTATGCAAGTAGATCTGTGGAATATGAGTGAAACAAGGAAAAGGCTCCACTGGTTCCAATATGTGAAAGAGTACAAAAGGACATCAGGGATACTAAAGTGTTAAAGGAAATCAGAGGGTGCTGAGGCAGCCTAATCCTCAAGGAATCAAAAAACCCTCAAAAGCAAACAAGCAACAACTCTATTCCAGGATAGAGATCATCCTGAGGAAAATTGCTGGGAATGTAATCCAGCTGAGATGGACCACAGCAAAAACCCAGAATCATCTGCACTACATAAGCTCCTACTCTTACTTGTGTACCATAAGTGACATTCTATTATCACAGAAATCGTTTGAGTTACAGTGTCCATCATCACCAAAATCTCTAAATATATTCTTTTTCCCAGTGCACAGTCACCTGGGTAAATGACATGAGTCCCTTTAGGGGAAGGATAGGAGATTTAGGTACAGATATTTTTGCAGTACAAGTAGGGCCTTCCTTAGCAGATGTAGCCTTCCCTTCACTTGGAGGCTCTGGAAAGTCTTTGAATTGGTTGAGGAGCCAACACTTCATTTTGGTAGTTCAAGTCAGACTTCATTCAACAGACTTAGGTAGCCTATTAAAGAAGAAAAGATCTATTTCAGTCCTATGACACCATGCTGAATTAAATGCTGTCAAATATCTCTGCATATCAAACAATTCCAATTGCTTTGGCTCTGCTGCTCATTGTGGTAACTGCCTACTTATCTCTGCTAGTTCAGTGATTTCATTTGAACTCTACTAGCCTTGGATCCTATCATTCCCATTGAATTTAGGGAACCCATTTTGAGGGCTGCATTTCTCACTCATTCCTGGTGCACAGCAAGCAGCCCTTAAGGGATGGCAATGATTATTTCCCCAATGTATTTCCCAAAGTTTTGATGAAGAGATTGTCTTCTGAACTGTGATGGACATAGCAACTGGGTGTAGAGGTTTTATATAATAAATACATAATAAATGTGCTCCAGCATTCCCATCTCCCTAAATCTTCATACTTCATATACAGTATATCAAGGAAGTTCTGACATTTCAACTTCATTCAATGAAAAGTTTTTAGTCTTAGTTTCAGTCAAGCAATTAAGAAAATTATTAGAGTTACTCCTAGCAATTTGAGCCAATTAAATTCTGACTCATTACTTAGTGCATCCATATGAATAAATTCAGTCTAAACCAATCTTATATTTCTTTACCTTGGTCCAACATCCATCTCCCACATGTATTCCTTAGGTCTCAATATGAATTAGCAAAATTGTTTCTGGATTGTAGGCCTAGAAGCAATGAGAGGTTTTGAGAATAAATATTGAGGATCAACAGTTCCCTGCAAGATAACTATTTCAGGTGAGGCCAATACAAGTTCTTTAGGCAATGGAAAATTAATCTCAGATGAGAGACTTAATAACAAAACAGCATAGTTTTGGGGTTCAAAGTTCTCTGCTTCATTAGAAACAGTCCATGTTTCCTCATCTGATTTTTAATGATCCATACTCTCCCAAACAATGCCCTAGGTCTAACAAGAGAAATTGCACTGCAATGAATTTGATTTGATTTTTGATTTAGTTACATAAAGAATTAGATTTTGGGTTTGGTTTTGGAAACCTTGGCCTTATGTCTACAGGAGATCAGGAAATTGGAAAACAGCAGCTTTCTTATCCTTTACCTCGACTTTTACCTGGAAATTTAAAACTCTTGGCTCATTTTCTTTCTCCAAGTACTTCTTTAAAAAAATATTTTTTGAAGTAAATGACTTTCCAGATATCTATAGGATACTTTTACTTGGAAGTCCCACTATCACCTAAATTCAAAATAGAGCAAAACAAACCCACTCTCACCCATCCAGCCTGTTCACTCTGTCAGTTTAGTTCTCTCATTTCTATTCTCCCATTCGCTCAAGTTTTGAAAGGTTGAGTTGCCTTTGACTCTTCCTTTTTGTTACATTTAAGCAGTTAGTTTTCCTGGTCATTTTTCTCTCAATGTCCCTTGTTTTTATCCTTTCCATTTCATTCCATCACCTTAGCTTCAACAGTTACTACTTGATGCTTCTAATTTTTCTTCCTGTCCTTGATTCACTTTCAGTCTATCTCGCATGTTGATGGCTGCTGAACTTCTACATTGACACGATCATGATCATCATAATCACTGCTACCACTTATTGAGTGCTCTTCATGTCCGCTGTGCTACTGTACATGCTATCTCATTTTTTTAAAAGTTGATTCTAGTACTATATGTACAACCTAAAATATCCCCTTTTAACCACATTCAAATATATAATTCACTGCCATTCATTAACAAAACTTTACCATCCTCCCAAACAGAAACTACATTTTAAGCTTTAACTTTCTATTCCCTGTCCCTACCCATTCCTTAGTAACCTAAATTCTAGATACTGCCTCTATGAGTTTGCTTGTTCAGATAGATCAATTAGAATATATATTTGTCCTTTTGAGTCTGGCTTATTTCACTCAACATGATGTTTTCAAGGTTCATCCATGTTGTCACCTGTATCAGAATTTCCTTCCTTTTTTACAGCTAAATAATATTCCATCATATATGGGATTCCATTATATATATTCCATTATATATAGCACATTTTGTTTATCCGTTCATCAGTTGATGGACTCTTAGGTTGTTTCCATCTTTGGCAATTATGAATAATGCCTCCATAAACATTGGTGTGAATATATCTGTTTGAACACCCACTTTCAGTTTTGGGGGAGTATATGCCTAGAGTGGGATTACCAGGTCATGTGGTAATTCTGTGCTTAAATTCATGGGGTTCTGCCAAACTGCCTTTCACGGCTACACCATTTACAATCCTGCAGCAATGAATGAACCCAATTTCTCCGCATCTTCTCCAATGCTTGTAAATTTTTGTTTATTTTTTTAATAGTAACAATAAAAGTGGATGTAGAATGGTATCTTATTGTGGTTTTGATTAGCACTTTCCTAACAGCTAATGATATTGAACATCTTTTCATGTGCTTTTTTGCTATTTGTATATCTACTTTGGAGAAATGTCTATCCCAAATCTTTTGCCCAGTTTTTTTATTGGGTTGTTTGTCTTTTTGTTGTTGATTGAAGGATTTCTTTATATATTCTGAATACTAAATCTTTATTGGAAATGTGGTTTTCAAATATTTTCTCCCATTGTGTAGGTTGTCATTTTACTTTCATGATAAAATCCTTTGATGCACAAAACTTTTTCATTTTTCATTTCAATGAAGTCCCATTCATTTATTTTTTACTTTATTGGTTGTGCTTTGGATGTAAAGTCTAAGAAATCATTGCCTAATACAAAGTCCTGAAGATGCTCCCTACATTTACTTCTAGGAGTTTGATCATTCTGATTCTTAATTTAGATTTTTGATCATTTTGAGTTGATTTTTGTATACAGTGTAAGGTAGGGGTTCACATTCATTCTTTTGTAAATGTTGCAAAACCAGTTTGTTGAAGAGACATAATCTCCCAATTGAGTGTTCTTTGCCACCTTGTCAAAAAACAGTTGGCCATAAATGTGAGATTGGTTTCTGAGCTCTCAGTTCTATTGGTCTGTATATATGCCTGTCCTTATGCCAGTAACATGCTGTTTTAGTTACTATGGCTTTGTAATAACTTTTAAGAATGGGAAGTATGAGTTCCTCAACATTGTCTTTTTCCAGATAGCTTTGACTATTCAGAGTTCTTTTTACTCCCTTATAAATGTGGTCACTTACTTTTCCATTTCTGCAAAGAAGGTTGTTGGAATTTTTATTTGGATTGCATTGAATCTGTATTGCTTTGGGTAGAATTGTTATCTTAACAATATTATGTCTTCTGATCCGTGACCACAAAATGTCCTTCCATTTCTTTTAGCAATATTTTGTAGTTTTTGTGTACAAGTCCTTTACATACTTGGTTAGATTTATTCCTAAATATTTGATTATTTTAGTTGCTGTTGTAAATGGATTTTTTTCTTGATTTATTATTCCCATTGTTCATTAGTAATGCATAGAAACACTACTGATTCATGGGTGTTGTACTTGTACCCTGCAATTTTGCTGAATTCATTTATTATCTCTAGGAATAATTGTAGATTATTATTGTGGATAATAATTGTGTATTATTAATAATACTAATATTGCTGGAGTGCAATATACTGAATTGGAATGGCTTTTAAAAAGGGAATTTATTAAGTTGCAAGTTTACAGAACTAAGGTTATAAAAATGCCCAAACTTAAGGCATCCAGAGAAAGATACTATGACTCAAAAAAGGCTGATGGGTCCAGAAAACCTCTGTCATCTGGAAAGACATGTGGCTGGTATCTGCTGGTCCTTTGGCTTTTAGTTTCAAACAGCTTCCCCAGGAATGTTTTCTTTTTTGCATCTCCAAACATCTTTCTCTGTGTAGGCTCTGAAACTTTTTCCAAAATAGTTCCTTCTTAAAGGACTCCAGTAAGCAACCCCACCTTGAGTGGGTAAAGAAACATCTTCAGGGAAACCACCTAATCAAAAGGTCCCACCCACAACTGGGTGGGTCACATCTCCATGGAAGCAAATTAATCAGAAAGATCCTACCCAACAATATTGAATCAGAATTAAAGAGCATGGCCTTTCTGGAGTACACAAGAGTTTCACAACAGCACAGATGGCAATTGTTTACTCTCAGCACTTTATATCAACCCACTGCATTCTTCCCTTCATGGTTTCTGATGAGAAATCAGCCTTAATCCAATTGGGACTCCCTTGTACATAACATGTTCTTTCCCTCACAGTTTTTAGAACTCTTGGCTTTTGTATGTGACAGTTTGATCAATATATAATGGGGCATATTTTTCAAGTTTATACTGTTTAGTATTCTCTGGACTTTCTGGATGTGCATATTCACTTATTTCACAAAGTTTTCTCTGAATATTTCTTTGAATAGTGTGTCTGCCTCTTTCTCTTTCAGGACTCCCATAATGTCGTATATTGGTGCACTTGATGGTGTCCCAAAGATCTAGGCTATTTTTTGCTCAATATAATTCTTTTTTTCTTTTGCTTCTCAGCCTGACTTATTTCAATTGTATTGTCCTCAAGTTTGCTGATTCCTCTGCCAACTCCAGTCTGCTGTTGAAACCCTCCTGGGCATTTTGTCATATCAGTTATTGTGGTCTTTAACCATTTTATGTATATACCACAGCTTGTTTAGCCACTCATCTGTTGATGGACAATTGGGCTATTTCCATCTCATGGCAGTTGTGAATAATGCTGCTATAAACATTGGTGTACAAATGTCCATTTGTGTCTTTGCCCTCATGTCTTCTGACTAGATACCTAGCAATGGTATTGCCGGGTCATATGGCAATTCTATACTTAGTTTTCCTGAGGAATCACCAAACTGCCTTCCACAGTGGTTGTACCATTTGACATCCCCACCAACAGTGGATAAGTGTGCCTCTTTCTCCACATCCTCTCCAGCACTTGTCATTTTCTGTTTTATTGATGATGGCCATTCTGGTGGGAGTGAGATGATATCTCATTGTAGCTTTGATTTGCATTTCTCTAATAGCCAGGGTAGTTTAGCATCTTTTCATGTGCCTTTTGGCCATTTGTATTTCCTTTTCTGAGAAGTGTCGGTTCAAGTCTCTTGCCCGTTTTATAATTGGGTTGTCTGTCTTTTTGTTGTTGAGTTGAACAATCTCTTTATATATTCTGGATACTAGACCTTTATCTGATATATCATTTCCAAATATTGTCCCCCATTGTGTAGGCTGTCTTTTTACTTGACAAAGTTCTTTTAATGCACAAAAGTGTTTAATTTTGAGGAATACCCATTTATTTATTTCTTTTTTCAATGCTTATGCTTTGGGTATAAGGTCTAGGAAACCACGTCCTATATAAGATTTATAAGATATTTCCCTACATTTTCTTTTAATAGTTTTATGGTCTTAGATTTAATGTTTAGGTCTTTGATCCTTTAATTAATTAATTATTTTGAATTAATTTTTGTATAGGGTGTGAGATATAGATACTCTTTCATTCTTTTGCATATGGATATCCAGTTCTCTAGGCACCATTTATTGAAGAGACTGTTCTGTCCCAGGTGAGTTGGCTTGACTGCCTTATCAAAGATCAATTGTCCATAGTTGAGAGGGTCTATATCTGAACACTCTATTCAATTCCATTGGTCAGTATATCTGTCTTTATGCCAGTACCATGATGTTTTGACCACTGTAGCTTCATAATTTGCCTTAAAGTCAGGTAGCGTGGGACCTCTGACTTCATTTTTCTTTCTCAGGATACTTTTAGCTATTCAGGGCACCCTGCCCTTACAAATAAATTTTGTTATTGGTTTTTCTGTTTCTGAAAAGTAAGTTTTTGGGATTTTAATTGGTATTGCTTTGAATCTGTAAATCAATTTAGTTAGAATTGACATCTTAACTATATAATCCATGAACATATGCCCTTCCATTGATTTAGGTCTTCTTAAAATGAAAAACAATTTCTTTTAGTTTCTTTGTATAGGTCTTTTGTCTCTTTAGTTAAATTTATTCCTAAATATTTTGTTCTTTTGGTTGCAATTGTAAATGGAATTTTTTCATGACTTCCCCCTCAGATTATTCATTGCTAGTGTATAGAAACACTACAGATTTTTGAGTGTTGATCTTGTAACCTGCCACTTTGCTGTACTCATTTATTAGCTCTAGTAGTTTAACTGTGGATTTTTGGGGATTTTTGACATATAATATCATATCATCTGCAAACAGTGAGAGTTTTACTTCTTCCTTACCAGTTTTGTTGCCTTGTATTTCTTTTTCTTGTCTAATTGCTCTAGCTAGATCTTCCAACACAATGTTAAATATCAATGGTGATAGTGGACTCCTTGTCTTGTTCCTGATCTTAGGGGGAAAGTTTTCAGTTTTTCCCCATTGAGGATGATGTTAGCTATGGGTTTTTCATATATTCCATTTATCATTTTAAGGAAGTTCCCTTCTATTCCTATCCTTTGAAGTGTTTTCAACAGGAAAGGATGTTGAATTTTGTCAAATGCCTTTTCTGCATTAATTGAGATGATCATGTGGGTTTTTTGCTTTGATTTGTTGATATGGTGATTACATTAATTAATTTGCTTATGTTGAACCATCCTTGCATACTTGGGATGAATCCTACTTGGTCATGGTGCATAATTCTTTTAATATGCTGTTGGATTCGATTTGTAAGAATTTTGTTGTGGATTTTTGCATCTATGTTCATAAGAGAGGTTGATCTGTAGTTTTCTTTTTTTGTAATATCTTTTTCTGGCTTTGGTATGAGGGTGATGTTGGCTAGGCAGAATGAGTTAGGTAGCTTTCCCTCCTCTTCAATTTTTTTGAAGAGTTTGAGCAGGATTGGTACTGATTCTTTCTGGAATGTTTGGTAGAATTCACATGAGAAGCCATCTGGTCCTGGACTTTTCTTTTTGGCGAGCTTCTCAATGACTGATTCAATTACTTTACTTGTGATTGGTTTGTTGAGGTTGTCTGTTTCTTCTCGAGTCAGTGTTGGTTGTTCATACCTTTCTAGAAAGTTGTCCATTTCATCTACATAGTCGAGTTTATTAGCATAAAGTTGTTCATAGTATCCTCTCATTACTTCCTTTATTTCTGTGGTGTCAGTGGTTATGTCTCCTCTTCCATTTCTGATTTTATTTATTTGCATCCTCTCTCTTCTTCTTTTTCTCAGCCTAGCTAAGGGTCCATCAATCTTACTGATTTTCTCGTAGAACCGACTTCTAGTTTTGTTGATTTTCTCAATTGTTTTCATTTTCTCAATTTCATTTATTTCTGGTCTGATCTTCATTATTTCTTTCCTTTTGCATGCTTTGGACTAGGTTTGCTCTTCTTTCTCTAGTTCTTCCAAGTGGACAGTTAATTCCTTGATTTTTGCTCTTCTTTTTTAACATGGACATTTAGGGCAATAAATTTCCCTGTTAGCACTGCCTTTGCTGCATCCCATAAATTTTGATATGTCATGTTTTCATTTTAATTGGCCTCAAGATATTTACTGATTTCCTTTTGTAATTTTTTTTTTTTTTTTTTTTTTTTTTTTTAAAGGAAAGACAGAGAGAAGGAAGGAAGGATAGAAGGAAGGAAGGAAGGAAGAAAGGGAAACATTTTCTTGTTTTTTTTTTTTATTGTATTCTGTTTCTCCGTATTTTTGTTACATGGGCTGGGGCCGGGAATCGAACCGAGGTCCTCCGGCATAGCAGGCAAGCACTTTGCCCGCTGAGCCACCGCGGCCCGCCCTGATTTCCTTTTGTAATTTTTTCCTTGACCCACGGTTGTTTAAGAGTGTGTTGTTGAGCCTCCATATATTTGTGAATTTTCTGGCACTCTGCCTATTATTGATTTCCAATTTCATTCCTTTATCATCTGAGAAAGTGTTTTGTATGATTTCAGTCTTTTTAAATTTATTGAGACTTGTTTTGTGACCCAGAAAGATATTTTCTTGAATGTGAGTCTTCCTATCTGCAAGGTCCACTCAAGGTGAATGCAAAGTGCAGCATCCTCCCTGTCTTTTCTGGGCCTGTGTCTTATCCTGGGCATGTGCAGTTCCTCTGATTATGGGAGTTTGTCCTCTTTTTAGGAGACATAACTCCCTTCCAGGATGTTCCACTGCAAGGTTTAAGGTAGATAGGTCTTTGCCCCAGGTCATCCAACTCAATTGTTTCTTATACTGCTTTTTGTTATCTCCAGCTGCTTTTGCCTAGAGGACAAATTCAAGGAGGGTTGACACCTCAGAGAAGTTTCTCATATCAATTTTCTCCAGCTAGAACAAGGCCAGGAGTCCCAATTAGATTAGGTGTTGATTTCTCATCAAAAACCATAGAGGCAAGAATACAGTGGAGTTGATATAAGTGCAGGGAGTAAACAATTGGGCTCCAAACTGAGAAGAGGCAGGGGGCCAGTATCAATGTCAGGAGCTTCTTCCACACTCCCCAGAGCTGTACTTTCTTGATCTGCCCAGAAAATGCAGCCCTTCACCTGTCCTCCTCAATTCTGAAGAAGTGTGCCTCCTTTAATTCTCCTCCACTGCTTTTGTCTAGGGCAGGTTGGAACAGTGACCACCCTCAGAGCCTTACCTCCAGGTATCTGAAGTAGTTAATCAGAAGCTATGGTTTGTTATCATCCTGGGCCCACCACAGAACTTGGGGAAGTGGATTTTTATTTCCCTTTCTGGCACCAGCTAGCTATGCCATGGGCTGGACCCCTCTGCTGCCTTTGCAAGTGTGTTAGTTAGATTCAGTTGTCAGCTTGGCCAGGTGAGCATAGCTAGTTTTGTTGCGGCGGACATAAGCCAATGGTACGTGAACCTCATCTGTTGCTAATTACATCTGCCATCGGTTAGGAGGTGTGTCTGCTGCAATGAGTGACGTTTGATTTAATTGGCTGGTGTTTAAATGAGAGAGCACAATGTAGCACAGCCCAAACAGCTCGGCATTCCTCATCCCAGCACTCGCAGCTCAGCACAGGCCTTTGGAAATGCAGAAAGAAGTCACCCTGGGGAAAGTTGTTAGAACCTAGGGGCCTGGAGAGAAGACCAGCAGACACCATCCTGTGCCTTCCACGTAAAAAAGAACCTCGGTGGAAAGTTAGCTGCCTTTCCTCTGAAGAACTAACAAAATAAATCCCCTTTTATTAAAAGCCAGTCCATCTCTGGTGTGTTGCATCCCGACAGCTGGCAAACTAGAACAGCAAGAGTGGGACATGGGTGCTGAAAATCGCTGCAGAGAGAGAAAGCATTTTGCTGATATTTACAGTAATTTACCTGCCTCTTTCTGCTGTTCTCTCCTGAATGCTGTACAATATGTTCTGCTGAACTCTGGAGTTTCAAGGTGGTTGATTCAGGCTGCTTGTTTATATTTGGACTGGAACAGTTGGACTGGTAGAGGGTCTGATGGCTAGAGCTCCCAACTCTGCCATCTTCTGGCAATGCTTTCTCCAAATTCTTCAGTCTACTTAGGAGCAACTGATCAATCCCTTTATACTCATTATTTCCACTAAAATGTTTCAACAGCTAATTAGTCACCAAAGTCTTGCTTTCTATTTTATTACAGATGGTTTTAAGTGATAATTTGAGTCACTTTTTCCACTGCAATTATCCCCTTTGCAATTGGTAATATTTATTCCTTTAATTCGACTGGAAAAAAAAATCTAGATTGCCATTCTCAAAATTCCCCTAAAACCCCTTCTGGTACCAATAGCTGTATTAATCAGAAAAAGGTGAAAAGCAGAACGACTGTGAGTTATGGGATTAGATACTTATTATTAGACTTAAAACTTGTACATTTGTGAGAAGATCTAGAAGGTGAATTTCCAGAGTGACATCAGAAGGCCAGAAAAAGTATCATTGACCAGTCAGTCTGGGAATGTCTGAAGTATGTTCAGCTGCTGAGGTGGGACTGTGAAGAAAAGGGAGATCTGTGAGAGGGTGGGCCCTGTGTTGCTTCCACTTCTGTGCTGGTGATTCACTCAGGGCAACTGATGGTCAACAACTTAGAAGTCAGAAGGAAGAGCTGGATGCAGAATGGAGGAGAGCAGGTACAAGGGAGAATCTGTGACACCTCTGCATGTGTCTCTCATTATGTCTAAGCTAATGACCATCAGAAAGTAATGGGTATTTTCTCATATCTACTTTCCAAATCTTGAATATTCTTCTTTTGGCCAACACTAACCCACAATCATACAGAAAAGGAAATTTTAGGAAATGAACTTAGAGCTTTAACAATTGACATAGTTCAAACCACCAAACAAAGCAAAGATGGTGATGGCATACTGAAAAATAAAAGTCACCAAGCAGAATATAATGTGAAAAACACTGGCATGCCGATTTCAAAAAGTGGCCAAAGTTGAAGAGGCGCTTTATGAAAAAATACGTACAAATGACTGAGAAACACGGAAAAATGCTAAAACCTCACTTATAATCAGAAAGATGCAAATTAAAACCACAGTGTGATATCACCAAATGCCCTCAAGATAGGCAAAAAATATATGTAACAGTCTGAATCAACTGCCATATATATATATATATATATATATATATATATATATATATAATGAGGATGTGTAGTAATGGGAACACTTAAATTGACAGTTCAGATTAGTGCAACCACATTGGAAAAATGTTTAGCATTATTTTTAAAATCTGGAGTTATGAATATTCTATTGTTCAGCAATTCCTGAACAGCATTTTATCTAGAGGTATTTAGATACATGGGCATCAGTTTACATGTCCCGGAATGTTCTTCGAAGCATTATTAATACTAGCAAACTGCAAAAAATACAAATATCCATCAATAGTAAACTGATAAATTGTAATATTGTAGTATATTTATATGTTGGATACCATACTGCAATAAAAAGGAAGAGACCACAACTACATATATCAACATGGATTAAAGAAAAAAAAACAGGTAAACCTAAAATATATAGGAATGCATTCATGAATAGTAAAACTATATTAGACTATATAAAAAGTATATTTTTAAAAGGGCAAGAATAAGATTGCTATAAGTCAGGAAATGAGTAACTTACAGACAAAAGAAAAGATGTTTAGTTGGAAAGGACATTTGGGAAGCCTCTGGGTTTGCTACTGATTTTGTATTTTATTAAAGTTTCTATATCTATGTAAATTTGCAGTTGAAGTATGCACCTGGGGCTTAGAACAGAATTGTCTGTTGGAGATATAAATTTGAGAATCATCAGTTCTGAAATGCATTTAAAGCCAAGGCAGTTAGTGACATGATAAGATGAGGTAGAGAGAAGACAGGAGAGCTCAGGACTGAGTTCTGAAGAGCATTAACAGGTTCTACATTGGAGGGAAGAAACAGCAAAGGAAATAGAGAAGAATATCTAAGAAATAGGAAAATCTGGTGTCTCAGTTCAAGAGAAGAACTTCTCTAAAAGTAGGTAGTAGTCATCTTTGTAGAATACTTATGAATAAAATCAGGACTGGAGAGTTAGGCCATTTTGTTTCAGTGATGTAGTTGGGACAGAAGACATTGAGTAGCTTCAAGAGTTCAGTGGAAGACTACTATTCCAGTAACATCAGACCATGCAACTACAAAATATTATCATAAAGAAGATACTTAAAATGTTGGATAAAATGTTAAAACCATTTTAATGCAAAATTGGGAGAAAAATAAGAAATAGCCTCAGGGTTTAAGAAACAAGAAAGCCGGAATCAATTTTAGTAAACTGTAATAGAAGAAAGCCCAAATATTTTTCTATTCTGTCCACAGACAATAATATGAAATGATTAGTGTTTAAGGGGTACAGCCAAAAAATAAGGAATCCAGAGAAATGACTGGATTTTATGTTTGTTGATACTTGTAAGACTTTTGAAATTTTGTCATTTCTTATTCTAAGTAAAAATTTTATTTTTGCATAATTTTGCATTTTTCATAAAAAGTTTCTGATATAAATTGGATCTTTGGGCTCATAAAACTCAATTCACATTAGCAAGCAGGGGGAGGACACAAATCCTAGGGCCCAGGTGAGAGGAAAGACATGGATGTTTTCTACATAAACTATGATTCCTACAAGGTGAAAGCATTCTTCCCAAGGATGACAGTAATGAAACCTGTCTTTTTTCATCCTTTTCTCTGAATGAAGAAAGAAATTCACAATCACTAGTTACATGGTTGAGAATGTGGGTTCAAGGCTAGAATTCACACTTTTCTGAAAATTCTAAGTAGGAGAACCTAAAGTGGCTCCAGGTTTGTCGTGCCTGCAGGAAACTGGCAAAAGCAAATTTATTTGTGGGTCAATGCTACTTAAACCCAGAAAAGCAAAAAATAAAAGGTGAAAAAATGTTGGCCCTCATGTGGTTGTTTTGATTTTATAAAAATGATCAAAGTATAAACTCTTGCAGAATTTGGCATAAATAGTCTTTTCAGATGTTGATATTAGAACAAGATTTGCATCCATTTGGATGGCAATTTATAGCATAGGGAAGGGAGAATTTTAGAGGATAGGAGGATTAACACAACATGATAGGTGGTTGACCTCTAATCACGTTTATCAGATTGACAAATCCTCCAATAAATGAGTCCTTAATTATCTTTAGAACCTTTCTCGAATTCCATGTTGGAATGAATATGAAAAGGGGTTGACAAATCCCTTTGAAGAGAACACTTGTGGCAGTCTGAAACACAGCTGCAAAGGGCCACCTCACCCCCTGTCTGGCAAGAGTCCAATTGACTCAGGGAGTAAAGACCCATCACAAGGCCATATATGGTCCAAGGCTTTGATCATCATGGTTGAGCTTCTCCCTTTACCCATTCTAGTTTCCTCCCCCATCTCTTCCAAAAATATTGATCTCTTTGCAGTACACCATTACTTTCTCTGTGTCTGCTTCCAGATAACCCAACTGGTGATGCATGTTTACTCAGAAAATGCAAAATGATAATAAAAATAAAGCAAAAGTAATTTGGGGGGGAGGGGCAGGCATGAGCATGCACCAAGAATCGAACCCGGATCTCCAGCACGAAGGATAAGAATTCTACCACTGAGCCACCATTGCACCACCCAAAGCAAAAGTAGTTTTTCAGGCAATTATCTCATTATAAATTTTTAAATATCTATATTTTATTTGGTTAATCATCCTATTATCAGTTTCATTAGTCCAAACTAATTCATCTGACTATGATCATCCTGCTTAATAATAGCAAATAAATCGTTGAACTAGAGTTTATCTTACTGTGAAAATTCCTAATTTTGTAAAAATTTCTCAATCCTTTGATTGCTTTGTTGACAATTTAAAATGCTTGTGAATGAAAAAGCAATAAACGGAGGAAAGTTGACTGTGGTCTTCCAAATTCCCAGTAGGTGGTGTCATAATACTGTATTTAAGGAATAATTGTGGGTGCGTGTGTATGGTTTTTTTTGTTTTGGTATAAAAAAAGAAACTGCTAATATGTGCTCTAAGCTATATATAGTTTCATTTAAGATGCTTCTTTACTTTTTCTTCTAAATAACACTGTCAAAACATCTTAATTCATTATGTGTCTTCAATTCACATTGTTATAAGAAGTGTGCTTTAAAAGACAGTTTTAAAAGTTTTTATCCTCTAGAGTTTTACGATGCTACTAAATAAGTCAAAAATACAGAATAGCCAGTGTTTGCAGAAAAATTTCCCATTGATTTATTTTTATGCTCATATATTAAACACATTGAAAAGAAATTATACTTGTCCTAGAAGTCAGCCAGGAATGCAGAACCTGTTCATAACTATTGTAACCTTTATTTTGTACTCCAGTATTTTCTACTTTTAGCTACTCTTTTCAACTATCTACATCATAAATTATTGAAATTGCGGGAAGACCAGCTGTTTCTAGTTGAATCTAATGTAATCTTAATTTTCCTACCTTAAATCTCAGTAATCCTGTGTTTGCTTTAGCAAAACATGCACTAAAATAGCTATAATTTGGAGTGGAGTATGGCCTCTGCAAGGATAACTTTCAATCTTGTGAAGCATTCCATTTTTTAATGCCTTCCCAGCTAGACTGTAAACACTTTGAGGATAGGCTACATGGATTAGTGATTTTTTTTTTTTTTTTGTAACTACTACAATGCCTGTGTAATCTAGGCAAAATACGTCAGATGTTTGGGTAACCATGTCGACTAAATGTATATTTTGTTAATTTAAATAATTAATTTCTCCTTAGAACCTTTCTACACTCCAGAGATTGTCCCCGCAGTTTAAGATCTATTATTTTGTTATCTTGTGCTTGTGATTCTTTATAGTCAAGAATCCAAAGATAGATGCTTTCCATGCAGTTGGTTTTTAATGGAAATGATATAAATTGTTTTGGAAAAAATATTGATATTTCCAATATTAATTTAGTTCAAAATAGCTATAATTTGGAGTGTAGTATAGCATCTGTTCAAGGATGATTCTCAATCTGATGAAACATTCCATTTTTTAGTGTCTCTCCAGCTAGACTGTATAATATTTTTTAACTTCTATTTTTCTGAAAATTAAGAAATTTAGATAATTTCAAGTTGAAAGAACATGTAGTTTATTGAAAGATACTAAAACATCTCATTAAATTCAAGGAAATGTTGCATACCCAGGCTTCTGAAAGGACAGGAAATACGTCAGTCTCAGGGATCTGCACAGTAAGAATCCACTGACAAACACTGGAAAAATAGTCTCTATCCTAAGGGTAATATGAAAAGCCATTTCCTGGAGGATCCATAGGAGTGCTCTTTTAATTATAATGACCACTAATGTATGGAAATAATGGTACTTCTCCCTGAGGGCCAGGATCCATTACCCCAGGTGGACACTTGTATCATGATTTTGGTCTGGTTCTCTTGATTAAAGGGTCTCAAATTTTTTTTGGCTAAAAAATGAGATCTAATTTGTATAGTTAGCTTATTCAAACACTATAATTGCATGGAGCCTTGAATAGGGAATGAGATCTTGTTGGTTTTGTACAGGATAGTGGGATGCCCTGATAAATTCCAGAGTAATCTGAGCAGAAGATTAAAAAGTATTTGCAAAGTCCCCTTGAGGGACTGGGGAAAAAATGGAACTATTAAAATTCCTCACCTGGGAAAGACCTGATATACTCACAAACATTGAAGACTACCAAAATAATGGGCCAGACCCTTAATCTTGGGGCTTGCCCTTATGAATCTTATTCCTGCAGAGGAGGGTCTAAGCCTACTTCTTTTTATAACTAAGAATCACCCCCCATAGATCCTCTTTTGTTGTGGCCACAGATGAGCTCACTGCCCTCCCCGCCACATGACTTCCAGGGGTGTAAATCTTCCTGATATATGGAACATAACTCCAGGAGATGAGCCTGGCCCTGGCATAGTGGGAGTAAGAAAGCCTTTTTGACCAAAAGAGGGAATATAAATGAAAGTTTCAATGGCTGAGAGATTTCAAATAGAACAGAGAGGTCATTCTGGAGATGATTTTTATGCAGCATATAGATACACCCTCTCAGTTTTTGGTGTATCAGAGTAGCTAGAGGGAAATATCTGAAACTGTTGAACTGTAATTCAGTAGCCTTGATTCTTTTTTTTTTTTAATTATTTATTGAGGTAAATGCCTAAATTTGTGAGCCAAGAAGAGCTTTCTTCAAACTATATAAAATTATTAGTGATTAATGCTGCAACACTACAGCATACTTTTGCCCAAAGAAATTAAGATTTCTACACCTCTGTCTACCATTTTGGCAAATAACTGGGTCCCCTCTTCTCTTATCCCCCACCCCCTTGCTCTCCCCTCCAGGTTTTTATGAATATTATTTTTAAATTGTGAAATATAACATATATACAAAAAAGCAATACATTTCCAAGTACATTTTAACAAGTAGCTATAGAACAGATTTTAAAGTTTGGTGTGTGATACAGTTACACCATTTTTTGTTCTTCTAGCTGCTCCAAGACACTAGAGACCAACAGAAATAACAAAATAATGATTCAGCAATCATACTCATTTAAGTCCTAGCTTCTCTGTTATACTCTCCTTCTCTTTAAATAACATATATACAAAAAGCAATAAATTTCAAAGTACATTGCAACAATTAGTTGTAGAACAGATTTCAGAGTTTGGTATGGATTACAATTCCATAATTTTAGGTTTTATTTCTAGCTGCTCTAAGGTACTGGAGGCAAAAAGAAATATCAGTATAATGATTCAGCACTCATACTCATTTGTTAAACCCGACCTTCTCTGTATATCTCCATCATCACCTTTGATCTTTCTCCCACTCTTTATGGGTATTTGGGTTATGGCCATTCTAACTTTTTCATGTTGAAAGGGGCTGTTTATAATATGGGATAGGGAGATGGAACTAGTTGATGTGCTGGAAAGGCTGGCCCCTCAAGTTCTAGGACTTATCTGCCCAGGGATCCAACTGGAGGGTGCAAGTTTCTGGAACTTTCCCTGGTGCATGGAACCTTTGTAGAATCTTATATAATGTCCTAGGTATTCTTTAGGATTGGCTGGAATGGTTTTGGTTGGGGGTTGGCAAATTATGATAGGTAGTGATGTCTAACTGAAGCATGTGTAAGAATGACCTCCAGTGTAGCCTCTTGACTCTATTTGAACTTTCTCAGCCACTGATACCCTATTTGTTCCACCTCTTTCCCCTCTTTTGGTCAGGATGGCTGATTTCTCTAGCAATTTCATCTTTGACCCACTGGTTCTTTAAGAGTGTGTTATTTAATCTCCATATAGTTGGGAAAGGTCTTGTTCTTTGGTGGTTGTTGATTTCCAGCTTCATTCCTTTGTAATCAGAGAAAGTGCTTTGAATACTTTTAATGTTTTTAAATTTATAAAAAACCTCTTTTGTGCCCCAGCATAGAATCTATCCTGGGGAATATCCCATGAGGTATATGTTTTGGGGTATAAATACCTACATATGTCTGTTAGGTCTAATTCATTTATCAAATAGTTTAAGTTCTCTATTTCCTTATTGGTCCTCTGTCTGGTTGTTCTGTCTATAGAGGAGAGTGGTGTATTGAAGTCTTATACTGTTATTGTTGAAACGTCTATTGCTCCCTTCAGTTTTGCCAATGTTTTTCTCATGTACTTTGAGGCTCCTTGATTGGGGGCATAGACATTTATGATTGCTATTTCTTCTTGGTTTATTGTCCCTATTACTAAAATATAGTGTCCTATTTGTCTCTTATGGTGTCTTTATATTTTTAAAGGCTATTGTGCCTCATATTAGTATAGCTACTTGTGCTTTCTTTTAGATACAGCTTGTGTGGAACATCTTTTTCCATCCTTTCACTTTCAATCTATTTGTATCCTTGTGTCTAAGATGAGTCTCGTGTAAGCATCATATAGCTGGATTATATTTTTAAATCCATTCTGCTGATCTGTATCTTTTAATTGATAAGTTTAGTCTGTTAACATTGAAAGTTAGTACTAAAAGGCATTTCTTGAATCCACTATTTTATCCTTTGTAATTTTTTCTTTAAGGACAACTTTTTGTTGCTTACCAGAGGCTTTTATCATCAGTACATGGTTCTGAGTGCAATACCTTCTTTGGATTGCACAGGGAGCTCAGGATCCAGAAGTCATCAAGAGAAATTTGGGGGAGGAGCGTGAGGGCAAGAGGCTATCAAAATCCTAATAGCTTAGCTTAACATAAAACTTAGGTACCTGATTCAGTTATTACATGTTACAGACTCAAATCACAGAACTGCCCAACATCTAGACAATCTCCTCCTGATTATATATGGTGAAAATTCTGATTAGTTACAAAATTTAATTTTTAGTTATTACATGTTTCTTTGGTGAGCTCCTGGATATATATTAACTTTATCACAAATTCTTTTATACAAATGTCAAAAATGCTTTCAACAAATCTAAGAGTGTCCTAATTGTATGCCACTAAGTTTCAACTTAAAATAAATAAAAATGACAACAGTAATTTTGTCTCTAAACTCTAGAGATCAAAATGAGACAAACATGAAAAATCAGTGTAACATGGGTACTTTTTCTATTTTATCATCTCTGATTCATATGGGGCAATTTCAAAGTACCCTTCCCAGACCAATTTGAATTTGAATCATGGATTAAACATAGCTATCACGCTGAAATAATCTGTTCATTAATTGCTAAGAAGTCATTTTTGGGTTTCCTATTCAGTGGAGGTTAGGGTATAAATCAGCATACATAAAATCCATTAAGTAGTCAATGAATTAACAAGCAAAAGCAAGAGGAAAATTAATCAGGATACTGGGGACAAGGTTTGCTAGCTATACATTTAGGAACTTTTTTTAAACATTAAATGTGAATTCATGGGGGTAACATTATAGTGGAGAAAATGGTGGAACTGACGAACACTACAAATTTTGCTTTTTTCTTTATGTAGTTTTTTTTTTTAAGTTTTTGGGTTTTTTGACATTTTTTACTTTTTTGGTCTTTCAGTGCTTAAATAATGTTGGATTATAATTAACCACACAAGGAAACAAGAGTGTTTTTCTGCTCACTTTCAATTTAACCTGTTAGGTTTATATCCTTACATAGCCTCTATCCTTGTTTTATATGTTCCCATTCCCAGAATAGACTACCTTTTCATTTGAAGGTAACACTTGTTGAAACTACATAACAGAAATAGGCTGCAAAGGTGGGCAAGGGAAAGCCTTGATAAATCAGTGCCACACACAGAACCCACATTCTCTGAAGCATTATCTTCATTATAGAGCCATTTGATTCCAACATAGAAGTCATCCACTTCCATTTCCTCTACTTTGCATTTAGGAGAGGTATGCCTGCACCCACTGGCAGCTGGGAGATGATGGTAGAAGGCTGATGTACTTCTGACTGGCACTTCTGGTTTGCTGTTATCCTTGGAGAAATCTGGGTCTGGGACAGAGGAGGGATGTAATCTGAACACTCCTTTGTCACAGGTCACCAGGGTGTGCTTGAGGGGATGGTAGACATAAATGGAATTTAGAGGCAGAGAAGACTGCAGAGTAGAAAGGTGATGTGCCACAAACTCCCAACAGTGGTCAACTGGGAGCTATCCATCTGTGCTTTCTGAAGCAGTTTAAATGTTAGAGAAAGCCAATCAGGAATGACTTTTTCCATTTCCAAACTAACCATGGCCAGAGCAAGCATGGATCCTTTGAATTGCAGAAGCTGGTTACAGGCCATAACTTAAGTAGTTACTTGGTAAGGACTGCCAAATGTTGAGATGGACTCAGTTTGGGCAAACTGAAGAGTAACTGAGGCCTAGTTGACAAATGTGAAGAAAATCCAGTGGTGTAGCTGTGTGAAGAACACAATTCAACTTATCGAGAATAATCTTCTCCATCCTCAGAATTTCAGATGAAGAACATCCACAGAAACTGTCTCTTGCCAACACCTTCAGCATAGGAATTCTCTCATCCTCCTCAACAGTCTTGCCAGCTAGGAAAAAGCAACTGATTGCAATACAACTCAAGTATTTTGGGTGAACTTTTACAGTAGCTAAAAACCTGTCCAAAATGCTGCTAGCCAGAGCAAATGTTTCTGGGTAAAGGTTGAATTGGTACTTAAGTTTGGCCAGCCACTGAATCACTTCATCTCTCTGGGATGGAGAAACATTCTGATTTACAGGCGTTTTTAGCATATTCACCTTCCACATTGGGGCTTCCCTCCTGTCCTAGTTTGCTAGCTGCCGGAATGCAATATACGAGAAATGGAATGGCTTTTAAACGGGGAATTTAATAAGTTGCTAGTTTACAGTTCTAAGGCCAAGAAAATGTCCCAGTTACAACAAGTCTCTAGAAAGGTCCACTCAAAGGCATCTGGGGAAAGATACCTTGGTTCAAGAAGGCCAACAACGTTCAACGTTTCTTTCTCAAGTGGAAGGGCACATGGCGAACATGGCAGGTCTGCTGGCTTTCTCGTGGATCTACCAAAAGGGAGTCCCTCCAAAATGTTTCCTCTTTTAAAGGATTCCAGCAAGCAACCCCACCTTCGGTGGGTGGAGACACACCTCCATGGAAATCATCTAATCAAAAGTTACCACCCCCAATTGGGTGGGTCACATCTTCATGGAAACAATCAAAATGCTCCCAGTCAGCAATATTGAATGAGGATCAAAGGGCATGGCTTTTCTGGGGCCCACCACAGGTTCAGACCAGCACACCTAGAGATTGCTTTTGTTGTTGTTGTTGTTGCATGGGCAGGCACCAGGAATCAAATCCAGATCTCTGGCATTGGCCGATGAGAACTCTGCCTGCTGAGCCACTGTAGCCCACCCTAGAGATTGCTTTTTCCAATAGGAAAGACAATTTTTGTTTTTCCAACAGTCTGGGAAACTTCATGATATCCTTTGGATCTGCCTGCCACCCAGCTTGACTTAGCTGTCTTCTCCTCCTGTTCCTCCTCCTCCTCCTCCCCCACAGAGATGTAGGCCTCACAGTGGTGGCGTGGGGTCATCCGCTGCCTGTTACCACTTCATTTTCCTCAGTGTGGGCCGGGTGCACAGGACGAGGACTGGGCCGACTGAGGAGGAAGAAGAGGGGGAACCCGGCTGGGGTATGTGGGCACTGAGGGCTTTAGTGAGACACAGGGCTGCGGCTGGTGGATAGGTCAGCCAGTCAGTTCCATGATGATCCTGGACCTGAGGCCCCCACAGCCGGTCCCATTCTTCCAACTGCCACCACTGATGCCGGGCTGGGGAGGGCGCTCTCTCTCGCTATAGGGCAGTGGGGAGAGGTGGGGTGGGGGGAGGGGGGGGGAGACCGGCTCTGCCCCTACCGGGAGAAAGTGCCTCAGAGAGAAAATGGTGAAAGGTGGAAGGGGGGAAGGGAGAAAAAAAGAAGGGAAAGGGAGGGGGAAAATAAGAAAAAGCAAGACAGAGTCGCTGCTGCATCTGCTTATGGGGAAGGCTGGGAAGGGAAGGCTATCCTTCAGATTTTATTTGTCAGATCTATATATTCCTTTCCCTCTTTCTCTTTACATCTTTTATGTTACCTTTACTGATACTCTTCCATTCTGTGCCCTCCTCCAAACCTCTCTCTCCTATCTTTTTCTTTTCAGCCAGCATAATTCCCTTTAGTATTTTTTGTAGAGTGGGTCTCTTGTTGACATATTCTCTCAGCCTTTGTCTGTCAAAATTTTAATCTCTCCCTCCATTTTGAAGGACAGTTTGGCTGGGTGCAGAATTCTTGGCTGGAAGTCTTTCTCTCAGGGTTTTAAATACATCATACCACTGTCTTCTCACCTCTGTAGTGCCAGTTGAGTAGTCTGAAGTCAGTCTTATGTTGTTTCCTTGTATATAATAGATTGTTTGTCTCTTGCTGCTTGCAGGATTTTCTGCTTCTCTTCAATATTTGACAGACTGGTTAGAATGTGTCTTGGGGTAGGCCTGTTTAGATTTATTCTATTTGGAGTTTGTTGGGTTCTTTGATTTGCATATTTATGTCCTTTAGAAAGGTTGCAAAGTTTTCCCCCATTCATATCTTCCTCTAGTCTTCCTAGCCCTTTATTCCTCTCTTCTCCTTCTGGGACACCAGTGATTCCTATATTTGTGCACTTTGTTTTGTTCATCATTTCCCTGAGATCCAATTTGTTCAGAATCAGTTGTCCTATCATCTAGTTTGCCTATTCTTTCTTCTGCCTTTTCAAATCTGCTGGTGTGTGTCTCTAGCATTTTTCTTAATTTGGTCTATAGTATCTTAAATCTGCGTGTTTTCTGCTTCTTTTCTACTTATTCTTTCAAATTCCTCTTTATGCTCTTAAAGTGTCTTCTTGATCTTTATGTCATTGACTATTCCACTGCTTTTATTTAGTAGAGTTATATGAACATCTTTGATTAGTTGTTCTAAAGTCTGTGTCTCCCCCAGTGTTTTAATTTGGTCGTTTGACTGGTCTGTATCTGTCTGGTTAGTGATATTCTGTTGTCTTTTTGGCATATAAATATCATGATAGGGTTACTTTGGATGTTCATTTCCTTCAGTAGTCTAAAGCTTTGTATTTGTGGGACAAGTGTGGACAACATACTGGCATGGGGAGAGGCACAATGGTGCCATGACTGTTAAAGGCACAGATCAGGGACTCTATGCTGGTGCCTGTGAGGATGGAGTACAGGTTGTGGGGTTGTAGAGGTGTGTTTTGGGGGCTGTGTGGGCAAGGTGTACCTCAAGCAGTTCTTGGAGCAACAAGAGCAAGGTGTGGTGTGTTGGACACAGAGGTAGGGCCTGGAGGGAGGTGGATAGGGGGCTGAGCAGATGTGTTGGGGCTGGTACATGGGCAGTGTACAGGTGGGCACATGAAATGTGTCAGCCATGGTCATCAAGGTGTGGGGTACAAAGCACAGAAGTCAGGGCACAGGAAGATTGGGGCACAGATGTGTCCTTGCACAATAGGAGGGTTCCAGGGGGGCTGAGATGCAGATGCATGAGTAAGTAGGGGTGAGACAGGTCACAGAGGTTGTGGGACACGTTGGGTGGATGATGATGGGTGAGTGGGGTCCTAGCATGGATCTACAGGTGCAGGGGTTGGGTAGGTTAGCATTGCCCACTTGTGCAGGACAGAGGCTATATGGCATAGATGTACATGAGAGCACCTGGGGGTTGTGGGAGAAGGGCACTTGTGCCATGCAGCGGGACAAGAGTGTGCATGTATGCAGGGCAAGGGATTGGTGTGCTGGGGTCAAGAGGTCTGTGCACATATGTGAGTGCCTGGTGGGGAGAATCTGGCTATGCCAGTGTGTGGATCTTGGGGACAGGGCCCTGGTGTGTATGTGTGAGTCTGGGGTGCAGGGCCCTGGTGCACATGCACAGAGCTCAGGGGCAGTGGGGTGGGATTGTGCCTACATAAGCTTGAGGCAGATGTGGCACAGATGCGCAGGTCAGCACTTGTCCAGAGCTGAGGAAGTGTAGCACAAGTGAACACGTGTGTACATGTCTCTGGGGAGTCAGATGCTGATGTGTGCATGCACAGAGCTCGAGACATTGGGCAGAATTGAGTGACTGTGTGGGTTGGGTACAGGTGTGACCCAGGCATGAAGATGAGTACCTGCAGCCCAGATGTACAGGTGACTGCCTGTAGGGGGCAGGGAGGGGTCAAGGGGCTGGCTGAGACCAGGATGGGGGGTGGTGGTGCAAAACTGTGCCCTTGCATGGGAGAGGTGGGTCGGGCTGGGACATGCTTGTGCATGGGAGGGTTTCGGGACCAGAGTGCTTGGAGCATGGTGGGGGTGGGGCAGGTGATGGGGTTCAGGTGCATAGGGTATGGGGGGAGTCATCAGGTGGGGGTGGCACATGTGAGCATAGCATGTTCAAGGAAAATGGCTTGGCTTACTTCTTTGTCCCTATCTCCCTGTCTGGGTACTCCTGAGGGTTCCAGGCTTCCATCTGGAAATGGATATGTTAGGCTGTTTCCACTAGCCAGATGGTCTCTGATTTTCTGTGTCTCAATTCTTCTGCTTTTTCAACCAGGGCCTCTCTGTGGTGTAGAAGACCTCCCCAGGTCACTTACACCCTGGAACAGCTCTCCCAGACTTTTTTCTATCACTTCCCTAGTGGTTCTTTGGAACAGGGGTGAACTCAACCTAATCTATTCCACCATCTTCCCAGAACTCCCAATAACCTTGATTCTTGAAGATGATTGAATAACTATAGAGTTTTTAAGGTAACTGTGTGACTGTGAAAACCTTATGACTGACACTCCCTTTATCCAATGTATGGATAGAAGAGTAAGAAAAAAAAGAAAAATAAATAGGAGGAATGAGGTATGAGATGTTTTGTATGTCCTTTTTCACTTTTATTTTTACTTTTATTCATATATTTATTGTTTGGAATGATGAAAATGTTCAAAAATTTATTGTAATGACAAATGCACAGCTATAAGATAATACTGTGAACAACTGATTGTACAATTTGGATGATTATATGGTATGTGAATAATATATCTCAATAACATTGCATTTAAAAAATGAATGAGAGGCTTTGTAGAATGCAGTCTGGGGCATTATATACAGAGATTGGGTTTGTAGATGTGAGGCTGAACCTAAAACTCTAAATCTTTAACAAACATCTTGGTGATTCTAATGAAAGTGATCTCTAGGGGCATCAGAAGGCCAAACATTGAGGCTTGGAATTTTATTCTTTGAATTCGATGAAATCTTTATTATACCCTTTAGTAGGAGGTAACTCTTCCCTCCATTTGTAGCCTTTCTAGAGGTACAAAAGCTCCAAGAGTCAGATTCAGCAACCGAGAGTCAAGAACTAAAATTTTCAGTGAGATTTCTTTTTCTGGAAATAGTACAATTATTTGCTTCATAAATGTCCTAGAGAAAAACTAGAAAAACCACACACAATCAAGACTCATATATTCATTTGAAGGCATCAGAGAAAATCCTAAGTCATGAGAATGGGGGTGGGGGGTAAGATCTGAAAAGAAGGGAAGCCCAGATAGAAAAGTAGCATTAGATACTATTTCAGTCAGGCAGCACAAAGTTGAAGAAGTTGAGCAGTGGGGTGGTGTAACAAAAATTGGAGTTAAGGACCTACCTGAAATCATTGGAAAGCACCACTGGCTGTTAGATGGATGTTAAAGGGGCTACATTCTAAGAATAAGGGTGAACAGAAGTAGAGCAACCCTCAAATGTACTAAATCATGATAATATTAAAATGACCTGGGATTGCCAGTGTCCCTAGTTTAGCTATCTGCCAGAAGTAAAAGTAAATCCTCTATGGGTGAATATACATCATCCAGAGCAAATGATCTCTTCGAGCAAAGCCAAATCAAACAAGTAAAAACAAACGAACAAACAAAAAACTAGCATATAACTTTGAACTAAAATGATGAGGAAAATGTCATTAGAAAAAGATAGTCAGGAATTCCAACTATATAATTATGAGACACAGATTTTAAAATAAGTGAGATGAAAAGGTCCAAGAAATTAAATGGTAAGATAGAAAATATCACCAGGAAATAAAAAAGAACCAGATGCAACTTCTGTATGGAGAAATACAGTTACTTAAGTATATAGTGGATGAATTTAATTTCAGAATAGACACAGCTGAAGTGAGAACTAGTGAATAAGAAGACAGATTGGAAAAATTATCCAGATTGAAATACAGAAAGACAAAGCAATTTTTTTCATTACAGAAAGATAAAAGGAACACAGGATTTAGTGGAAAAAGACTAATACACAGTTAATTGAAGTATTAAAAGGAGAGGAAATAAGAGAGTGGCAGAGAAACAGTACTTGAAGAAATAACTAAGAATCTTTAAAACTAATGACAGAGATCAAGGCACAGGTATGAAAAGTACCATAAACCTTAAGCAGGGTAAACACAATAAAATTACCTCTAGACTCATAAAAGACTGCAGAGAAACAACACAAATGAGAACATCTTAAATGTAGTGTAATCTTAAAAGAGAATAACAGCAGATTATTTTGAAAGGAGAAAAATAGAAAAAATAAGAAAACTGATTTAAGAATATCCATAGAACCCATAATGTTATCTTCAGAATGCTGCAAGAATATAACTGGAAATTATGATCCTATACCAAGAAAACACATTTTTCAAAAAATAAAAATTCAGTGGAATTAAAGCCATTTTCAGACACACCAAAAAGCTTTGTCACCAGCATTCATACTAACAGGAAGCATTAAACAATGTTGTTTTTCAGGTCAAAGGAAAATTATGCCAAATGGCAGTTAGAGATAGAGGAAAGAAGGAAGAGTAAAATAAAAAGTAACTATATGAGGGAGGAAGAACTTCTGAAAAGGTAGTAAGGACCTCTGAAGGTCTGCTCCTCTATGAAATGAGAACACTGAAAAAAAATAAACTTTTTCAGGATTCTGGAAATTAAAGGCTTGTAAGAATCTGAGGAGCACTTATTCAAATAAATAACTGGATCTTGGTAAGCCTTATGACATTTTAGATTGCTCTCTTCCTTTCCTCCTCTTTCAGATTCTTGAAAAACAGCAGTTTTGCAACCACTGGGGAGTGGATAGGGGGTGCAAAATGGATTTGTAGCTACTCCCAAAAGTCCTATCCCCAGAGAATTGTTACTTTTAATCAGCCAGGCAGCTCTCAGCAAAAGCCCCATTCATTAAGCTTGTCCTTGTTTGAACTGACTCAGAGGTTGCTCAGTAGGAAAGTTCCATTCTCAGGGGATTTGTGAGAAAACGATCAGCAATGATTATTTAACATAGCAGCTACCTGTAGTAGTTATGGTGAAGAAGAAGCTTGTCAAAAATGTGTGTGGAAAATGAAATGTCTATACAGGGTTTCAAAAAGCTCCCATATATTCCTGAGATCTAGAAGGCCATGCATATATGCAAGGTTGTGTGCATTCCAGAATAGACCCAAGAAATCCCTAAACTTTTATATGAAGGAGACTAGCATAGTGTGTTGGTCTTGCTAAAATCAGAAGACAAAGACTGAAGAGGCTGGAATGTGTGGAGCAGATTGAAAGAACTTTGGAGTCTGTTCAGAGACTAGAGTTTAAGTTCTTTCTCTAACCTTTTCCCTTCCAGAATTTTTTCCTCTTCAATGGTATTTTCCTGGCATCAGATTTTTGGGTCCCCCAGTCAAAAAGAGTGGGATTTTTCACAAGTGCCCTCACCACCACTAGGTTGGGGTCACATACTGTATTTAACACTAAACTAAAAGCCATGTATATAAATGCTTATTTTAAACTATTCCCCTCCATTTGAACTTGCTGCTGCTGCTGTTTGATTTCCAGTGACTTCACATAGCTATTTTTAAATGTTTTTTATTGTAAAATATACCATATATAGAAAGAAAAAACCAATAATTTTCAAATCACACTTCAACAAGTAATCATGGAACAGATCCCAGAGTTTGTCATGGACTACCATTTCACCATCTCAGATTTTTTCTTCTTAGTGCACTGAAAAACTGGAGGCTAGAAAGAATATTAATATAGTGAGTCAGCAACCATACTCATGTGTTAAATCCCACTTTCTCTGTTATACCTCCTCCTTCTTTAATCGTTCTAAATCTATAGGGCTCTTTGGGAAGTTCCCATTCTGAATTTTCCATGTTAAAAAGGGGTGTCCACACTAAAGAATAGGAGGATGAAATTAATTGATAATCTTGGAAAGGCTGGTCCCTCTGAGTTTCAGGATTTATTGGACCTATGAACCCTCCAGTTCCTAGTGCATGAAACCTTTATAGAATCTAGATTCAAACCCTAGGTGTTCTTAAGAGTAAAAAAGCAATGATATTGGTTGAGGTTTAGCAAACATGGCAATTAACACTATCTAACAGAAGCTTGCATAAGAGCTTCCAGAATAACCTCTAGATTCCCTGTGAACTCTCTTAACCACTTATGCCTCATTTTATTATACATCTCATCCCCCTTTTGGTACAGAAGGCATTGTCCATCCCATGGTGCCAGAGCCAGACTCATCCCAGGGATGAGTAACCCACATTGTCAGGGAGATTTTCATCCCTGGATGTCATTTTCCACCTAGCAGGGAGGATAATGATTTTTCTTGATGAGTTGGGCTTAGAGAAAGAGAAACCGCATGAGCAACAAAAGAGATACCCTGGAAGCAAAGCAACTGTTAGGTCTTGTTATGGATAGTCTTAGCTTCTCCCCTACAGCAATAAATTTCATAAGGGCAAGCCTCAAAATCAAGGGCTTTGCCAATTATCTTGGGAGTTCCCAGTGGTTGAGAGGGTACTTAGGGTTTCCCAGATGGGAAAGTTTAATAGTTAAACTATTAAATATTTATTCCCGTTTGAAACCTCAAGGGACTCTACCAATACTCTTTGATTATCAGCCCACCTTAGTCTGGGATGTATCCAGGTATTACATTAAGTTATGCAGAATTATAAGCCCTTGTTCTGCTTGGGACTTCAGGAGTTTGGGTTGTTTAATGAGCTAGCCAAGAAGGTTAATTTAGAATGTGTGATATGGAAAATTTATGTTCTAGACATAACAAACCTCTATGTCTTTGTTCTCACACAGTAGGTGAAAGTCTAGAGTACAAACACTATCATCTTTTACCCTGCATTCTAATTTACCTTAGACCCAGCCAGAATGGCTTTTTTTAAAATGTAAACTCTAACTGAGCTACCTGATCTCTTTTTCAGTTGCTTTGACTATTATTGTATATAGCTATGCTAACTTTCAGGCCTACAACACTCCATTTCTGAGTCTCAGGTGTCAAAGAGATACTCAAAGTTCCATAGAAATACCAGTTGATAAATGTAATAGCTCAGTGTCTCAGAATCTATATTTCCAACTTCAGAGTAAATATGGCTGTTTAAAGGGCTTATAATCTAGGTGATCATTTTCTTATAAGTCTTTTCTGAGCATATTTGATCTTTAATTTCTGGCTTATTTTGCATAGCACATTGTCCCCAAGGTCTATTCAGTTCATTGTGTTCCTCTCGACAGTCTTCTGTAGCCACACTATATACCACCATATAAATGTATTACCATTCACCATTATACTTCTCTGTCATTGTATCCTTCTGCTCCCTCCATCTGTTGGGTATAATAGATAATGTCCAAAATAAACTATATCTTAAAGTATCCTTGCTTGGTTGTACAATCTTCAGCACTTTCAATTTTAAACAGTTTTCACTGGTCCATAATGACAAAGAACTGGCAAACACAATGTCACCAACTCCCAAATCAAAACTACCATTTATCACTTGTCATTCCTCCACCAATTATTTTCCCCTGGTAGTGCTGTGGTACTGTTGATGTTTACCTGTTAACTATTGACCATATCATGCATTTTTAGTTTCCCCCCTATATCCCTCCTCTATTAACTCTTTGTCCATTATCAAACCATTAAAATAGTTCATGTGAAACTTATTTATAATTATAGATTTAATCAGAGGTATATGTGGCACTATACATCCCCTTTCAATCATATTCACCTTCAATATGGCAATGTTACTTAAAAACCTGCTAATTGGTTACCACCACTTCTATCCATTTCCTTGCATTTAGATTCAACCTCTCTGGGGTAGCCTATCCTCTATCTCTAGCTTTTGTGTACCTCTAGCTCTGCTATATTCCACAGTGTAACCTCTGAGATTACCTTTATCAGAGTCATAATAGCAAAATCATCCAGTATCTGTCCTTTTGTGTCTGATTTATTTCACTCAGCATTATTTCTTCCAGGTTCATCCATGGTACACACTTCAGAACCTCATTTCATCTTAATGCTGCATAATATTCCATGGTATGTATATGTCTCATTTTGCTTATTCACTCATCTGTTGATGGGCACTTGGAATGCTATCATCTTTTTGCAATCATGAATAGTGCTGTTATGAACTTCAGTGAGCAAGTATCTATTGTGTCACTGCACTGCCCTCAGCTCTTCTGTGTATATACCTGGTATTGGTATTGCTGTTTCATAGGACAACTCAATATTTAGTTTTCTGAGGAATCACCAAATTGTCTTCCATAGCAGCTATACCATTATACATTCCCACCAACAGTGAATAAGTGTTCCTATTTCTCCACATCCTCTCCAACTTTTGTAGTTTTCCACTTGTTTAATAGCAGCCATTCTTAAATGTGTGAGGTGATATCTCATTGTTCTCTGTGGTAGTTAGATTCAGTTGTCAACTTGGCCAGGTGAAAGCACCTAGTTCTGTTGCTGTGGACATGAGCCAATGGTAGGTGAATCTCATCTGTTGCTAATTACATCCGCAGTCGGCTAGGAGGCGTGTCTGCTGCAATGAGTGACGTTTAACTTAATTGGCTTGTGCTTAAATGAGAGAACGCAATGTAGCACAGTCTAGCAGCTTGGCATTCCTCATCTCAGCACTTGCAGCTCAGCCTGGGCCCTTGGAGATGGAGAAAGAAATCACCCCGGGGAAAGTTGTTGGAACCCAGGGGCCTGGAGAGAAGACCAGCAGAGACCATCCTGTGCCTTCCACGTAAGAAAGAACCTCAGTGGAAAGTTAGCTGCCTTTCCTCTGAAGAACCAACAAAATAAATCCCCTTTTATTAAAAGCCAATCCGTCTCTGGTGTGTTGCATTCCGGCAGCTAGCAAACTAGAACATTCTCTTAATTTGCATTTCTCTTATAGCTAATTCATGAAATTTTTAGCCATCTGTATTTGCTCTTCAGAAAAGTGTCTATTCATATTCTCTACCAATTTTATAATTAGGTTTGTTCATTTGTGGTTGAGCTGTACACAAGATATTAAGTCTTTAGACAATATGTCGAATGCCAGCTTGAAAGGATCATATACCCTAGAAAAGCCATTTAATACTGATCCATCTTGTGGGGGCAGCTGTATCTTTGAATCCCTATTAAGCACTGTAGGCTGGAAACTTGATTATATTATCTCTACAGAGATGTGGCTTGCTGTATTGTGGGTATTAACCTTAGATTAGAGGGGGCTGTGATTCCACACATTGCAGGTGGGTCTTGATTATTTTACTGGAATCCTTTAAAAGAGGAAACCATTTTGGAAAGAGCCATAGCAGAGCCACAAGAACCATGACAGACCTTTGGAGATGAAGAAGGAAAACTTCCCAGGGGTTGCTGCATGAAACAAGAAGCCTGTAGAGAGAGCTAACAGATGTTGCCATGTTCTCCATGTGCCTTTCCAGTTGAGAGAGAAACCCTGAGCTTCACTGGCCTTCTTGAACCAAGGTATCTTTCCCTGGATGCCTTAGATTGGACATTTTGATAGCCTTGCCTTAATTTGGACGTTTTTAAAACAAGCAACTTAATAAATTCCCCTTTTTAAAAGCCATTCTGTTTCTGGTATATCACATTCTGACAGCTTGCAAACTAGAATATGTGGTTTCCAAATATTTTCTCCCATTAAATTGGCTGCCTCTTCACATTTTTCATCAAAGTCCTTTGAGGCACAGAAGCTCTTGATCTTAAGGAGTTCCCATTTGTCTAATTTTTTCTTTTGCTGTTTTGATTTAGGTGTAAAATTTAAGAAGCTGCTTCCTATTACAAGATTTTGAAGACATTTCCCTTCATTCTCCTCTAGAAGTTTTATGGAATTGGCTCTTACATTTAGATCTTTAATCCATTTTGAAATAATTTTTGTTTAGGGTATAAAGTAGGGGTCCTCTTTCATTCTTTTGGCTATTAAGATCCAACTTTCCCATGTTCATTTATTGAAAAGACTGTTTTGTCCCAGTTCAGTGGATTTCGGGCCTTGTTGAAGATCAACTGTCCATAGATTTGGTGGTCTATCTCTGTGCTCTCAATTAAATTCCATTAGTCAATACTTCTATCTTTGTGCCAGTACCATGCTGTTTTGGCCACTGTGGATTTTAGTAAGCTTTAAAGTCAGAAAATGATAGTCCTCCCATTTTACTTCTCTTTTTTAGTATATCTTTAGCTATTTGGGGTTTCCTTCCCTTCCAAATAAATTTGATAACCACTCTTCCAAGTCTTAAAAATAGGTTTTTTGGATTTTTATTGTTATTGCATTGAATCTGTAGATTAGTTTGGGTAGAACTGACATCTTAACAACATTCAACTTTCCTATACATGAGCATGGAACGTCTTTCCATCTATTTAGGTCACTTTTAATTTCTTTTAGCAATTTTTTATAATTTTCTATATACAAATACTTGACATTCTTGGTTAGGCTTATTCCTAGATACCTGATTATTTTGGTTGCTTTTTTAATGATTCAGAATTTTTTCCTTAATGGTCTCCTTAGATAGGTCATTGCTTGTGTTTCAAATAGGAACATTACTGATTTTTGTACATTAATCATGCCACTTTGCTGAATTTGTTTATTAGCTCAAGCAGCTTTGTCCTAAATTTCTCAGGGTTTTCTAAGTATAGGATCAGGTCATCTGCAAATAATGAAAGTTTTACTTCTTCCTTTCCTCTTTGGATGCCTTTTATTTCTTCCTCCTGTCCAAAAGACTGAGCTAGGATTTCTAGTGAATAATGATGGTGTCAATGGGCATACTTGTTTCATTCCTGATCTTAGGGGGAATGCCATCAAGTATGATGCTGACTATGGATGTTTCATATATGCCCTTAATGATATTGAGAAAGTTCCATTTGATTTCTGCCTTTTAAAGTGTTTTTATCAGGAAAGGATGCTGCATTTTGTCAAATGCCTTTTCAGCATCAATTGGTATGATCTTGTGATTTGTCCCTTTCGATTTGTCAATGTGCTGTATTATGTTGATCGATTTTCTTGTGTTGAATCACTCTTGCATTCCTGGTATAAACTCCACTTGGTCATGATGTATAATTATTTTAATGTGTCATTGGATTCAATTTTCTAGTATTTTGTCATGAATTTTTGCAGCTATGTTCATTATGGAGGTTGGTCTGCAGTTTTCCTTTCTTGTAGCATCTTTATCTGGTTTGGTATTAGTGGGATGTTAGCTTCATAAGATGAGTTAGGTAGTGTTCCTTTTTACTCAATTTTTTGGAAGAATTTGAGCAGAATTGGTGATAATTTGGGGGGAAATGTTTGCTAAAATTCTTCTGTAAAGCCATCTATCCTGGGCTTTCCTTTGTGGGAAGATTTTTGATGAGTGATTGAATCGCTTATAATTGATTGGTCGAGATCTATTTCTTCTCGAGTCAGTATAGGTAACTTATGTATTTCTAACAATTTGTCCATTTCGTCTAACTTGTCTAGTTTGTTGACATATAGTTATTCATAATATTCTCTTTGATTTTTTTTTATTTCTTTCAGGATCTGTGGTAATGACACCTGTGCTGGTTTGAAAGGATTATGTACACTAGAAAAGTCATGTTTTAATCCTGACCTCATGTTGTAAAGGCAGCCATTTCTTCTAATCCCTATTCATTTCCATAGGTTGGAAACTTGATTGTGTTATCTCCATAGAGATGTGACTCGATCAATTGTGGGTATTAAAGTTGATTACATGGAAATATGACTCCACCCATTCAGGTGGGTCTTGATTAGTTTACTGGAATCCTATAAAAAAAGAAATATTTTGGAGAAATCTGGAGATTCTGAGAGAGCAGAGAATGATGACAGAATGACAAGAGTTACAAGGAGAACCCACACAGCCAGAGGCCTTTGAAGATGAAGAAGGAAAATGCCTCCTGGGAAGCTTCTGAAACTTGAAGCCAGAAGGGAAAGCTAGCAGACTTCACCTTGTCCCTTTCAGCCAAGAGAGAAACCCTGAACATTATTGACCTTTTTGAACCAAAGTATCTTTCCCTGGATACCTTAATTTGGACATTTTTATAGACTTGCTTCAATTGGGACATTTTCTTGGCCTTAGAACTGTAAACTAGCAACTTATTAAATCCCCCTTTATAAAAGCCACTCTGGAGTAGGCAATGGTGGTTCAGTGGCAGACTTCTCACCTGCCAAGCTGGAGACCCAGGTTTGATACCTGGTGCCTGCCCATGTTAAAAAAAAAAGGCATTCTGTTTATGATATGTTGAATTCTGGCAGCTAGCAAGCTAGAACCAATCCCCTTCTCATTTTTTAAATTTTATTTGCTTCTTCTCTTTTCTTTCTTTGTTAGTTTAGCTAGGGGTCCATCAATTTTATTGATTTTCTCAAAGAATCAACTTTTGGCTTTGTTAATTCTTTCTATTGTTTTACTTTTCTCCAGTTTGCTCATTTCTGCTCTAATATTTGTTTTTTCTCTTCTTTTATTTGATTTGTGGTTAGTTTGCTGTTCTTTCTCTAAATTCTCCAGGCCTGCAATATGTCCTCAAGTTTTGCTCATTCTTATTTTTTAATAGAGGCATTTAATGCAGTAAATTTCCCTCTCAGAACTGCCTTTGCTGCAGCCCATAAGTTTGATATCTTATATTCTCATCATTCATCCCCAGATATTTACCAATTTCTCTAGCAATTTCTCCTTGAGTCAATGTTGGTTGTTCATGCCTATCTAGGAAGTTGTCCATTTCATCTACATTGTCTAATTTATTAGCATATAGTTTCTCATAGTATCCTCTCATTACCTCCTTTATTTCTATGGAGTCAGTGGCTATGTTTTGTCTTCCATTTCTGATTTTATTTATTTGCATCCTCTCTCTTTTCCTTTTTGTCAACCTAGCTAAGGGCTCATCAAGTTTATTGATTTTCTCAAAGAACCAGCTTCTGATTTATTGATTTTCTTGATTGTTTTCGTGTTCTTAATTTCATTTATTTCTACTCTAATCTTCATTATTTCTTTCCTTTTGCTTGTTTTGGGGTTAGTTTGCTGTTCTTTCTCTAGTTCTTCAAAGTGAACAGTTAATTCCTCAATTAAGGCAATAAATTTCCCTCTTAGCATTGCCTTTGCTGCAACCCATAAATTTTGATACATTCTGTTTTCATTTTCATTTGTCTTGAGATATTTACTGATTTCTCTTGTAATTTCTTTCTTGACCCACTGGTTGTTTAGGACTGGGTTGTTTAGCCTCCATATATTTGTGAATTTTTTGGTCCTTTGCCTGTTATTGTTTTCCAACCTCATTCCTTTATGATCTGAGAAAGTGTTTTCTCTGACTTCAATCTTTTAAAATGTACTGAGACTTGCGTTGTGACCCAGCTTATGGTCTATCCTTGAGAATGATTCATGAGCACTTGAGAAAAAGGTGTATCCTGCTGTTGTGGGGTGTAGTGTTCTGTAAAACATCTGTTAGGTCTAGTTCATTTATTGTACTATTCAAATTCTCTATTTCTTTATTGATCCTCTGTCTAGATATTGTATTCATTGATGAGAGCAGGGAATTGAGGTCTCCAACTATTATGGTAGAGGTGTCTATTTCTCCCTCTAGTGTTTTCAATGTTTGCCTCATGTATTTTGGAGCTCTCTGGCTCAGTGCATACATATTTATGATTGTTATGTCTTCTTGTTGAATTGTTCTTTTTTTTAATATGTAGTGTCCTTCTTTGTCTCTTTTGTTTTATATCTGAAGTCTAATTTGTTGGATATTAGTATAGCTGCTCTTGTTATTTTCTGTTTGTTGTTTGCATGAAATGTCTTTTCCCAGCCTTTCATATTCAGCATATTTTTTTTCTTGAATCTAAAATAAGTCTTCTGTAGGCAACATAAAAATGGATCCTGTTTTTTAATCCATTATGCCAGTCTAGGTCTTTTTATTGGGGAGTTTAATCCATTAACATTTAGTGTTTTACTGCAAAAGCAGTACTTTCTTCTACCATTTGCCTTTTGGATTGTATAGGTCATATCTAGATTTTTTTTTCTTTTTTCTCTTTTTACCTTTACTGATAGTCTTCATTTCTACACTCTTCTCCATACCTCTCTCTTGCCTTTTCCTATCTGCCTGTAGTGCTCCTTTAGAATTTCTTGCAGAGCCAGTCTCTTGGTCATAAATTCTTTCAGTGATAGTTTGTTTGAAAATGTTTCAATCTCCCCCTCATTTTTGAAGGACGATTTTGCTGAATATAGAATTCTTGGTTGGCAGTTTTTTCTTTTAGAATCTTAAATATATCATACCACTACCTCCATGTTTTCTACTGAGAAATCCACACATAGTCTTATTGGGCTTCCCTTGTATGTGATGGATTGCTTTTCTCTTGCTGCTTTCAAAATTCTCTCTTTTTCTTTGAAATCTGACAGTCTGATTAGTAAGTGTCATGGAGTATGTCTGTTTGGATCTATTCTATTTGGAGTATGCTGTACTACTTGGATCTCTAATTGCATGGGAAATTTTCAGTGATTATTTCCTCCATTAGTCTTTCTCCTCCTTTTCCCTTCTCTTCTTCTGGGACACACACAACATGTATATTGGTGTGCTTCATGTTGTCATTCAATTCCCTGAGACCCTGCTCATATTTTTCCATTCTTTTCCCTATATTTTCTTTTATGTGTCAGATTTCAGAAGTCTAGTCCTCTAGTTCACTTATTCTTTCTTCTTCCTCTTTAAATCTATCATTGTAGATGTCCATTTTTTTTTTCATTTCTTCTACTGTGTCTTTCATTCCCATAAGTTACATAATTTGTATTTCAAACTTTCAATTTCTTCTTTTTGTTCACCCTATGGCTTCTTTGTATCCTCCCTCAACTCATTGATTTGATTTTTGATGAGATTCTTTCATGTCTATTTGAATATCCTGAATTAGTTGTTTCAATTACTGTATTTCATTTGAACTGTTGGTTTGTTCAAACAGTTTTTTGACTTTGACTGAGTCATATTCTCAATTTTTCTAGTATGACATTATTTTTTTTTGCTGGCATCTAGGTATTTGATTATTTGATTTCCTTAATTAGTTTATTTGGGAGGTTGTTTTCACTCTTTTGCCCAGGGTTTTCTTGCTGGATGGCTTTTGTTTTCTATCTGTTCTTTTACAATTAGTTCAACTTATTCCAGACTTCTAGCATAGGTTCTGTTTAATTGATCAGAATTTTTTAGTTCTTGTTTTTTCTGTTTCTTGCCCTGTCTATATGAAGCCTTCTTTTTTTTTTTTTGAAGAGGGCTTCCTCAGATATGATAGACCCCAATCAGATTTTCCCAGACTGGACTGGCTTCCTGTCAGGAGGAAAGAGTCACCTGCATCAGCTTTCCCTGGGGGTCAGACCCAGCAGGTTTACAGATTTTCCTATGAAGCCTCTAGACTCTGTATTTTTCCTATCCTGCCCAGTATGTGGTGCTTGTTGACCCAGGGCTTCCCACAGTGTAAAGTGGTGCAGTGCCTTTAACTTCAACAGATTCTCCCTGCTAGGGATATGGTTGAGACAGAGGTGAAGTTGGAAGTTGGCTTTAATTGCTTCAGTTTTCCAGTCACTGGGGCCTGAATTCCTTGAGGGAAGGATTCCACTTGAGCTGGGCCCCACCTTTCTCCTGGGAAAGGTACAGTCTTTAGTGATTTATTTCCTTTCACCTGATTTGTTACTTTGTCAAGCCTGGTGTATACTGTGTTTCCAATCACTGACGTGGCCACAGCAGTTGTTCTGTACTGTTCCTGGCTATTTACTAGCTGCTTTGGAGGATGAACTAAATTCCACACCTCACTGAGCTGCCACCTTGCCCTGCTTCCCTTAAAATAGTTTCTCCTTTATTATTAATAAATTATTATTATTATTTGCATTCTCCTTTATTTTTGAAGGACAACTTTGCTGGGTATATAACTCTAGGCTGGCAGTTTTTCTCTTTCAGTCTCTTAAATATATCATACCACTGTCTTCTTTTTTTATTATTTAAGACCTTTATTAACAAATGTTTTAAATTGTTGACTTTTTTGAAAAAATCAAGTTGTAAACATTTATTACAAATTGAATAAGAGGTTCTTAAAAATCTCAACTTGACCAGATATGAAAAATTTAAAAACCTTTAAAGATGCATTGAGAAAAACTAGGCTTTAAAAAAACTGCATTTGTCATTACCAAAAAGAGACATCTTTAGGTAAAAATAATAAAAATCCCATGCTGCATAGATAATGCAGATAGTTCTTGCTATCTGGTTATTGGGCAAAAAGCAAGCACTTAAAGTCTTCAGCTCCAATCGTTTTTCATTTCATATTGCTGGAATTTCATATTCATTTCTTCTTGTTGGATGAGTACACCAGATGATGGTAGAGATGGTAAGCTGGCATTTACTCAGCCTTGCCCAACTCAGCCTCAAGAGCAGATGAATTCTCAGGCAGTGGATTGGCTGCTTTTGTCTCTTTGTTTTCTGCTGGCTTAGGGTTTTCTGGGTGTCTACATTGGTAAAATTGAAGTTGTGGCAGTACTGACATTGAGGTAGCTGCTGACCTTGAACATCATTTCTTTGATTTTTCTTATCATCTTCATTGCCATCCTTTCTAGGCTGTCTTTGGCAAGGATGGCTTCTGTGGAATGTGGTCTATAACCCGGATACATATTCTGCCTCACTGGTCTACCTTGTTCTCCTACACCCTGGTTGTCAGCACCCTCCATCACTTCCCCTTGCACAGGAGGTTTGGAATACTGTGACTGACACTCATAGGGTCTCCACATGTAGTAAGGAGGGAATCATTGTCTGTGGCAGAGCCAGCATTGTTGGGCCTGGCCTTCAGGAGCACTTTCTGATCCCTCCTTCTTTCCCCTACCCTCAAGATTCTGGTAATTTTGCTGGTAATTGCATGGAGGACCCCTACATCATGGATAATGTCTGTAATAGTTATGGTCTGCTGCATATTTACTGCCTTGCACTGGAACTCCACCAAGGCCTGTGATGTTTGCTGCCTCCACTCCCTTTTCTCCTTCAACAACATCAAACTCCACAGTCTCTCCATCTTCTACACTGCTAAGGTACTTCCTGGGGTTCTTCTTCTTTCTGGCAGTCTGTGTACAAACACATCTTCCTTGGTGTCATTCCTGTTGGTGGAACCATATCCCATTCTACATTGAACCACTTTACTCTTCCCCAAAACCTTGTTGCAGTGACCTTCATATCCTTGCTGGCAGGCACTGCCAATGTGAGGCCACCTGGCATGTGCTCCCTGTGGGCTCCCATGGTGCCAGGATTGGTGTTGGCAGCACCGAGGGTGGGAAACGTGTGGGGGGTTGCAGGCAGCTGCTGAGTATCTGCCTTGCTGGTCATGGTTGCAGTGATGGTGACTAGGCCAGCTATGGCAGCTGCAGCTCCTCCCAGGGTGTGATGGTAACTAGGCCGGTGGTGGTGGTGGGGCTGCTCAGGACTCTCTGGGGTTCACTTTTCTCTCCCAATACTAATCAGACTGATACCACTGTCTTCTCATCGACATGGTGTTTGATGAGAATTTAACACTTAGTCTTGTTGGTTTTCCTAGTATGTGGTGAATCACTTTACTCTTGCTGCTTTCAGAAATTTCTCTTTCTCTTTGGCATCTGAGGGCCTGATTAGTATGTCTTGCAGTGATCTATTCAGATTTATTCTGTTTGAAGTATATTGGGCTTCTTTTATTTGCATATTTATGTCTCTTATAAAGGTTGGGAAATTTTCAGCCATAATTTCCTTGAATATTATTGTTCGGAATATTTCTTGGCCCTTTTCCCTTCTCTTCTCCTCCTGGGAAACCCATAATGTGTATGCTTTCTGCACTTTTTTTGTTGTCAATTATTTCCCTGACACTTTGCCCAAATTTCTCCATTTTTTTTTTTTGTCTATTCAAATGCCATTGCTTTGTCTTCTAGTTCACTGATCCTTTCTTCTGCCTCTTCAAATCTGCTACTGTGTGTTTCTAGTATATTTTAAAATTTCATCTATGGTGTCTTTTATTTCCATAATGTCTGTTATTTATTTCAAATTCCTCTTTATGCTCTTTTGGTATCATGTTAATATCTTCTATCTCTTTATGCATATTTTCCTTCGTTTTTTAAAATTGATTCAGAAGATTTGTTTGAACATCACATGTTTGGTTGTTCCAGATTCTGCATAACCCCTGACATTTTTATTTGTTCATTTGGCTGAGCCATTTCTTCCTGTATTTTAGTATACCTTGTGATCTTTTGTTTGTATCTGGTCATCTAATTACCTTGATGGGTCTATTCTGAAAGTCAGTTTCTCTCTTTTGCCTAGTATTTAGCTTTTTCCTGAGTTTGTATTAGGGCACTGGATTGATACTTGGGTTACCAGTGTTTCTCAGCCAAAACATGGCTGGGTACCCACACGGCATAGGTTGGCCAGCTCCCATGGGTCTGGGATAGGGTCTGGAGAGGCTCTGAAAAGCCCTGCTGTTTTCTCATTCATTTTCTCTTCTGCCCAGCAGATGGTGTCCTTTGATTATTTATTCATTCTCCAAAAGGTGTTTACCTCCTGGAGCCCAGCTGCATCTGGCTGAGTGGGGCTAAAAATGCAGGGTACCTGTGCTTTCACTTGCTTGTCTCATTACAGTTCCAGGTGAAAGTAATGCAATGTTTGACATTGCCATAAATTCCATTTAAGAAAGAACTTCATGGTTTTATCTGACTTGTGAGCCCTGAGATTTTACTTTAACTCGTAGCTCTTATCAGAGTCTTCCCAACCCATGCAAATCACACTGCCAGGTTTTGGGAAGAAAAAAAATTCTCAAGAAATAAAAAAATCCCCTATCCTTCAGCTCTTCAATGTTCCAGCATTGAAGTCATAATTCCCATATTGATTGCATAAGAGTCATATCTGATTTTCATTTCCCACTCTCTCAGCTTAGGCAGTTGGAGTGAGACTTTGTACAATATGGATTGATAAATAAAAAACAGATTCATGATAGAAAAAAACAGTAAAAAAATTATTTTAGGAAACTGAACACCCAATGTATCACCTGGGACCATTGTTGAAATTTACTCTACATATTTAATCATGAAGTTATGCTTTTTCCAAGCATCTGTCAAGTATACAATTTGAATATGTGCTCTTTTGCTCCAGTATAAGGAGTAAGGTAGGCCCCAAAAGAATTTAAGAGAGTCACCAATTTCCTTAAATATCTGAGTCTTACATCACAAAACCTTGTGATTACTCTCTACAGGGCATGATAAAATAAGGGGGAAAAAAATGTCCCAAGTCAAAGAACTAGGCTTGAGAGGTCATTGATAGTAATTACTTTCTAGTAGTAATGCAAGGAATATTTCCAGGAATGTAATGTTTCCAGGGATATAACACCATGAGAACAACTGAAGAATTAACAACCCTGCAATGGTCTGTCAGCTCATGCTAGAAGGAAGACTCACCTACATTGGGTACTTGCATCTTCCATTACATTCCAGCACCTAGAAGAGTGACTGGCACATGGTAAGCATTCAATAAACACTTACGCATTGACCTAACTCCTTGCTATCAAAAAAGAATAATCATTTTCAAATACCACAGTCCCCAAAATTCTGGATAGGAAGGAGGAGTTATTACCCACTTCAAACCTGAAGATATTTGAGATGGTAGAGATAAACAGAGATGATTACAAAGTTCTCAAGTCAATTAAGGAAACCTTAAGATTAAACACTTTTCAGGTATGTGGTTCATTTGAAAGAGGACTGAAATGTCCCGGGGAAATATTTTGAAATATTAACAGAGATCCTTCTACCTTCCATTTTCTTTGCACTCTCTGTTTTTCTCACAATTAACCCATTAGAGTTTACTTACCTATTTCCTATAAGAACAAAATATTTAATGAATGATGTTTTAGTGTTTTCAGTACAAAAAAAAAGAGAGTATTTTGATTAGTAAGACAAACTTTCTGCTGCTTGCTTAAATAATACAGGGGTAAACATGAGAGCGAGAAAAATCAACAAGTGAATAAATAATGGGAATCCCTTAGAAAAAGAAAAGGAAAACTGCCCTCTTCTGGGTGAAATGAAGGGATCATTTAGACACTCTAGATAAGTTTGGGGAACTGTACTTCAAGGGGTGACTGTATATCCTTGAGGTATCAATACTACAAAATAGAAACTGCTGGTTGACATGCGTAATCAAATGGGTCTACATATTAGCAAAGATATGTTAACCTATAATAAAAATAGACCCAATCTAATAATGGCTAGACAGACTAGACATTTATTTATTGATAAATAACAGTCCTCATAATGTTCTAGATGATGGTTCTCCACTGTATCATTCAGGAAGCAAGGCCTATGCCAGCTTATATCTCTGCAATCTTTATGGCCTAGTATGTCTATGTTGCATCTGGCTTGTGTGATGTGGAGCAGAAGAATGATCCTTCATACCCTAGACAGACTGGGAGTTAATATAGAAAACATACCTGAAGGAGACTTTTGGGTGGGAGGGACTTAGCAGTGACTGGTTTAGACAGAGACTTACTAACCAAAATGAGTCAGGAATTTCTCAACTGATCTCAGGAGTTGCCAGCATATAGATTATGACAGAGAAGCTGAGATGCCCAACTTCTCTTAACTACCAAACATTTGATACCCAGTGCTAAGGCAAAAGTCTTGCATTGATGATATTAAATTTTTTCAATCTGACTTCTTGGAAGCTTGCAATAGAAAATCAACTTTATAATGGAAAAATAAAGTTGCCTATGTGCACATCTGTATTTGTATACTGAATTTTATACCTAGTACACATATCTACTTAAATAATATCGTGAAAGCAATTAAGAAACTCTCATAGAACCATGCCGCATATCACCTTTTCCAAATAAGTACAACGTATTCACTCATGTCTGTTGATAAAGCACTTTCTAAATAAAGGAATAAATGGGTTAGTGATATAAGAATAGAAGCTACTGTTGTTTCAGTAACTTTTTTTTTAAAGTATGTTATCATGACTCTTCAACCTTCCCAATGATCTTGCAAAGTATGTTTCATTATATGCATTTTCTTGATGGGACAACTGAAATCCTGAGAGGGTAAGTAACTTACTCAGCATTATACTGCTAATAAGCAATGAATCTAGAATACAAATCTATCTTTCTTAGTTTCTGTTTTTCACATAATATAGTCATTATTTCTTACTTATATGTCCTTCATTAAATTGTGATCTTCATAATCTTTGAATTCCTATTGCCTAAGAGTAACCATGAAACTAATTTTATAGTATTTATTATCTCAAAGAACTTTATATCAATTGTGTATGTGTATATGTGAATGTTGGAGGAAAAAAGTACCAAAGACCTGTTATTGAAAAACTGATATTTAGTTCTTCCTGTATTATGTTAATGTGACTATTGCTTATATTAAAGAAAACACATTTACATTTTTCATGACTGCAGTTTATTCATATATGAAATAGGATTCTGGAAATTGTCAAAGCGGAAGACCATTATTTAATATCTGAAAGCTATGAGCCAAAATTAAAGCTTAGATAAAGAAATGCTGTGATTATTAGACTAAGTCTTCTAGAGCAAAATAAATTGTCACTCTTTAGGAAGACTTTGCTGGCTATAGAGGCAAAATGGGTTCAAGCCTCTTTATGTTGCTTCCAGAAATGGAAGTGGTGTTGATATAAATCTTAGAGGCATGTTTTGTGTTGTTAATATAAGCAGAAGTATGGTGATATCAGTCTTAGAGTTTGTGGGGAATTGAATTGCATATTCCCATTTAGACATATTCTTGGTTTGTTTTGCATTCCAGTAGGTGCAGACCCATTGCAAATAAGATCTCTTCAATGTGTTACTTCAGTTAAGATGTGGCCCAATTGAATTAGATTGGGCTTTAATCTGGATTACTATTTAATCCTTTATGAACAGATCGAGTTCCATTGTTCCATTTCTTCATCAACACTTCTTATTTTCTGTCTGGTGAATTTTATACATTTGTAGGATGTATAGTGATATTTCATTGTATTTTCAGTGTGTATATTTTTGCTGATTAATCATGTTGATCATTTTTTCATGTATTTACTTAGTCATTCATATTTTATTTTTAAAGTGTCTATTTGAATTCTTACCTATTTAAATTTAAATAAACTTTACTATTGAGTTAAAAGCATTATTTATATATTCTGGATGCATGTGTTTTGCCAGACATACATATCACAGATATTTTCTTCTAGATAGTTGCTTACATTTTCATTTTCATAATGGTGTATTTCTAAGAGAGATGTTTTTAATTTTGATGAAATCTAATTTATCATTTTCCCTTTAACGAGTTGGAAATCTTTGGTTACACCAAGATGGCAAAAATTTTCTTCCAGGTTTTCTTATAAAAATTTTGTGGTTTTAACCTTTATGTTTAAACCTGGCATCATTTTTAGTTAAGACTTTGTTACAGTGGGAGGTGAACACAGACAATGATTTGTCCCATTGACAATGAACTCTAGTTGTTACATGTTTTCTGAAAACAATCCCCTTTCGCTATTGAATTATTTTGGTATCTTACTGGAAAAACCATCTATTAATTGTAACAGTGTGTGTATCTGACTATTTCCAGATTCTATTTTCTGACATGGATCCACTATTTGTTCTTACTTTCATTACAACACTGTCTTAATTACTGTAGCCATCTAGAAATCAGGTAGTGTAAAAGTCTTTCACATTTGTTCATTTTTTTCTGTGAAATTGTTTTGTTTATTCATTGTCCTTTGCATTTGATACAAATTTTAGAATCTTTCTGATTTTCACCTCCCCTCAACAATTCTTGGAGTTTATTTGAGATTATGTTAAATGGCTATATTAATTAGGAGAGAAGTGACAAGATTTCTTCTCCAGTCCATGAGCATAGTGCATTTCTCCACTTATTTTAGGTATCTTTAATTTCTCAAAATAGAATTGTATAGTTTTCAGTATTTGGGTGCTATTCATGTACTGTTTAATTTATCCCAAATTATTTTATATGATAAACACTCCACAATACATTGCTATTTTTTAAACTTTTTTATTGTATGCTATAACATATACAAAGCAAAGAAAGAAAAAAGAATTAATTTCCAAAGCACTTTTCAACAAGTAGTTACAGGACAGATCCCAGAGTTTGTCATGGGCTACCATACAATCTAGCTGCTCCAGAATATAGGAGGCTAGAAGGCTTAAATATTTTTTTATAACTACAATCAACTTTTTTCTTTCTTTTTTTTGTGAAAAATAGCATGTATAAAAAAAGCTATAAATTTCAAAGTAACAGCACAACAATTAGTTGTAGAACATATTTCAGATTTTGACATGGGTTACAATTCCACAATATTAGGTTTTTACTTCTAGCTGCTCTAAGATACTAGAGATTAAAAGAGATATCAATTTAATGATTCAGCAATCTATATTTGTAAAATCCTATATTCTTTGTTTAACTCCACCATCACCTTTGATCTTTCTATCACTCTCTTTAGGGTGTTTAGGCTATGGCAATTCTAAATTTTTCATACTGGAAGGGTCAGTCACTAATATGGAGTAGGGAGGTGGGACAATCTGATGTTCTGGAGAGGCTGAACTAGGTTTCAGGAATATCTGGACCAGGGACCCATCTAGAGGTTGTAGGTTTCTGGAAAGTTACTCTAGTGCACGGAATCCTTGTGGAATCTTGTATATTACCCTAGGGGTTCTTTAGGATTGGCTGTAATGGTCCTGGTTGGGGATTGGCAGGTTATGATAGGTAGCAATGTCTAACTGAAGCTTGCATAAGAGAACCCTCCACAGTAGCCTCTTAACTCTATTTGAACTCTCTCTCTGCCACTGATACTTTATTATTACACTTCTTTTCCCCCATCTGGTCAGGATGGAATTGTTGATCCCATGGTGCCAGGTCTGGATTCATCCCTGGGAGTCATCTCCCACATCACCAGGGAGACTTTCACCCCTGGATGTCATGTCCCACATAGGGGGATGGCAATGATTTCACTTGCAGAGTTGGGCTTAGAGAGACAGGCCACATCTGAGCAACAAAAGAGGTCCTCCAGAAGTAACTCTTAGACATGCCTATAGGTAGTCTAAGTTTTTCCGCTACCTACATAAGCTTCACAAGAGTAAGCCTCATAATCAAGGGCATGGCCTATTGATTTGGGTGTCCCTAAAGCTTGATAAAGTATCAGGGGATTCCCTGATGGTGAGGTTTAATGGTTCCATATTCTTTCTCCCCTCCCTCAGGGGACTTTGCCAATTCTTTTTGACTATCTGCTTAATATACTCTAGGATGTTTCCAGGCATTACAATAAATATATAGGATTAAATGGAAATGGAATAATCTTATTCTGTGCTCCCTGTGTTTCAATTGCCCAAATGAGCTATACAGATAGGTTGCATTAGATTATGCACTACAGAATATCTCAGTTCCAGACCAAATAAACTTTTCTTTCATTGGTCTCAAAGAGTATGTGTGGTTCTAAAATATAGACACTGTCTTCCTTACCCCCATGTTCTTGATTACTTTAACCCCAACCTGTTTGGTTCACTCTTATCTCTTAAAATCAGGTTATATATATATATAACAGCCTCTCACCACTTCAGACATAAGGTGTCTGCTATAAAAGCTTACAATCTAGGACCCTGTTTTCTTATAAGCATTTTCTAAAGGTGACCATACCATTCTTGTACTTTTTTTTTCTGGCTTATTTTGTCTCACCAAGTGTCCCATATGTTCATTCACATCGTTGCATGCCTTACGACTTTGCTCCTTTTTGTAGCAGCACAACTTTCATTCATAAGTATATACCATCGTTCAATCTACTTCTCCATCAGTGCATCCTTCAGCTACCTGTATTCATCAAGTATCATGTAGAGGGCCCAAAGTCCACAGTCCATCAGTATTCTCAATTTTATATAATTTCATTGTCCAAAGAGAAAGAAAACCAATAAACACACCCCTGCCAAATAGGAGATCTAAACCTCCTCTTAACTCTTGTCCCTCCTTACATTATTTACCTTTGCTTTGCTGTGGTAGTGCTGATGGTTTCCTTTTGAACACATCTCATAGCATGCAATAACAATTTTCCCCCTGTACCCTGGACTTAAACATTCTTTGTACAAGAATTATATCTTTGAAGTAATTATTGCAAGAACTAATTCATATTTTTAGTGTTAATCAGTGTGACACAGGTCTATACAACCCCTTTCAATCTTGCTCATTTTCAATATGGTAATATTACTTATAGACCCACTAGAGAACAACCTTCACTTCTATCTATCCCCTTACATTGGTGTTCAACCTCATTAACTAACGGTTCACCCATCTCTGGCTTCTATGAATCTATAAGTCCCCTGTATCCTGTATTATAAGCTTCTTGATTATACATTTATGCTGGTCATAAAAGTGGAATTATACAGTATCTATCCTTTTTGTCTGGCTAATTTCACTCAGCATAATGTCCTCAAGTTTCACCCATCTTGCCATGTGCTTCATGATGTCATTTTGTCTTACTGCTCCATAATATTTCATCATATGGATATACCATATTTTGTTGATCCACAAGTCTGTTGATGGGCATTTGATTTGTTTCCATCTTTTAGTGATTGTGAATAATGCTGTTATGAACATTGGTTTGCAAATGACTGTGTCGTTGCTTTCAGCTCTTCTGGGTATATATCAAGTAGTGCTATTTCTGGGTTATAGGGCAACTCAATATTTAGTTTCCTATTTTATTTGTCAGATTTATATATTCTTTTCCATCTTTCTTTTTATATTCTTTAAATTACCCTTAGTGGTACTCTTCAATTCTGTGCTCTCCTCCAGATCTCCCTCTCCTGTCTTTTTTTGTTGTTGTTTTTTATTCAGCCAAAATCTTTTCAGTATATCTTATAGGGCCAGTCTCTTGTTGATAAATTCTTTCAGAATTTCTTCATCCGTGAAAACTTTAATTTCCACCTCAGATTTTGTTCTAGTTTGCAGCCTTATGGGCTGGCAACAGCCTGCAGGGAACAGGGAGGGGGAGGTAGGGCTCAGGAGGGGTACAGGAGAGGTGGAAGGGGTAGTGCTTGGGGTAGGGGTGTGGGGCAGGTATGGTCACTGGGGGCTGGCAGGGTGGGAGCACCTGGTGCTCAGGTGCTCAGGGAATGGGAGAGGGTGATGGGGTTTGGGTGTGTGGGGTATGGGTGCCAGACATGGGTCTGTGCTGGTGAGAGTAGCACGCCCAAGGAACACGGCCTGGCTTACTTCCTAGTCCTTGGCTCCCATCTGTGCACTCCCCAGGCCCCATGCCTCCACACCAAACTCCAGCTTTTTGCCTCTCAGTTCCTCAGCCTCTGCAGCCAGGGATGCCCTATGTGGTCAGAAGGCTCTCCCAGGTTAGCTGCACTCCTGTCAGCCTCAGTTGCCCTCCTGTCCCTTCTCTAACTTTTGCATGGAGCAGGGCTAATCTTGAGCTACTCTATTCAGCATCTTCCTGGGAGTCTCTCAGTTTACTCATTTTTAAAATGAAAATAATAGACCCTGACATGCCATTATTGTACAGTCTAAATGAAAAAGCATTTTAAAGTTCCTATAACATAGCACATGTCAAAAATAATAGTTTCCTTCCTTCCTTGATACTGGTGGTGAAGTAATAGAAAAGATTTAGCCAATTTTGATTTGAAATACTACTTAAAAGAAGTTATGGTTTTGCCTTCACAGATCTATGAACAGGTGAATTTTAACATTTGATGTGTTTTTAAAAAATTTAAGTTTTAGTACTTCAGTTCATAGGAAGGAAATATCTCAAGATATAAGCCATGCTTTTGTTATTTCACATTAAAACACTATTTTCAATTACTTTCTCAGGTACCATTTTGCTCAGTCAATTGAGGAAGACTGCATGAATAGACTGCAGAAGACTTTTCTTCCTTTCACGTAGAGTTAACATTGATTGGGAATGAAAACTTCAGCATAATATGGATGATGCAATGCAAGGTAAGACAGTAATCATCTAAATGTGGCATAAATACAATTGTAATTGTGCATTCTTTTCTTTTTTTTTTTTCTAAAAAAAGTATGGAACGCTTCACGAATTTGCGTGTCATCCTTGCGCAGGGGCCATGCTAATCTTCTCAGTATCGTTCTAATTTTAGTATATGTGCCGCCAAAGCAAGCACTGCATTCTTTTATAAGATGTAAATAGGCCAAATTAAGTTATGATTTCAGTTTGTGTAATTACTGCAGTAAAAGATATAATATTTGCGTTAAGTACTGGAGCAGTTTTTTTCTGGATTTTTCTTACCCAATTCTCCATTACAGTTCCTGCTTCCCATAATTGGCTTTCTGTCCCCTTTAAAAGATCTCAGTATACAATTTTACATGCAGTTTATTTTGCTTTAAAAGAACTGGCACATCAGGAAGGAAAAAACAATGACAATATCAGTCTTTAGATAGCGTGGGCAGGACTCAGAGGCATTTCCTTTTCAGCTCTTCTTTGACTTCAAGTCATTTAAACTCCTCCTGAAAACAATTTTTTTGTCGATATAGCTGTATGATGTGAACAGCATCCAAATTCAAATTGTTAAAGCCTAAATACATTCCTTAAAAAGCTGCAAGAATAAAATATTTCTGATTATATTATTACTAATATTGAGAAAGAATGGACAATAAGTATATGGCATTTTGCAGCAAGTTGAAAGTTTTTGTGTTGTATTTCTAATCCTTCTCAGATATTATTCTTAAATCTTACTGGCCTTAAGTGCTGCATGTTGGCATTAATAGCACATTAAAATAAATATGCTGAAAACTGCTAATTTTCTAAAGAATTATTTTTTAAAAAACTTAAGTTTTAAAAATGACAAACTGATTACTCGATAATTAACAGAAGTTTTAGGGTTAAAAGCGGTTGCTATGCTTTCTTGAGTGGTATCTTTCAGATCTCTTAAAATAATTCTTCTCTTATTTCAACGTATTTCTCCACACCTTAAACTCCCATGCCAGAAACAGAGCATGAAATGCCTCCTATGTTTCTCTTTCCTGAAGTTCCAATCATATCAGGTAAATATTTTCTCCTTTTCTAAAATCATTTGACATAATTCAATCCTCTGGATTCAGAGGAATCCAGGCTCAGATTCACTCTCATCTGGATTCAGATTCACTCATATTATCACAACATTGTTTTTAAAGGTTAGTTGATATACAAGAATTAACATCTTTTAAAGAAATTCTTTTTTTTAATGTTTGATAATTTGATTTCTTTTTGAGCAAAACTTTAGAACTACTTTCACTAAAGGAAAATTGCCTTAAGAGTAAAAATCTATTTGATTCCTATTTAAACAACATAAATGAATTATGAACTCAGTCGTTATTTTGTTATTTGGTTGTTATAGTAATAAGGCATTTATTTAGTTTTAAAGTATTTTCAAAAATTCTTTTTTTTTTAATATGCACATTCACTTTTTTGGTACTCATTATGCCCATTTTGTGATAAACAAATGAAGAATTACTTGTTTGTGGTTACATAGTTCCTTCTGATCAGAAGAAACAGTGCCCGTGGTTCCCAGATTCTCAACGCCACTCCTTCCACGAGACTTCACCGCCATGTCCGACCTTAACTCATTTTTGTTCCATGGTTTCCCCTTTTTTTTTTTTTTTTAACATGGGCAGGCACCTGAGACGAACCCAGGTCTCCTGCCCGGGAGGCGAGGATTTTGCCCCTGATTTGCCTCTGAGCCACTATCGCAGGGCCTGCATGGTTTCCTTTTAATGACCCAGGGTAAGAAAGGGTGATGCAGCTGCCTGTGTTTTTGCAGCTGAGGGAAGTGAAGTAAAGAGGACACTAGGGTGGAGATGCCAGCGGAACTCTCACGGCGCTGCTGTGCAGTTCTTTCAGTCCTGTTGCCTTTGAAATTCACACTTCTTGAAAGTAACTCCTTCCATTCCATGTATTCAAAGGTGGAAAAATCTTGAGGAGTTAGTAAACTTAAAAGGATCCTCAGCTTCACGTGAGAAGTTTATGAGGACGGAGAGAGAAAAGTGTGTGCACTAATATATCTGCTACTCATGTTATGGTTGTGGTGACAGATAATGAAAATGATCACAAGTAAAACTGTTTCCAGGAATGAAGGAGGATAACTAATAGATTAGTTGGTGATTAGTGGTTTCCCCATTTTCTGTGGTCTGTAGTATTGATAAAAATTGCTTCTTCATAAAAATAATGGGAGGGTGTATTAAAATTTTCCACACTCACTTGCAAACCTAAACTGTGTGCTTGGAAAAGTGTTTATATAAAACTAATGACAAAAGTTGTCAACACTAGACAAAGCTGATCTATTTAGAGAAAATTCTACAAAAACATGCAGAAGAAATGCACGTTGCCCTGAAACTACAGCTAGGGCAAAATATAAATTGAGAATCATAAAAGTAAATTTAAAAATGTCATCTCGACAAATGAAGTCCTTTCCCATATCTGTTGGATTTTAGAACTGGGAACCCCCCATGTTTGATTAGCAATTTATTTTTTCTATTATTATTATTATTATTATTTTGTGCACTGTATGGCAGGGTCACATTTCATTATTTTTCCATGTGAGTCCTATTATTGTAGCACCATTTTGTTGAATTTTTGTTTGCTTGTTTTTTGTTTATTTGTCTTTTGCTTGCTTGTTTGTTTTTTGGGAAGTTCATGGACCAGGAATCAAACCCAGGTCTCCTGCATGGCGGACAAGAATTCTACCTCTGAACTACCCTTGCACCCCCTTGGGTAGCAATTTAGAAAACATCATGTATTAGCACACCCTGAAGTTCCAAGAAATTTCTTTTCCAGAAAACAAAACAGTAAAATGTGCTTGCCTGATAGAATCTCTGCTGTTAATATTGGAACATACCAGATAATTATAGTAATTACCAACATCAAGTCTTATTTACATAATAGCAAATCTCAATAACTAAAGACTCATGCACAATAGCTTACGAATTTGAACGTACACATTTTTTTGACAAAATTTTAGCAAAGAGCATTGCATAGGACTTTTCAATTTAATTTTTTTGTGTGGAATATTTTATTTACTGTACTGTAAGAATTTAAGTGCTGTGGAGAACATAAATTTTCTGAAATTCACTATATAATCCAAGGCAAATCTCACTTTGCTTAGTCAGAACTCTACTTTCCCATTCACATATTTTGTCCAAATCATTAAAATAAAAAAATTTTCCAGGTGGACTTGGAGAATAAAGGGAGAAGGGGTATTCATTGTCAACCACAAGCAACCTCTGTCCCATCATCATTTATCTTCCTCAATTTCTTGCATCATGCTTCATTCAGGTTAGTGTTCAAGAGTGCTGGGTTGTATGATAGTTGTATGTTTTGTTTCATAAGAAACTGCCAATCTGCTTTCTAAAGTGGTTGTACCATTATACACTCCTTTCAGCAATGTGTAAGTGATTCATCTTCTCTGTATCCTTGTCAGTATCTGATGTTGTCACTACTTTTAATTTTAGATAGGTGTGTAGTGACATCACATTGTGTTTTCTTCTATTTGTTTATTTTGAATCTGCAGATTTTGTTGAAATATATTTATACAGCATGCATTATATCCAAAATGAACTATCACTGTCTCATCATTATCATCACTTAGTTGTACAATCATCATAACTCTCAAATTTTATTCAATGTTCATTGCCCCAAAGAGAAGGATAAGACATACCCAAACCACAGAGAAAATCTCAAACACCCCTTAACTCTTTTTAAAAAATTTTTTTATTAATTAAAAAAAGCAAACAAAAACATTCTTAACATATGATCATTACATTCTACATATAAAATCAGTAATTCACATCATCACATAGTTAGGTATTCATCATCATAATCATTTCTTAGAATATTTGCATCAATTTAGATAAAGAAATAAAAAGACAACAGAAAACAATTCATGCATACCATACCTCTCATCCCTCCCTCAAATTGATCACAAGCATTTCAATCTACTAAATTTATTTTAACATTTGTACCCCTATTATTTATTTTTATTCCACATGTTTTACTCATCTGTTGATAAGGTAGATAAAAGGAGCCTCAGACACATGGTTTTCACAATCACACAGTCACATTGTGAAAGCTATATCATTATACAATCATCTTCAAGAAATGTGGCTACTGGAATACAGCTCTACATTTCCAGGTAATTCCCTCCATCCTCTCCATTACATCTTGACTAACAAGGTGATATCTATTTAATGTGTAAGAATAACCTCCAGGATAACCTCTTGAATCTGTTTAGAATCTCTCAGCCATGACATTTCATTTTGTCTCATTTCATTCTTCCCCCTTTTGTCAACAAGGTTTCCTCTATCCCTTGATACTGAGTCTTAGCTCATTCTAGGATTTCTGAACCATGTTGCCAGGAAGATCCATGCTCCTGGGAGACATGTCCCATGTAGACAGGGGGAGGGCAGTGAGTTTGCTTCTTGTGTTAGCTAGAGAGAGAGGCCACATCGCAGCAACAAAAGAGGTTCTCTTGAGGATGATTGTTAGGCCTAATTTTAAGTAGGCTTGACCTATCCTTTGTGGGGTTAAGTTTCATATGAGCAACCCCCAAGATTGAGGGCTCAGCCTATTGCTTTGGTTGTCCCTACTGCTTGTGAGAATATTAAGAATTCTCCATTTAGGGAAGTTGAATTTTCCCCCTTTATCACCATTCCCCCAAGGGGACTTTGCATATACTTTTTTACTCACTGTTCAAATCACTTTGGGATTTATTGGGGCATCACTCAGGACAAACCTACAAAATCTTATGCCCTACTCAAGGTTTCATGTACTTATGGTATTCAATTAAGCTGTCTGCATAAGTTATATTAGGAACTGCACTAGTCAAAATATAAATTTTGTACCAAATAAAGATTTTTTGCTTTAGTCTCAACACATACGTTAAAATTTTAAAATATTAATTGCCATCTATTTTCAACACCCTTCAGTAATGACATTCCTTTGTTCTTCCTCATGCAAAAACATTTTTAAACTTGTACATTTAGTTACTATCATTATATACTCTAAGCATTCCAGATTATACCATCTCAGTCTTTATCATCTGTCTTTCTTTCTGATTTCACTTGTGCCCCCAGTCCTTCTTCCTCTATCATTCTCACATTCAGCTTCATTCAGTGTTCTTAAATAGTTGTATTACAGTTAGGTAGTATTGTGCTATCCATTTCTGAGTTTTTACAATGAGTCATGTTGCACAATCTGTATCCCCTTCAGCTCCAAGTATCCAATATCTTATGCTATTTCTATCTCCTGATGTTCTCTGTTACCAGTGAAATTCACCAAGTTTATTCACTAATGTCAGTTCATATCAGTGAGATCATACAGTATTTGACCTTTTGTTTCTGGTTAATCTCACTCAGCATAATGTCATGTTGTTACATACTTCATAACTTTATTCTGTCTTACAGCTGCATAGTATTCCATCATATATATATATATATACTGCAGTTTGTTTCGCCACTCGTCTGTTGATGGACATTGGCTGTTTCCATCTCTTTGCAATTGTAAATAATGCTGCTATAAACTTTGGTGTGCAAATGTCCGTTTGTGTCCTTGTCCTCATGTTCTCTGAGTAGATACCTAGCAAAGATATTGCCGGGTCATATGGCAATTCTATACTTAGCTTCCTGAGGACCCACCAAACTGCCTTCCACAGCATTTGTACCATTTGACATTCCCATCAACAGTGGATAAGCATGTCTCTTTCTCCACATCCTCTCCAGCACTTGTTTTTTCTATTTTATTGATAATGACCATTCTGGTGGATGTGAGATGATATCTCATTGTGATTTTGATTTGCATTTCCCTAATAGCCAGGGAAATTGAGCATCTTTTCATGTGCCTTCTGGCCATTTGTATTTCCTCTTCTGAGAAGTGTCTGTTCAAGTCTTTTGCCCATTTTATAATTGGGTTGTCTGTCCTTTTGTTGTTGAGTTGAACAATCTCTTTATATATTCTGGATACTAGACCTTTATCTGATGTATCATTTCCAAATATTGTCTCCCATTATGTAGGCTGTCTCCCATTGTGTAGGCTTTTTACTTTCTTGACGAAGTTCTTTGATACCCAAAAGTGTTTAATTTTGAGGCATTCCCATTTATTTATTTTTTTCTTTAATGCTCATGCTTTGGGTATAATGTGTAGGAAACTGCCTCCTTATTATAAGATATATAAGATATTTCCCTGCATTTTCTTCTAACAGTTTTATGGTCTTAGATCTAATATTTAGGTCTTTGATCCATTTTGAGTTAATTTTTGTATAGGGAGTGAGATATGGATCCTCTTTCATTCTTTTGCATATGGATATCCTGTTCTCTAGGCACCATTTTTTGAAGTCTGTTTTGTCCTGGGTGTGTTGGCTTGACTGCCTTATCAAAGATCAATTGTCCATGGATAAGAAGGTCTATATCTTAATACTCTATTTGATTCCATTGGTCATTATACTATCTTTATGCCAGTACCATGCTGTTTTGATCACCGTAGCTCCGTAATATACCTTAAAGTTAGGTAGTGTGAGACCTCCGGCTTCGTTTTTCTTTCTCAGAATACTTTTAGCAAGTTGGGTCACCCTGCCCTTCCAGATACATTTGGTTATTGGTTTTTCTATTTCTGAAAAGTAAGTTTTCAAGATTTAAATTGGTATTGCTTTGAATCTGTTAATCAATGTGGTTAGAATTGACATCTTAACTATATTTAGTCTTCCAGTCCATGAACACAGTATTCCATTCCATTTATTTAGGTCTTCTGTGATTTCTTTTAACAATTTCTTGATGTTCCTTTGTATAGATCTTTTGTCCCTTTAGTTAAATTTATTCCTAGATATTTTATTCTTTTGGTGCAATTGTAAATGGATTTTTTTTTTCATGATTTCCCCCTCAGATTGTTCACTACTAGTGTATGAAACACTACAGATTTTTGAGTGTTGATCTTGTAACCTGTCACTTTGCTGTACAATTAGTTCTAGTAGTTTTACTGCGGATTTTTCGGGGTTTTCAACATATGGTATCATATCATCTGCAAACAGTGAGAGTTTTATTTCTTCCTTTCCAGTTTTGATGCTTTGCATTTCTTTTTCTTGTCTAGTTGCTCTGGCTAGATATTCCAACACAATGTTGAATAACAATGGTGATAGAGAACTTCCTTGTCTTGTTCCTGATCTTAGGGGGAAAGTTTTCAATTTTTCCCCATTGAGAATGATGTAAACTGTGGGTTTTTCATATATTCCCTTTATCATTTTGAGGAAGTTCCCTTCTATTCCTATTGTTTGAAGTGCTTTCAACAGGAAAGGATGTTGAAAGGATCATGTGGTTTTCTGCTTTGATTTGTTGATATGGTGCATTACATTAATTGATTTTCTTATGTTGAACCATACTTGCACACCTGGGATGAATCCTGCTTTGTCATGGTGTATAATTCTTTTAATGTGCTGCTGGATTCAATTTGCTAGGATTTTATTGAGGATTTTTGCATATACATTCATTAGAGAGATCTGTAGTTTTCTTTTTCTGTAATATCTTTGTCTGGCTTTGGTATGAGGGTGATGTTCACTTCGTAGAATGAGTTAGGTAGCTTTCCCTCCTCTTCAATTTTTTTTGAAGTGTTTGAGCAGGATTGGTACTGATTCTTTCTGGAATGTTTGGTAGAATTCACATGAAAAGTCATCTGGTCCTGGACTTTTATTTTTGGTGACCTTCTCAATGACTGATTCAATTTCTTTACTTGTGATTGGTTTGTTGAGGTTGTCTATTTCTTCTCGAATCAGTGTTGGTTGTTCATACCTTTCTAGAAAGTTGTCCATTTCATCTACATAGTCGAATTTATTAGCATAAAGTTGTTCATAGTATCCTTTAATTACTTCCTTTATTTCTGTGGGGTCAGTGGTTATGTCTCCTCTTCAATTTCTGATTTTATTTATTTCCATCTTCTCTCTTCTTCTTTTTGTCACCCTAGCTAAGGGCCCATAGATCTTATTGATTTTCTCATAGAACCGACTTTTGGTTTTATTGATTTTCTCAATTGTTTTCTAAACTAATATTTTCTCAATTTCATTTATTTCTATTCCAATCTTCATTATTCTTTCCTTTTGCTTGCTTTGGAGTTAGTTTGTTGTTTTTTCTCTAGTTCTTCCAATAGGACAGTTACATCCTCCATTTTTGCCCTTTCTTCTTTTTTTGATACAGGCATTTAGGGCATTAAGTATCCCTCTTAGCACTGCCTTTGCTGCATCCCATAAATTTTGATATATTGTATTTTCATTTTCATTTGCCTCGAGATGTTTACTGATTTCTCTTGTAATTTCTTCCTTAACCCACTGATTGTTTGAGTGTGTCATTGAGCCTCCAAATATTTGTGAATTTTCTGACACACTGCCAGTTTGATTGATTTCTAACTTTATTCCATAATGATCTGAGAAGTGTTTTGTATGATTTAAATCTTTTTAAATTTATTGAGACTTGCTTTGTGACCCAACATATGGTCTATCCTTGAGAATGATCCATGAGCGCTTGAGAAAAAGGTGTATCCTGCTTTTGTGGGGTGTAATGTTCTATAAATATCTGTTAAGTTGAGCTCATTTATTATATTATTCAATTTCTCTGTTTATTTATTGATCCTCTGTCTAGATGTTCTGTCTGTTGACAAGAGTGGTGAATTGAATTCTCCATCCATTATGGTAGATGTATCTATTTCTCTTTTCAATGTTTTCAGTGTTTGCCTCATGTATTTTGCAGCATTCTGGCTTGGTACATAAATATTTATGATTGTTATGTCTTCTTGTTCAATTGTTCCTTTTATTAATTCACAGTGTCCTTCTTTGTCTCTTTTAACTGTTTTACATTTGAAGTCTAATTTGTTGGATATTAGTATAGCTACTCCTGCTCTTTTTTGATTATTATTTACATGAAATATCTTTTCTCAACCTTTCACTTTTAACCTATGTTTATCCTTGGGTCTAAGATGTGTTTCCTGTAGACAGCATATAGATGGGTCCTGTTTTTTAATCCATTCTGCCAGTCTATGCCTTTTGATTGATGAGTTTAATCCATTAACATTTAGTGTCATTACTGTATGGTAGTACTTTCTTCTACCATTTTGCCTTTCAATTTTTCTACTTTTTACCTTTACTGATAGTCTTCATTTCTACACTCTTCTCCACACCTCTCTTTTCTGTCTTTTCATATCTGTTTCTAGTGCTCCCTTTAGTATTTATTGCAGAGCCGGTCTCTTGGTCACAAATTCTCTCAGTGATTTTTTTGTCTGAAAATGTTTTAATTTCTCCCTCATTTTTGAAGGACAGTTTTGGTGGATATAGAATTCTTGGTTGGCAGTTTTTCTCTTTTAGTTATTTAAATATATCATCCCACTGTCTTCTCATCTCCATGGTTTCTGCTGAGAAATCTATGCATAATGTTATTAGGTTTCTCTTGTATGTGATGGATTGCTTTTCTCTTGGTGCTTTCAAGATTCTCTCTTTCTCTTTGACATCTGACATTCTGATTAGTAAGTGTCTAGAAGTACGTCTATTTGGATCTGTTCTGTTTGGGGTACACTGCACTTCTTGGATCTGTAATTTTAAGTCTTTCATAATAATTGGGAAATTTTCAGCCACAATTCCTCCATTAGTTTTCTCCCTCTTTTCTCTTCTCTTCTCCTTCTGGGACACCCACAACATGTATATTCATGCACTTCATGTTGTCATTCAGTTCCCTGAGTTTCTGTTCATATTTTTCCATTCTTTTCCCTATATTTTCTTTTGCTTGTCAGATTTCAGGTATTCCATCCTCCAGTTCACTAATCCTATATTCTGCCTCTTGAAATCTGATATTGTAGGTTTCCCTTGTTTTTTTTTTTTCATCTCCTCTACTATGCCTTTAATTCCCATAAGTTCTGTGATTTAGTTTCTCAGACTTTCAGTTTCTTCTTTTTGTTCATTCTTTGCCTTCATCATATCCTCCCCAACTCATTGATTTGAGTTTTGATGAAGTTTTCCATGTCTGTTTGAACATTCTGAGTTAATGGTTTCAATTCCTGTATCTTATTTGAATTGTTGGTTTGTTCCTTTGAAGGGAATATCTTCAATTTTCCTAGTGTGTTTCATCATTTTTTGCTGGCACCCAGGCATTTAATTACGTTATTAGTTTATTCGGGAGATTGTTTTCACTTCTTTTACCTAGGATTTTCTTGCTGGATGACTTTGTTGTCTATCTGTTCTTTGACATTCAATTCATCTTTTTCTAGACCACTAGCTTAGGTTTTGTTTAACAGAGCAGAAATTTTCAGTTCTTGTTTTCTTGTTTCTTGCCCTGCCTGTATGGTGCCTTTTCCCTCCCACCCTTAGGAGGGTCTACTTAGGTATTATAGACCCCAGCTGGATTTTCCCAGACCAAGCTGGCCTCCTCTCAGGAGGAAAGAGTCACCTGTGTCAGTTTTCCCTGAGGATGAGATCCAGCAGGTTGAAATACTTTCCTATGAAGTCTCTGGACTCTGTGCTTCTCATATCCTGCCCAGTATGTAGTGTTTTACTTCTTGTGGGACCCACCAGCATATGGTGATGCAGTTCCTTTAACTTCAGCTGACTCTCTGATTCTGGTTGGGCTTGCAGCCGGCCCAGCTGGTCTAGACTGGGGCACACTGTGTTCCTGGTCACTGACATGTCCCCAGCAGTTGTTCTGTACTGCTCCTGGTTATTTGTTCTGGAGGACAAACTAAATCCCACACCTTGCTAGGCTGCCATCTTGGCACTCTCTCCTCCCCTTGACTCTTTACCCCCAAATTATTTACCCCTAGTATTGTGGTGCTAGTGAGGTATTTCTGTTAAATATAGATGATAACATGCAGTAGTAGTTTTTCCCATGTATCGCTCTATTATTAACTCTTTGTGCAAGTGTTATACCTTTGAAATAGCTCGCTCAAGAATTTATTTATATTTGTAGTACTAATTGGTGAAACACATGGCTCTAAACAACCCCTTTCAATTGTATTCATCTTCAGTACAACACTATCACTTGTAATCTCACTAATGAACTACCATCACCTCTATCCATTCCCATACATTTAAGTTCAACCTCGTTAACAAGTCTGTATTTTTTGGGAAACTGCTCTCCTTTCTCTAGCTTCTATCTTCCTCTAGTGCCATATATCCTATGTTTTGAGACTAAGTTTACATTTTCCAGGTGGTTCATATTATTGAAATCATCCAATATCTTTTTTGTTTGGCTTATTTCACTCAGCAATATGTCCTCAGTTTTCATCCATGTTGCCATATACTTTGGGACCTCATTTCTTCTTACTGCTGCATAATATTCCATCTTATATATATACCACATTTTGTTTACCCACTCTTCTATTGATGGACACTTGGATTTTTTCCGTCTTTTGGCAATTGTGAATAATGCTGCTATGACCTGCATCTGTTCATGACACTGCTTTCAACTCTTCTGGGCATATACTGAGTAGTGTTATTGCCAGGTCATAGGGAACTTGATATTTAGTTTTATCGGGACTTGCCAAACTGTTTTCCACACCAGCTGTGAGTAAGTGTTCCAATTTCTCCACATCATCTCCAACATTTGTAGTTTCTTGTTTGTTTAATGGCAGCCATTCTTGTAGGTGTGTGATGATACCTCATGGTGGTTTTGATTTACATTTCCTTTATAGCTAATGAAGATGAACATCTTTTCAGGTGCTTTTTAGCTATTTGTATTTCCTGTTCAGAAAAAATGTCTATTCATATCTTTTGCCCATTTTTAAAAAATGGGTTGTTTGTTCTTTTGTTGTTGAGCTGCATGATTTCTTTACATATACTGGATATCAATCCCTTATCTGATATGTGGTTTCTAAATATTTTCTCCCATTGGGTTGGCTGTCTCTTCACCTTTTTGACAGTGTTTGAGGCACAGAAGCATTTGATTTTCAGAAATTCCCTTTTATCTATTTTATTTTATTTTCTTGCTTGTGCTTTGGGCAAAAGGTCCAAGAAGCAACCTAATAGTCTAGGTCTTGAAGATGATTCCCCATATTTTCTTTTAGAAGTTCTGTAGTACTGGCTCTTATTTAGGCCTTTGATCCACTTTGAGTTAATTTTTGTATAGGGTGTGATTTAAGGGTCCTCTCTTGTTCCTTTGGCTATGGATATCAAGTTTTCCCAGCCCTATATATTGAAAAGATATTTCTGTCCCAGTTCAGTGGATTGGGGGCCTTGTTAAAGATCAATTGACCATAGATCTGGTGGTATATTTCCAAACTCTCAATTTCATTCCATTGATCAGATCCTCCAAACTGGCTGCAGAGGTAGGCAAGGTGTGGGAGCCTACCACTCTTGCCTATGGGTCACAACCTGCCCCAGGCACATCATGACTGAGTAAACTCAACCTGTTCTCTGAATAATAATTTCTCTACTTTTTCATTCAGGTCCTCCCTATATGATGTAGAAGTCCCACTCTGGTCACTCATATCTTGGAACTATTGTCTTGGTTATTTTCTGTCACTTCTCTTGTTACTTTATGGAGCAGAGGTGAACTCATCTATACTATTCCATAATCTTCTGGTAAGAATCCCCCTAATTGTGGTTTTAATTTGCATTTTCCTAATGGTTAATGATATTGAACTACTTTTTGTGTGCTTAGTTGTCTGCATATTCTCTTTGGTGTTATATCTGTTCAATATGTTTGGCCTATTTTCTAATTGGAACATTTGTTTTCTTATTGCTGCGTTTTGAGAGTTCTTTATTCTTTATACTTGTCCTTTATTGGATAGGTAATTTGCAAATATTTTTGCCAAATCTCTAGCTTATTTTTTCATTCTTCTAACAAGAATTTTAACACAGAAAATTTTTTATAATATTGATGTGGTTCAATTTGTCAGTTTTTCCTTTCATAGAACATGCTTCTCATGTCAAGGGTTACTCTTTGCCTAGCTCTAGATTTTGGAAATTATCTCCTACTATGTTTTTCTGAATGTTTTATGGTTTTACATTTAAGTTAGTGATATATTTTGAGTTAATTTTTGTATAAAGGTTTAGGTTTGTGTCCAATTTTTTTTTGCCTATGGAAATACAGTTGTTCTAGTACCATTTGTTAAATGGGATATCCTTGTTCAATTGAATTGTTTTTCATACCATTGTATATTTGCATGGATATATTTCTGGGTTCACTATTCTTTTCCAGAATAGAGAATTTGTATGAATCTATTTCTGGGTTCTCCACTATGTTCTGTGTTTATAAGCTTGTCTATGTCTCAAAAAAAATCATAAAATCCCTGAGGTTTTTTTTAAAATTTATTTATTAATTAAAAAAATTTAACAAAAGAACTAAAACATTAACATATATAATCAGTAATTCATAGTATCATCACTTAATTGCATATTCATCATTTCTTAGAACATTTGCATCAATTCAGAAAAAGAAATAAAAGAACAGAAAAAGAAATAAAACAAAATAGAAAAAAAAGATTGTGTATACCATACCCCTTTTTCCTTGCTTTCATTAGCACTTCAAACTAAATTTATTTTAACATTTGTTCCCCCTATTATTTATTTTTATTCCATATGTTTTACTCGTCTGTTGACAAGGTAGATAAAAGGAGCATCAGACACAAGGTTTTCACAATCACACAGTCACATTGTGAAAGCTGTCTCATTAAACAATCGTCTCCAAGAAATATGGCTACTGGAACACAGCTCTACATTTTCAGGCAGTTCCCTCCAGCCTCTCCATGACATCTTGAAGGACAAGGTGATATCTACTTAATACATAAGAATAACCTCCAGGATAACCTCTCGACTCTGTTTGGAATCTCTCAGCCATTGACACTTTGTCTCATTTCACTCTTCCCCCTTTTGGTCGAGAAGGTTTTCTCAATCCCTTGATGCTGGGTCTCAGCTCATTCTAGAGTTTTTCTCAATCCCTTGATGCTGAATCTCAGCTCATTCTTGGATTTCTGTCCCACGCTGCCAGGAAGATTCACACCCCTGGTAGTCATGTCCCATGTAGACAGGGGGAAGGTGGTGAGTCTGCTTGCTCTGTTGGCTGGAGAGAGAGGCCACATCTGAGCAACAAAAGATGTTCTCTTGGGGGTGACTCCTAGGCCTAATTTTAAGTAGGCTTGACCTATCCCCTGTGGGGTTAAGTTTCATATGAACAAACCCCAAGACTGGGGGCTCAGCCTATAGCTTTTGTTGTCCACACTGCTTGTGAGGATATCAAGAATTCAATTTGGGGAAGTTGAGTTTTCCCCCATTCTCACCATTCCCTGAAGGGGACTTTGCAAATACTTTTCCACTCACTGATCAAATCACTCTGGGATTCATCAGGGCATCACCTGGACAAACCAACAGAATCTCATGTCCTATACAAAGTTCCATGTACTTAAGGTGTTCAATCAACTATCTACATAAGTTATATTAGGAGATGCACTAGTCAAAGTATAGATTTGTACCAAATAAACATTTTTTGCTTTAAGTCTCACATATTAGTTGAAATTTTAAAATATTAATTACCATCTATTTTCAGCACACTGCAGTAATGACATTCTTTTGTTCTTCCTCATGCAAAAACATTTTTAAACTTGTACATTTAGTCAATATCATTATACACTCTAGACATTCCTAGATTACACCATCTCAATCTTTATCGTCTATCTTTCTTTGTGATTTCATTTATGCCCCAGCCCTCCTTCCTCTATCATTCTCATGTGCAGTTTCAGTCAGTGTTTTAACATAATTGTATTAGAGTTAGGTAATATTGTGCTGTCTATTTCTGAGTTTTATATTCAGTCCTGTTGCACAATCTGTATCCCTTCAGCTCCAATTACCCAATATCTTACCCTATTTCTATCTCCTGATGGTCTCTGTTACTAAGGAAATATTCCAAGTTTATTCACTAATGTCAGTTCATATCAGTGAGACCATACAGTATTTGTCCTTTTGTTTCTGGCTAATCACACTCAGCATAATGTCCTTAAGGTCCATTCATGTTGTTACATACTTCATAACTTTATTCTGTCTGAAAGCTGCATAATACTCCATCTTATGTAAATGCCACAATTTGTTTAGCCAACTGTCTGTTGATGGACATTTTGGCTGTTTCTATCTCTTGGTAATTGTAAATAATGCTGCTATAAACATTGGTGTGTAAATGTCCATTTGTGTCCTTGGCCTCATGTCCTTTGAGTAGAGACAGCATATAGATGGGTCCTGTTTTTCAATCCATTCTGCCAGACTATGTCTTTTGATTGGAGAGTTTAACCCATTAACATTCAGTGTTATTACTGCATGAGTAGTACTTTCTTCTACTATTTTGCCTTCTGGATTTTATATGTCATATCTAATTTTCCTTCTTTTTACCTTTACTCATAGTCTTCCTTTCTACACTGTTCTCCACACCTCTCTCTTCTGTCTTCGTATCTGTCCTAGCGTTCCCTTTAGTATTTCTTGCAGAGCTGGTTTCTTGGTCACAAATTCTCTAGTGATTTTTTGTCTGAAAATATTTTAATTTCTCCCTCATTTTTGAAGGACAATTTTGCTGGATATGGAATTCTTGGTTGGCAGTTTTTCTCTTTTAATAATTTAACTATATTATCCCACTGTCTTCTCACCTCCATGGTTTCTGCTGAGAGATCTGCGCATAGTCTTATTGGACTTCCCTTGTATGTGATGATTGCTTTTCTCTTGCTGCTTTCAAGATCCTCTTTTTCTCTTTGACTTCTGACATTCTGATTATTAAATGTCTTGGAGTATGTTTATTTGGATCTACTCTCTTTGGGGTATGATGCACTTCTTGGATCTGTAATTTTAAGTCTTTCATAAGAGTTGGGAAATTTTCAGTGATATTTTCCTCCATTAGTTTTTCTCCTCCTTTTCCCTTCTCTTCTCATTCTGGGACACCCACAACATGTATATTCATGCGCTTCACATTGTCTTTCAATTCCCTGAGTCCCTGCTCATATTTTTCCATTTTTTTTCCTATAGTTTCTGTTTCTTTTTGGATTTCAGATGTTCCATCCTCCAGTTTAGAAATCCTATATTCTGTCTCTTGAAATCTACCATTGTGGGTTTCCATTTTTTTTCATCTCTTCTACTGTGTCTTTCATTCCCATAAGTTTTATGATTTGTTTCTTCAGACTTTCAGTTTCTTCTTTTTGTTATTTCCTTGCCTTCTTTATATCCTCCCTCAATTCATTGATTTGGTTTTTGATGAGGTTTTCCATGTCTGTTTGTACATTCTGAATTAATTGTTTCAGCTCCTGTATGTCATTTGAGTTCTTGGTTTGTTCCTTTGACTGGGCCATATCTTCAATTTTCCTAGTGTGATTTGTTATTTTTTGCTGGTGTCTAGGCATTTAATTACCTTAATTAGTTTATTCTGGAGATTGCTTTCACTTCTTTTATCTAGGGTTTGCTTGCTGGATGAATTTGTTGTCTCTCTGTTCTTTGACATTCCGTTCAGCTTTATCTGGACCTTTAGCTTAAGTTTTGTTTAACAGAGGAGAATTTTTCAGTTCTTGTTTTCTTGTTTCTTTCCCTGCTTGTGTGGTGCCTTTCCCCCCCACACACACACTTAGGAGGGTGTACTTAGATATTATATACCCTAGCCAGATTTTCCCATACCAAACTGGCCTCCTATCAGGAGGAAAGAGTCACCTGCGTCGGTTTTCCCTGAGGGTGAGACCCAGCAGGTTGAAAGACTTTCCTGTGAAGTCTCTGGACTCTGTTTTTCTTATCCTGCCCTGTGTGTGGTGCTTGTCTGAGTGCAGGTCCCACCAGCATAAGATGATGTGGTACCTTTAACTTTGGCAGACTCTCCCTGCTGGGGGCGTGGTGGAGACAGAGGAGAGTTTGTAGGCTGGCTTTAATGGCTTCAAATTACCAAGCCCTGGGGTCTGAATTCCTTGAGGGAGGGATTCCCCCTGAGTTGGGCTTTACCCCTCCCCTGGGGAAGGCACAGGCTCCAGACAAGCCCCCAAAAGAGCTCACTTCTGCCTATGCCTGGGGCAGTTGCAGCCTGAAAAGTCCTGCCACTGTATCCAGAGGTAGTCAAGCCTTTGTAGATACACAGCCACAAAAACCTCTGTTTCCTCCCCCCCCACCCTTTTTCTGTCAGTCCTGCCCCCTTGGTGCTGGGGCAAAAATGAGCAACCTCTGCTTTGATCAGGTTCACCTAAGCTGGGGGCCTATTTTTAGTAGTCAGAATTTGTTAATTAGTTCCACAGTTGGTGTTTGATTGTGCCCAGTCCCTGCTGCTGGTAAAATCCTTTCCTTTCCCCTCTGGGAAGCGGTCTGTGGGGGAGGGGTGCTGGCCACCGCATCTTTGGGAACTCATGGTTCTAGGGGGTGCTCGCAGCCAGTCCAGCTGGTCCAGACTGGGGTACGCTGTGTGTCTGGTCACTGACGTGGCCCCAGAAATTGTTCTGTACTGTTTCTGGTTATTTAATTGTTGTTCTGGAGGACGAACTAAAACGCGCACATTGTTAAGCCACCATCTTGACCCGGAAGTTTTTTCAATCCCTGAGGTTTTGGTGAAATTGCATTAAACCTATATATCAGTTTGGGTCAATTGATTTTTTTCTTTACTTTTTAAAAACAGGTTTAATGAGATATAATTGACATGAGCCACACAATTTATCCATTTTAAAGTGTACAATTAAGCAGTTTTTAATATGCCCACAGAACTGTGCAACCATCAGCACAATTAATTTTGAGACATTTACTTCACCTCCTCTCAAAATCCTGTACTCATTAGCAGCATCTACCAACCTCCACCCATCTAAATCCTCCAGCCTTAGGCAACCATGAATATACTTTCTGTCTCTATAGATTTGCCTAATCTGAAAATTTCATGAATGTTAATATACAATATGAGGGCTTTATGACTGACTTCTTTCACTTAGCATAATGTTTTCTATGCTCATCTGTGTTGTACCATGTGTCAGTACATCATTCCTTTTTATTGCCAAGTGTTCCATTTTATGGAAACATTTTGTTTATCCATTCATCCATTGATGGGTATTTGGGTTGTTTTTGGTTTTTGGCTAGTATAAATAATGCTACTATGAACATTGATGTACAAGTGTCTGTATGGAGATATATTTTTTATTTCTCTTGCTTATAGACCTAGAAATGGAATGTCTGGGTCATATGATAACTGTCTTTAATTTTTGAGAAACTGACAAACTTGTTTTCCAAAGTGGCTGCACCATTTTACTTACCCAGCAACTAAGTATGAGGGTTTAAATTTCTTGACAGCCATGGAAACACTTTGTTATTACTTGTTTTTCTTCTTTTAATTTACAATACCCATCCTATAGGGTGTTAAGTAGTCTCTCACTATTGTTATGATTTGCATTTTCCTAATGGCTAATTATGTTAGCCATCTTTTCACGTGCTTATTGGCCATTTATAATCTTTTGGAGAAATGTTTATTCAGATCCTTTGCCCATTTAAAATTTGACATATTTATTTATTTGCTTTTTATTATCAGGTTTTAAATTATATATACATTCTGAATATAAGTTATTAGACATATGATATGGAAATATTTTCTTTCAATCTGTGGGTTGTTTTAAGTTTCTTGATGATACAGTTTGCAACACAGAAGGTTTCAATTTTGATGAAGCCCAATTTATCTATTTTTTGTTGTTTGTGCTTCTGGTGTCATGTTTAAGAAAGTGTTGCCTAAAATAGAAGATTCACTCCTATGTTTCTCTGAAGAGTTTTGTATTTCAGTTCTTACATTTAGGTCTACGATCTGTGTTGAGTTAATTTTTTTTTTTTTTTTTTTTTTTTTTTTTTTTTTTTATTAACGGAAAGAAAAAAAAGAAATTAACACAACATTTAGAAATCATACCATTCTACATATGCACTCAGTAATTCTTAACATCATCACATAGATGCATGATCATTGTTTCTTAGTACATTTGCATCAGTTTAGAGGAACTAGCAACACAACAGAAAAAGATATAAAATATTAATATAAAGAAAAGAAATAAAAGTAGTAGTAATAGTAAAAAACAACAACAACAAACAAACCAACAAGCAAACAAAAACAAAAAAAAACCCTATAGCTCAGATGCAGCTTCATTCAGTATTTTAACATGATTACTTTACAATTAGGTATTATTGTGCTGTCCATTTTTGAGTTTTTGTATCTAGTCCTGTTGCACAATCTGTATCCCTTCAGCTTCAATTACCCATTGTCTTACCCTGTTTCTAACTCCTGCTGAACTCTGTTACCAATGACATATTTCAAGTTTATTCTCGAATGTCCGTTCACAACAGTGGGACCATACAGTATTTGTCCTTTAGTTTTTGGCTGGATTCACTCAGCATAATATTCTCTAGGTCCATCCATGTTATTACATGGTTCACAAGTTTATCTTGTCTTAAAGCTGCATAATATTCCATCGTATGTATATACCACAGTTTGTTTAGCCACTCTTCTGTTGATGGAGATTTTGGCTGTTTCCATCTCTTTGCAATTGTAAATAACGCTGCTATAAACATTGGTGTGCAAATGTCCGTTTGTGTCTTTGCCCTTAAGTCCTTTGAGTAGATACCTAGCAATGGTATTGCTGGGTCGTATGGCAATTCTATATTCAGCTTTTTGAGGAACCGCCAAACTGCCTTCCACAGTGGTTGCACCCTTTGACATTCCCACCAACAGTGAATAAGTGTGCCTCTTTCTCCGCATCCTCTCCAGCACTTGTCATTTTCTGTTTTGTTGATAATGGCCATTCTGGTGGGTGTGAGATGATATCTCATTGTGGTTTTGATTTGCATTTCTCTAATGGCCAGGGACATTGAGCATCTCTTCATGTGCCTCTTGGCCATCCGTATTTCTTCTTCTGGTAGGTGTCTGTTTAAGTCTTTTTCCCATTTTGTAATTGGGTTGGCTGTCTTTTTGTTGTTGAGTTGAATAATCTCTTTATAAATTCTGGATACTAGACCCTTATCTGATATGTCATTTCCAAATATTGTCTCCCATTGTGTAGGCTGTCTTTCTACTTTCTTGATGAAGTTCTCTGATGCACAAAAGTGTTTAATTTTGAGAAGCTCCCATTTATTTATTTCCTTCTTCAGTGTTCTTGCTTTAGGTTTAAGGTCCATAAAACCACCTCCAGTTGTAAGATCCATAAGATATCTCCCAACATTTTCCTCTAACTGTTTTATGGTCTTAGACCTAATGTTTAGATCTTTGATCCATTTTGAGTTAACTTTTGTATAGGGTGTGAGAGATGGGTCTTCTTTCATTCTTTTGCATATGGATATCCAGTTCTCTAGGCACCATTTATTGAAGAGACTGTTCTGTCCCAGGTGAGTTGGCTTGACTGCCTTATCAAAGATCAAATGTCCATAGATGAGAGGGTCTATATCTGAGCACTCCATTCGATTCCATTGGTCGATATATCTATCTTTATGCCAATACCATGCTGTTTTGACCACTGTGGCTTCATAATATGCCTTAAAGTCAGGCAGCGCGAGACCTCCAGCTTCGTTTTTTTTCCTCAAGATGTTTTTAGCAATTCGGGGCACCCTGCCCTTCCAGATAAATTTGCTTATTGGTTTTTCTATTTCTGAAAAATAAGTTGTTGGGATTTTGATTGGTATTGCATTGAATCTGTAAATCAATTTAGGTAGGATTGACATCTTAACTATATTTAGTCTTCCAATCCATGAACACGGTACGCCCTTCCATCTATTTAGGTCTTCTGTGATTTCTTTTAACAGTTTTTTGTAGTTTTCTTTATATAGGTTTTTTGTCTCTTTGGTTAAATTTATTCCTAGGTATTTTATTCTTTTAGTTGCGATTGTAAATGGGATTCGTTTCTTGATTTCTACCTCAGCTTGTTCATTACTAGTGTATAGAAAAGCTACAGATTTTTGAATGTTGATCTTATAGCCTGCTACTTTGCTGTACTCATTTATTAGCTCTAGTAATTTTGTTGTGGATTTTTCTGGGTTTTCTACATATAGTATCATATCGTCTGCAAACAGTGATAGTTTTACTTCTTCCTTTCCAATTTTGATGCCTTGTATTTCTTTTTCTTGCCTAATTGCTCTGGCTAGAACTTCCAACACAATGTTGAATAATAGTGGTGATAGTGGACATCCTTGTCTTGTTCCTGATCTTAGGGGGAAAGTTTTCAATTTTTCCCCATTGAGGATGATATTAGCTGTGGGTTTTTCATATATTCCCTCTATCATTTTAAGGAAGTTCCCTTGTATTCCTATCTTTTGAAGTGTTTTCAGCAGGAAAGGATGTTGAATCTTGTCAAATGCCTTCTCTGCATCAATTGAGATGATCATGTGATTTTTCTGCTTTGATTTGTTGATATGGTGTATTACATTAATTGATTTTCTTATGTTGAACCATCCTTGCATACCTGGGATGAATCCTACTTGGTCATGATGTATAATTCTTTTAATGTGTTGCTGGATACGATTTGCTAGAATTTTATTGAGGATTTTTGCATCTGTATTCATTAGAGAGATTGGTCTGTAGTTTTCTTTTTTTGTAATATCTTTGCCTGGTTTTGGTATGAGGGTGATGTTGGCTTCATAGAATGAATTAGGTAGTTTTCCCTCCACTTCGATTATGTTGAAGAGTTTGAGGAGAGTAGGTACTAATTCTTTCTGGAATGTTTGATAGAATTCACATGTGAAGCCGTCTGGTCCTGGATGTGTTGAGTTAATTTTTATATGTGGTATAAGAAAGGAATCCAACTTCTTTCTTTCACATGTTGCTATGTTGTTATCCCAGCACCCTTTGTTGAAAAGACTATCTTTCCCTATTGAATTGTCCCAGCACCTTGACAAAAGTCAATTGATCAAGATCAAGATGTTCACAAAAGCTTTGAACACCAGCAAGAATTGGCAGAAATACCTTTCTCAAACCTCCAGAAAGCAGTAACAGGGAAAGTACTGAATCAAGAAAAAGGGCATTTTAAAAGTATTTGCAAAGTCCCGTTCGGGGAATGGTGGGAATGGTGGGAATTCAGCTTCCCCAAGTTGAATTCTTGATATTCTCACAAGCAGTGTGGACAACCAAAGCTATGGGCTGAGCCTCCATTCTTGGGATTTGTTCATATGAAACTAGACCCCACAAAGGATTGGTAAAGCCTATTTAAAAGACATCTAAGAGTCACCCCCAAGAGAGCCTTTCTTGTTGCTCAGATGTGGCTTCTCTCTCCAGCCAACACAACAAGCAAACTCACCACCCTCCCCCTGTCTACGTGGGACATAACTCCCAGGGGTGTGGACCTTCCTGGAAATGTGGGACAGAAATCCTAGAATGAGCTGAGACTCAGCATCAAAGGATTGAGAAAACCTTCTTGACCAAAATGGGGAAGAGTGAAATAAGACCAGGTGTCAATGGCTGAGAGATTCCAAACAGAATCGAGAGGTTATCCTGGAGGTTATTCTTACACATTAAGTAAATATCACCTTGTTATTCTAGATGTAATAGAGAGGCTGGAGGGAACTGCCTGAAAATGTAGAGCTGTGTTCCAGTAGCCATGTTTCTTGATGATGATTGAATAATGATATAGCTTTCACAATGTGACTGTGTGATTGTGAAAACCTTGTGTCTGATGCTCCTTTTATCTAACTTGTCAGCAGATGAGTAGAACATATGGAAGAAAAATAAATAGGGGGGCTCTTTCTCCACCGGCGGCGCTCTCGCCGCCATCCAGCCCTCCTCTTCCCCCTTCTCCGCCGGCACTCCCGTTCTCCGCTGGCACTCCCGCCACCATCTAGCCCTCCTCTTCCTCTTTCTCTGCCGGCGCTACCACTGCCATCTAGCCCTCCTCTTCCTCTTTCTCTGCCGGCGCTCCCACCACCATCTAGCCCTTTTCTTCCTCTTTCTCCGCCAGTGGCGCTCCCACCACCATCTTGCCCTTCTCTTTCCCCTTCTGCTCCACCATCTTATCCTTCCCTTTCTCCTCCTACTCCAGCAGCTCTCCAACCACCACCATGCCCTCTTTCACCTTCACCAGCTCCTCTGCCACCGTCCTCGACAGCCTTGCCATCCTCACCCTTCCTCCTCCAGAACAGCTACTAGGGGAGTAGAAACGATACAGAACAGCTCCTGGAGCCATGACAGAGATCAAAAAGACAGCGTACCCCATCCTGGAACGGCTGACTGGCTGGGAGAACCTGCTCCGGTGAGATCACCGAGGGGCGCGGGCTTTCCCAGGCGGGCTGGCAAGTGGCCGGAGTCCCTCCCTTCCTCCTTCCCGGGCCAACTGGCAGAATTGGGCAGGCAGTCCCCTCAAGCCATGGCGGCTGGTGCCCCCACCACGCGAGGCCCCCCGGACCAACTGAGAGAATTGGATTGGAAATCCCCAGACCGCGGAGAACAGTGACCGGGGGGGTCCCTTCCAAACACGCGACTCCCTGGTTTGGCTGGGAACGGTGCACTCTCCCAGGCTGCAGCAGCTGGCGCCCTCCCGCAATGCTTGGCACCCCAGGCCGACTAGGAAATTCGGACGGGTGCTCTCCGGGGCTGCGGCGGCAGGCGACCCTCCCGGCGTTCGGACCCCCGGGACGGTGGGCACTATTCCAAGCCGCTTCAGCTGGCGAACCTCCCCCATGGCGAGAGTTTACCAAAGTTAAAGGACCCACAGCACCTTTTACTGGTGGGACCCGCAGACAAACGTGTGCCACGAGCGCCACCTACTGGGCAGGATAAGAAAAACAGAACCCAGAGATTTCACAGATAAATCTTTCAACCTGTTGGGTCCAACACCCAGGGAAATCTGACTAAATGCCCAGACACCAGCAGAAGATAACGGATCACGCTCAGAAAATTGAAAATATGGCCCAGTCAAAGGAAAAAAACCAATAGTTCAAATGAGATACAGGAGCTGAGACAACTAATGCTGAATATATGAACAGAAATGGAAAACCTCTTCAAAAACGAAATCGATAAATTGAGGGAGGACATGAAGAAGACATGGGCTGAACAAAAAGAAGAAATAGAAAAACTTAAAAAACAAATCACAGAGCTTATGGGAGTGAAGGATAAAGTAGAAAAGATGGAAAAAATATGGATACCTACAATGATAGATTTAAAGAGACAGAAGATAGAATTAGTGATTTGGAGGATGGAACATCTGAATTCCACAAAGAAACAGAAACTACCAGGAAAAGAATGGAAAAATTTGAACAGGGTATCAGGGAACTCAAGGACAATATGAACCGCACAAATATACGTGTTGTGGGTGTCCCAGAAGGAGAAGAGAAGGGAAAAAGAGGAGAAAAACTAATGGAAGAAATTATCACTGAAAATTTCCCAACTCTTATGAAAGACCTAAAGTTACAGATCCAAGAAGTGCAGAGCACCCCAAAGAGATTAGACCCAAATAGGCATTCTCCAAGACACTTACTAGTTAGAATGTCAGAAGTCAAAGAGAAAGAGAGGATCTTGAAAGCAGCAAGAGAAAAACAATCCATCACATACAAGGGAAACCCAATAAAACTATGTGTAGATTTCTCAGCAGAAACCATGGAAGCTAGAAGACAGTGGGATGATATATTTAAATTACTAAAAGAGAAAAACTGCCAACCAAGACTTCTATATCCAGCAAAATTGTCCTTCAAAAATGAGGGAGAAATTAAAACATTCTCAGACAAAAAGTCACTGAGAGAATTTGTGACCAAGAGACCAGCTCTGCAAGAAATACTAAAGGGAGCACTAGAGTCAGATACGAAAAGACAGAAGAGAGAGGTGTAGAGAAGAGTGTAGAAAGAAGGAAAATTAGATATGATATATACAATACAAAAGGCAAAATGGTTGAGGGAAGTATTACCCAAACAGTAATAGCACTAAATGTTAATGGACTGAACTCCCAATCAAAAGACATCAACTGGCAGAATGGATTAAAAAACAGGATCCTTCTATATGCTGTCTACAGGAAACAAATCTTAGACCCAAAGATAAACAAAGGTTGAAGGTGAAAGGTTGGGAAAAGATATTTCATACAAATAACAACCAGAAAAGAGCAGGAGTGGCTATACTAATATCCAACAAATTAGACTGCAAATGTAAAACAGTTGAAAGAGACAAAGAAGGACACTATATACTAATAAAAGGAACAATTAAACAAGAAGACATAACAATCATAAATATTTATGCACCGAACCAGAATGCCCCAAAATACATGAGGAATACACTGCAAACACTGAAAAGGGAAATAGACGCATATACCATAATAGTTGGAGACTTCAATTCACCACTCTCATCAATGGACAGAACATATAGACAGAGGATCAATAAAGAAATAGAGAATCTGAATATTACTATAAATGAGCTAGACTTAACAGACATTTATAGGACATTACATCCCACAACAGCAGGATACACCTTTTTCTCAAGCGCTCATGGATCATTCTCAAAGATAGACCATATGCTGGGTCACAAAGCAAGTCTTAACAAATTTAAAAAGATTGAAATCATACACAACACTTTCTCGGATCATAAAGGAATGAAGTTGGAAATCAATAATAGGTGGAGTGCCAGAAAATTCACAAATACATGGAGGCTCAACAACACACTCTTAAACAACGAGGGGGTCAAAGAAGAAATTGCTAGAGAAATTAGTAAATACCTCGAGGTGAATGAAAATGAAAACACAACATATCAAACCTTATGGGACGTAGCAAAGGCAGAGCTAAGAGGTGAAATTTATTGCCCTAAATGCCTATATCAGAATAGAAGAAAAGGCAAAAATGCAGGAATTAACTATCCACTTGGAAGAACTGGAGAAAGAACAGCAAACTATCCCAAAGCAAGCAAAAGGAAAGAAATAACAAAGATTAGAGCAGAAATGAATGAAATTGAAAACATGAAAACAATAGAGAAAATCAATAAGACCGAAGTTGGTTCTATGAGAAAATCAATAAGATTGATGGGCCCTTAGCAAGATTGACAAAAAGAAGAAGAGAGTGGATGCAAATAAATAAGATCAGAAATGGAAGAGGAGACATAACTACTCACCTCACAGAAATAAAGGAGGTAATAACAGGATACTATGAACAACTTTACGCTAATAAATACAACAATTTAGATGAAATGGACAGGTTCCTGGAAAGACATGAACAACCAACTTTGACTCAAAAAGACATAGATGACCTCAACAAACCAATCACAAGTAAAGAAATTGAATTAGTCATTCAAAAGCTTCCTAAAAAGAAAAATCCAGGACCAGACGGCTTCACATGTGAATTCTATCAAACATTCCAGTAAGAATTAGTACCAACTCTCCTCAAACTCTTCAAAAAAATCGAAGTGCAGGGAAAACTACCTAATTCATTCTATGAAGCCATCACCCTCATACCAAAACCAGGCAAAGATATTACAAAAAAAGAAAACTACAGAACAATTTCTCTAATGAATATAGATGCAAAAATCCTCAATAAAATTCTAGCAAATCGTATCCAACAACACATTAAAAGAATTATACATCATAACCAAGTAGGACTCATCCCAGGTATGCAAGGATGGTTCAACATAAGAAAATCAATTAATGTAATACACCATATCAACAAATCAAAGCAGAAAAATCACATGATCATCTCAATTGATGCAGAGAAGGCATTCGACAAGATTCAACATCCTTTCCTGTTGAAAACACTTCAAAAGATAGGAATACAAGGGAACTTCCTTAAAATGATAGAGGGAATATATGAAAAACCCACAGCTAATATCATCCTCAATGGGGAAAAATTGAAAACTTTCCCCCTAAGATCAGGAACAAGACAAGGATGTCCACTATCACCACTATTATTCAACATTGTGCTGGAGGTTCTAACCAGAGCAATTAGACAGGAAAAAGAAATACAAGGCATCAAAATTGGAAAGGAAGAAGTAAAACTATCACTGTTTGCAGACGATATGATACTATACATCGAAAACCCAGAAAAATCCACAACAAAACTACTAGAGCTAATAAATGAGTGCAGCAAAGTAGCAGGTTACAAGATCAACATTCAAAAATCTGTAGCATTTCTATACACTAGTAATGAACAAGCTGAGGGGGAAATCAAGAAACGAATCCCATTTACAATTGCAACTAAAAAATAAAATAACTAGGAATAAATATAACTAAAGAGACAAAAAACCTATATAAAGAAAACTACAAAAAACTGTTAAAAGAAATCACAGAAGACCTAAATAGATGGAAGGGCATGCCATGTTCATGGATTGGAAGACTAAATATAGTTAAGATGTCAATCCTACCTAAATTGATTTACAGATTCAATGCAATACCAATCAAAATCCCAACAACTTATTTTTCAGAAATAGAAAAATCAATAAGCAAATTTATCTGGAAGGGCAGGGTGCCCCGAATTGCTAAAAGTATCTTGAGGAAAAAAAAATGAAGCTGGAGGTCTCACGCTGCCTGATTTTAAGGCATATTATGAAGCCACAGTGGTCAAAACAGCATGGTATTGGCATAAAGATAGATATATCGACCAATGGAATTGAATAGAGTGCTCAGATATAGACCCTCTCATCTATGGACATTTGATCTTTGATAAGGCAGTCAAGCCAACTCACCTGGGACACAACAGTCTCTTCAATAAATGGTGCCTAGAGAACTGGATATCCATATGCAAAAGAATGAAAGAAGACCCATGTCTCACACCCTATACAAAAGTTAACTCAAAATGGATCAAAGATCTAAACATTAGGTCTAAGACCATAAAACAGTTAGAGGAAAATGTAGGGAGATATCTTATGAAACTTACAATTGGAGGTGGTTTTATGGACCTTAAACCTAAAGCAAGAGCACTGAAGAAGGAAATAAATAAATGGGAACTCCTCAAAATTAAACACTTTTGTGCATCAAAGAACTTCATAAAGAAAGTAGAAAGCCTACACAATGGGAGACAATATTTGGAAACAACATATCAGATAAAGGTCTAGTATCCAGAATTTATAAAGAGATTGTTCAACTCAACAACAAAAAGACAGCCACCCCAAGTACAAAATGGGAAAAAGACTTGAACAGACACCTACCAGAAGTGGAAATACAAATGGCCAAAGGCACATGAAGAGATACTCAACATCCCTGGCCATTAGAGAAATGCAAATCAAAACCACAATGAGATATCATCTCACACCCACCAGAATGGCCATTCTCAACAAAACAGAAAATGACAAGTGCTGGAGAGGATGTGGAGAAAGAGGCACACTTATCCACTGTTGGTGGGAATGTCAAATGGTGCAACCACTGTGGAAGGCAGTTTGGCGGTTCCTCAAAAAGCCGAATATAGAATTGCCATACGACCCAGCAATACCATTGCTTGGTATCTGCTCAAAGGACTTAAGGGCAAAGACACAAACTGACATTTGCACACCAATGTTTATAGCAGCGTTATTTACAATTCCAAAGAGAAGGAAACAGCCAAAATGTCCATCAACAGAAGAGTGGCTTAACAAACTGTGCTATATACATATGATGGAATATTATGCAGCTTTAAGACAGGATAAACTTATGAAGCATGTAATAACATGGATGGACCTAGAGAACATTATGCTGAGTAAGTCTAGCCAAAAACTAAAGGACAAATACTGTATGGTCCCACTGATGTGAACGGACATTCGAGAATAAACTTAGTGTATTTGTTAGGATTCTCTAGAGAAACTGAATCAACAGGGAACACTTGTAAATATAAAATTTATGAAAGTGTCTCACGTGACCGTAGGAATGCAGAGTCCAAAATCCACAGGGAAGGCTGCAAAGCCGATGACTCCGATGGATGGCCTGGATGAACTGCACAGGAGAGGCTCACCAGCCAAAGCAGGAATGGAAGCTGTCTCCTCTGAGTCCTCCTTAAAGGCTTCCCATGATTGCATTTAGCATCACTAATTGCAGAAGACACTCCCCCTTGGCTGATTTCAAATGGAATCAGCTGTGGATGTAGCTGATGTGATCATGACCTAATCCTATGAAATGTCCTCATTGCAACAGACAGGACAGCGCTTGCCCAATCAGATGAACAGGTACCACAACTTGGCCAAGCTGACACCTGTCCCTAACCATGACAATCCCCCCCTTGTCAACTTGGCACCTATGTGTATATATATATATATATATATATATATATATATATATATATATATATATATATATATATATATATATATATATATATATATATATATATATCACCTTAGACCATACTCAATCTCCAAATGAAAACAAATAAGCACACATTTTTTCTTTTACCTGACAATACTCAACCATCCCGCATATAACTCGAAACACATTAAATCTCTCCAGAACAGGGTGCAAATCCTTGGGCAACATTCATTCTTAAACTTGATATCTTACAACTTAAATAGTATAACACGAACAAAACAGCATTACAGTCCTCGTTTCTGTAACTGATCACGTGGTCGAAGTTCATATTTATCACTACCTTCTTCCACTACCCATTCCATGTTCCCTTTCCCCTCAGCAAGCACTTCAGCTGGCCGTGGTTCTTTGCATGGTGGGGTGACCCAAACCTTCATTCCTGAAGTCTCAGAGCCATTAGTGGTCCTGCCTGGATTGTGTTGTTGCAGTTTTCCATTGATTTTAATCACAGGGCATGGTAGTACTAATAGACGCCCCAGGGGATCTCCTATATTCCAAGAAAGCTCTTCTTTACCTCCATTATGTAGTTGCAGTCCTCCTTCCTTCTGATAGTCAAGGTCAATTATCCCAGACAATAATGTAATCCCCTTCTTGGTGTGTTGATCCAGAGGCATAAGTAGCCCAAAGTGTCCAGGTGGCAATCTTAACTTCCACTTCAGTGGTACCACTGTTGTTTCTCCTGGAGAGAGCACACCCCATTTTGGAACTAAAACCTGTAGACCAGCAGAACTCAGGGTAGCAGGGACAGGAAGCAAAAATTTTCCTAGTGGATCACTAGGAGTTATAGTGAGTGGCACCACACCCATTTCCACCCCTTGGTTCCTGGACCCATGGATCCTGGCTATGGGAGAAACAGCACCATGCAGCGGACGCTAATTCAGAGCATACACAGCTTCCTGGAGAACATTACCCCAGCCTTTCAATTTTTTGCCACCTAGTTGACACTGTAATTGAGTTTTCAAAAGGCCATTTGACCGTTCTATCAATCCAGCTGCTTCTGGATGATGGGGAACATGGTAAGACCAGAGAATTCCATGAGCATGTGCCCATTCCCGCACTTCATTTGCTGTGAAGTGTGTTCCTTGATCCGAAGCAATGCTATGTGGAATACCATGACGATGGATAAGGCATTCTGTAAGCCCATGGATAGTAGTTTTGGCACAAGCATTGCATGCAGGGAAAGCAAACCCATATCCAGAGTATGTGTCTATTCCAGTTAGAACAAATCACTCCCCCTTCCATGAAGGGAGTGGTCCAATGTAATCAACCTGCCACCATGTAGCTGGCTGGCCACCTCGGGGAATGGTGCCATGTCGGGGGCTGAGTGTGGGTCTCTGCTGCTGGCAGATTGGGCACTCAGCAGTGGCTGTAGCCAGGTCAGCCTTGGTGAGTGGAAGTCCATGTTGCTGAGCCCATGCATAACCTCCATCCCTACCACCATGACCACTTTGTTCATGAGCCCATTGGGCAATAACAGGAGTTGCTGGGGAAAGAGGCTGACTGGTATCCATAGAACGGGTCATCTTATCCACTTGATTATTAAAATCTTCCTCTGCTGAAGTCATCCTCTGGTGTGCATTCACATGGGACACAAATATCTTCATGTTTTTAGCCCACTCAGAAAGGTCTATCCACATACTTCTTCCCCAGACCTCTTTGTCACCAATTTTCCAATTATGGTCTTTCCAAGTCCCTGACCACCCAGCCAAACCATTAGCAACAGCCCATGAGCCAGTATACAAACGCACCTCTGGCCAGTTTTCCTTCCAAGCAAAATGAACAAACAGGTGTACTGCTCGAAGTTCTGCCCACTGGGAGGATTTCCCCTCAAGGGGAATGTATTGCTTTGCTCAAGGACTGCCCTTCAAGGACACCCCAGAAAGGGGTTGTAATGCTGCAGCTGTCCACTTTCGGGTGGTACCTGCATATCGTTCTGAACCATCTGTAAACCAGGCCCGAGTTTTCTCTTCCTCAGTCAATTCACTGTAAGGAACTCCCCAAGAGGCCATAGCTCTGGTCTGGGAAAGAGAAGGTAATGTGGCAGCAGGAGTGGAAAACATGGGCATTTGGGCCACTTCTTCATGTAACTTACTTGTGCCTTCAGGACCTGCTCTGGCTCTATCTCGTATATACCATTTCCACTTTACAATAGAGTGCTGCTGTGCACGCCCAACTTTATGGCTTGGTGGGTCAGACAACACCCAATTCATGATAGGCAACTCAGGTCTCATGGTAACTTTGTGGCCCATGGTTAAGTGTTCAGTCTCTACTAAGGCCCAGTAGCAGGCCAAAAGCTGTTTCTCAAAAGGAGAGTAGTTATCTGCAGCAGATGGTAAGGCTTTGCTCCAAAATCCTAAGGGTCTGCGTTGTGATTCTCCTACAGGGGCCTGCCAAAGGCTCCAGACAGCATCTCTATTTGCCACTGACTCTTCCAGCACCATTGGATCTGCTGGATCATATGGCCCAAGTGGCAGAGCAGCTTGCACAGCAGCCTGGACCTGTCGCAGAGCCTCCTCTTGTTCAGGTCCCCACTCAAAATTAGCAGCTTTTCTGGTCACTCGATAAATGGGCCAGAGTAGCACACCCAAATGAGGAATATGTTGTCGCCAAAATCCAAAAAGACCCACTAGGCGTTGTGCCTCTTTTTTGGTTGTGGGAGGGGCCAGATGCAGCAATTTATCCTTCACCTTAGAAGGGATATCTCGACATGCCCCACACCACTGGACACCTAGAAATTTTACTGAGGTGGAAGGCCCCTGTATTTTTGTTGGATTTATCTCCCATCCTCTGACACGCAAATGCCTTACCAGTAAATCTAGAGTAGTTGCTACTTCTTGCTCACTAGGTCCAATCAACATGATATCATCAATATAATGGACCAGTGTGATGTCTTGTGGGAGGAAGAAACGATCAAGGTCTCTGCGAACAAGATTATGACATAGGGCTGGAGAGTTGATATACCCCTGAGGTAGGACAGTGAAAGTATATTGCTGACCTTGCCAGCTGAAAGCAAACTGTTTCTGGTGGTCCTTACTAATAACTATTGAGAAAAAAGCATTTGCCAGATCAATAGCTGCATACCAGGTACGGGGGATGTATTGCTTTGCTCAAGCAATGATACTACATCTGGAACAGCAGCTGCAATTGGAATTACCACCTGGTTGAGTTTACAATAATCCACTGTCATTCTCCAAGACCCATCTGTTTTCTGCACAGGCCAAATAGGAGAGTTGAACGGGGATGTGGTGGGAATCACCACCCCTGCATCTTTCAAGTCCTTAAGAGTGGCAGTAATCTCTGCAATCCCTCCAGGAATACAGTATTGCTTTTGATTTACTATGTTGCTTGGTAGGGGCAGTTCTAGTGGCTTCCACTTGGCCTTTCCCACCATAATAGCCCTCACTGCACGAGTTAGAGAACCAACGTGGGGATTCTGCCGGTTGCTCAGTATGTCTATGCCAATTATACATTCCGGAACTGGGGAAATAACTACAGGATGGGTCCGGGGGCCCACTGGACCCACTGTGAGACGGACCTGAGCTAAAACTCCATTGATCACCTGGCCTCCATAAGCTCCCACTCTGACTGGTGGTCCAGAGTGACGTTTTGGGTCCCCTGGAATTAATGTCACTTCTGAACCAGTGTCTAATAATCCCCAAAATATCTGATCATTTCCTTTTCCCCAATGCACAGTTACCCTGGTAAAAGGCTGTCGGTCTCCTTGGGGAAGACTTAGAGGAAGGTTAACAGTATAAATTTGTGGCAGTGTAACAGGTTTCTCCCCCATAGGGACCTGGCCTCCCCTTCATTCAAGGGGCTCAGGGTCTGTAAATTGTTTCAAGTCTGGAAATTGATTACGGGGCCGTGACTCTGTGTTTTTGTAATTCAGGTTAGACTTCTGTTCCCTTGACCTAGAACTCTTTTATTTATACAGCTCCAACAAGAATTTAGTAGACTGCCCTTCTATTGTATTTCTAGGCACCCCATGATTTACTAGCCAATGCCACAAATCTCTGCGTGTCATATAATTTTGATGCCTCCTTTGAGTTTGTTGTCTATTATAATACCCGCGTCTACCCTGTCTTTGGTTATTAAGTGCTGCCACCTGGCTTCTGCCAACTCGGGATCCTGTCATCCCCATTGTGTTTAAGGATTCCAGCTCAGTGACAGCAGTTCCTACAGTAAAATCTGACCTACAGAGAAGTGCAACCACAGAGCTCTTGAGGGATGATGGTGCTAGTCTCACAAACTTATTTCTCACTGTTCTGGTAAAAGGTGCATCCTCTGGACATTCCTGGGGTGTAAGAGCAGGCTTTGCATGATAAATCCACTCTAACATCCCAATCTATCTAAGCCTCTGGATCCCCTCATCTACATTATACCAGGACAGTTCTGGCATTTCAACCTCAAGTAATGTGGGCCACCTTTTGATCCATGTTTCAACCAACCACCCAAACAAGCTGTTAACACCTTTTCTTTTTTTTTTTATTAATTAAAAATAATTAACAAAACATTTAGAAATCATTCCATTCTACATGTACAATCAGTAATTCTTAATATCATCATATAGTTGCATATTCATCATTTCTTAGTACATTTGCATCGACTTAGAAAAAGAAATAAAAAGACAACAGAATAAGAATTAAAACGATAATAGAGAGAAAAAAAAGCCTATACCTCACATGCAGCTTCATTCAATGTTTTAACATAATTGCATTACAATTAGGTAGTATTGTGCTGTCCATTTCTGAGTTTTTATATCCAGTCCTGTTGCACAGTCTGTATCCCTTCAGCTCCAATTACCCCTTCTCTCTCTCTTTTTTTTTAATTAACGGAAAAAATGAAATTAACCCAACATTTAGAAATCATACCATTCTACATATGCAATCAGTAATTCTTAACATCATCACATAGAGGCATGATCATCGTTTCTTAGTACATTTGCATCGGTTTAGAAGAACTAGCAACACAACCAAAAAAGATATAGAATGTTAATATAAAGAAAAAAATAAAAGTAATAATAGTAAAAACAAAACAAAACAAAAACATATAGTTGAGATGCAGCTTCATTCAGTGTTTTAACATGATTACTTTACAATTAGGTATTATTGTGCTGTCCATTTTTGAGTTTTTGTATCTAGTCCTGTTGCACAGTCTGTATCCCTTCAGCTCCAACTGCCCATCATCTTACCCTGTTTCTACCTCCTGCTGGACTCTGTTACCAATGACATATTCCAAATTTATTCTCGAATGTCCGTTCACATCAGTGGGACCATACAGTATTTGTCCTTTAGTTTTTGGCTAGACTCACTCAGCATAATGTTCTCTAGGTCCATCCATGTTATTACATGCTTCATAAGTTTATCCTGTCTTAAAGCTGCATAATATTCCATCGTATGTAAATACCACAGTTTGTTTAGCCACTCTTCTGTTGATGGACATTTTGGCTGTTTCCATCTCTTTGCAATTGTAAATAATGCTGCTATAAACATTGGTGTGCAAATGTCCGTTTGTGTCTTTGCCCTTAAGTTCTTTGAGTAGATACCTAGCAATGGTATTGCTGGGTCGTATGGCAATTCTATATTCAGCTTTTTGAGGAACCGCCAAACTGCCTTCCACAGTGGTTGCACCATTTGACATTCCCACCAACAGTGGATAAGTGTGCCTCTTTCTCCACATCCTCTCCAGCACTTGTCATTTTCTGTTTTGTTGAGAATGGCCATTCTGGTGGGTGTGAGATGATATCTCATTGTGGTTTTGATTTGCATTTCTCTAATGGCCAGGGACATTGAGCATCTCTTCATGTGCCTTTTGGCCATTTGTATTTCCTCTTCTGATAGGTGTCTGTTCAAGTCTTTTTCCCATTTTGTAATTGGGTTGGCTGTCTTTTTGTTGTTGAGTTGAACAATCTCATTATAAATTCTGGATACTAGACCTTTATCTGATATGTTGTTTCCAAATATTGTCTCCCATTGTGTAGGCTGTCTTTCTACTTTCTTGATGAAGTTCTTTGATGCACAAAAGTGTTTAATTTTGAGGAGTTCCCATTTATTTATTTCCTTCTTCAGTGTTCTTGCTTTAGGTTTAAGGTCCATAAAACCGCCTCCAGTTGTAAGATTCATAAGATATCTCCCTATGTTTTCCTCTAACTGTTTTATGGTCTTAGACCTAATGTTTAGATCTTTGATCCATTTTGAGTTAACTTTTGTATACAGTGTGAGATACAGGTCCTCTTTCGTTCTTTTGCATATGGATATCCAGTTCTCTAGGCACCATTTATTGAAGAGACTGTTGTGTCCCAGGTGAGTTGGCTTGACTGCCTTATCAAAGATCAAATGTTCATAGATGAGAGGGTCTATATCTGAGCACTCTATTCAATTCCATTGGTCGATATATCTATCTTTATGCCAATACCATGCTGTTTTGACCACTGTGGCTTCATAATATGCCTTAAAGTCAGGCAGTGCGAGACCTCCAGCTTCGTTTTTTTCCCTCAAGATGTTTTTAGCAATTCAGGGCACCCTGCCCTTCCAGATAAATTTGCTTATTGGTTTTTCTATTTCTGAAAAATAAGTTGTTGGGATTTTGATTGGTATTGCATTGAATCTGTAAATCAATTTAGGTAGGATTGACATCTTAACTATATTTAGTCTTCCAATCCATGAACACGGTATGCCCTTCCATCTATTTAGGTCTTCTGTGATTTCTTTTAACAGTTTTTTGTAGTTTTCTCTATATAGATTTTTTGTCTCTTTAGTTAAATTTATTCCTGGGTGTTTTATTCTTTTAGTTGCAATTGTAAATGGGATTCGTTTCTTGATTTCCCCCTCAGCTTGTTCATTACTAGTGTATAGAAATGCTACAGATTTTTGAATGTTGATCTTGTAACCTGCTACTTTGCTGTACTCATTTATTAGCTCTAGTAGTTTTGTTGTGGATTTTTCTGGGTTTTCGACATATAGTATCATATCGTCTGCAAACAGTGATAGTTTTACTTCTTCCTTTCCAATTTTGATGCCTTGTATTTCTTTTTCCTGTCTAATTGCTCTGGCTAGAACCTCCAGCACAATGTTGAATAATAGTGGTGATAGTGGACATCCTTGTCTTGTTCCTGATCTTAGGGGGAAAGTTTTCAATTTTTCCCCATTGAGGATGATATTAGCTGTGGGTTTTTCATATATTCCCTCTATCATTTTAAGGAAGTTCCCTTGTATTCTTATCTTTTGAAGTGTTTTCAACAGGAAAGGATGTTGAATCTTGTCAAATGCCTTCTCTGCATCAATTGAGATGATCATGTGATTTTTCTGCTTTGATTTGTTGATATAGTGTATTACATTAATTGATTTTCTAATACCTTTTCTAACTGCTCGAGCTATAACATTGAATGCAGAATCTCTGCTTAGTGGGCCCATATCAATAAATTCAGCCTGATCCAGCCTTATATTCCTCCCACCATTATCCCACACTCTTAAAATCCATTGCCACACATATTCCCCTGATTTCTGTCTATATAAATTGGAAAACTCACACAGTTCTTTTGGAGTATAATGTACCTCCTCATGTGTGATACTTTGTACCTCACCGTTAGGGGCCTGTTGGGACTTTAGTCTAGTTATACGTCTAGAAGAAATGAGGGGTGGTGGGGGTGGGTCATGAAAAGAGTTAGAAATATCTTCCAAGACCTTTGCTTCAGGGCTTTCATTTGCAGTTTCATCTGGTGAAACAGGATTAATAACTCTAGGGCTAATCCCTTCAGGAGGAGGTTGGGTGGCCAATTCCTCAAGGCAGGCTGGAGGTGGGGCGGCTATGTCCTCAGGGCAGACTATTACAGGGTTATCTAAAGAAGGCTCAGCATGGTCTAGGGTTTCAACCTCACCCCCAACATCATTATCAATCCATATGTCACCATCCCATTTTTCAGGGTCCCACTCCTTTCCAATCAATGCCCTCACTTTAACAGCAGACACCATGCAAGACTGAGATTTCAGTGTATGTTGTAAAGTTGCTACTCTAACAATAAGATTCTGAGTCTGATTTTCAGAGATCTCAAGTCTACGGCTACAGGAAATAAAATTTTCCTTCAGGATACTCATAGAAACCTCTACATCTTTCAGACGGCACTTAAGCTTCTTGTTTGAATCCTTAAGCCCATCCCTTTCACCCTTTAATGTAGACAGTGTATCTAACAACAACCAACCAACATCTCTATAACTCTTATTTCTACAAAACTCTGTAAAGGTGTCAAAAACATTATACCTCAGAGTCTGGCTTCGTACAAGCGAAGCATTAGGAGAATCGAATGATGATATTTTGACTATCTCCTTTGCCAACTCAGTCCATGGATTGGGAGTGTCATTCTGATTACGGGAATCAGAGTCCTTAGTGTCTCTGAGCCCAGTCAGAGTAGAAAACCATTCATAAAAACCCATTTTTAAGATTCTGTTCCTTAAGAACCACTCCTGGTACCAAGATGTATTAGTTAGGGTTCTCTAGAGAAACAGAATCAACAGGGAACACTTGCAAATATAAAATTTATGAAAGTGTCTCACGTGACTGTAGGAACGCAGAGTCCAAAATCCACAGGGCAGGCTGCAAAGCCGATGACTCCGATGGATGGCCTGGATGAACTCCACAGGAGAGACTCACCAGCCAAAGCAGGAATGGAACCTGTCTCCTCTGAGTCCTCCTTAAAAGGCTTCCCATGATTGCATTTAGCATCACTAATTGCAGAAGACACTCCCCCTTGGCTGATTACAAATGGAATCAGCTGTGGATGTAGCTGATGTGATCATGACCTAATCCTGTGAAATGTCCTCACTGCAACAGACAGGCCAGCGCTTGCCCAATCAGATGAACAGGTACCACAACTTGGCCAAGTTGACATCTGTCCCTAACCATGACACTTGGAATATGTCATTGGTAACAGAGTCCAGCAGGAGTTAGAAACAGGGTAAGATAATGGGTAATTGGAGCTGAAGGGATACAGACTGTGCAACAGGACTAGATACAAAAACTCAAAAATGGACAGCACAATAATACATAATTGTAAAGTAATTATGTTAAAACACTGAGTGAAGCTGCATCTGAGCTATAGGTTTTTGTTTTTTTTTTTACTATTATTATTACTTTTATTTCTTTTCTCTATGTTAACATTCTATATCTTTTTCTGTTGTGCTGCTAGTTCTTCTAAACCGATGCAAATGTACTAAGAAACGATGATCATGCCTCTATGTGATGATGTTAAGAATTACTGATTGCATATGTAGATTGGTATGATTTCTAAATGTTGGGTTAATTTCTTTTTTTCCGTTAATTAATAAAAAAATAAAAATAAAATAAATAGGGGGAACAAATATTATAATAAATTTAGTTTGAAATGCTAGTGATCAATGAAAGGGAGGGGTAAGGGGTATGGTATGTATAAACTTTTTTTCTGTTTTCGTTTTATTTCTTTTTCTGTATAGATGCAAATGTTCCAAGAAATGATTATGATGATGAATATGCAGCTATGTGATGATATTGTGAATTACTGATTATATATGTAGAATGGAATGATCAAAATAGGAATGTTTGCATTTGCTGTTTTTCTTTTGATATTTAAAAAAATAAAATTAAAAAAAGAAAAGAAAAGAAAAAGACCATTTAAAAGGAGTAGGATCTCATGCCGTTATGTCTGGCTCTTCCCCCACCCCTCAGCAACTAGACATCAATCCACCCCACACTCCCACTGAAGACTCCTGGTCCTGATTCTGAAAGAAGCAAAATAACTCTTGGGCACATATGCAAGCATGTAAGTCTTTCACAGTTTGTCTGGTGGTGGCTGGGGTACTGAACCAGGACACTCATTGCATATTTCCCATCGTTTGATCTTACCCTGTTTAAAGAGGTGGTTCCCAGACTTCTGCTACAAAGCTCTGTGGGAAAGCAGTAAGTGTCTTCCTAGGGCAAGGGATTACTGGCTGTAGGATGTACAGTACACAGTGCCTGGGCCTATGAAGAAACTGTTTCCTAGAGATGAGGGAATATTTGAATCCATGAAAACTGGGGAGTTCTTAGGGCCATATGCATTCCCAAGAAAAGACTGCATATGCAGGAAGCATCAAGAAGACCCCTGTGCTTTGGCCTGGAGCTATTTTCTGAACTCTTTCTGTGGATAAGCTCTGAAGGAGAGCACTGGCACAGATCAGTATTCAAAGGCTGAGAAAAATGTTTCCTCCTCTTCCTTCTCCTCCTTCTTAACTCCTGACATTCAAGAAGTACTCTCTCATAACACTGACTGGATACAAGTTTAAGGAACAGTAACTGCAGAGTCTAAATTTCAGTGATAACATTAAAATATTAAGATGTTCAAGTTTCCATAAAAGATTACAAAATATACAAAGATATAGGGAAATGATGGTCCTGGCCAAGGAAAGTGTTAACATTAGAAACCATCAGTTGGGAGGACCAGATGTGGGACATACCAGACAAAGCCTTTTTTTTTTTTCTCATACTAACCCTCATATAATAAGTATACCTGTTTTCAGACGAAGAAAATGAAACACAGTGATGTTCAGAAAATTTCCTAAATTCACACAGTTTTATGTCTGTCTGACTCTAAAACTTATTCTTGTAACTAGCAATAATTAGTTCTATGCTTAGAGCTACTCAGTTACTATCTATAACAATCCTTTTAGATGACATTCTCCTAAAGGCTTTGGTTATTTGAGATAATTTTTTTAATTTTAATTGATATATATCTGTCATGGTCAGGTTCATGTGTCAAGTTGGCCAGGTGGTGATACCTGTTTGTCTGGTTGGGCAAGTGTTGGCCTGCCTGTTGCTATGAGGACATTTCATAGAATTAAATCATCATCACGTCTGCTATATCCACAGTTGATTCCATTTGTAATCAACCAAGGGGAGTGTCTTCTGCAGTGAGTGATGTTTAATCTAATCACTGGAAGCCTTTTAAGGAGGATTCAGAAGAGACCGGCTCTCTTCCTGCTTCTGCCAATAAGCCTCTCCTGTGGTGTTGGTCCAGACCCTCCATCAGAGTTATCAGCTTCACAGTCTGCCCTATGGATTGTGGACTTTACATTCCCATGGTTATGTGAGACACTTTTATAAATTTTATGTGTACAGATATTTCCTGCTAATTCTGTTTCTCTAGAGGACCCTGACTAATACAGTATTACATATCACATAGCATGTAATCATTCAAAGTGTTCAATCAATAGTTCACAATATTATTATATAGCTGTGCATTCATCATCACAATCAACTTTTTTTCCTTTTTTGTGAAAAATAACATATATACAAAAAATCAATACATTTCAAAGCACAGCACAGCAATTAGTTGTAGAACATATTTCAGAGTTTGGTATGGGTTACAAGTCCACAATTTTATGTTTTCACTTCTAGTTGCTCTAAGACACTAGAGACTAAAAGAAGTATCAATATAATGATACAGCAATCATACTCATTTGTTAAACCCTTCTTTCTTTGTATAACTCCACCATCACCTTTGATCTTTTGATCACACTCTTTAGGGGTATTTGGGCTATGCCCATTCAAGCTTGTTCATGTTGGAAGGGATTGTCAATTATATGGGATGGGGGATAGAACTAATTGATGTTTTGGTGAGGCTGGGCCCTCTGCATTTCAGGACTTATCTGGTCCAGGGATCCATCTGGAGGCTGTAGTTTTCTAGAAAGTTACCCTAGTGCACGGAACCTTTGTAGAATCTTATATAATGCCCTAGGTGTTCTTTAGGATTGTCAAGAATGTTTTTTGTTTGGGGTTTGGCAAGCTGTGATAGGTAGCAATGTCTAACTGAAACTTGCATGTAAGAGTGACCTCTAGAGTAGCTTCTTGACTTTATTTGACTCTCTCAGCCACTGATACCTTATTTGTTACACCTCTTTTCCCCCTTTTGGTCAGGATGACATTGTTGGTGCCAATTCCTGGGAGTCATCTTCCATGCTGCCACAGAGATTTTCACCCCAGATGTAATGTTCCATGTAGTGGGGTGGGCAATGATTTCACTTGCAGAGTTGGGCTTAGAATGAGAGAGGCCACATCTGAGAAGCAAAAGAGGTCCTCCAAAAGTAACTCTTAGGTATACGTATAGGTAGGCTAAGCTTCTTTGCTACATAAATAAGCTTCACAAGAACAAGACTCAAGATCAAGGGCTTGGCCTATTGATTTGGGTGTCGCTAATGTTTGACACAGTATCAGGGGTTTTCCCAGTGGTAAAGTTTAATAGTTCCATATTTTCCTCCCATTCCTCAAGGGGCTTGTCTGTACTTTTTGATTATCTACTTAATATACTGTGGGATTTATCCAGGCATTACATTAAGCTACACGGGATTAAAACCCCCCATTCTTATTCTAGGCTTCCAGACAAAGGCTTTTAAAAAATGTCATAAATATGCTCAAGGAACCAAATGAAAAGGTGCACAAAGAACTAAAGGAAATCAAGAAAACAAAGAGAATATCAATAGAGATGAAAATTGTGAAAAGGAACCAAATAGAGCGGAAGAGCACAGTAACAGAAATTAAAAACTCCCCAGAGAAGTTCAACAGAAGATTGGATCTGGCAGAAGAAATAATCAGTAATCTTAAAGGTAAAATAATTGCTATCATTCAGTCTGAGAAGCAGAGAGAAGAATGAAGAAAATTGATGAGATCCTGGAGAACCCGTGAGACACCAGTAAGTGTACCAATATATTCACTGTAGGAATCCCAGAAGAAGAAAATGAGAAAGGAGCAGAGAGAAAATAAAAAAGAAATAATGGCTGAAAGCTTCCTAAATACAATGAGAGACATGAATATATACATCCAAGATGCTCAATAAACACTAAACAGGATAAAACCAAGTTGGCCCCTCACTGCAATATATTGTAATCTAATTGTCAAATTCCAAAAATAAGGAAAAAATTCTGAAAGCCACAGGAGAGAAGCAATGTGTCACATACAAGGATCCTCAATAAGATTGTGTTTATTTCTAATTGGAAAGCACAGAGGCAAGAGGGCAAAGGGATGATATAGTCGAAATGCTGAAGGCAAAAATTGCCAGCCAAGTAATATAAATCCAGCAAAATTGTCTTCAAAAAATGAGGGAGAGATTAAGACATTACCAGATAAATAAAAGCCGAGGTAGTTCTGCACCACTAGACCAGCCCTGCATGAAATGTTAAAGAGAGTTCTGTAGGTGAGAGGAATGGACACCAGACAATAGATTGAAACACATGAATAAACAAAGATCTCCAGTGACTGTAATGACATAGGCAAATATAAAAACCGGTACTATTGTATTTTTTTATTTGTAACTCCATTTTTTACTTCTTACAGGATCTAAAAGTCAAGTGCATAAAATATAATGATAAATCAATGATTTGGGACCCAATTTGTGATAAGAACTACATAAAGTTGGGGGAGAGAGGGATATAGGAATATAGTTTGTGTATACCATTTAAGTTAATTTGGTATCCAAGTAACTGAGAGTGTTATAGGTTTAGGATGTTAAATTTAAGCCCCAAGGTAACTACAAAGAAAATATCGGAGAGTATGCAAGCTCATAGAGACGGAGATTAGAGTACAGGTTGCCACGGTGGAGAGGGTTAGAGGGAATGGACCTTTTGGAGACTATAAAAAGAAAATTGAATTATTGACTATAAGCTTCTTATCAATGTTAAATTTCTTGAGCTTGATAACTGCACCTAAGGTGGTTGCATAAGTCAATATTCTTGTTCTTAGCAATGTGCATAGCAGTATTAAGTGTTCATAGAGCATAATGTATACAACCTAAACTCCAGTATTCAGAAAATGGATTGATAAATAGATAAACAGATAGATAGATGCATAGAGAGATGGACTGATAGATTGATGGAAATATAAAATAATAGGGCAAATGAGGAAAAAATGTTAAAATTTGTAAATCTGGGAATCTGGGGACATGTTAGAGTTCTCTCTATGGTGTTTGAGTTATTTTTATAAGTGTCTCATAAGTTTGAAAGTATTTCAAAATAAAAAGAAAAAACTCAATTGATCATAAGTATAAGGGTTATTTACTGTACTATCAATTTTGTTCCACTGATCTGTTTGTCTACCCTTAAGTCAGTACACGCCATTTTGATTGTTATAGCTTGCAGTAAATTTTGATATTGTGAAGTGTGATTCTTCTAAATTTGTTCTTCTTTTGCAAGATTGTTTTGGATATTCTGAGTCCCTGCATTTCCTTGAATTCCTTGACAATAGCAAATATTGTCATGGATGTGGAAAACTGGAACTCTCATATATTGATATTAGGAATGTAAAATGGTAAAGCCACTTTGGGAAATAGTTTTGGCAATTTCTAAATGTTTCACTTACACTTAGCAGAAGAAGGCGTTTCCCCTTTAGGTATCTAATTATATGTTCACAAAAGGACATGTGTATGAATGTTCATAGAGGCATTACTCATAATACTCCCAAACTGGAAACAATACAAATATGTCTATCAACTGTTAACTGGTTAAACAGTTAACAGTTAACACCATAACATGGCCAAGGTGATGCCTGAATTTAATCACTACAGTCCTCTTAACACAGGTTGCTTTGAAGTCTCAGCAATGCTCAACATAACTGTATTCTAGCCCTTTTAAGTAAATATGTTCTGCTATCCTCCTTTTTGTTTTTTTGGTTTTTTTTGCAACAATTGGCATGGTTTGAGTGAGTAACATGATCTGTGTTCAGATAGGATTCAAAAAATGATTTTCACAGGGGAGTGTTATGCTTTGCACTGCAGTATGGCTTCTCTCAAGTGCCCATCATTGTTGGAACATGCCCCCTGGGCACGTATTTTGCCTGCAGGCTTTACTTCAAATTACAGCTCAATAAAATTTTTTATGGCTACAGAACATTAGTTCTGTTGGCAGCAGCTATTTTCCACCTATTATGTGTTGCTTATGACCAAGTTTCAGTGAATCTTTATGCATGTTTTTTCCTTTCTAGGTATACTTACCCAATTTTATGTTCGCTACTACAAATGGTATTTACAAATTTTTATATGTCCAACTCCACAGTTTTAAACTGTTTTCTGATGATCAGCTCTTTACTAAAATAGGCTATTCATATTCAAGAATGCTGAATATAAAGAAAGGGGTTGCAATATGACCTTTTTCTGTTCTATTAGCAATCAAAAATAGAACAAATATGTAAGTGTATTTTAAGCCTCTTCTATGATTTAAGATAAATATCTTAAATAAAAAAAAATGTCTTAGTTGCTTTCATCTCTGTCATTTCATGTCTTTCATTTTGGAGACTACGTCTTAAAATACTTACTTAACAGGACAAGAAGGTGTTATATTATGGCTTAAGCTAAAGGCCAGATTCCAAATGGTGGTTCCTGATTACAGTTTATTTGCTATAACTAGGATGATGATGAGGATAATGCTAACGATGAAGATGGCTTTTGCTCTGAAGGTTGGGAATGCTGTTCTCATAAAACCTCTTTCTCAAAATTGCAGAGATCAGAACAACATTCTGGAACCTTGCATATAATGACATCAATTGCCAGAGTAATGAACTTCATGCTATATAATATAAATCTGTTGTTTCAAATGGCAAAATTTTAGATGTGCTATTATGTATCTCTAAATATAATAAAATTAATAACTTAATTTTTTGTCAGACAGGCATCTTTCTTAAATCACTGGACAAGCCCATCCTACTGGACCCAATATGAGGGCACTCCATTTCATAAATGTACCCCATTGGAAAGAAAAATGAGGAGAAAAGTTAGTGTTACTGGGTTTTGAGACTATCCAGATAAATGATTACTGTACCTCAGTATTCCCACACCCCAGTGCCTCACCTGAAATCTGAGGCATGGAGAGTTGTTTTTGTTGGCAGTTCTATTATTAAATCACCTTATTGTTATTTCTCTCCTAAAACACACATTGAGTTGTAAATACTGCAGAAACTTCATTCAGTTTGCTCAGTGAAGAGAACACATTAATTATAATGAAAATTTCAAGATATGATATTTCTTGCATATTATTCTTTAATAAGTAATTGAATATTTTTAACTCTTGTTAATAATTACTTATTAAAATTCATCAGTTTTTCCTCATTTAAGATCATGAAATGAATTACTTATTTATTTCTTCAATATAGGCTGCTCCTATAAGAATGGTTTAAAAATCTCAGATGATTTGGCTTACAAACTTTTCTTAAACCACACATATTATACAAATAAATTTTGAGCAGGCATAATATTTTTGTAATTTTATACTTTGTCTTATTGCAAAAACCAATATTCACTGTAGAATATTTAGAAACTACAATTAAGCAAAAAAAAACAAACAAAAAAAACGCCCAAAACACAAATCACTCAAATCCCATTCCCTAAAGATTACCTGTTACTTGTTTTATCTGTATCATTAAAGTTTTAAAATATACACCTACAGTTGTTTAATAAGAATGGGATTATAGTGAATGTATTATAATATCACACTTTTAAGAAAGTTTTCCTTAAATTCAAGTATCTCCAGACCTCCTTCATCTGTGGCTATGGTAGCTTCTCCAATTTCTCTGGCTTTTGCCCTCATCTTCTTTACAGAATCTTAAGTCTTGCTCAAATTGCAACAGTTATGTCTGAGAATATTCTAGTGGTGACTCTACTTGTTCTTAAGGTATTCATTTGCGTATCTCTAGACATGCAATTGTTGGTACTGCGATGTCCCCCTGGTGCTACTGTGTTCCACCAGACTCTTCTAGAGCACTATTATGACCATTAAGTCCATTGGTTCACTTGGTATTGCCACTGATAAAATGGAGCCCTTGCAGAGTAAATTATGCAGGAAATTCAATGGTACAGTGGAATGCCTGCCTTTATTTTCTTTGTGTTACATTCTGTTAGAGGATGCTAAAGGAATATGCTTCATTCCTTTATAAATAATCCTTTATTCCAGTATTGCAATAGGGAAATAGATGAACAATCCTTAGTGAACAGATTGGGCATAATGCATCCATTTAAACTGATACTTATAAAGTCTACATAAAAATGTTTTTGTGTAATATTAAGTGACCCAATCATATGTATAATCAGGCCTTGTAAAGTTGCAAGCACCTACTAACCAGAAGATGCTTCCAGGCCGAGGCTGAATCTATTTGAAAAAGTGAATATAAAGCTCTCTGTGGCATGGAGAGAGTGACTCTAAGTTAGAAGAAGATGAAACAAAAGGATTTGTCCTAATCCAATTCTTCTCTTTAAAATATCTCTTCCCCTTTGTGTAACATTATGACCTAGGTTTCTCTGAGGACTCCATTTTTTCCATCTTTTCCAATCCCCTTTTTCTTGAGGTTAGAATAAGAATATCAGGAGAATTTTGAACTTTCCCTAGAGTATGCCTTAGTTAATGTAGGTCTTGAACTTCCCCTGAAAAGTACTCAGGTTGTGATTTGAAGTTCAAGTTAATACCATTTTGTTCTCAAGTACTTTCCACAGATTGTTGCTATACCCTTTAAATAGTTATGCACATTTCTTCGTCCAGGGAGGATTCTGATAAGAATTTTGAGTTACTGTTAAAATATATAGGTTTCTCAGGCTTTCCCCCAGTGATTGGCAAAGAGTAGGTCTGCATGTGTATTAAGAAGCATCCCGGTAGACACTGATCTTCTAGCAAGTTTGGAAAACATTTGTCTCACAATTTTTATGACCTTCCCTTTGTTTCTAGGCTTTAGTTTACACTCCTGGCTGTACCTGAGGACCACCTGGACCTCTCTCTTGGAAATTCTCGTTTAATTAGTCTCGAGTGGTGCCTGGACATTGGATTTTTCTAAATCTCCTCAGGTAACTCAAATGTTCAATGTTGACAGCCACAACCTTAGGTGATATAAATATCAGATGCTTTCACAGTAATAGCATTTGCTGTACTGTGAATATACCTTGGAGCATATAATATAGATTTTCAGACAAGGTTTATGCTACCAAGATTGACTTTTGAATTGAAATTTGCCAGGCAACTTTGAAGGGCATTAAAAAAATTGTTTCTCATGGATTTTATGAACAAAATTGCTATTTCCATCATCCTTCATCCTAAATATGTTGAATTTTTGAACTATCTTTTTTTTTTTACCTGCTTTGCCTTCAACTTTAAAGGAAAATTTGTCATGTTTGCATGTTGTGTTTTTAAATATGAAGCTATTAGATCCATTTTAGAGTTTGAGGAAGAAAAGATGTCTGCTATACATCTTTTATATCTAGCAGTATATATGGCTGTTTATTTAAGTTGCAACAGTAAGCATTACTTAAAACATGCAAAACCACGATGAGGTGATTTGAGGACTGATATTTTCCTCTTGCTGTTGTTGGGATCAAGTCAAAATTTGTCAGTTGTTGAATGAACCCTATGGATATATTTGCTCTGGCATTGCTAGCTAAACTAAGTTTACCACTGTGGGCAAGAAGCTCACTACATTTATTCTTACTGGTTGACAGTTTTATTTGTGGTCTCTACTTAAAATGGAGAAATTGAGCCCAGCTCTTAAAACTTTGGCTTTGGCAAAGCTACTTTGGACAAGATACAGAAGGCTTAAGAAGGAAAGGCTGAAATTTTTTCCTTAATAAACCTTTCCTTTGTAAATTTGGCAAACTGTAACTTACTAAATGATGGGTGAGCTCAAGCATGTTGTTATATGTGAACATGACCTAGAATTCCGTTACCAGTAAGCACACTAGCTTCTTGTCATTGACAGAGTCAATATTTTTCAGCTATCTATCCCAGAAGAACCTCCTTAAACTTTTTTAAATGCAATTTTATTGAGATATATTCATGCACAATGTAATACATCCAAAATATAGAAATCAGTGGCTCACAATAGTATCGTATAGTTCTGTATTCATCACCACAATCTATTTTAGAGCCATCATTATGCCAAAAGAAGAAATAAAAATAAAAATAAAAAATAAAACCCCAAATATCCCATACCCCTTATTCCCTACTATTACTTTTTTTAAACAGTTTTATTCACACACCATACAATCCATCCTAAGTGTACAATTAATAGCTCCTAATATAATCACGTAGTTATGCATTCTATGCACCACAATCAGTATAAGAACGTTCCCGTTTCTTTCAAAATTAAAGAAGGAGAAAAATCCCATAGCTTTCCTTTATACCCCCAGTTTATTAACATTCAGCTTTGGCATATTGCTTTTGTTACAGTTACAGTGTTGCTGTTACCTATAGACCTTAGTTTGCATCAATTGTATTTTTCCATATACCATCCCATTTTTAACAAATTCCTGATCTCTCTCCATAACATGCTGCATCCACAGTCTACTCCATTTCAGTTGATAGAAACTCTACTCTTACAATTGCTCAGACTGAATACCATGAAATCATCCTTAACCCTTCCTTTTCTTTCAGACTCCATATTCAGTCTCTCATAAAACACTGTAGCTCTGCTACAAAATGTATCCAGCATCACCTGCTTCATTCCTCTGCACAGTTATCACCCTGCCCAGGCCCTCATCATTTCTTGCCTGGATAACTGCAGTAGCCTCCTGGCTGGTCCCCTGCTTCCACTTTTTCTCTCCTGGTCTACTCTCAACATTGGAGCCAAAGTGAGTTTTTAAAACATAAATGAGACTGTGTTAGTCCTCTACTAAAGACCCTCCTTTGTAAAAGAGTTAAGAGTGTTTACAATGACCCCAAAGCTTCATCTAGCCTGGCTTTCATTACCTGCTGATCTTCTATAACTCCCTTCTACATTTCCTTTGCTCTGGCTTCTATGGACTCTTTGCTTGCTCCTCCTCAAATATACTTGAAAGAGAACACCTGGTTTCTTTTTGATTGCATTGCAAATTTATCTATGCTCAGAGGTGATATTCAGGAGTCTGAATTCATTAAGCAAATATGCAATTGGTGCCTGGCTGAGTTCCCTTCCTTGCTACTAGGAGAAAGGGCTTCTTTTTCCTATCAGGGAGTGATTCTCAGTCAGCCTAACATGCCTCCACAGTGTAAAAGGATTTACTTATGCATCATTGCTGTGAAATTATCAGTCTGCTTCCTGGCTGGTGTAAGATGTGCATCTGGTCTCCAAAGTCCCTCAAACTGTTGTTTCAGACTTCTTCACTATTTACTAACTGCCTGGTGGATGGGTTAAACCATACAACTTCCTATGCTGCCATCTTGTGCTCCTTAAACTTTTGAAATTTTATAAATATTAATTCATGCCTTGAATAATGTGTGAAGAGTCTATGCATGTCTTCCTGGTGATTGATAGTCATTTGCAAGCTTTTTCTTCTAGGTACAACTTAGATGAATCAATCAGAAGTTAGAATAACTTTAAAGAGAGCATCTTATATTTGTAGCAATGATAAAAAAAAAAAAAGTTTCTCTAACTTTGCTCCTTTTCACCCTACATTCCTGGCATATGAACACCAAAGTCAAAATATTTGCATAAACAGAAACATGGGGAAAAATGTCAGTCATGGATTGAACTGTGCAGGACACTAGCAGATAATAGGAATGTTACTAGAGAAGTAATAAATATTGCATTCAATTGCATATTATTTTAAAGCCTTCATTAAAATTAAAAGGAGAATTGGGAAAAGGCATTTCTCAGGGAGACTCAGAAAATGTATTGTTCTTTTTCAGGAATTTGAAAGCTGTTCGTTTTTGGTAGCATCCTGTATATGGAAGGTTGATGTTCAATTCACCAAAGCCTATCTAGCAATTCTCCCCATTTTCCAATATTGGTGCCAGAAGAATATTGGATACACTAAACACTTAGCAATTGTAAAGTCCTAGGCCCATTCCCTGACCTTAGCAAAGTGCGTTATGGATGAGAAAGTCCTCTGCTTTTCATGGACTCATTCAGATTCCACTGTACAAGTAACTATTGAAAATATGTGATTTGGATAAGATTTATTCAACACTCTACAAATATTTGTTAAGGGTTGACCATGTACCAGGCACCATTCTTCATATTGGTGATAACTCAATAAACAAAGTAGAAAAAAAATCACATTCTAGTGGTGATTACAATTTACTAGGCAAAGAGAAAGACCCTTGAAATAAATAAATGAGTAATATAGTATGTTTGGAGTCGATAAGGGCTATAGAATAGAAATCTAGTAAGAGGAATTCAGAGCATAGGGGTAGTTTGGAATTTTAAATAAGGTGGTCAGGGCAGAGTATCTTCAAAAGAGTGAAATGTGGCAAATGCTTGAAGAAGGTAAGAGAGCCATCTGGATATTTGACGGAGGAGAATCATGGGCAGCAGGAAAAGCCACTCTTGCTGTGGGGTTTACCTGGTACATTTGAGGAGAAGCAAGGGAAGTGCCATAGTAGCCACAGCAGAGGAAATAGAAGGGAATTATAGATGATCAGAAGGTAATGGAATGCCAGACAATAAAAAGCCAGAGGTTTTGTGGTGGTCGTAAAGGCTTTTACTCTTTTACACTGGAGAGTCTTTAATAGAGGAATAATAGTCTCATTTATGTTTTAAAATGTGACTGTGTTGGGCGGGTCACAGTGGCTCAGCAGGTGAGAATGCTTGCCTGCTGTGTCAGAGGACCCGGGTTTGATTCCCAGTGCCCGCCCATGTAAAAAAAAAAAAAAAATGTGACTGTGTGATTGTGAAAACCTTGTGACTGACACTCCCTTTATCCAATGTATGGACAGGTTAGTAAGAAAAGAAAACACAAAAACTAAATAAATTATAGAGAAGGATAGTGTGTGGGATGTTTTGGGTCCTTTTTCACTTTTATTTTTACTTTTATTCTTATTTTTATTTTTGGAGTAATGAAAATGTTCAAATATTGATTGTGATGCTGAATGCACAACTATATAACTACCCTGTTAACCACTGATTGTAGGATGAATATATAATATATTTCAATAAAATTGCATTAATAAAACTCACTTCTGACTTCAATGTTGAGAATAGACAAGGAACAAGGCTGGAAGTAGGGGACCAGCCAGGAGGCTGTTTCAGTTGTCCAGGCAAGAAATGATGAGGGCCTGGACAGGGTGATAGCAGTGTAGGAGAGACGTGGGTAGATGGTGGATATATTTTGTAGTAGAGTTAACAGTGTTTTATGACAGATTGAATATTGAGGTTGAGAGTAAAGGAAGAGTTAAGGATGATTTCTTGGTATTTGTTCTGAGCAATTATAAGAGTAGAGTTTCCATGAACTGAAATAGAGCAGACTGTGGATACTGCAGGTTTAGGAGAGAGATACGGAGTTCTGTTTTGGATCGGTTAAATTTGAAAAGTCTATTAGGCATTCATGAGGAGATGTCCAGATAGCATTTGGATAAATAGACCAGAGACCATGAGAAATGTCTAGGAGGGTGATGGAAACCCAGCTTTACTTGAAATGGTTACTTCTAGACTGAAAAAGAAAAATCAAACAGACTCTAAGGTATCTTTTAAGATTAGTCAGCTCCACACACACGCAAATTTAAATTTTTTTATTTTAATCTTTTTTTATTTTTATTTGATTTTTAAAATTTTTAAAGAATATAACGAACGAACTCAAACATTCTTAACATATGAGCATTCCATTCTACATATATAATCATTAATTTATATCATCACATAGTTGCATATTCATCATCATGATCATTTCTTGAAACAGTTGCATCAATTCAGAAAAAGAAATAAAGAGACAACAGAAAAAACTTAATAGATGCCGTACCCATTACCCCTCCCTTTCATTGATCACTAGCATTTCAATCTACTAAATTTATTTTAACATTTGTTCCCCCTATTACTTATTTTTATTCTGTATGTTTTACTCCACTGTTGATAAGGTAGATAAAAGGAGCATCAGACACACGGTTTTCACAATCACACAGTCACATTGTGAAAGCTATATCATTATACAATCATCTTCAAGAAACATGGCTATGGGAACACAGCTCTATATTTTCAGGCAGTTCCCTCCAGCCTCTCCATTATATCTTCACTAACAAGGCGATATCTATTTAATATGTAAGAATAACCTCCAGGATAACCTCTGGACTCTTTGGAATCTCTCAGCCATGACACTTTATTTTGTCTCACTTCACTCTTCCCCCTTTTGGTCAAGAAGGTTTTCTCAATCCCTTGATGTTGAGTCCCAGCTCATTCTAGGATTTCTGTACCACGTTACCAGGAAGGTCCGCACCCCTGGGAGTTGTGTCCCACATAGACAGGGGGGTGAGCTGTGAGTTTACTTGTTGTGTTGACTGGAAAGAGAGGCCATATCTGAGCAACAAAAGAGGTTCTCTTGGCGGTGACTCGTAGGCCTAATTTTAAGTAGGCTTGAACTATCCTCTGTGGGGGTAAGTTTCATATAAACAAACCCCAAGATTGGGGATTCAGCCTATTGCTTTAGTTGTCCCCACTGCTTGAGAGAATATCAAGAATTCTCCCTTTGGGGAAGTTGAATTTTCCCCCTTTCTCACCATTCCCCCAAGGTGACTTTGCAAATACTTTTTACTCATTGTTCTAATCACTATGGAATTTATTCGAGTATCACTCTGGACAAACCTACAAAATCTTATGCCCTACTCAAGATTTCATGTACTTATGGTGTCAATTAAGCTGTCTGCATAAGTTATATTAGGAACTGCACTAGTCAAAATATAAATTTTGTACCAAATAAAGATTTTTACTTTAGTCTCACACATAAGTTAAAATTTTAAAATATTAATTACCATCTATTTTAAGCACCCTGCAGTGATGACATTCCTTTGTTCTTTAGAAATGCAAAAACATTTCTAAATTTGTACATTTAATCACTACTGTTATACACTCTAGGCATTCCTAGATTATACCATCTTAGTCTTTATCATCTATCTTTCTTTCTGATTTCATTTGTGCCCCAGCCCTCCTTCCTCTGTCATTCTCACATTCTGCTTCGTTCAGTGTCCTAACATAGTTGTATTACAGCTAAGTAGTATTGTGCTATCCATTTCTGAGTTTTTACAGTCAGTCCTGTTGCACAATCTGCATCCCTTCAGCTCCAATTATGTAATATCTTACCCTATTTCTATCTCCTGATGGTCTTGTTGCCAATAAAATTCTCCAAGTTTATTCACCAATGTCAGTTCACATCAGTGAGACCATACAGTATTTGTCCTTTTGTTTCTGGCTAATCTCACTCAGCAAAATGTCCTTAAGATCCATCCATGTTGTTACATATTTCATAACTTTATTCTGTCTTACAGCTGCATAATATTCCATTGTATGTATATACTACAGTTTGTTTAGCCACACATGTCGATGGACATTTTGGCTGTTTCCATCTCTTTGCAATTGTAAATAATGCTGCTATAAACATTGGTGTGCAAATGTTCATTTGTGCCCTTGCCTTCATGTCCTCTGAGTAGAAACCTAGCAAAGGTATTGCTGGATCATATAGCAATTCTACGCTTAGCTTCCTGAGGACCCACCAAACTGCCTTCCACAGCAGTTATACCATTTGACATTTCCACTAACAGTGGATAAGTGTGCCTCTTTCTCCACACCTTCTCCAGCACATGGCATTTCTATTTTATTGATAATGGCCATTCTGGTGGGTGTGAGATGATATCTCATTGTGGTTTTGATTTGCATTTCCCTAACAGCCAGGGAAGTTGAGATCTTTTCATGTACCTTTGACCATTTGTATTTCTTCTGAGAAGTGTCTGTTCTAGTCGTTTGCCCATTTTGTAATTGGGATGTCTGTCTTTCTGTTGTTGAGTTGAACAATCTCTTTATATTATTCTGGATACTAGACCTTTATCTGATATATCATTTCCAAATATTGTCTCCCATTGTGTAGGCTGCCCTTTTACTTTCTTGATGAAGTTGTTTGATTCATAAAAGTGTTCAATTTTGAGGAGTTCCCATTTAGTTATTTCTTTTTTCAGTGCTTGTACTTTGGGTGTAAGGTCTAGGTAACTACTTCCTATTATAAGATTTTAAGATATTTCTCTATATTTTCTTCTAACAGTTTTATGGTCTTAGATCTAATATTTAGGTCTTTGATCCATTTTGAGTTAATTTTTGTATAGGGAGTGAGATATGGATCCTCTTTCATTCTTTTACATATGGATATCCAGTTCTCTAGGCACCATTTATTGAAGAGTCTGTTCTGTCCCGGGTATGTTGGCTTGACTGTCTTATCAAAGATTGGCAATTGTCCATAGATGAGAAGGTCTATATCTGAATACTCTATTCAATTCCATTGGTCAGTATATCTATCTTTATGCTAGTACCATGCTGTTTTGACCACAGTATAGTTTCATAATACACCGTAAAGTTAGGTAGTGTGAGACCTATGACTTCATTTTTCTTTCTCAGGATGCTTTTAGCAAGTGGGGCAACCTGCCCTTCCACATAAATTTGGTTATTGGTTTTTCTATTTCTGAAAAGTAAGTTTTGGGATTTTAATTGGTATTGCTTTGAATCTGTAAATCAGTTTAGTTAGAATTGACATCTTAACTATATTTAATCTTCCGATCCATGTACATGGTAAGCCCTTCCATTTATTTAGGTCTTCTGTGATTTCTTTTAAAAATTCTTGTAGTTTCTTTGTATAGATCTTTTGTCCCTTTAGTTAAATTTTTGCCTGAATATTTTATTCTTTTGGTTGCAATTGTAGATGGAATTTTTCTTGATTTCCCCCTCAGATTGTTCATTACTAGTGTTTACAAACACTACAGATTTTTGAGTGTTGATCTTGTAACCTGCCATTTTGCTGTACTCATTTATTAGCTCTAGTAGTTTTGCTGTGTATTTTTCAGGATTTTCAACATATAGTATCATATTATCTGCAAACAGTGAGAGTTTCATTTCTTCCTTTCCAATGTTGATGCTTTGCAATTCTTTTTCTTGTCTGATTGCTCTTGCAGAACTTCCAACACAATATTGAATAACAATGGTGATAGTGGACATCCTAGTCTTGTTCCTGATCTTAGGGGTAAAGTTTTCAGTTTTTCCCCATTGAGGATGATGTTAGCTGTGGGTTTTTTTTTTTTTTTATGTATTCTCTTTGTCATTTTGAGGAAGTTCCCTTCTATTCCTATCCTTTGAAGTGTTTTCAACAGGAAAGGATGTTGAATTTTGTCAAATGCCTTTTCTGCATTAATCGAGATGATCATGTGGTTTTTCTGCTTTGATTTGTTGATATGGTGTATTACATGAATTGATTTTTCTTACATTGATCCATCCTTGCATACCTGGATGAATTCTACTTGGTCATGGTGTATAATTCTTTCAATGTGCTGCTGGATTCAATTTGGTAGAATTTTGTTGAGGATTTTTGCCTCGATATTCGTTAGAGAGATTGGTCTGTAGTTTTCTTTTTCTTTTTTTTTTTTTTTTTATCTTTGTCTGGCTTTGGTATGAGAGTGATGTTGGCTTTGTAGAATGAGTTAGGTAGCTTTCCTTCCTCTTCAATTGTTTTGAAGAGTTTGAGCAGGGTTGGTACCGATTCTTTCTGGAATGTTTGGTAGAATTCACATGGGAAGCCATCTGGTCCTGGACTTTTCTTTTTGGTGAGCTTCTTAATGACTGATTAAGTTTCTTTACTTGTGATTGGTTTGTTGAGGTTGTCTATTTCTTCTTGAGCCAGTGTTTGTTGTTCATACTTTTCTAGGAAGTTGTCCATTTCATCTACATTGTTGAGTTTATTAGCATAAAGTTGTTCATAGTATCCTCTCATTACTTCCTTTATTGCTGTGGGGTTAGTGGTTATGTCTCCTTTTCCATTTCTGCTTTTATTTATTTGCATCCTCTCTCTTCTTCTTTTTATCAACCTCACTAAGTGTCCATAGATCTTATTGATTTTCTCATGGAACGAACTTCTGGTTTTATTGATTTTCTCAACTGTTTTCATGTTCTCAATTTCATTTATTTCTATTCCAATATTCATTATTTCTTTCCTTTTGCTTGCTTTGGAGTTAGTTTGCTGTTCTTTCTCTAATTCTTCCAATAGGACAGTTAAATCCTTGATTTTTGCCCTTTCCTCTTTTTTGATATAGGCATTTAGGTCATTAAATTTCCCTCTTAGCACTGCCTTTGCTGCATCCCATAAATTTTGATATATTATATTTTCATTTTCATTTGCCTTGAGATGCTTACTTTTGTAATTTCTTCCTTAACCCACTGATTGTTTGAGTGTGTTGTTGAGCCTCCAGATATTTGTGAATTTTCTGACAGTCTGCCAGTTTGATTGATTTCTAACTTTATTCCGTTATGATCTGAGAATTGTTTTGTATGATTTCAATCTTTTAAAATTTATTGAGACTCGCTTTGTGACCCAGCATATGGTCTATCCTTGAGGATGATCCATGAGCACTTGAGAAAAAGGTGTATCCTGCTTTTGTGGTGTGTAATGTTCGATAAATATCTGTTAAGTCTAGCTCATTTATTGTATTATTCAAATTCTCTGTTTCTTTATTGATCCTCTGTCTAGATGTTCTGTCTATTGACGAGAGTGGTGAATTGAATTCTCCATCCATTATGGTAGATGTGTCTATTTCTCTTTTCACTGTTTTCAGTGTTTGCCTCATGTATTTTGCAGTATTCTGGCTCAGTGCATAAATATTTATGATTGTTATGTCTTCTTGTTGAATTGTTCCTTTTATTAATATACAATGTCCTTCTTTGTCTCTTTTAACTGTTTTACATTTGAAATCTAATTTGTTGGATATTAGTATAGCTACTTGCACTCTTTTTTGATTATTATTTGCATAAAATATCCTTTCTCAACCTTTCACTTTTAACCTATGTTTATCTTTGGGTCTAAGATGTGTTTCCTGTAGACAGCATATAGATGGGTCCTGTTTTATTAATCCATTCTACCAATCTATGCCTTTTGGTTGGTGAGTTTAATCCATTAACATTTAGTGTTATTGTTGTATGGGTAGTACTTTCTTCTATCATTTTGCCTTTTAATTTTTCTACTTTTTACCTTTACTGATAGCCTTCATTTCTACACTCTTCTCCACACCTCTCTCTTCTGTCTTTTCATATCTGTTTCTAGTGCTCCCTTTAGTATTTATTGCAGAGCTGCTCTCTTGGTCACAAATTCTCTCAGTGACTTTTTTGTCTGAAAATGTTTTAATTTCTCCCTCACTTTTGAAGGACAGTTTTGCTGGATATAGAATTCTTGGTTGGCAGTTTTTCTCTTTTAGTTATTTAAATATATCATCCCACTGTCTTCTCACCCCATGGTTTCTGCTGAGAAATCTATGCATAATGTTATTGGGCTTCCCTTGTATGTGATGGATTGCTTTTCTCTTGGTGCTTTCAAGATTCTCTCTTTCTCTTTGACATCTGACATTCTGATTAGTAAGTGTCTAGAAGTACGACTATTTGGATCTGTTCTGTTTTGGGTATGCTGACCTTCTTGGATCTGTAATTTTAAGTCTTTCATAATAATTGGGAAATTTTCAGCCACAATTCCTCCATTAGTTTTTCTCCCTCTTTTCTCTTCTCTTCTCCTTCTGGGATACCCACAACATGTATATTCATGCACTTCATGTTGTCATTCAGTTCCCTGAGTTTCTGTTCATATTTTTCCATTCTTTTCCCTATATTTTCTTTTGCTTGTCAGATTTCAGATATTCCATCCTCCAGTTCACTAATCCTATATTCTGCCTCTTGAAATCTGACATTGTAGGTTTCCCTTGTTTTTTTCATCTCTTCTACTATGCCTTTCATTCCCATAAGTTCTTTGATTTGTTTTTTCAGACTTTCGATTTCTTCTTTTTGTTCATTCTTTGCCTTCATCATATCCTCCCCCAACTCATTGATTTGAGTTTTGATGAAGTTTTCCATGTCTATTTGAACATTCTGAGTTAATGGTTTCAATTCCTGTATCTTATTTGAATTGTTGGTTTGTTCCTTTGAAGGGAATATCTTCAATTTTCCTAGTGTGTTTCATCATTTTTTGCTGGCACCCAGGCATTTAATTATGTTATTAGTTTATTCGGGAGATTGTTTTCACTTCTTTTACCTAGGATTTTCTTGCTGGATGACTTTGTTGTCTGTCTGTTCTTTGACATTCAATTCAGCTTTTTCTGGACCACTAGCTTAGGTTTTGTTTAACAGAGCAGAAATTTTCAGTTCTTGTTTTCTTGTTTCTTGCCCTACCTGTATGGTGCCTTTTCCCTCCCACCCTTAGGAGTGTCTACTTAGGTATTATAGACCCCAGCTGGATTTTCCCAGACCAAGCTGGCCTCCTCTCAGGAGGAAAGGGTCACCTGTGTAAGTTTTCCCTGAGGGTGAGACCCAGCAGGTTGAAAGTCTTCCCTATGACGTCTCTGGATTCTGTGTTTTTCCTATCCTGCCCAGTATGTGGCACTTTTCTGTCTGCAAGTCCCACCAGCATAAGGTGATGCTGTACCTTTAACTTCAGCAGACTCACCCTGCTGAGGGCCTGGTGGAGACAGAGGAGAGGTTGTAGGCTGGCTTTAATTGCTTCAATTTTCCAAACCCTGGAGTCTGAATTCCTTGAAGGATGGAATTCACTTGAGCTGGGCTCCACCCCTCTCCTGGGGAAGGCACAGGCTCCAGAAAAACCCTCAAACAAGCTTGTTTCTGCCTATGCCCGGGGCAGTGGCAGCCTGAGAAACCCTGCCACTGTATCCAAAGGCAGTCAAGCCTTTGTAGAAACACAGCCACAAAAAAAGAAATTGAAAAATCCTTCTCTGAACAGGATGCCTGTTCCTCAGGTTTGTCAATCAAGAGCATAAGTTGGTATGTTGTTTTGTGTGCCTTCAGATCCTATATGCCCCCTCCTTTCCTTCAGGACCCAGACCCTTTCAAGTATTATGTGCTCTCGGATCCAAGAAAACCTCTGTTTCTTTTTTCTTTTTCTATCACCCCTGCCCCCTCAGCACTGGGGCAAAAATCAGCAATCTCCGCAAGGTTCAGCTGAGCTGGGAGCCTATTTTTTTAGTAGTCAGAATTTGTGAATTAATTCCGCAATTGGAGCTTAGTTGCACTCCTCCCCTGTTGCTGGTAAGCTCTCTTTCCTTTCCCCTCTGGGAAGCAGCCTGTGGGGGAGGGGTGCCAGCTGCTGCTGCTTAGGGAACTCACAGTTCTGGGTGGGCTCACAGCCAGTCCAGACTGGGGTACGCTGTGTGTCCGGTCACTGACATGGCCCTAGCACTTGTTCTGTACTATTCCTGGCTATTTAGTAGTTGCTCTGGAGGAGGAACTAAATCCTGCACCTCACTAAGCTGCCATCTTGGCACCATCCTTCCAAATTTAAATTTTTAAAAAAATCTTAAAACTTAAAATTTATAAATTTTAAAAATTCAAAATTTCTAGGATTAAATTTTCTTGAAAACAATGATAGCTAATGCATAGTGAGCACATACACCATGTCAGATACTGCGGCGAGGTATTTCCTGTTTTAGTCATTTCAATTCTCAGGTCAAATACCTAGTAAATAGAAGAGCCAGGAATCAAACCTAGGAAGTTGTATTCCTGAGTCCATCTTTTCTTAATTCATATTTTGGGAAGGAAATCATTATGGATTCACATTTTTTAAACAAATGTATTTCAATCCTTTGCAGACATTTTTCTTTTTCTTTTTTTTTTTTTAAGTGCTCAAATCATTTCATCTTTGGCTAATGGAACCACTTACTTGTTTTAGTAAACCAAGATACTTCAGGTTTGTCTTGTATATTTCCTACAATAGGAAATTAAAGACTTAAATCTTCCAGTTCTTATGATTTATTGTCCCTTTTAGTAAAAAAAAAAAAATTATTTGAATCACTCTGAAGAATGCATACTATCAGTCATATCCTGAACCTACTGCTTCCCCAATGTCTTTGATTCATCAAATAGCTTCTCTCTCTTGCATAATACCGAATCTCTATCCCTACTGAACAAGCTCAAGTCTATGCCTTCTTAAAATTTCCCTTCCTCTCCAATCTGTTTTTTGTGTTTGTCCAATAAGTCTATTTCTTATCATCATCAAATTCCTGAATAAGTAGTTTACTTTCTCTCTCTTACTTACTCAAAGCATTTTTATGTCAACAAACTACAATCTGACTTCTGAATTCCCTATGGTAGATCATTTTACCAAAGCTAATGGACGCTTTGCTGTCATATTACTTGACATTGATGGATCATCTGACACTGCCAACTATTTAGCTCAGGATTTCTCTACTGTGGCATTATTGATATTTAGGTCTGGATCATTCTTTGTTGTAGGGGCTGTCCTGTGCATTGTAGGATGTTTAGCAGGTTACCTGGTCTCTATGGAGACACCTGTGTGACAACCAAAAATGTCTCCAGATATTTCCAATGTCCCTCATGGGGGCAAGACTGTCCCCAGTTGAGAATCACTATTCTCAGGGGAGAGGATGATTAAATTGAGTCTTGTAGGACTTTCCTAACTGGGCAAATGGAACTGTATGAGCAAAGTTTCAAAGGCATGAAAGGAAATCAAAGGTTTGAAAAAGCAGCTTGTGTCAGGTTTGTGAGCTCTTAGGGGGCAAGTGGAGAATTATAGGTTGTAGTTAGATGATTCCTTTCATAGTAGTTAAATTATTCTTTTCCCATACGGCAATAAATTCAGAGGTGGAGCTCCTTTGTATCTGCTTTTTGATATAGGTTATGCTCAATAAATATTCGTGAATGAAAATATGCTTGGTTACAAAAAGCTTTAACAGTAAAGTGGTGACAGGAATTTAAAGAATTTCTGATTCCAAATTTGTGTATAGTACTAATAAAAAGAACATTTATGTTGCCTTTAATAAGAGGTTCCTTAAGAAAAAATTTTCTTTTTTACAGAAAAAATGTACGGGTGAATTATATATCTGTATTACTTTCCTGTTGCTGCTGTAACAAAGTATGATAAATTTTAGTGGCTTAAAACAATGCAAATTTATTATCTCACAGTTCTGTAGATCAGAAGTCCAGACTGGCTCAGCAGATTCCTTTGCTTTAGCTTTCACAAGGGTGAAATCAAGGTGTTAGTTGGATGAGCTCTTATCAGGAGACTCAGGGAACAACCTGCTTCCAAACTCATACAAGATATTGGCAGAATTTAGTTCTTTGTGACTGTAGGACTAAAGTCCCCATTTCATTGCTAGTTGTCAGCTGGGGTTTCTTTATCTGTGAGACACCCTCCTCAGGTCCTTGCACATGGGCCCCTTTATCTCAGAGCCAAAAGCACTTGGTTGAATGATTCTCATGTTTGGAATCTCTCTAACCTCCTCATTCTTCTATATCTCTCTGACTTCACCTTCTTCTTTTGATTATAAGAGCTTGTGTGGTTTATATTATATTATAAGAGCAAGTGTACCAGCTTGGTTAATCTAGAATAACATCCCTATATTAAGGCAAGCTGATTAATAACCTTAATTACATCTACTAGGTCCCCTCACTGTAGTACCTAGAGTAGTTTTTGATTGAATAACCAGTGAACAGGAAACTTGGGGGAATATCTTTAGGATTTTGTATACCACAGTGTCTTGTCTTATGATCATTCATGCCCAAATGATAATGTACAGCAGGACAGAGCAGAAGGTGGCAAGGTAACAAAATCAAAATATCTGTTCTCTGGGGTAGACCTGACATGGAGGAAGTGACTCACATGCAGAGATGGGGGGCAAAGAATTGCAAGCTTAATTCTTTAGGAAGTTTGCAGTCTAATATGCAATACAGAAAAATTCATTTACAATCAAATTAGCAGTGGGGAAACTGAAAAACAGGAATATTGGAAGCCAAGTAAACAGGTGGTCATCATTTGGAGAAATGGCCTGTCCCTCAGCATAGATCCACCTCACAGTTTAAGGGTCAAGGCAGGGCTTCAGTCCTTAGGTAATGGAAGACTACAGGGATGGGCATAGGGTACGAGGAGGGGAATAGGTTGGAACGAAATTATAGTGTCTATTACAGAATGGAAGGACAGTGAAAACAGAGGTGTAATAACAATAATTCAGGGACAGGGAGCCAGCCATTGGCACCTGTGATGGCACCAATTTCTGGCTATAACTTGAATTAAGTTATTTCCCCCAAAATGCCTAAGAGTTCCTCAGTGGTTCTTTATGAATACAAATGTTGTCTAAGTCTTTCTGCCTCTAAGAAATTTCTTTCCTTGTAAATGCAGTGACATTGTTGATTCATTTTATAGCAAAGGTCAATATCATACTTAGTTTCATAGGTGGAAGAGGGCAACATCCCTCAACCTCCTTTTTTTCTATTGATCTGGAAACATTATTGATGCCTGTTGGTTTACTTTTAGCATTTGTTATAAAAAATTTTAAAGGTGGGAGATAAAATATGAATGCAAAAAGACATTTACAGAAGTAGAATAAAGAAACTTACCCCCCCCACTTTGTTTTAAGTGTTTTTAAAATTTATTTGGTTTAAAAAAAGAGGATGTTTCCTAGTAACTTAGAGGGATTCTGGATCTGGACAAAGAATCTTAATTGGTCCTTTGGGAAAGATTTATCATTGATAAATCCAGAGAAGCAAAGTGAAGATTTCAGAATGTTTGCTTTTAGAGCTCTTTTCCTGGGACACATTTCATAGTCTCATTGCTTATTTGTCTTGTGGCTAAGAATGCTTTCATTTCTGATAACCATTTTGCTATTAGATGTGTGTATGTGTATGTGGAGGGGTGGGGTGGGGAGTTGGGAGGTGGAGAGGGTGAAGGGAGAGGTGGGCAATTACTGAGTAGTATCACTGTTTTTAGTCAAGTCACACCTCTATAATGAACAAGTTTATGCTTCACATTTTTTCCTCCAGCTAGCTGACACGGCCAAAACTTAATCTAGCAGATGATTGAGTGGGGCGTTAGCCAATACCACAACTGCTGCCAACTTCCTGTCCTGGGCCTCCTCTCCTGGGTTTATTATATTTCAAGTCTGGTTCTCCTCCAGCTGGCTCACTACTCCAAAGATTGCTTTCATTGTGATATGGACAGGCCATAATGTGAGTTCAGTTACAGAATCATCAGAAATCCTTACCTTTCTCCATCCATTGATGGGTTCTGTAAATTACATATCCACCTATATTAAACCCATACATTTTTATCAGAGGAAGGCAAAACAAATGTCTTAATTGATGTTAATCAGTTTTTAGCTCAACATATGGATTTAGAATGCTGTGTACTTTTGTTATAGAATATTGGAAAGTTTGCTGAGAGATAAAAATTGTCAATATAAATAATGATTATGATGAGTATAGTGTAGCTTTTGAGTTAGAACAAAAACAGGAATAAAGCAATGATTAAATTTTAAAAAATGCAAGGCAAACAAGATGGATGTGGTCACATTAATATGTTGCCAACATTTCTCAGAGATCCAGGTCTTCCCTAGTAGCCATATGAGGCTGCCTTATTGAATAATGTCTGGGTTGGTAATTTAATGAGGCAGCACTATGTACTAAGTAGGCCAAAATTAGAGGTTCGCTGTCCTATGATTAACCATAGATGAGACCTTTCATCACCAAATTGAGTTTCAATTATATTCTGTTGGCACAAGTTTTTGTATTGATGGCTCAGCACAAAATATCACCCATCTTGGACATTTTACTAGGTATATCTTATGAAGAGTAGATTAGGTGGGAAGATTGTAAAGGAGGAAGCTCTAGAAATCAGCCCCTCCACCAGAACAACTATTAAACAGGCTGGAACTATCTGAATCAACTATTATGAAACTCTGGAGTCCAGTAGAACATTGTACAGCATCCAGGGTAGAGCAGGAGGAAGAGACTGGTAAATTACAGTAAATATCAGTAAATTGCTTTCTTTCTGCAGTTACTAGAAACCATCCCCTACTGTTGCAGCAGGGTCTGGTCCATGACCTAGCTTGATGGTGCAGAAAGGGACATAAAAATCCACTTCCCCAAGGTTCTGGGAGGGCAAGGGCTAACTGCTGGACATAGTTTTTGATTAGCTACTTCGCATCATCACTAGGGGCTCTGCTCTCAGGGATACCATTGATCCAGTCTGCCCTAGGCAAAGGTGTAGAGGAAATTTAAATACCGATGCTTCCTCAAAGCTGTGGAAGACAATGGAAGGGCTGCATTATCTGGGCAGGTCAAGATAATGGAAGCTTTGAGGAGGCATGGAAGAAGCAAGTGGTGCTTTCCTCACTCCTCTTTCATCTACTATCCTGATCATTTGGGAGCCAGCAGTCACACCCTGGCCTCATACCTGTTGGGAAAGAATAACTTTGGAAACTCCTCTCTCGTTTGCCACCCCTTCCCAGAATTTGTCCTCCAAGCACAAGCAGCCTGAGTCAACAAAAAGCAGTATAAGAAACAACTGGGGTTGTTGGCCCGAGACAAAAGCTTACTTGCTTTTAGTCCCACAATGGAATACCCAGGAGAGAGAGATATCTGTCCCCTGGGAAGTAGAAGAGGCATTCAAACTCCTGTAACAGAGGAACTCTTAAGACCACTAGCAAGCACAAGCCCAGAAAAGACAGGAGGACCCTGCACTTTACATTCACTTTGGGCAGACTTCCTGGTAGGGTGATACTCAATAAAATCTCTGTCACACAAGCTCAAGAAAGAGACATCTTAGGGAATAAATCCCAGAGTTGACATTTTAACATATTAAAATGTACAATGTGCAAGAAAAGTTTATAAGACAAACAAACAGGAAATTATGGCCTATCCAAAGGAAGAAAATAAAAATCAGAAAACATCAGTGAAGAACACCAGACTATGGACTTACTGGATTAAGACTTTAAAAAGTGATCTTCAATATGCTCAAAGATTTGAAAGAAAATAAAAAGAATTGTTTTAGTTGGCTAGTACTACCGAAATGCAACATACCAGAAGCAGGTTGGCTTTTATAAAGGGGATTTATTAAATTATAAGTTTTTAGTTCCAAGGCCATAAAAAATGTGCAAACTAAAGCATCCATAAAAAGACACCTTGGCTCAAGGAAGGCTGAGGGCATCTGGAACACTTCTGTCAGCTGGGACCACACATGGCTGGCATTTGCTGTTCCTTTGGCTTATAGTTCCAAATAGCTTTCCTGGGGGCATTTTCTTTCTGCATCTCCAGTATCTCTGTCTGTGTCAGCTCTGAGCTTTCAAGCAAAATGTTTTCCTCTTAAAAGACTCCAGTAAACAGATTGAGACCCACCTTGAATGGCAGGAGATGCATCTCATGGGAACTACCTAATGAAAAGGCCACACCCACAACTGGGTGGGTCACATCTCCATGGAAGCAACTTAATGAGAAAGATCCCATCTAACAATATGTCTGTCCTCACAAGATTGGATTACGATAAAGAACATGACTTTTCTGGGGTACATAACAGATTCAAAACAGTACAAGAATGAACAAAATTATATCAGGAAAACAGTTAATAAACAATATGAGAATCTCAATTAAGGGATATAAATTTTTAGGAGGAAGCAAACAGAACTACTGGAGTTAAAGACCAAAATAACTGAAATTAAAAATGCCCAGGAGGGTTTCAACACCAGATTGGAGCTGGCAGAAGAAAGTCAGAAAACCTGAAGAAGCGACAGTTGAAATGAGCCAGATTAAGGAGCAGAAAAAAAGAATTATAGAAAGCCAAAATAGATGAAGAGAGCTCTGGGACATTGCCAAGGGTACCAATGTACACATTGTGGGGGTCCCACGAGGAGAAGGAAGAGTGAAAAGGACAGAAGAAATATGCAAATAAATAATCACAGAAAACTACCCCAACATAGCAAAAGATGTGAATATGCACACCTAAGAAAGCTGGAGATCACCAAATAGGATAAATTTAAAGAAAAATATGCCCTGTCACATATTGATCAAACTGTCAAATGCAGAGAAGAAGAAATGAGTTCTGAAGGATGCAAGAAAAAAGCAATACATTATGTACAAGGGAGTCCAATTAGATTAAATGCTGATTTCTCATCAGAAAGAAGGCAGTGGGTCGATATATTTAAAGTGCTGAGAGAAAATAACTTCCAACCAAGTATCTTATATCCAGTGAGGTATTCTTTCAAAAAAAGAGGGAAATATTAAGACTTTCCCAAATAAGTAAAAGCTGAGGTAGCTCATTACTACTACATTTGCCCTACGGGCAATGCTAAAAGGAGTTCTTCAGATGGAAAGAAAGGGCATTAGATAGTGGCTTAAAGTGGCATAAAGAAATAAAGAACTACAGTAAAGGTAAGCATTTGAGTAATAATAGATATCACAACTATTGTTTCATGCTTTTTTTTTTTTTTTTTTTTTAAGGCACTCACCCCATGGCCACGCGGCGCCAGCGCCTTGCTGGCCGCAGGGTGAGCGCGTTGTTTCATGCTTTTTGATATGCAACTCCACTTCTTGTTTCCCATGGTTTCTAAAATGTAAATGCATAAAAAAGTAATGGTAAATCCATTATTTGGGACATACAATATTCAAAGATATAATTGGTAACAAGTACAAAAAAAGGCAGGTAAATGGAGGGGTATAAGAACAGTGTTGTGTATGCTATTGAAGTCAAGTTGTTATCAAATCAAACATGATTGTTATACATTTAGGATGCTAAATTTTAAACCTACAGTAACCACAAGGAAAGTAAAGAAGAATATGTACAGGTAGAAATGAAAAGAGACTCTATATGGTATAATATAACAAATAAAATAAATAGAAAACTAGGCCTTACTGGAAGAATTGAGGGACAGAAAATATGTAAGACTTACAAAGATTAAATAATAAAGTGGCAGAAGAAAGTCTTGCGTTATTGGTTGTGACTATAAATGAAAATGGATTAAGCTCTCCAGTCAAAAGGCAATGGGAGGTGGGCCATGATGGCTCAATAGGCAGAGTTCTCACCTGCCATGCTGGAGACCCACGTTCGATTCCTGGTGTAAAAACAAACAAACAAACAAAAAAGGCAAAGGTAGGCAAGATTGATAAAAAGCATGACCCAATGATATGCTGTCCACGTGATACTCACCTTAAATTCAAAGACATAAGTAGGTTAAAAATGGAAGGATGGAAAACAATATATACCATGCAAGTAGTTAGCAAAAGAGAGCTGAGTTACCTGTACTAATATCAGATAAAATAGGCCATAAGTTAAAAATAGTTACAAGGGACAAAGATGGTCATTATATGCTGATAAATTAGTCAATTCAATAAGGAGAAGTAACAATTTTAAATATATATGCACCTAACATCAAAGCCCCCAAGTAATGAAGCAAATGCTTACAAATCTCAAGGGGGAAATTGATGGCTCTACATTAATAGTAAGATACTTTAATACACTACTTTCAATAATGGGTAGACTATCTAGAGAAAATCAATAAGAAAATACAAGATGGGAAAGAAACTCTAAACCAACTTGACCTTACAGACAGATCTAGAGCACTTCACAACCCAAAACAGAATACACATTCTTCTCAAGTGCACACTGAATCTCCAGAAAAGACCATATCTTAGGTTATGAAACAAGTTTCAAAAAATTCGAAATATTGAAATCATGAAGTATATCTTCTCTGATAACAATGGAATGAAGCTAGAAATCAAAATCAGAGGGAGAAATGGAAAATTCACAAATGTGTGGAAATCAAACTATGTACTCTTAGACAACCAATAGGTTAAAGAGAGAAATACAAAGGAAATTAGGAATATCTTGAGGTAAATGACAAAGAAAATACAACATTCCAGAACTTTTTGGATGTAGCAAAGACAGTGGTGAGAGGGAAGTGCTTACATTAAGAAAGAAGAAAAATTTCAAATTAGACCTAATCTCAAAACTTAAAGAGTAAGGAAAATAGAGCAAATAAAACTCAAAGCAAGTCGAAAGAAGGAAATACCAAAACTCCAGTAGTTGGCTCTTTGAAAAGATCAATAAAATCATCAGATCTTTAGTGACACTGATGGAGAAAAAAGGGAGAGGGCATAAATAACTAAAATCAGATATGAAAAAGTAGGCATTGTTATGATCATGCTGACATACAAAGAGCTACAAGAAAATACTATGAACAGCTATATGCCAACAAATTAGATAGCCTAGAGGAAATGGACAGATTCTTAGAAAAACGCAAACTGCCTATACTGACTCAAGAAGTAGAAGATCTCAGGAAACCAATAACCAGTAAAGAAATTGAATCAATAATCAAAAACCTCCCAACAGAGAGAACTCAGGATCAGATGACTTCACAGAGGTTTTCTATCAAACACCCCTATAGAATTAACTCCAATTCTTCTCAATCTGGTCCAAAAAATTGAAGAGGAGGAAACATTCTCTAATTCATTCCACAAGGCCAACATAACCCTCATACCAAAGCCAGATAAAAATATCACAAGAAAAAAGTACAGACTAATATCTCCTATGAATATAGATACCAAAATCTTCAACAAAATACTAGCAAACTGAATCCAACAGCATGTTCCATGAATTGATCCATAACATGATTAAGTGGGATTTTTATCAGTTATGGAAGGATGGTTCAACATAAGAAAATCAATGAAATAATGCACCACATTAACAGCATAAAGTAACCTCCCCAACAATCATGTCAAATGATGCAGAAAAGCATTTGACAAAATCCAGTATCCTTCTTGAAAAAAACACTTAGAACACTAAAAATAGAAGGAAACTTCCTCAACGTAAAGGGTGCATTTGGAAAAGCCTTCCACTAACATCATACTTAATGGTGAAAGTCTGAAAGATTTACCTCTCAGATCAGGAACAAGATAAGAATGTCCACTGTCACTACTGTTATTCTATATTGTACTGGAAATTTTAGCTAGTACAATTAAGCAAGAAAAAGAAATAAAAGGGATTTAAATTGGAAAGGGAACTTTTCCTGTTTGCAGATGACATGATCCTGTATGCAGAAAATCCTGAAAAATCAACAGCAACGCTCCTAAGCTAATAAATGAATTGAACAAAGTGTCAGGATACAAGATCAATAGTGTTTCTTTACACTAGCAAGGAACAACTGGAAGAAGAAATTAAGAAAAAAGATCCCTCCATAATAGCAAGTAAAAGAATCATATATCTATGAATAACTTTGAGGATGCAAAGTACTTGTACATAGAAACGGAAAAAAACATTGCTAAACAAAATCAAGGAACTAAATAAATGGAAGGACATTCCATTTTCATGATTGGAAGGCTAAATATTGTGAAGATGTCCAAAGCAATTCACAGATTCAACATAATTCCAGTCACAATTCCAACAACCGTCTTTGCAGGAATGGATTAGCCAATCATTAAATTCATAGACAAGGTTAAGCAGCCCTGAATAGTGAAAGCCATTTGAAAAAGAAGAAATTTTGGAGGGCTTTCACTTCCCAATCTTAAAACTTATAAAGCCACAGTAATCAAACATGCAATACTGGCACAAGGACAATATAGCATCAATAGAATTGAATTGAGAGTTCAGAAATCAGCCCTCACATTTATGACCAACTGATTTTTGACAAAGCTACCAAGGCCACTCAATTAGGAAAGAATAGTCTCTTCAACAAATGGTGCAGGGAAAAGAGTTCTCCATTTGTAAAAGAATGAAGGTGGACCCCTACCTCATGTCATATACAAAAATGAACTCAAAATGGATCAAAGCCCTAAATGTAAAACCCAGAATTATCATATTCCTGGAAGAAAACTATGAAAGCATCTTCAGGACCTTATGTTAGGCAATGGTTCCTTAGACTTTACACCCAAAGCTCAAGCATAAAAAATAAATACATGGGGTCTCATCAAAATTAAAGACTTTTGTTCATTGAAGGAGTTTATGGTGTAAGTAAAAGGACCACTCACACAATGGGAGAAGATATTGAAAAACCACACATCTGATAAGGTTTTAATATCCAGAATGTATAAAGAAATCCTTTAACTTAACGAAAAGACAAACATCCTACTTAAAAATTGGGTAAAAGACTTGAGTAGCCATTTCTCCAAAGAAGACCTATAACCACAAGAGTGCTTTGAATACTATTGCTTTTTTATTTATTTGTTTTGCATATATGTTGTTATAGTATACAATAAAAAGTTAAAAAGAAAAAAAAGAATCCAGTACTTAGAATGAACCTAACTAGGGATGTAAAGGACTTGTACACAGAAAAAACAATCAAAGGAACTGCAAAATACATACAGTGAAGGCTATAAAAGTTATACCATGGACTATAATTAAAAGTACAATGATAAAAATGGCTTTCATTATACCAAATGTATCACACCAAATGCAAAGTGTTAATAGTATGGCAGTATATGGGAATCCTGCATTTTATGCAGGAATGTTCTGTAAACCCACTACTTTTCTAATTAAAAGAAATAAAATATATGAAAATTATGAATGTTTGATGAATTTAATTCAGTGTATTTTGTACAATGGTACAATTGTAAATATTTACTTTCATCAATTTTAACAAATGTGTCACACCATTGCATGGTGTCAATTATAAGGTGGTATGTGGGAATTTTTTATTTTACACGTGATTGTTTTGTAAACCCATGACTTCCCTAATAAATTAAAAAAAGAGTGGATGAATGACACAATTTTCATATTCAGAGGGCAGCCTGTGATATAGTTTTGAAAGGTAAAGAAGATGGATGCAGACAGAATGTGGAATCTAGACCACTGGAAGGGTTATGACAGGGTTAGCAAACTGATTTGGAGGGCCAGAATCTATGTACTATTGTTCATCTAAACTAGCCTAAATTCACTACTGTCTGATGCAGATACTAGAATGCCACTTTTCTGTGTTGGTTTAAAAAATAAATTGAACTTCCATATAGATATGATATTGGTTAGCTGATACATTGTTCACCTTTAGCCTCTTAAAGCTAAATTTTAATTGGAAGTTTGCTTACTGAGTATAGAGTCAGAATATAGGATTTATCTTGGACAAGATAACTTTAAATCCTCTTCTTCTCTGTAGAGAAACCATCGCCGATGTGCAGTAATGGTCTGTCTGAAGGAGGAGACTCTCCTAAAGAGTGCAGATCAGGGTCAGTAATTCTTACCTCACTCTTTTTTTTTTTGCATGGTTTACTTAGGATAATTCTTTTGTTGATAACTTTAAAATTATGTTGGTAATGTTGTCTCTTCTGAGCTCAAACATGAGTATAAAAATTATTTCTTGATTAATATGTTGATGGTTGATATTTGGTGAATTTCCCAGTCACCCATTTATAAATTGTTGCTTAGTTTGTGTAAATTAACATATGGCCATCTTTAATCATTCTATTCTGATGAAGTTAGAATAATTCTGAGTTGTGATGTCTATCACTGTTGCCCTGTGATGTGGGCTACAGTTAAATGGCCCACCCTTCCAAACTAAAAGACTTCATGTAGCTTCTCTCTGATGGTGCTTTTCACCTTTACAGCAGTATACACATTATAAGAAGAATCTGACCTCATGTGCTTTACCTAATTGCTTCCAACAATAGTAAAGCATAGGCAAAGGATCTTTTATTTTTTTCAGAGCTTTAGCATGCTGGTAGGTAGGTTATACATTGGTATTCAACACAGGATATTTATGATACGATTTACCTGTTCACTAAATTTTCTAGTACTATTATATAACTACCTTGAAAATTATTTTCTATCGAATGTAATAGCTGCTAAAGAAATGGAATATATTAAATTGTGGAGTCATCTGAGCATTAAAAGAATTTAGCTAAATATAAATATTTGTGAGATTGTAAGACACATGATTTCTCACTTAATTTTTTTCCATGTGAGCCCTGTCCCCTTATTTAAATACTTTTATAGGTTATGGTAGGGAGAGCTAAGTGTACTCATTCTTAGTATACTTTCTCTGGTGGCTGAAAGAGTGGGTATTTGTGTGGTCTGTTTTGACATCTCATCAGCCATCAGTGTCAGTGACTCTGCCATTTGTGAAACTCATTCTAATCTTACAGCAGCTCATTTTTTCCCTTCTCCTTCTCCTCCTTTAAGAGCAAAATATTAGAATTATTCTATGCAATTGTTATGGATTTAATTTTTTTATGGATTTAATTTTGTATCAACTGCTAGGTGGTACTTCTGTCTTCTACCAGAAAATATAGTCATATTACATTATGTGCAATTTTCACTTGCGTAAATATAAAAAATAACTGCTCCACATATTCCAAATATGTAATAGATTGCCTTGGCAGATAGTTGCTGAATTTTTTGGAAATCAGCATAGCAAGTTCTTGTCTTCATGGGTTAACTCCTTTGCTTATTGTTCAATTGATTCAGAAATAAAGAACAGATAGCACTTTATTTACAAGGAATGCTTGTAAATGGGCTTTGCTGAATCACCAATTCATTGGTAAGCATTAACAGTCAACATCTAAACAGAAAGTACAAGAACAAAAAGTATTTAATCCTTTATTTTGAATATGTAGGAAATGTTCCTTCAATGTAGTATTCATTTCCTTTGTGTTTAAATTAATGCTGGACAATTTGGGGATCATAGATATAATCGTCATCAATTAATGAAAAATTCTTTATACATTTTGAAAAATGTAGCTCTATTAAGAGGTTATTAGATGATTATCTACATAGTAGTTGAAACTAGATTCTCCAATAAATGAGAAGACAATTCATAAAACTGCTATATGATAGTGATGAGAGGAAGAGGGCAAAATATACAGTTGGCATAAGCTTCAAAGACAGGTAAATGTGAGGGGGAGGTTATGAAAATAATGCACTGGAATTCATAATGGGCACACTGAAAATCCCAACCCCTGTTGAATTCATAGTTAGGGAAGACGACCAAAGAGATTTGAGATTGGCTTTTGGCTTATGCCTTTCATAACAAATTAGTTGAAGAAATCTTTATAATGTAATTTAGGGCATGGAAAGGGGCAAGCTCTGTTATTTTAATAATCTAAGCTCTTAAGGTACCAGTTCAAAATTTTGTCAGTGGATGTTTTGGTTGTATATTACTATATAACAAATCATCTAATACTTAGAGGCTTAAAACAGCAACCAGTTGTATTCTCTCACACAGCTCTCTGGGTTTATTAGACTCAGTTGGGTGGTTCTTCTTTTTCACATAATGGAACTACACCATCTAGAAGACTGACTGGGCTGCAGTGCCAAAGATGGCCTCCTCACATGGCTGGCAATTGGTGCTGGCTGTCAGCCGGGAGATCAGCTCATGTTGTAAATGGTAGTGCCTCCATTCTTCCCCATATGGCCTCGCATGGCATATGCGAAGTGAAAGCTGCTATTCTCAAGTTCTAAGTTTAGGATTTCCAGAATATCACTTCTGCTGCATTTCATTGATCAAAGGCAGGCCCAAGACCACCCTAGACTCAGGAGAACAGGAAACAGCTTCACCCCTTGATGTGAGGAGTGGCATGCTCTTTTAGGGCAGGAGAGTTCAACTCTTTTTTTTTTTTTTGCATGAGCAGGCACCGGAATCAAACGCCGGTCTCCAGCATGGCAGGCAGGAACTCTGCCTGCTGAGCCACCGTGGCCCTCCAGAGTTAAACATTTTTAATGTGTTATGTAGAATTTTTGAAGAAAATGAACTCTCACAGTGTGAGGTATTTGACTTTAGATGATTCAAGTTGCAGCCTGAAGGGGAAAACCTCATATCTCCACCCGACAGACAATGAAGCTAAGGCTCATCCATCTGTATGGTACTGCATACCACCAGTACTATGCAGACACCTGCATGGAAGAGAAAAGATTTAAAAGTAGATGGTAGAGGCTGTGAAATTTTCAAGATTTTCAAAGGGATTTAATCATTATTTCAGAATATGACTAGGCATTACAGGAGAGTGTAGAGTTCATGACAGCCAGCTACCTGAATCTTATCTCCCTTCTTGGACTCTGTACAGCTTTGAATGAAGGACAGCCTTATCTTTCATTGGGATCCAATGCATATTTGCTTTGGGGAAATATGGGTGTCAGCTATCACTGGGGGAAACATCCATATTGTGAACTGAAGTGGTAGGGAGTGTATGCCAACAGTCTGAGGAATGCTTAGATCAATCCCTTTTCTTTTCCTTCTCTAAGTCTATATATACCTGCTGTGTAGGGATAGGGCAGAGCACTAGATCATCTGGATTACAGTAGCTTTTATATCTATAGAATTTTGAAGAGAAACTTGTATATTCAGTGGAGAGTTGGATTTCAGTTAGAATAAGAAGATAGTTTCTGTGAACTGTTTTAACATATAGCACTTTATTTACAAGGAATAAATATTTCAGAAATGAAGGGTAAGGCTGGGTCTTTGAGAGATGATAAGCAACAGGTAAAGCAGAAATAGGATATTCTAGTTTGCTAGCTGCCAGAATGCAATATACCAGAAATGGAATGGCCTTTAAAAAGGGGGATTTAATGAGTTGCTGGTTTACAGTTCTAAGGCTGAGAAAATGTCCCAATTAAAACAAGTCTATAGAAATGTCCAATCTAAGGCATCCAGGGAAAGATACCTTGGTTCAAGAAGGCCGATGAAGTTCAGGGTTTCTCTCTCAAGTGGAATGGCACATGGCAAGCACAGTCAGGGCTTCTCTCTCTCATCTGGAAGGGCACATGGAGAACATGGCATCATCTGCTAACTTCTTCTCCTGGCTTCTGGTTTCATGAAGCTCCCTGGGAGGTGTTTTCCTTCTTCATCTCCAAAGGTCACTGGCTGGTGGACTCTCTGCTTCATAGTGTTGCTTTGCTCTCTCTGAATCTCTCATTGTCCAAAAAATTTCATCTTTTATAGGACTCCAATAAACCAATCAAGACCCACCCAAATGGGTGGAGACATGTTGTCCCCTAATCCAGTTTAACAACCATTCTTGACTAAATCACATCATCCAGGGAGATGATCTCATTACAGTTTCAAACATACAGTATTGAACAGAAATTATTCTACCTTTATGAAGTGGGATTTATATTAAAACATGGCTTTTCTTAGGGGGCATACTTCCTTTCAAATCAGCACATAGGATAAGTAAAAGTGGAGCAGTGGGTTAAGACACAAGGGAGTACATGTAGTTGGGCTGTGTTCTGTCTTCCATTATATGATGCTGGTTTTCGGGGAAAATAATTTGTTTGAAATGGTCTCCATATGCTACAGTATACTTTTAGTGTTAAAAATCATGCCTGGCAGCTTTCGCATTGTTAAATGGTGACAAGTACAAGAAGTTGACAGAAACAGCAGAAAAGGAGGTATTTTCAGTATAGTAATTTAATGGATATTTTAGTTTGCTAAAGCTGCCAGAATGCAATACACCAGAAATGGATTGGCTTTTATAAAGGAGATTTATTTGGTTACAAATCTACAATTCCTCAAAGGAAAGGCAGCTGGCTTTTATCTGGGTTCCTCTGTCACACTGGAAGGCACATAGTGAAATCTGCAGACCTTCTCTTCTGGCTTCTGGTTTCAGATGATTTCCCCTGGGGCATTCCCTTTCTGCATCTCCAAATGTCTGGGTCTGTGTTGGCACTGAGCTCTGAGCTGAGTTGGGCTGAGCTGCACTCAGCAAATTCTTTCACTTCTGACTCCTTTTACGCCTCCAGCTAATCAAATTAAAACATCACTGATTGAGGGAAGCACTCCTCTTAGCCCACCACAGATGTAATCAGCCATAGATGAATTTCACATGCTGAGGATTTAAGTTCACAGAAACAACCTGGACACCATCACCTGGCCAAGTTGATAGCTGAAGCTAACAACTACAATAGGTTTGAAGTTTGGGGCAATTGGTTTAAAATTCTGTTTTTAAGAGTAGATTTAGTTTTCTGTGTTATAGGGATTATTTTATTTATTTTGAGAATTTTTAATTTTTATTCACTTTGGGAATTTTATTTTTATTTCTACTCACTTCGAAAACTTTATTTACTCAAAATGACTCCCTGCCATTAATTTTTAAAATGAGGCTTCATGAATGTATTAGTTGAGTTCTTCAGAGAAACAGAACCAACAAGAGACATGTATACAGAGATTTATTTTAAGGACTTGGTTCACACAATTGTGGGGGCTGGTAACTTTATGTTTTATAGGAGATGTCAGTAGGGTAGAAACTCTTCAACATGAAGTCTTGAGTCTGAATTCCTTCAGGGATGCTGGCAAGCTAGAAATCCCAGTACAAGCTGACAGTGAATTCTTTAGGCAGAAAATTTTCTGGTCCCTGTAATCTTCAGTTCTCTCTTAAGCTCTCCAACTGATTGGATGAAACCTACCACATTATCAAGAATAATCTTTACTTAAGATCAACTAATTGTAGACACTAATTCTATCTGCAGAAACCTCCACAGTCACACCTAGATCAGTGTTTGGCAAACAATTAGGTATCATAACTTGTCCAATTTAACACATGACATCACAATGAACAAGAAAAATTTCAAGAAAAGGTCTAATCACTTGGGCACATCCCAGCTTTAAAACATTCTGCAACTATTTACATTATGTTAATTTCTTTTAGTTTAAATGTTTCTAATATCTCTATATGTGTTCATGAACATAATGTAACTTTTCATTATTATTTTTCATGCTAAACTTTGTAATCCGTTATTCTGCTTTGTTTTAGATGCAGAAAATGTGAGACATTTATCCTAATCAACTCTGTCTTATATAATACCCAGCATTTATTTCTTGAATAGATTTATTTCAACTTAATTTAACTGCTTCTTTTCATCAGTGAAAGAATGTGAGGCTGCATGATCTGTGAGCAATGTTGTTAGTTGTTGAATCAAAGGCTGAAGCAATCTTTACTTAGGTTTTTTTTAATCAGAAAATTATGATTTCCTTTTTTATAGTCAATGTTCTTTGACATTTTATCAGCATTCAAGTTTGTTATTATAGCAGAAGTAATTTATCCAATTACCTAATCAGCCTCACTAGTTTCAAATTAATGGAGATGGAAATTGTTACCTTATAAAGTTTTAGGACCTTGTCTGTGAAGACTGTGAGAAGTCAGGTTTCCTCTAAAAGGTTAGACAGTGACAACATTTCTGTCTTGCCTCCTGGGATCACTGTGGTTCTGAAACTTTAAAGTGCCAGATTTCTGGATTCTGCATGGAGATATGAAGTCTTACTGCCCAGGAAGAAAATCATGACATACTATATCATTATTTAATCAGCAAATATTAGTTTCCATGAAACCAATCTCCTCACTAGGGACATTCAATAAAAAATGGAAAATTTATATGGCTCATTAAATAATACTTTGAAAATCAATAGTTGTATGTCTGTGCGTGGGGGTACTATCATCATTTTCACACTGGGAATGATAATTTGAATGTAAAAACCATTCATTATATATTTTAACCTACAAAGTTCTTTATCTTTGTTTATCTTTTCTCAAGTGAAAGCAGAGCTGAACTTCAGCTAGTATGCGATTTTACTAAATAGAAGTCTCTTGAAAAATCAGCATTCTTGATGGCATATGAAAGAGTATTTCTAATTAAAGAAAAAAAAACACATTGTTTTATTTTTCACAGTGTGCAATCTCAGAGCACAGTGTTTAAGAAAGTCATCTCATGAATTTTTTTTTGGGGGGGTGGTGCATGGTCCAGGAATCAAACCTGGGTCTCCCGCATATACTACCACTGAACCACCCATGCACTCCTCATGACTTTTTTTAAAGGTGATTTATTTATCCCCAAATTCTATGTATTCTCCCCTTTTATCCTCATCTACATGCTTTCTCATATAGTTTTGAGTTAGTTCACCAAAATGGACTCGACAATTTGGACACAAGGGTTTATCAATCTCAGCTATGGTGCCAATGGAATGCTCCCAAGAAGTTCAGTCATTAAGCACTTCTCTTCACAATCCAGGTGGAATTTGCAGGTCTTTCTTGTATGTGGACATTCTGTACTTCAGCCATATACTTTATGTAGTATTTTGGAAGGTTCATTGCTCATATAAATGTCTTAAATCAGCTAGATGGAACATTCTCCAATATGTCCAAGGTCCCTTTCCTGGTTTATAATTCTCTAGAAGTTTGGGGGTGGTTGAGATGGGAAAGTTTATGGTGTATAATAGTCCCACAATTAAAAAAATAAAGAATGAGCAACTAAAGAGGCAATAACAATTAAATGCAATACATGATTCTTGATGGGTTCTAGTAACTAAGGAGAAAAGGCTCAAAAGGACATTTGGGGGAATAAGAAAAAATTGGAATATAACCATAAATTTTCTATCAATGTTAAATTTCTTGAACTCTAATTGCCTTAAGGTGGTTGTATTAGTTTGGAGCTGTATGTACCCCTAGAAACATATTCTTAAATTTAATCCATTCCTGGGAAATCAACCTATTGTAAGTAGGACCTTTTGATGAGGTTACTTCAGTTAAGGTGTGGCTCATTTAAATCAGGATATGTCAACTGGAGTCCTTTATAAACAGAATGATATTCAGATTGAGAGACAGAAAAACACAGATTAACCCCCTACAGGCTGACATCAATGGAACCTGGAAGAAAAGGGGGAGGTCAGAAGAGGCTGCCATGTGCCTTGCTGTGTGACAAGCTAAGGACCAAGTATCACCAGCCCCAAAATGCCACAGTCTTCAGGGAGAAGACATTGCTTTGATGGCACCTTGATTTCAACTTTCTTTTAGCTTTAAAACCATGAGCTAATAAATTCCCATTGTTTATCCTAACCTATTTCATGGTATTTTCTTGAGCTGTTCAGGAAACTAGAACAGCGGTTATATAAGTGAATACCCTTGTTGTTAGGAAATGTACATGGCAGTATTAAGTTTTCAAGGACATGATGTATGTAACGTACACTCAGCTGTTCCAGAGAATGGACTGATAAATAGACTGAAAGATAGACAGCTGGATAGATAGATGGATTGGCAGATAAAATAATAAAGAAAATGTTGTAAAATGATAAAATTGGCGGCTCTGAGTATCTGGAGTATAGGGGTACATTGGAGTCTTCTGTGTAGGTTTGATATTATTTTGTAACTATTCTGTAAGTTTAAAGTTATTTCAAATTAAAATAAAAAAGATTTGAGGATGCTATGGCATTTAAATATTTTTTCCCAGATATTTGCTTTAAAAATTATGTTCCCCTAACCCTAAGTTAATTTTTTTTTTTTTTTTTGGTCTGGGCAGGCACCAGGAACCGAACCCAGGTCTCGGACGTGGCAGATGAAAACTCTGCCTGCTGAGCCACCATGGACTGCCCTAGGTTAATTTTTATCATCAGACTTTTGGACCTTTAGACTGACAGCCTCGATCCATAGTGTGAGCTATCTTTAAACAAATATATATTTAAACAAATATAGCTCTGTTGACGGAGGCCAGATAATGATCTTTTCCCCTTCTTGGGTATGTAGACAAATGAGTGACTTTATGTTTGCCCCTGACTCTGCACTAGATGATATCCACAGCTGAGGTGAAAGAGAGTGGGTACCAGGGTGCATGCTAGGACCAGGTATTTAAAGTAAAAGAGTAGCTGGCAATTTTCCTCATTAATGTTTATATTCCAGCACATAATGAAAGCAAATTATGATTATTGCTATTATTTTACCTAGTATACTTACCTTCTTTCAAGAAAGACTCAAATGTTCTTCAATTTCTCCCTGTATGTGCTTACTGTCCAGGTCTTCTAAGGGTTGCTTTTTATATTTTGTCAAGAATTTTGAGTGGTTATCTGTGTCTGATAGAGTCCAATATAAGCTACTTAATCACTCATAGAATAAATGTAATTATGAATTAAATATGATGCTGCATCCTTGAAAAGTAATTCTGAAACAAAGAGAAGTATAGCTTAAATTTCCTGAGAGTGGTTTTGTTATTGAAGGACAAATAGAATTAGCATAGAATTCTCTGAGGGGAATTTAGTTTTATGATGGATGAATGCATAAAGTGAAATTTAATAATCTCTGTGTGATCATTTTTATTCACATATGGAAAAACTTATTGACTATTTGACTGAAGATGAGGGAAAAAGAAACATCCAAGCTAATAATTTTTTACTGAACACATACTTTGTCCTTAAAATATTACATTTTAGTTCATAAAAAACAATGTGGAATGTTCCTCATCTTTCCAGTTCCTCTTAATCATTCAATTAAAAAATTATCTTTGGATATAAGGAAGATATAGTCAGTGGCCTAAATTTTGATTCCCCTTAAATCCTTCAATAATATAGAGTACTAAGAAAGAAAACCACCTGTAAATTGTGCCAATCTGAGAACAGCAGTCAAAACTGGGAGGGTCTTCTCAGGGTCTGATTTGTTGGTTGGTGAGTGGGGTCCGTGGTCTGATACTGAATGTTGGGGCAGTCTGGGTCATAGAAACTCTCAATTTAAATAAATACAAATCCTCTTCAGGTCAAAACCTTGAACAAGGAGAAAATGCTAGGAACAGAATCCAAATTGAACATGATGAAAACAACAGGGTCAAAGGAAAACATTGGTCTGAGACTCGGGAGGTGGCCACCTTTTTCTTTAGCAGGACAGATATTAAATGCGTAGGCTTGATTGCAGACCGAATGTTATCTCATTGCATATCTTCTTTTTTTTTTTTAACAACTCTTTAAGTGAACAGAAAACAATCTTAGCTTGAGTACAGTATGAAAACAAGCCTGAAGGGTGCATAGGTGGTTGAGCGGTACAGTGTTCATCTTCCATGTTGGAGACATGAGTTTGATTCCCAGACCATGTCCCCCCACCCCCACCCCCCAAAAAAAGTCTGAGATTCGTATTTGGTTCAGATGCAGTAGTTTACCTCCCCTGATACTGGTAAAAGTGAGAAAGGAGAGCAGAGGAAGCAGACCTCTAAGTAGGAAGCCATATTATTTTAATTATTTTTTTTAGAACAACAAAAGAAGGTGCTCTCAGGCTATGCAGTTTGAAAGGATAGCATGGACTAACCCTTCTTTCAAAAGTGATGTAAAAACTCATTCTACATAACAGCAATAAAAAAGGGAGCAATAAAAAATCTCACACTAATTTAATATAGAAAAAAGGAAAATAAGGGGAACTAAAACATGTTATAGTTAATACATGTATTCAAGAGATACATACAAGCAAAGAAATGAAAACTATAATCTAATGATCCAAGACAAAATACATGAAAAATGTAATACAAATATGGATGAATTAGATAAACTAGAATGATGAAAATGCAGAAATACACTCCTCTGAAGAAACTGTTAGCATTTTTGTTTTATTTTTTTGTTGACTTTTAAAAAATATATACTAAATAATAGCTTATTGAATTCAATGCTGATTTAATTTATCTAATAATATGGATAGGATAAAATGCCCCCTACCCTCTAATCTCTTATAATTTAGGAAGGATCTCTGGGTTTAAGAATAGGATCCGATGTTGCCTTCATTGTCTGTTCCTTCTCTTACCAGGTAACTTGGCTGAGAGAATTTCCTGAAATTCTTTAAAGCTGTCCAATGTCTTACTATGAAAGGGACTTAATTTTGTGAGGAATTGGACTGAACAGGTGCATGATAATAGAGATAATATTTATAGTTTTAGAAGTTAGAATAAATTCATGTACTTACAAATAAAATATTTAAACCCTCAGTTTGAAAAGAAAATTATATGGGTGAAATGGATGTTATTTCTTACTCCATTTTTGTTTTGATCAAATCTCAGGAGATGATTAAATCTATTGAAATTCATCAAATTTATCATTTATCTGAAAGATGACCTTTTCTCAGCAACCCAGTGCACTTAATCCATTATAGGAATGTACACCATTCCAGGAGGAAAAGATTTCTGTTTTTCTAATATTACCCCCTCTTGCAATCAATGCTGTTCTCAAGAGGATTTTTGTTTCATGGACTAGATGTTCTTTGTACATTCTCAACATGACCTAATATAAAAATCAATGCATCTTTAGGTAAGTTCATTTCTATTATTAGATCTAGCTGTAGCTTCACGCTAACGTGTTTTGAAATATAAGGAGCACCAACCACAAGTCATGGCTTTTCCTGGTAATGCATTAAATTTCATTATGGTAAAAACCATTACAACAACAATAAAACCACCACAGGTTTTTAAAAAAAGACTCTCTTAGCTCCAAGACAATGTTTGTGCATTAATGTTCTCATTACAATATTAGTCTCTATTAAGATAAAAATTCTTTTTTGTCCAGGTGATGTCTCTGTTCGTGATGGCACCTCACAATAACGGAACCCCTAGTTTCTGGCTGAGCAAGGACTCAAGAAAACTCTTAGTACGACACTAGAATGAGGAGGGGAAAATGGGCTCTTCGGGAGTTCATATCTAAAGAGCGAAGCAAAAGAGAGCACTCAGCATTGCTTGCAAGATAAATTAGCGTGAACAATTTATTTCTTAGAATAAAATAATAATTTCTCCATTTTGCATATTCATGATATATCCTGCCCAAATTAAAGAAACGATGTGTAAAGAAGTCTTGGGATGGGAGGGGGGCATTTGAGGTCCGCTTTGTTTCATTACAGCTCTAATCTAGGGGGTTCGTAATTATCCTGATACTTGGCTTTTCTATCCATAATAATCATAACATTCCAGCACAAGGAAAGAATTTAATCACTCTTTGAAGTATTTGTAGAAGGATTTGCCTTGAACTATACTTTTTCTGGAATCTAGAGTACACAGAACACTTGACTGGTAGCATTCTCTATTGATCTTAGTCTCCCATCAGATTACAAAAAAATTTTTGTAATTTTCACACATCTTTGAAGCTGTGTGACTTTCTAATGATCACTTATGTTGTTCATTATCCATTGAGAAAAGCTCACTTCTATATTCTAGACTTCATAATTATGTGCTTGATTGAAATAATCATCTTATGTTTTTCATGTTTAGCATAGCGGGGAAGAAAGACTCTTTGAAGCAGCACTATTATTATACATTAGCAGGGAAGGTGTGAGTCAGCAAGTTTACAAAAACTCACAATGCCAGACTGAGAGGCCCACTCAAGGTGAGTTGGAAAGTGATGTAGAGGCATTTACCAGGACAGAATGGAGAAAATAGACGTTCAAATCTTCGTGGTGAAATTTCAGTGTTTATTTTGAAATGCTTCCAGAACATTTGACGTGCTGAAAATAACTACATATAAAAATAGTCTTTACAGACAAGTAAGCAATTGGGATAATCAGAGTTCCTATGTACCTTAATTTGAACTGATTACAGTTTAAAACTCCTGCTCAATACAGAATATTTTTCTCATTGGCTAATGTCCTGTTATTTAAATTTATTAACATCACTTTACATTTTAAAAGCATAGGTATGCAAATGTTTTTTTTAAATTCCACTAATCGGTTCTGTAAGCTACTTTTTTTTTTTTTGATATTGATGCTTTATGTTGCTTAAGGGAATGGGGAAAGTTGAATTATCTACCCCCAATTTAGACATGTTCTTAATCTAAAATCTACATTCTTGTGGATGTGAGCCCACAAATCTATTGAAGATGTTATTTTAAAGTAAGGTGTAGCCCAACCACGTGAGGTTGTGTCTTAATCTGATTACTAGAGGCCTTATAAAGAGAAAAAGAACAGAAGCCAGAGTGAAAGTCACAGGGTGGTGCTGGGACTCTGAAGACAACAGAACCAGGACAGAGGGAACTGGGAGAGAAAGGAGAGGATACCACCTCGTGACACGAGGTAGGGATAAATGCAAGGAATGCTGATCGCAGGCAGCCAGCATGAGAATGTTACAGGATTGGCCACAGGAGCATGTATTTTAATCCTAATGTTACAGAATGTTACAGAAAGCAAGTCATTGTCTTGCTGATGCCTCAATTTTGGACTTTAAGCCTCATAACGATGAGCCAATAAATACCTGTTATTTAAGCCAAATCATGGTTTGGTATTTGTTATAGCAGCCTGGAAAACAAACTAAAAAACCTTTAGGAGAAAAGAAAAAGGTTGTGAGAATTGTAACCCTGATGTTAAACACTCAAGAGACGGGGTGCAATATTTTCCCCACAACGTGGCTGTTCAAAGGAAAGGAGGAAAACTTCTACTGTCATCATAAGAGGACAGAAAATCTCCTGGTGGGGAAGTGGAATGTAAGCAGAGAGAAGGCTCTTAATATCTTCAAGAGTCCTGTTTGTAATAATGCTACTTTTTCTGAGGGGTATTAGTGATTACAATGACTGACCCTTCCTCATAATATTCTTCCCCAGTTTTGCATCACAATTGGTTAGAACACACCATTTAAAAATATGGTGCAATTCATCTGAATAATAATGAACAAATAAATGAGAATTAAAAGAGAATACTGACATCAAATATATAAAAAAATGCAATCTTGAGGACTATACTCACCAAATGAGAGACCTAGCTGTGACAAGACTACCAATAACTTTTTTTTTCTTTGTATGCTGTATGGTGAGGGTCACATTTCATTTTTTTCCATGTGAGTGTCCCCTTATTGCAGCACCATTTGTTGAATTTTTGTTTTTGTTTGGTTTTTCATTTGTGGGAAGTACATGAGCTGGGAATTGAACCCAGCTCTCCTGCATGGCAGGCAGGAATTCTACCACTGAGCTACCCCCACCCCCCACCCCCACCCCCCACCCCCCCCCCACCCCCCACCCCAATAGCTATTTGAAGGAAACTTTTATTGAGTTGAGAGAGTATAGGATTGGCCACAGGAGCATGTATTTAAATCCTAACCTGTCAATTACCAATGAGATGACCTTGGGAAAGACCTTCAATATTTCTGTGTCTTTGTTAGGTAAAGGGAAAACAAGGGGATTTCTTAGGCTACTTTTTAGTATAACATTCTGTGCTTTTTAATTAGTTATACTGTTAGAAGATTTGTATTATTTTTAGTTTATAAGAAAGGATTACACTTTTATTTTATATAATTTGCCTAAGGAAATTTTTAAAGGAATGGAGAAACAGATTAACTAGTTCTAGAGAGTTATGCAATTTCTCTCATCTCTTCTGGATGTTTTATAGATGTATTTGAAAAATTCAGGAGAGAAGACAAAGAAAAAGGAAATCAGTGCTATTCAGTTTTACATCCTTCAGTGCAAAGAATGATTTAGCAATATGAAGATATTTTCCACCAGGATTCTTAACTGGCCAAGTGTGTTGATATTCAATCCAGCATTTCCCTTTAAACAGTATGACTTTTATGTTACTTGATGTTCTTTGTTCAATTCCTGAACAAAAATCTTAGGTCTTCAATAACCAGCTTTTCTAATTCTGTTCCGTAATTGCAGTAAGGCATCTCTGAGGATTTATCTCTAGTGATGCACGCCAATAGTATGTGGCCTTTTCTTGAACCCATCAGAATTGTGACTTTTCTTTGAACTCTTGGCTGCTTGGTGCTACTGACCTTGTTGCTCATTTATAACTTGGGTGCCATTTATCACTTCCAGATGAACAGATATTATTGTGGAAAGAGACTGAATGCAATCATTCATGCCATTGCCTCTTTCTAGTGGTGCCTTCCAGCTTCCTTCCTTACAGGATAACTGATAGGGAGAGATTAGTGACAAAGTTGTAATTCTATTGAGGGATAGTGACGTAACTGTATCATAAAGCATGAAGTGAGACTCAAGAGATTCGAGATCCCCAGAATGCTGAGATTAAGTTACAGCAGCCACAGTCAATCTCTGTCAATATGTGTTTTGTGATGGTTTGTAATCTGCCTGTAAAATATTAGCTACCTGTAGAAAAGTAGAAAAATACTCTTTTTATGGTATTGACTTTATTTTATAGCTTCTCTAATTTAAAAGCTTAAAAGAAACATTGATTTTTGTTTTTACAAATATAGTCAGGCATTTTAGACACTATTAAGAAAGGTTGCTCTTTGATTCAGAAATATGTGTTTAATTCTATGAAACTTTTTCTTGACTTCTCATACACCATTTGAAACACATAGGTTTTAATATTTTAAAAAAGAAACTTTAGTGCATATGTGAAACTTTCAAAATGCAAAAATATATTATTTGACTTGATGTTTTATTTACTTGATACTTACAAGGTGTCATTATGTTTGAGTTGTCTATATCATTTCAGTTAACTTGTATTTGGAAGTCATTTTGTGGGAGGAAGTTGTCCAAATCACACAAGTCTGTGAGGGTATTATATATATTATTTATTGTGTTAAAAAATACTCTTGTTGAAGCTAGTGTAAACAATTTTCTTTACCGCAGGAGTTTTTCAGAAACTTTTCATATGTTAATTCACTTTGCTTCTCTTTAATTTAGAACCATAATGTATAGCATTTCCAAAATGATTTGATAGTGAGCCTTATTTTTCTTGGTGCCTCCTGAGAATCTACTGTTGAGACCCACTCTTTGTTAAGCAATAATATAGGCCTAATTAAGAGATTGTAGGAGGAAAATAAAAAGAAATAGGAAATTTTCATTAAAGGGGTTTTTAAGAAATGAAGCAGACTTTAAAGTCACATACTGACTCTCGCTGGCTCTTTGGTAGAAAGAGCAAAAAACTATGATTCACAATGTCTGGATTTTCTTCTAGTGGGTAAAAATAGTGACTAATATATTTAGAGCATTTCTATACATCACCTGTATTTCTAGCAGTAACTCTGAAAGCGAGGTATTATTGTCCCAATCTTATATAGATGTATAAATTGAAGTGAATGGAAATTTGATGATTTTATACTTAAATCCTGTACTATTTCCTGCCCTATCTAAAGACTTTAGTAAAAATATATATTTTATGTCCATATGTCAGGAATCCCAAGATCTAAACAAAAATGTAAAAATACATTTCCTGGATAAATGAACAAATTATGATGGCTGACCTTCATACAAACCTTCCCAGACTCACAGTGAGTTATGGGATCAAGGGAGGAAGGAACTCTGTTCTGTTTTTATAAATATAGTTAAAACCAATGTAAATATATGACTTGCCTTAAACAGTAAGGCTTTTTAGACATAGATTGAGCTTGCAATGAGGGCATGTGTGTGTTTGCCTTCGCCAGGCTATCCCAACTCATCAAATAAAGGAGTCAATTCTGGAGTCCAGGGCAGAGTGGGTGGGAGGAGAGGGGCACTGAAATGCCAAAATGGATTCTTCATGTTTAAATAGCTCCTTCTTTATTTTATTATAGGAAAAGAGAAAGTGAATAGATGTGGTCATATCTCAAATGGCCCAATGGATTTTTCTTTTTTTTCCCCTCACACTTTCAAAGTATTTTTGGTTGTTCTCTTTCCCTAAACTCATGCTTCTCCAAAAAAAATTCCTCAAATTTCTCTTGTCCAAGCTTGTGACAAACCTTCTTAAAATTGCTTTATCTTGTGCATGCTACCACAGTTGCTTTATTTTCCATGTTTTCATTATTTACTACCATGGCACTACTTTCTCTGTGACTGACTCTCACGAGGAAGAGACTTTTAGTGGGTGTCTCTCTGCCCTTCACTACCATATTTGTCTAAAACACAAATATACTCTCAGCCCAGGCCAAGGACCTATCTTATTCAGCTGAGCACACTCATGCTAAAGAAACGATGGGTACACAATAAATGAAGTGGGAGTATAAGTGAGTTTCAGAGTTCATTTTACACGTTAAAGCAATGATATATGGAAAGAATCAAGTGGTGAAATTAGAAGCCTGGGGTGAAGGATAAAGCAGTAGCCTAGAATTTGAGAAAGGTGGGCTATTGACAGTTCTGCCACTGATTCACTGCATGTCTTTGGGACCGCATTTCAGCTTCTTCAACTGTTAAATGAATATGTTGGACCAGCGTTAGTGCTCTGAGTGTATGATTTTAGATGGGATTTGCCTTTGTTTCCTTCTGCCATATTTGACCTGGCAAATGCAAATTATGCAGACTAGATTAAGTATGCAAGAATTTTTGACTACCTTATAAACTTTTTTGTTTTATTTACATCTAGTCAACAAGGGAAATACATAGACAATGTGCAATCAGTCTTAAGCTTTAGCATTAAGTGCTAATGTCTATTTTCTAAAAGGCTTTAAAGAGGTTTAATAAACCAAGAGCATCAGAATCATGAGCCAGAGTAAAAGCTCATCCAACTTATGCGCCTCAGACTTTAAGGACCATTGTGTGCAGAAGTGGCAGCTCCTTTCTTTGATCTTTATCACAAAGTATGAAGTTCAGAGGGTTTAAGGTATAACTTAACTCTTGATAGGTTTCTTTCATTCATGATCTCATCTAAAGCTTTCCTGAACCTCCTGTTTTTAACCTCTGTCACCTTTCAGGTTGATGGAGCCCACCGAGTAAAGGTGTACGTTCATTGACAAAACTGTCTCCTTAGAATCTGAAGTCCCTGCAGCCTTGTTCATGTATTCTGCACTTGGAAATGAACATGTGATCATCCTCTCTCTACCCTTCATGTTTTTATAATTCTTAAACATATTCTTCTCATAGTCTTTTCCATTATAAATTGAAAATCTTAAATTGCCTCTATTGTATTTCTATTTGGAAATTTGTAGTTCATATGAATTATTTCAGTTGCCCTACAGTTGCAATAAACAGAATGGCTACTGTGCATGAGTTGGTGGAAAATAGGAAGCAAGGATACTAGGTAACTAAAACAATTGGAAAAGAAAGACAATGATATCAGAGTCAGAACCTTGAAGACGAGGTTAGTATTGTGGGACTTTGGACGGTTGTCTAAGTTTTTCCCACAGTCATTCCCAATTTTTAAATGCTGACTTATTTCCCAAGACTCATCTTCACTTCTCATCTACTTTGTGATACACAATTAGTTTTCCTTCCTCTTTTCAATAGCACATGGGCTAGTTTGAATCTCAGAAAGGCCATGTCTGAAGCCGGATCCAATCTCGTGGAGGCAGCATTTCTTTTGATCCCCATTCAGCACTGTAGATTGGAAGCTTGATTAGATTATCTCCGTGGAGATGTGACATGCCTAAGTGTGGGTATTAACTCCATGTAGGTCTCGATTGGTTTACTCAAATCCTTTAAAAGAGGAAACATTTTGGAGAGGGTCAGAAATGACAGAAACCTCACAGCCAACAGAGAGAGAGCTGGCAGAAACTTCAGAGCAGAGCTGACACAGATGCTGAAACTTGGAGAACAGATACAGATGTTTGAAGATTCTTGGAACCCAGCAGATATTGCCATGAAAGTTCAAGCAAACCAGAACCTGGAGAGAGACAAGGGAAGCCAAGAGATGAAAGCCAGCCCCAGAGAAGCGAAGTGAGGAACCCCTATAGGAACAGAGGCTGAAAGCACAGAGCCTGGCAGTGGGGGACCAGCACATGCCAGCCGTGACCTTCTCAGTTGACAGAGGTGTTGCAGATGTATTGGCCTTCCTTGAATTAAGGTATGTTTCCCTAGATATCTTAGTTTGGACACTTTCACTTCCTTAGAACTGTAAACTTGCCACTTATTAAATTCCCCTTTATAAAAGCCATTCCAATTCTGGTCTATTGCATTCTGGCAGCTAGCAAACTAATACAGATACATATTTACTCTGAACTTAATGCTGCTCATTTCTACTTCTAGGATGCAGGAAGAGGCCCCTGATAATGTATTTATATGCTCAAGAATTTTCATAAATTGCATAAAAGGTGGTTCAACCACAATGAGGGTTTGAGTCTAATTCTACTCAGTGCAGTGGGCTAGAACCTTTTTGTGATAAGGCAAAGTGGAAGCCATTTTATCTACAATATGAAAATATGTTTTTGTATGTTTTTATATAACAAGTGAGAAATTACATACTCCCGATTGGGACATTTATTTTAAAAGTAAAAGAAAATTCAGATAAAAATGCATGAAACAAAGTACTATAGCAAAAAAGTTTAGGGATAAAATTAATTGAAACTATTCTGACAACTATAAGAAAAACACCTTAAAATCCTTTCTAGAAGTGGCAGAATTCTTGCCTGCCATGCCAGATACCCAGGTTCAATTCCTGGCACCTGCCCATGCCAAAAAACAAACAAACAAACAAACAAACAAAAAAACCCTATCTAGAACAGTAACTCATTTGGAGGAAGAGATAAATTTTGAAGGGGAAAAGGAAAGAGATGGTATAAAACTATTTGATCAACCAGGTAATGAAAAGAAATGAGCTATAGGAACACATTAGAAAAAGATTTAAATTTATTGCTGATTGGACATGATTATTGACTTTGATGAGGATAACATGAAATTTTTAATGACATCAAAGCAATGAAGATATCTGTGACAAACTGGTTAATAAAAGTTGTCAACTCAAAGAGTATGTGAGATTGTCATTGCACAGAAAAAGTTGAAATCTTTTTTTAAGATTTTAAGCCTAAAATCTTATTTGTGATAGAGTTCTAGGAAGATGACAGAACGGCATAGTTCAAGTTCACCCCTGCTCCAAGGAATAGCTAGAGAAGGGACAGAAAAGTGACCAGGCCAGCAATTCCAGGATGTAATTGAAGGGTCTTCTATACCACATAAGAAGGCCCTGGTTGAAAAAGCAGAAGAATTGAGACACAGAGAACTGGAGACCATCCAGCTAGTTAGTTCAAACAGCCTAATGTGACACTTTCAAAAGGGAGGCCCAGAGACAGACAGGGAGAGGGGACAAAGAAGTAAGCCCACACCCCTTTTCCATGAAAGCACTACTCTTATGCACACCATCCCCACCCAATAACCTGCAACTTCCTCGACACACCACGTACCTGAACCCTATTACTGGATTCCCCACTGCATTACAAGCACTCAGTTTATGAAGCTAAAATCATTTTAATACCAAAACCAGATAAAGATGCTAGAAGAAAGAAAAACTACAGGCCAATCTCCCTAATGAACATAGACACAAAAATTCTAAACAAAACACATCTATCAAATTGAATCCAACAACACATTAAAAGAATTGTACACCAAAACAAATGGGGTTTATACCAGGAATGCAAGGATGGTTCAACACAAGAAAAGCAATTAATGTAAAACAACACATTAAAAAATCAAAAGGGAAAAATCACATGATCATCTTGATTGATGCAAAAAAAGTATTTCACAAAATTCAACGCCCTTTTCTGATAAAAACACTTCAAAAGTTAGGATCAAATGTAACTTCCTCAATATGATAAAGGACATATATGAAAACCTATAGCCAACATTGTACTCAATGGTGAGAAACTGAAAGCTTTCTCCCTAAGATAGGAAACAAACCAGGATGCCCTCTGTCATCACTTTTATTCAACATTGTACTACAAGTTCTAGCTAGAACAATCGGGCAGAAGAAATAAAAGGCATCCAAATTGGAAGTGAAGAAGTAAACTTTCATTATTTGCAGATGACATGATATTATACTTGGAAAATCCTGAGAAATCTACACCAAAGTTACTTGAGCTAATAAATAAATTCAGTAAGGTAGTGGGATATAAAATTAATGTGCAAAAATCAGAAATGTTTCTATACACAAGCCATGACCTAACTGAAGAGTCAATTAGGGAAAAAATTCCATTCAAAATAGCAATTAAAGAATCAAGTACCTAGAAATGAACTTAACAGGGGATGTAAAGGACTTGTACACAGAAAACTACATAACATTGCTGAAAGAAATCAAAGATCTAAATAGGTGAAAAGATATTCCATGCTCATGAATAGGAAGGTTAAGTGTAGTTAAGATATCAGTTCTACCCAAATTGACCTACAGATTCAATGCATAACAATAAAAATTCCAATAATAAAAATTCAGAAGTCTCCTATTTTGAAGATGTAGAAGAGCTAGTTATCAAATTCATCTGGAAGGGAAAGAGACCCCAAACAGTTAAAAGCATCCTAAAAAAAAAAGAATAAAGTGGGATGATTAACACTTCCTTATTTTAAAACTTGTTATAATGCCACAGTGGTCAAAGCAGCATGATACTGGCACAAAGATAGAAATATTGACCACTGGAATCAAATTGAGAGCATAGAAATAGATCACCAAATCTATGGTCAACTGATCTTCGACAAGGCCCCAAATCACTGAACTTGGATAAAATAGTCTTTTCAATAAATGGGCATGGGAGAACTGGATAGCAATAGCCAAAAGAATGAAAGATGAGAGTTACCTTACACCCTATACAAAAATTAACTCAAATTGGATCAAACACCTAAGTATAAGAACCAGTACCATAAAGCTCCTAGAAGAAAATGTAGGGAAGTATCTTCAAGACCTAATAATAGGAGATAACTTCCTAAACTTTACACAGAAGGCACAAGTAACAGAAGAAAAAATAGATTTAAAAAATCCTCAAAATCAAATACTTTCGTGCCTCAAAAGACTTTGTCAAAAGTGAGAAGGAGCAGTCAACTCAATGGGAGAGAATATTTGGAAATAACCCATTGGGTAATGATTTGATGTCCTGTAAATATAAAGAAATCATACAACTCAACAGCAAAAGAACAAACAATCCAAGTATAAAATGGGCTAAAGTTATGAATAGGTAGTTTTTTGAAGATGGCTTTTTGTATTTTTGAAGAAATACAGATGGCTAAAAAAGCACATGAAGAGATGATCATTTTCATTAGCTATAAGGGAAGTGCAGATCCCACCTCACATCTATAAGAAGGCTGCTATTAAACAAGTATGAAATTACAAATGTTGGAGAGGTTGTGGAGAAATTGGAACACTTAATGCACTGCTGGTGGAAATGTATAATGGTACAGCCACTATGGAAGACAGTCTGACTCTTCCTCAGAAAACTAAATATCATGTTGCCATGTTAGACCTGGCAATATCACTACTCAGTGTATACCCAGAAGAGCTGAAAGTAGTGATACAAACACAGATTTGCACACTGATGTCTATGGCACCACTGTTCAAAATTGCCAAAAGGTGGAAACAATCCACATGCCCATCAACGGACGAGAGGATTAACAAAATGTAGTATATACATACAATGGAATATTATGAGCAGTAAGACAGAATGACATCCTGAAATATATGACAAGATGGATGAGACTTGAGAACATAATGCTGAGTGAAACAAGCCAGAAATGAAAGAATAGATACTGTATGATTCCAGTTTTATGACATAGGTAAGGTAAAATGAGAGGCTTCTAATACAGAATATAGGGGGCCTAGAGGTATACAGAAACTAGAGATGGGTGAATGGTTAGATAATGAAGTTGAACTTAAATGTAAGGGAATACATAGTAGTGAAGGCAGTTCACTAGTGGGTTTAGAAGTAATGTTACCATATTGAAGATGAACCTGATTGAAAAGGGTTGTATAGACCTATGTGTCCCACTGATTAACACTACAAATACAAATAAGTGCTTGCATGAACTACTGCAAAGGTACAAAACTTGTACAAAGAGTGTATAGTTTTGAAGTCTAGAGGGAAAACTGCTATTGCATGCTATGGGCTATGTTTAACAAGAAAACATCAACAGTACCAAAGTAATACCAAGGTAAATGATGGGAGGAGGGGCAAGTGTTAAGGAGATTTTCTGTTTGGTGAGGGTATGTTTGTTGATTATCTTTCTCTTGGGAATAATGAAATTATCCCAAATTGAAAGTTGTGATGGACTGTTGACTTTGGACGTTATATATGATGCCTAATGAATGGAGGTGGCTGAAGGATGCACTGACTAAGAGGTAGATTGGCAAATGATGGTGTGCACGTATGATCAAATATTGTGCAGCCACAAAAAGGAACAAATTTGTGAGGCATGCAACATTGAGAATGGATATGTGGAGAGACAAAATAAGCCAGAAACAACATAGCAAGAATTGTGTGGTCTCATTTGGAAGATACTTAAGAGAAAACCGAGGTCTAGATTGTAAGCTTTATAGCAGTCACATTTAGTCCAGAGAGATAATGACCTTCTGGGTTTTTGTGAGACTGTTTTTTATATGCATAACTGGAATTTAGAGATAAGAACAAAGCACATTATGATGGGATTAAGGTAATTCAGAACACAGAGGTAAGGAAGACGTTGTCTATATTTTAGAACTTCATCTACTCTTTGAGACTAAAGGAAGAGACTATTTTGTCCAGAAACTAAATTTTCTGTAGCACATAATCTAACTCAACCTGACTGGATAGATCATTTAAACAATCCAGACACAGGGAGCCCAGAATAAGAATGATAACCTATAATCCTATATAGCTTAATGTAATGCCTGGATACACCCAAGAGTATATTAAGCAGATAATCAAAAAATATTAATGAAATCCTTTGAGGGATGGGGGAAAGAAATATGAAACTATTAAACTTTACCACTGGGGAAACCTGGGATACTGTGTCAAACATTAGGGACACCTAAATCAAGGTCAAGCCCTTGATCTTGAGGCTTGCTCTTATGAAGCTTACTTATGTAGCAAAGAAGCTTAGTCTACCTACAGGTATGCCTAAGAGTTACTTCTGTTTTATTTCTTTTCCCACACTTGGTCAAGAAGGCTTTCTCAATCCCATAATACTAGGGCCAGGCTCATCCGTGTGAGTCATGTCCACGTTGCCAGGGAGATATACACCTCTGGGAGTCATGTCCCACGTAGGGGGAAGGGTAGTGAATTTATTTGCAGAGTTGGCCTAGAGAAAGAGGCCACATGTGAACAACAGAAAAGTTTCTCTGGCGGTGAATCTTAGGCATAATTATGTAGACTTAACTTTCCTTTTGCAGGAATAAGTTTCATAAGGGAAAGCTCTGAGACCAAGGGGTTGGCTTATTAAATTGGGAGTCCCTAATGCTTAAGAGATAATCAGGAATCTCCCAGGAGAATTTTAGGATTTCCACATTTTCCTCAGCCCCTCCAGGGGACTTTGCAAATAGTTTTTAATTTTCCTCTCCAAATGCTCTGGAATGTATAAGGGCATTACATTAGTCTGTACAGAATTACAAGATCTCATTCCCTATTCTAGATTCCATGGAATTATATTTGTTTAAATAAACTGACCATATAAGTAAGTTAGATAGCATGCTACAGAAAGTATAAACTCGGAACCCAATAAACATCCCTTCCTTTGGTCTTACATAGAAGTTGAAGTTTTAAAATACAGTCAGTATCATTCTTTACTCTGTATTCTGATTTACCTTAGTCCTAACCAAGATTATTTGATTCATATCTCTAATTGAAGTCTGATCTCTTTTTCAGCTTCTTTAATAGGTGCTATATGGAGTAATACTGACTCTCAGGACTACAGAATTCTTATCTAGAGTCTCAGTGTCACACAAATACCCAAGTTCCAGAGAACTACTAGGTTATACACAAAGAGCTCAGCATATCAGAATTTAGAAGTCACAGTCAAAACTCAGGAATAGATGTGACTGCTATAAGATATTATAATCAAGGAACCTTTACAATAAGCCTTATTAAACATTCTGTATTCCTAAATCATCAATTTCTGCCCATGTTCTATCACTTGATAAGCCATGCTCTCAAATTCAGTTCTCAGAGTTTGTACATTATAGGTAGTCCACATTAGTGAGGCCTTATAAAACTTGTCCTTTTGTTTCTGATTTATTTCACTCAACATAATGTCCTCAAGTTTCATTCACTTTGTTTTGTGCATCACATTCATTCCTTCTTGCAGCCACTCGATATTCCATGGTGTGCTGCTTTGAAAGGATTTATGTACCCTAGAAAAACCATATTTTAATCCTAATCCCATTTTGTAAAGGCAGCCATTTCTTCTAATCCCTATTCAGTAATATGCTTGAAACCTTAATTAGATTATCTCCCTGGAGATGTGACTCAATCGAGAGTAGTTGTTAAATTGGATTAGGTGGAGATGTGTCTCCACCCATTCCAGGTGGGTCTTGATTAGTTTACTGGAATCCTATAAAAGAGAAAACATTTTGGAGAAAGTGAGAGATTCTGAGAGAGCAGAACATAGCGTGAGAAGCAGAGAGTCCACCAGCCAGTGACCTTTGGAGACGAAGAAGGAAAATGCCTCCCAGGGAGCTTCATGAAAGAGGAAGCCAGGAGAGAAAGCTAGCAGATGATGCCACGTTTGCCACATGCCTTTCCAGATGAGAGAGGAACTCTGACCATGTTCGCCATGTACCTTTCCACTTGAAAGAGAAACCCTGAACTTCATCGGCTTTCTTGAACCAAGGTATCTTTCCCTGGATACCTTAGATTGGGCATTTCTATAGACTTGTTTTAATTGGGACATTTTCTCAGCCTTAGAACTGTAAACTAGCAACTTATTAAATTCCCCTTTTTAAAAGCCATTCCATTTCTGTTATATTGCATTCCAGCAGTTAGCAAACTAGAACACACAGTATGTATACCCCACAGTTCACCCTTCACTACCCTATTGTTAACACCTTGTATTGATGTGGTATGTTTGTTAGAATTGATGAAAACACATTTTCATAGCTGTAACATTAGCTATAGCTACTGGTCAATTTTCTTTGACTTTGGGAGCAAATCTCACATAAACTCTAATGAGGTCTTCATTTAACTTAAATATGTTTAGATGTGGGTATTGTTAGTACTATGACATGTTTGCTTACTTTTTGAATGAATATAGGTGGAGCATACAATTAGAGTAGATCATACTCATTGCTATGAACATTTAAAGGGCAAAATGTGAATGAAAGAAGAGTTCAAATTTTTGTTTTACTGAAGGTGGGATATTTTTAATTTCAAAAATGAGAAATTTTAAACTGGAATAGATGTATTTTATTCCATATGCATAGCAAATAAGTTTTAGGAATAGAATGATAAATTCAAATTAAGCATCTTTGAACTTTGTTCTTTTAACAAAATATTTTTTCACTGCAAAGAATAGTGACATATGAATTTATTTGGTAGATATATAATTAAACAGACTACGTAAGTTTTCTTTTTATCTACTTGAGATTTGACATGTAAATCAAAGTTTCTTAAAAACTCCCTTGTTTGTCATCAAAGTTATATCATACTTTTTATTTGCTTTAAATGCTGTGGTTTATATTATGCAGTGAAAGTAATGTTTAGTGATAGTTTTTTCACAATTAAAAAAATATTATTGAAATAAAATATGGAAGTGAAGAATTCAGACAATATTTACTACTGCTAGAAGGTTTTTGTCTGGTATCCTGGCTTATGTGGGTCCTGGCTTATGTGGGCAGACTTAGATGTGCTTCTCTCCTTTGAAATGAGAATCCTTATTTCCTAATATCCAAGTAGAGAATATGATGCCTTTTGAATTTCCCCACAGGAAAAAAAAATGATTACGTGGTTCGCAGGATTGGGGAAGACTGAAAAATCTAAGAGACCCTCCGTGTCCTATAGAGAGATAGTTCCCTTTAGTTTATGCTCTTCATCCAGACGTTCAAACAATAAACAAGCTTTCTCTCTTACTCCCAACCCCAAAACATTATTTTGTACAAGTCTCCTTCTCTCAGTCAGCAAATATTTACTGAATGTCTAACACTATGTGAGACAGACACCATGTTATGGTGTGGTACCCTTCATGAATCCTTGGCCTAATTTTTGGGAATATATTATAAATGCTAAGATTATAAGTGGGAATGGAGTCCTGTGGGAACAAGGGGAGGAAAGAAATTAACTTGGCTTGGACAAATGAGGAAAGCTTTCAATAAGCAGCTTGAGCACTTGTTTGCATTAGAATCATATCACTTTAGAGTTAGAAGTAGCTTTAGAGAATATTAATCCATAGATTAAATTTAAAAATTAAAATAAAATATTAATGAGTCCAGTAGAGTCAAAAGTGAAACTTTTCATTGATTTATTCAAAAAATAATTATTGAGTACAAACTATATACTTGGCACTAGGGTTAACACTGTTCAAACAACAACAACAAAACTTCTTGCTCTCATGTAACTGGGGAGGTCACACAATTTAATCTCTAGTACATCAGATGGTAATAAACTAATAACTGCTATGGGTTAGCTAAAATGGGAAAAGGAAGTAGAGATTATGAGAGTTATTTTAAATTAAAATAATTGGGCCAAGTAAGACCACTGAGAGATGAAATCTGAGCAAGGACTGAAGGAATTGAGAGAAGCCAGTGGATATTGATATGAGGTTTAAAAGAATGAGAAGTTCAGGATGATTCTAGGATTTTCAGCTGCAACTAGATGATGAAATGGGGGAGACTGTAAATGGAGCAAGTTTGGGACATAGTTTGTTCTTTTTACAAACTAAGATTGAAATGCCTAATGCATGTTCGAGTAGAGATGACAAGTTGGAAGCTCAAAATAGGACCTTGGAGAAGTGAGCAGAGTTAGGATTTAAGCTTTGAGATTCCACGAGATCTCAAAAGAAGTTAACATAGAAAAGAGAGGAGGATCAAGGACTGAACACTGAGTATACCTCTGTTGTAGGTTGTTTAGAAAGAAGAAAACAGCAAAGGAACCTGAGGAGGGAGGCTACTGGGAAAACTAAGAGATGCTTTGTTCTAGAAATGAGTGAAGAAAGTGTGTCATGGAGGAGAGTTCAGTCATGCCAAGTGCTGCTTAAGTTTCAAGTAAAATGAAGCCTGAGTGAGAACTGATCATGTGATTTAAAGTAATACAAGTCAATAAAGACTTTGAAAAGAACAGTTTCAGTGAAGTCGTAGTAGGGGTAAAGCCTGGATGAAAAAGTCTCAGAGAGAATGAAAGGAGAAATTGGAAAGGGCCAGTATAAAAAAGCTTTTATGAGAAATTTTATTGTCAATAGAAATAGGGAAATGGAGTTTTGTTGAGAACGAGTGTGTGATTAGAAGTTTTTATTTATTTATTTATTTATTTATTTATTTAATTTATTTTTTTTACATGGGCAGGCACCAGGAATCGAAACTGGGTCCTCGGGCATGGCAGGCAAGCATTCTTGCCTGCTGAGCCACCGTGGCCCGCCCTATTTATTTATTTTTAAAGGTAGGAGAATCACTTCTCTGCCTTTTGGCTAAGATCAATTGTAAAGGTGGGAGAAAAATGTTTATGTGTCATCCTGAATAACCAGAAGGAAAAATAGCTGATATAGAAATGAGGAAGAATTATTCATGGTATGACTTTGATTTGGTCATGATATTCTTTTTCTGAATTGCAAAGGTGTACTTTTTGACTGGTGGGGTTAAATGGAGTAGTGATTCTCAATTTTGTCTTCCTGTGGGATCACTTGGGGACTTGAAAAAAAAATTTAAGTGCTCAACCCCCTCCCCAGGATAATGAATGAAATTCTGATTCATCTGCTAGATCCTAAAAGCAACCCAAGTTAATTAAATGTAAAATTAGAATTAAGAACTAAATGAAGAATGAGGTCCAGGAGGTTGGGGCAAGATGGCAGCTTGGTTAAGTGTGGAATTTACTTTGTCCTCTAGAATAGCTAGTAAATAGCCAGGAACACTACAGAACAACTGCTGGGGCTACAGCAGTGACCAGACTCACAGAGTACACCAGTCTGGACAAGCTGGATTGGCTGAGACCCCACACAGAACTGTAAATCCCCCAAGCTGCAGAGGACTGCGCCCCTCACCCATGGCACTGCAAGCTGTCCCTGAGGGGAAAGGAAACAGATTTTATTAGCAACAAGGGCTTAGCTCAACCAACCTCCAATTGTGAAATTAATTAACAAATTCTGACTGCTAAAAACGGGTCCCAGCTCAGATAAACCTGGAATAAGAGCTAAAGGGACTAGGAGTTTTTGCCCCAGCAGAGAGGGGGCAGGGTTGACTGAAAACAAAATAAAACAAAACAAAGGCTTTTTGAGTTGGACAGCACAAAATACTTGAAAAGGGCAGGACCCTATAAAAGGGAGCCTGGAGATACATAGAGCAATGCCACAACTTAAGTTCTTGATGGACAGACTTGAGAAGCAGGATTCCTGCTCTGAAAAGGATTTTTTTTTTTTTGCTTTGTTTTTTCTACTTAATAGTTCATCACATAGAACTGCAAGCCTTCTCAGGCACCAACACTGCCCCAGGCAAGGGCAGAATTAAGCTCATCTGAGAGGCAAAGTAACTAATTAGGTGAAAAGAGTTAATTCCTTAAAGGCTGTACCTTCCCCAAGAAAAAGACCGGGCCCAGCTCAAGTGGAATCCCTCCCTCAAGGAATTCATTCCCCAAGGACTAGAAAACTGAAGAATTTATACCCACCTACAATGCCCCTCTGTCTCAACCAGGCTCCTAGCAGGGAGAGTGTGCTGAAGTTAAAGGCATCACAAAACATATGCTAGTGAGAGGCTGCAGGCAGACAAGTGCCACATTGGGTAGGGCAGGAAAAACAGAGTCTAGAGGGTTCATAGGAAAGACTGACAACCTGCTGGGTCTCACCCTTAAGGAAAACTGATGCAGGTGCCTCCTCCTGAGAGGATGCCAGTTTAGTCTGGGGAAAATCTGTTGGAGGCTATAGTATTTGAGTAGACCCTCCACACATAAAAAAGGCTCCATATAGGCAGGGCAAGAAACAGAAAAACAAGAACTGAACAATTCTGATCTGTTAAACAGAACCTATGCTGGAGGTCTAGAATAAATTGAACTGGATGTCAAAGAACAGATAGAGAACAAAGTGTCCAGCAAGAAAATCGGGGTAAAAGAGTGGGGGGAAAAAAAACCTTCCAGAATAAACTAATTAAGGAAATCAAACACCTAGATGCCAGCAAAAAATGATGTCATACTAGGAAAATCAAAGATATGTCCCAGTCAAAGGAATAAATCAATAATTCAAATGAGATACAGGAGTTGAAACAACTAATTCAGGATGTTCAAACTGACATGGAAATTCTCATTAAAAATCAAATCAAAGGTTGAGGGAGGATATAAAGAAGGCATTGGATGAACAAAAAGAAGAAATCAAAAGTTTGTAAAATAAATCACAGAATTTATGGGAATGAAAGGCACACTAGAAGTGATGAAAAACAAAACAGTACAATGGAAACCTACAATGATAGTTTTGAAGAGGCAGAAGAAAGTATTAGTGAACTAGAGGACTGGACATCTGAAATCTGACACACAAAAGAAAATGTTGGGAAAAAAATGGAAAAATATGAACAAGGTGTGCTGGCTTGAAAGGATATATGCCCCCTAAGAAAAGCCATGTTTTAATATAAATCTCATTTCTTAAAGGTAGAATAATCCCTATTCAATACTGTATATTTGAAACTGTAATGAGATCATCTCCCTGGTTGATGTGATTTAGTTAAGAATGGTTGTTAAACTGGATTAGGGGATGACATGTCTGCACCCATTTGAGTGGGTCTTGATTAGTTTCTGAAGTCCTATAAAAGAGGAAACGTTTTGGAGATTCAGTGAGATTCAGAGAGAGCAACACTACAAAGCAGAGAGTCCACCAGCCAGCGACCTTTGGAGATGAAGAAGGAAGATGCCTCCCAGGGAGCTTCATGAAACAGGAAGCCAGGAGAGAAAGCTGGCAGATGACACCATGTTCGCCATGTGCCCTTCCAGCTGAGAGAGAATCCCTGACTGTGTTCGCCTTGTGCCTTCTCACTTGAGAGAGAAACCCTGAACTTCATCGGCCTTCTTGAACCAAGGTATCTTCCCCTAGATGCCTTTGATTGGACATTCCTTTAGACTTGTTTTAATTGGGACATTTTCTTGGCCTTAGAACTGTAAATCAGCAACTCATTAAATTCCCCTTTTTAGAAGCCATTCCATTTCTGGTGTATTGCATTCCAGCAGCTAGCAAACTAGAACAGTGACCAATCCCAGAAATCTGCCCTCTGCCCTAGCAACAATGGTGACCAATCCCAGAAATCTGCCCTCCACCCTAGCAACAGCGGTGACCAATCCCAGCCCGACACGTGTCCCTGCATGCTCCCAGCCTATATAAGCCTGTGCACTTCCTCAATAAAGCACACGCCTTCCACTCTCCCCTGAGGGTTGTCTCCTGAGTCGTGTGCTGTGTGCTCTGTGTCTGCGTGACTGACTCAGTACGGCCGCTTACCCCCAGCCATCAGCTAACCAGCCATCAGCTACCCAACAGCTTACAATCTAGGACTCTTTACAATAAGCTCCAACTTGATAAACCATGTTCTTGACTTCAGTTAACTAAATTTTTATAACATTCTTTAATCATAAAGCTGGTTGGAGTAAAAGGAGAAATACCATAGTTATAAAAGTTGTCTTCTTGGGAAAAGTCTTTTCTACCTCTAAATAATTATGATAAAATAAATGATACTAAAATTGGTTGAGAATTAGTTACCTTGATTCAGGGGATTATGATTTACTGAGCGTTTCTACACTACTCTCGTTTGCTCTTTTTATGGAAATGGTAAAGCCTGGACACAAATACAAAATCTGCTCCTTCCATGCTGAAATCTATGCTCTTTGCAGTAGTCCGTGACTGATCTTTAGGCTTCTGAGCTAAGTGCCAGATAATCATATAGGAATTTACGCATTACAAGGAAAAGCTCTTGACTTTTTAGAGTTATTGAATGAAATGGATAGTTATTTTTAATTACTCAAGATGAGTAGACCATAAAAATTCTCCTTATTAAACAAAATTTAATAAGTCATAATTTAAAAATTCACTAGGGGGCATTGGCTCTCATCCGGCCTGCAGTATGAACATAGTTTATGTATCTATTGAATGTAGTGATTAGTATGTGAAGTTATCAGCTTTTGTATCTCTTAAAGGAAAATATTCAAGGTTGTTTGGGTATCTCTCAAACCCTAAATATCAATCTGACAGTTTCTGATAATTTGTTCCTCCTCTTCTAGTTGCTGATCCTTTCTTCTCTTTGATCAGACCCATTTTTAAAATGTCATGACTCTTTCTCAATTATGTTCAGCCATACTTTTCTTTCCTTTTTCTCCATTTCATCTCTCTTTTCTTCCTTCGATTTTTAATTTTTCTTGGGGAGAATATTTGTCCCTACTTATTTTCTGTTATACATTGAGGTTCATATCCGGAAGTGAATTGGCACACACCACATTTTAAAAAAAGGAAATAGAAAAAGAACATAAATATGAGAGTATACAGCATGTAGTGAGGGTAAGTATTACTTTTTGAAACTTTCATATTTGTATATGTAAATATACTTGATCATGATATAAAATCTTTTCTTTTTTTATAGGAAGTCACAGTTTAAAAGTTAAAAGCCACTGGAAGCAATGAGTGTTAAAGACTGGGTAAAAATGTACAGAATTATTTTGAGTAACATATTTTAAAAACTCAACCAAGCATGAGCTATAAACCAGGGGTTATGAGTATTTTGTTTATGGTGATTATTTGTTTGAAAATCTTTGTGGTTGCAGAATTTCGTTGTGTAAAATTCACCATAATTTTCATTCATATTAGGTATATCTAGTTTGGAATGAGTTCAGCTCACAGAACAATCAGACCCTCATGAAAGGTGAACTGAGGGCACATTTTTAATTTTCGTACCTAAGAGCCAGGTATTTTCATACCCAAGAGCCTCTCTGGGAGTTGCCTTTACCTTCCTGCCCATACATTCTTATACACAAGACTTATTCTAAAGGTGATTTTCATCCTGAAAAAATGTTGTTAAACATCCATGGGCCAACTTACTAATAATAAATTTTTAATATGGAAACGGTGGGTGAGGTTTTGTATTAGTAAAAAGAGACTCTTGTTTTGGGATTAAATGTTTCATTCTCTCCTTTTGTTTTCCAGCCAGGGCTATAGGAATAAAAATGAGAAGTGTTATTTAAATTCTTATTTTATATTTATAAAAACATCCAACTTGAAATTTTGTCTGAAGCAAAGCAGGTGATAACTTGATGTCTCAAATAATTGCTTGATTAATTTTAGAGGCATCCTAGATTTTCATCAAGAAGTTAGGGAGAACTTACTATAAGAGTGATGTAATTACTATAATGTAACGTTTCCGGCTTGTTGGCATGAAATAATTTTTATGCAGAACATTAAAAAGTTTAATGCAAAACAATATTAGATATAGCAAGTTGTATACATAATTTCTTCATTTGCCTGGTTTACCATTTCCAGTTTCCACCAATCTTATAAATTCCTTGAATGTATCCTAGCAGTGATTAAGCATAGTCAATTATTACAGCAGGGGTACTGAAATTAGTTTTTGGTATCTGGACTTCCTGTGCCCCTGACATTCAATATGTGTCAGTAGGAACCAAAACAGAAATTCAGAATGTTAGAGAGGCAAGGATCTCTGAGATCTCTTCATTTAAGGGACTTGGCCACTGTGACCAGTTGCCTAGAGGTTCAGGGTCATGTTCACAGCTCTGGTCTCAGAGGCAGAGTGGTCCTTAACTGCCAACCTTGTAACATATGATGCTCTTTCAATTTGTGTTGGATCATGTTACAACAAATTTTAAGCTCTAAGCTGGTGTAGTGCACTGTCTAAAGCATATTTCTTTCTCATCATCTTCCATCTATCTTTAGTTACTGTATCCCTTTTCTTGATTTTAGGGAACCTAGATACAGCTGTATGATTCACGGAATCTCCAATAATTTGTACTTAGAGTAAATCCATCCATCATAGGAGTTGCTCTTTCACAATTGTATTGACTTGCAACTATCTCACCAGGCTTTCTTTGTAAATCATCACTAACATTTTTAATAAGTTTTAATTTTTTATGAACTGTTTTTAGTGTCCATCTAGGATTTCGAACAGTGCAGAGAAACTGGATGAGTTATGATGTGATTCTCAGATCTTAGAAATAAAACAAATGCTTTTTGAGGTTCTGTTTACTACTTTAATCTCAAGGCAAGTAATAAGAGCCCAAGTCCACTCACAATGTTTCTGAAGTCATATATATTCACAGAATAAACTATACTTCACCGTCATTACACTGGGAGCCCTTGACTGTACTGGTTTGATAATTGTTAGCTTCTTATAAGGGACCCTAAAAATCTATGATCTCAGGCCAGGTCCTTCCTTTTGTGGCCCTATCATTTGTGCCCAATATTGCCAAGCACATAACAGGTATAAAATAGATTTTGCTGAAATAATGAGGGGTACTTTGACTAAGTGGTAAGATTTCACCTGACATGTTATCTGTAGTATTGGCTGTTATTCTAGGAGCACCACCTTCAGTTCATTAAGAAAAACAATAATGAGTGCACTTTTTAAAAACCTGTATCTTGAATTGGCTAAAATGAGTGTCCAAAGGATAGAGATAGCTCTACCATAATGTGAATTTCCACTCACTAGAAGTATGTATAAGAACTTCTGGAAAAAAAAAAAGAACTTTCGATGATACCCGTGGGGCATGCACTCATGCACATATTAAAAAGCTATCCCATATATTTTATTTACATTTACTTATCAAAATTAAAGGTATATTTTGCTACCATTTAGCATGAAGATTGACAAAATATACATGTAATGTATAAACAAAACTCAGAATACTGGGGGAAGGTTTCCATTTCTTTTTTCAAATACCAGTATGGGATTAAAAAAATTTTAATATCATGTACATGACCACCATAAATGCATATCCTGGGCACCATGATGATGTGAAGTACTAAAGGGTGGTGTATGAACATGTGTCCTCTTCATTGACATAAGTGTAGATGACGGAAACCATTCAGTAAATATGCCTGTATTTTAAACCAATTTTTAGAGATCACATTATGGGAAAATTCTGGGGACTATAGGCAAATTACAGCTGCACACAGAGAAGCCAAGTAGAGTTGAAGAACATTCCACATAGGTAAAGTAGAAAGCCAATGAATAAGTAAGGTTTCCCAACAAAACTTTGGAAAACTCCTCGGATCAGCTTTAACACAATTTTGGGTAGAATATACTTCGGGTTTGCTAGTAGGACCATTTACTGGAAAACCCCTAATCCAGACCAGTCAAAAAGGCCACTGGGGTATGTAGATGACTTATATCAGTGGCGTAAATGAAAGACAGAAAACAAGAGTATATTATTTGTAGCACAGTGAGGGAAAAACGTATATCAAAATAATCGTACATACAAAGGAATTGTGTTTAAATTAAATTTTAAAGACAAATATATATTTTTTTCAAAAATATAAAAAAAATAAAAGCAGACCTGCATAGAGTTTTCACATGAGGAAGAAGGAAAATGATTACAATAGAAATATCTGAGATGCACAAAGGAATAGTGAGCAAATAAAATAGAAAAATCTATGTAAATCTAAGCAAATATTGAATATAAAATCATCATAGAATGTTTCTAATTGAAAGGATAAAAATCAAGAGAAATAAGTATGGAACAACAAGAGAATATGAAAAATGACTGATTAGAATTAAAGCACTTTGAGTTCCTTTACTTGTTCAGGAGCTATGCAAAGATACTGATCAACTTTAGTATTTAAGTGAAATATGCATGTTAAATATTTTAACAGCTACTGAATAGAAATAAAATGCTTAATTGCCAAAATATGGAAGGGAACAACTTGAAGTTTAAGTAAAGCAACTGAACTATTTAGATAGACATGCAAAATTATAATATTGACAGCAGAGGGCAGAATATCCCTGATACTGTTTTCTTGAAATTGCAAATCTAATGTTGTCCCTAAAATCTTATGTTTTATGTATTAAGCTAGATATTAGAGATTTCATAAGTTTAAAAATATTGATGACATGATTTAAATTTTATTAAAAACAAAGATGCTGCTAGGACATGTGTGATATTAAGACTTAGTTTCTAAGTCTTGGATTTAGGAAATCTATTGAGTTTTGCTGGTACATTTTAAGAATTATGTCTTTTTTTTTCCTGCAAGATGATTTTGAAGGTCTTAGTTAAAACCAAAGGAAAAGGAAAAGGCGGCTATGGAATAGAATGGTGTGAACCATATTTTCTAAGTCAGATAATCTCTAAATAATAACTAATGTGGTTTCTGGGTGTGATGCTCTGTTTATACACTTTCCCCATCCTATAAATAACATAAAAGTCTTTCTTGACTCCTGAATCCCTCACAAAATTTTTGTACCTCAGTGTAGACACAACTTATATCCTGTTACAAGTAACATTGCTAGTATACAGGAAAAATTCAAATATTTGTTTCTGAATAAGTGAGGTGTTTTATGTGGTTGCCATCTTTATGTTGATTATTCTAAATAAAATGTCAAAGTAAGGAGTGTAACTGGAATTTATATTGTCTTCATCAGTTGAGATAGACTATGTTACACTATGATAGCGAATGACCCCCAAATCTCAGTCAGCAACAAAGGTTTATTTCTTATCATGCTACACAGATATATGCGTTGGTCTTAGCTGTGTTCCATGTTGACTTCACTTTGGACCCCACGTTGATGGAACAGCCTTTATCTAGAATATTCTAGACTCATAACACAGGAGAAAAATGGATAGAGCTTTACCTGGCAAACTACATAATGGTTTTTTAAAATTTCTGCTTGAAAGTGACTCATGTCACTTTTGCTTACATTTTATTGGTCAAAACGAGTCATTTGACCTAGGTTAACATTCAGAGAACAAAGAAGTATAATCCTTCCCCTGAGTTGGGAAAATGTTTGTAAATAATGACGCAAATACTGTACTATCCTTATGACATTTCTTAGAAATATACCCCAAATTTTAGTCAATTGGTTTATATAAACTCTTACTACAAAGAACTTGTGTTTTATAAATGTGATTATTACTAATTCTTACTCCCTGAGATTTCTGAAGAAAGTGTTTAGGAATCTAACAGATGGAATGTTTAGAAATAACTCTATCTCATGATGGTGATTACCAATGATAAGGAAAAAATTTAAAGAACGGATTATGGGTTTACTCTGGGTTTTTGTTGTTGTTTTGTTTCTTGAGTTTTGCACAGTGATAGCAAAGATTCTGAGTTCCAGGTCTCTTCTTTTCTATACGTTTCTGGTGAATGAGATTATATGTTTGTGAAAGAGAAAAAAAGTATTCTTTGTAATAATACATTGTAAGTCTGATAAGAATTATCTTACTAGACAGAGTGTTGTAAATTGATAAGATAATTTCGTGAAATTTTTCATGTAACTCTCACAATAACCCTTGTAAGCTAACAGGTGATAGGATTGGCATTTTCCTGTGCAGGATACAGAATTAGAGACAATTGACACAGGTTGTACGACTGGTCCATGATAACAGTAAGACTGAGAGTTTCTCTTGCTTTAGATTATTCAATTTCTCAATTATTTTAGGAGGCATATTTAATATGGGCTCATTCTATACTTGTGGACATGGCTCTTAAATAGTAAAAAATCAAATAACTGATCCAATCCAGTGATTGCTTTCAATTCTATAAACAACAAGAAAAAACAAAATGTGATAAAATTATTTTCCCCATTATTTTGAATTTGAAACAATTAAAATGGATAGAGCTTTACTGGTCAATATTGTAAAACTTAGACAAGTTCACTAAATGACAATAACTGAAGTTAAGAAAAAATATATAAATCATAGGATTTGTTAAATTAAACATTTCTTCTCTTTTTTTGTGGGGGGGTAGTGTGAGGAGGGATGGTGCATAGACTGAGAATTGAACTCGGGTCTCCCATGTAGCCGGCGAGCATTCTTCCACTGAACCACCTATGCATCCATAAACTAAATATTTCTATATTGCTAATATACTAAAAAGAGCCCAAACTTTTCTCTTTTTCTCCTCCATTTCAGAAATCTAAGTCTTGCCCAAGTTTCAGCTTTGCACATCTATCTTGAAATAATGTTGTTAAAGCCACATTCTATTAGGGAAGCTACTTGCCTTTTTTATGCCCCCTGGGCATGCACATCTTTTTGCCCACCAAATCACAGTTAGTGACAATTCATATTAATTGGTCAGTATCTTTAGAAAAGGATTATATAAAGAGTGAAAATAATTATTTCAGAATGCCTGAGCCCACACTATGAAAAGAGAGCCACTTTTATTTTATTTTCTATTACTATATGGTGGTTATTTATTAAAAGCATAGGTTTGAGTTTGACTTTGGCTTTACTACCTGATCAGAGGTTGGCAAACTATACCTCTTATTTTGGCAGCACAGCCACCATGATATATTTAAGTACTATCTATGGATGCTTTCACACTGCACAGCAGTGTTACGTGGTTGTGAAAGGGAATTTTATGGCCAGCAAGTCAAAAAATGTTTTCTGTCTTGGCTTTTAGGAAAAAGTTCTTGGACCCCTGTACTAGGGGATGGTATTGGCCAAGGTGCCTAAATATCTGTGCCTCGCTTTTCTAATTATGAACTATGAATAGTAGTAGTCTATGAAATTGGGTTGTCATGAAGATTGAATTACTCTGTATAAAAATTTAGTTGTGGATAATGAGTGTATTATAAAGGCAAACTACTGATAAAACGATGATCACATCCAGGAAATATAAAATGGGTATATGTCCTTCTCACTAAGGAATGAGTAAAAACTCCTGTAAGAGAATAATCTCTGGTTATGTTTGGTCAAGGATCTGGATTCTTTTTGTGTTGTTTCATTTCTGCTGAGTTTCCTTTTTGTGTCCCACGTAATTGTAGCCTCATGCAACCCTGTTCCAGGCTGTCACTTCTTGTAGCAGGCCCTTTCTTATTATTTGTGGAAAAAAATCTTCATTTCTACATCTGGAATTGCTCAAAGATCACTGTAAATATTGGGTTTATTAATGGTTTGTTCCCCTCCAAAACACTTTCCAAAATGCCTGCAGCCAGGGACTTATATCTAGCGAATGGTTTTCCTCTGTTTTCAGAGACCTCAAAGCTTTTGCTCTTTATTTGTTTTCTCAGTGGAGAAGAGAATGGTTTTATCATGCTTCATATTAGGCCTGAAGTGTTTTCATCAGCTAAAAACAGGTTCTTTGTTGGGCAAAAATATTTTAGTCCTGAGTGTTTACTCATTTCAGATTGTAGCAAATTTAGGGTTTTCAGTTTTCTAAACTCTATGTCCAATGTCAGGGGTACCATAAAACACAAAAACTCACATCCTCAGCTTTGTGGATTTTCATATTTCTTAACATATTCTTTTTCAAGTTATGATTGCAGTATGTACAAATTTTTAGAAATTTTAAAAAACATAGAAGAGTATAAAATAAATTTTTAATTCTGCTCATAATCTTTTCCCCCCAGTTGTGGCAGTTCTCCACATAAATTGTATATGTATTACATTATATGTAATAATATATAGTGATATATTTAAATCATTAGTATGCTTTATTATAATTCTGTATCTTTTTTGTTTGATATTGTCCTTTGCATATTTTCCCATGTCATTAATCTTTGCTGCATTGTATTTCATTCTGTAGAAGTACCATAGTTTTAATAACTTAAACGTTTGCATATTTTTGGACACTTAGGGAGACACTAAATTGTTACAAACTTATCTAGAGGGTAATTTGTTAGCATAGTGCAAAATATTAAATTAAAATTTTTTTGATGTGGAAAATTGCACTTTTAGGAATTTTTTGTAAGTACGTATTAGGACGGGCTCACCCAAATATGTGCACTAGAATGTTCAAGTCAGTGTTTTTAATAGTGAAAAAAGTTTTGCAGCTTAAATGTTCATCAGTAGAAGACTGAATAAGTAATTTACAGTGTGTTTTCAACAGGAATGCAAAATGGTTAAAAATGAAGAAGCTGATTTTTATTTATGTACATGAAAATTGTTAGTTGCTTTAAGCAAAATGGAGCAAATTAAAAATAGTTTACTTGATCCTGGTTCAGTAAACATACACACACACACATATATGAATATGAAAATCTAGAACAATGTACTTCATAATACCAACGATAGTTATCTGTAAGTACTGGCATCTTGGTGATTTTTCCTTTTCATCTTTTCTTTGTAATATTTAACAGTGGTCCTTGTGTTACTTTTGTGATGAGGGAAGAAAACAAAGATCATTTCAAAAAGGGGGAAAAAAAGATTTGTTAGGTATGAGTCTTCACAAATCTGTGTCTATTTGCCATAGTTGAGAAGGCTTTAAAAATGATTCTTACTTCTTAGTGAGATCTTTATTTTTTCAGTATGCCCAAAAGTTTGTAATAATGCTGATTCAAAGTTTCTACAAAAATAGTTTTTATGCAGGGATTGTTGGGTCAATGGACAGATGGGAATATTAGAGCTCCTCTTATAGGGGTAGAAGTATCTACTTCTCGCCATGCTTAATATGATTTTTCCAGAAAGCTGCTCAATCAATGGGATGAAGGAGGAGATTCAGTAAGGAACAAATGCTAAGAAGTCCTAGAACTAATAAGGAGGTTGTAGAACTTTTCCTGCTACTTACTACTGTTGTTCTTTAAGTAAGTAATGGGGCTAGGAAAGCACAACATATATAATTAAATAAACCTTGATATGGCCATCCAGAGTTATTGCCTTGTTCTTCATTTGGCCATAAATAGTTTCAGGACTAATTAGAGTTTTAAAATTCCAACTCAAGACATATCCTTAGAAAGAATTCTTAGAGGCAGGATTGCCATTTGGCACTCAGAAAGCACTTTACCTTTCCAGCCATGTATCATGATATGTATTTCACAACATTATGGGGGAAAATAGAATTTAATTGTTTTTCTTCATATTTCTTTAAGTATGAAATATGAAAACTGTTTCATATTTTATTGAGCAGTTTATTCTTATTAAAAATTTCTGGTATAGTCTTTTTCCCTTTTATCTATTAGAGCAGGGTTTGGCCAAACCCAGTCTCTGGCTATTTCTGTAAAAAAAAAAAAAAAAGGTTTTACTGGAGCACAACCTTGTGCATTCATTTACATATTATATTTTCTATGGATGCTTTTGTGCTACAACAGTGGAGTTGAATAGTTTTGACAGAGACCGTAAAGACTGCAGAGCCTAAACTATTTATTATCTGGTCCCTGCCCTTTATAGAAAGAATTTGTAGACTCCATTAGAAGAGCGATTTTTAAAAATGATTTTTATCTATTTGCATGAGCAATTTCTGTAGTAAGGATATTAACCCTTTGTTTGCAGTATTTTTGCAAATATTTTATTTCAAGTGTTTGAATTGCATGATCAGGCCTTGGATGGTTTGCATCTCTAAGGAGTTCCTAGTATTTGTCTTGAACTCCCCAGTGCCTGGGATATTGCAGTGGTAGATATAGTGTCTACTAACTTAAATGCCTGCTGCAATCATTTTTTTACCATGGCTGGAGAGTAGGCTGGTTTAGTACATGGATCATCACTTTCTCATCAAAATGCTTTCAATCTTCACACTTGACTTGGATGCTAAGGAATATCCATTTCTGAGAATCTTTTAGGATCCTTCTATTTATATTTAATCTTGATATCTTAGCTCTGATAAACCTTTAAAGTTATAAGGCCATGCCTTGCGTAGATTTCTAGCTTGCTTTCCGTAAAAATTATAACATATGTTTTATAACATTTTACTTTAATTTTTCCTTTTTTCCCTTTTTGTCATCTCTTTTCCTCCATTTTTCCTTCCTTACTTGTTTTATTTCCTACCAGTAACTTTGCTTTTGTTCAATAATCTTTTCTCCACATGGTATCTTTTGTTCTGAGTGAATTCCCACCCCCTTTAATTAAGAACCAATTAGATTGTTACATAGACTTCTTTCAAACAATCTTAGTCACTAGGTATTATCATAATGAAGAACTGGCACTATAACTACTGCTTCCTATCCGTATGTATTGTATGACCTAGTACTTTGAGAATTATTTCTCCACTAAGGTGATCAAATGATACTACTGTGGCTTATTATGCTTCTGTGTTTATGTGACCATTAAAAAGTAAGGAGATAGAACATCCCTAGTCCTCACCTTCCTATGCACAAAGACTTCCCAGCCTCACTTATTGTTAGGGTAGGGCCACCTAATTGTGGCTAAGGCTGTGAAAGGAAATGACCTGTATCACTTCGAGTCTGAAGCATTTAAGTGTGGATGTAAGTTCCTCTTGCTCTGGTAACGTTGGAAGCCACTTGAGATGGTAGATGAAAGGCAGCAGGGCCACCAACTGGTTCCCTAAGTGACTGTATGGAGGAGAGTTCCCTACTAACCTGCATATGTTGTGTGAGTCAGTAATTACTCTCTGATTTGATAAACCATAGAGATTCTGGGGCTAATTTGTTACCAGAGTATTACCCATCTATTATTACTAACGCAGAAACTGGTTTTAGAAATGGGGTGGTGGTACCATAATAAAATGCTTAAAATGTGTTTGATAGGCAGTGAGAAAATTGATGCTGGAGGTGATGAACGAATCCATATTATATAATAGTAAAATATTTGGTGAAATTATTGCATGTTGTAACTTGGAAGTAAACTTGCCTAGTAAACTTTAAGCTCCTGGTTAAGAGGGTGGAAAAGAGCGTGCCAGTTGTGTTTTAACTGCTATTGGCAATGCTTGGCAAGGTGCTATAAGATCAAAGATGAATTCAGGAAAGAATTGGCTGGTTTGCAATTAGAAACAGGAAGAAATAAAGAGGATCTATAAATGTGGATCCTTACAATACTGGGTAAGCCAACTGATTCTAGACCTCCACACTGTAAATTTTACAGAGGCTTTCAGTAACAATCATGCAATAAAATCTTTCAGTTGATTAGAATGACTCAAGGCAGAGGAAGATTTAAGAGTGAGGCCTTCTTACTTATTATTACAGTTATACACTAGAAGGTAGCCACTATTAAATTGAGAGAAAAAGACATACGTTTTGAGAAAACAAAGAGCTATATGAGATTTGAGAACTAGGTATTTACAAGTGTGGGTCTAGTTACTGACACATGGAACTGATTGGAAATAAATAGAGAAGAACTCTCATAAGTATTTGAGAGAAATGTCCTGCCAAAGAAACCGCAAAGCTGGACTAAAAGAGCCTTTGACTGTAAAAGGCTTAAAATGACCTTTGTGCACACAACTTTATGTGAGCAAGGACAAGACCGAGAAAGCTGTGCCCCCGAGGAGACTGATTTTCAGATGGAGTCAAAGTTGAAACGCAAAAGGAAGAATCTGTCTGGTGGAAACAGAAGCCATACGCAAGGTAGGGAGTCTTCACTTGTGTGCCCAGCAGCACGTCAAGATTTATAGGGGCTATAGTTCATCCAATTCTTCTCCTTTCTAAAAGTGAGTGTGTTGTGGTTATCCTGTTCCTGTCCCTCATTTGTTTATTGATTGCAAATGTAGAGGGATGGGGGAAGGTAATTTTATGTTTAAATTCGTATGGCTCCAGACCAAGAGAAGCCACATCTGGGCTCCATAGTGGGATTATGCACTTCATCTAGAGACATTGGACTCTGAGATTCATTCATTGACTGAATGGGCTTCAGGTGTTCTTCCATCTGGAGATGCTGGGTGTATCTGTGAGGAAAGGCGTGAACTGAATATTTTCCTGAGTTGAACATTGAGTGTGTAGAAAGGAGGTAGAGATGGCTAGTCTTTAATAATATTGCTTCTTCTTCCTTTATTTGAACTCTTCCCAAGATCCCTTGAAGCTATGTCTGGAGCATAACTTGTAATGAACTGTGAACAAGAATGAAGCTTTTCCCTTAAAGGCAGCTGTGTGTTCTCTAAGCTCTCTCTTCTTTTGCCATGGCATGTCACAAGATAGTGAAGTCTCCATTATTCTAGGTCCCTAAGTTCTTTAATTAAGTACTTGTTTGAAAGGCAAAACCATTATGAAGAAGGGAATCTTTTGTTAACCCAAGTTAGATATACAATGAACGTAAGAAGAGAAACTTCATTATGCTAAGCCATTGAGAGTTAACAACTGTTATTTTTATAATCATTTGCAACAGGTTTTCTACTTTGAAAAGTTCACCAAAATCTGAGATTGGTTCAAGGTACACACTATTTAAATAAAAACTTAAAAGCTGTCAGAATAAAGACTGTTTCATATAGGTTCAAGCTAGGAGAGAGCATAAAGCTTCAGCTCTAATTCCCTAAAACTATATCTCATGCTCCCAACAATCGTTCCTAATGAAAAGTAATAATTTGATTCTGAACATATCCCATATACAACATTTCAACCATCCCAAAAGACTAATTAAAGTCACATGCATTTCTTTTAGTGAAAGATATTGTTTTTCATCTATAGTTATGAGAGGTAGAAAGCTACATAGCATATTATTTAATTAGGCTGGTTTCATTTTCTAGGTTAATTTATTTTTAACCTAAGGACATCAGATAACTTGTTAAATATTTTATAGGACTCAAAACAAACAACAGTGTTTACATCAAGGATATAAAGCATTCACTTATTAAAAATGTACATAGGCCATAAATCCGCAGTTAACACCCATATAAATTATGCACAGGTTTAATGTGGGGCAATGAGTCAGGAACTCTATCCAAAATATGACCACACTGGCCTGTTTATCTGTTTTCTCAATTATTGGTACACACTTTGATGAAAACTGTAGTTTTATAGGAAAGGTAAATGAGAGTGCTAAAATGGAGAGTCATCACTGAAAGAAGCTAGGGCAATTTAAACCTCATGGAACAGAGAAATTGTTCCATAAACTTTGTGGAACAGAAAAAAACAAGTTGGATAGAGCAAAATGAACTAAAATGTAACTTTTTGGGAAATACACACATGCACATACACATATCTTTTTGGTTTGTATAAATTATCATTTCCAGCTTTGCTGTATATTATAGTGTGGAAATGGTCAAATTTTCATGTTTGCAAATTGAAATTTGCATGTACAACTGACTGAATTTTTAAGAAAGATAGAAATCCTCCAAGCATTTTAGTTTAATTTGCTAATGTTGAGTCTTATTTTCTTGTTTAAACTTAGCTTTTTCTTTAGAATACAGATTTTTTTTTCTTTCTCTCAGGCAGACCGGATCTTGCACTCGACCTGCTCATAAATATAAGACAGAAGGGAAATAAATAATCCGTTCGAAAATCCACTTGACATGAGTACTGCATTTTACGTCTTATAGGGCTAGAGATAGGTTTGACTTTGAAATCACTGCAGGACTATATGAAACTTTCAGAAAACAAATCTTTTTTTTTTTTTTTTTTTTTCCCACTGAGCTAGAGCTCTCTGGCCTTCTAACTTCTTGCACTAGTGAATTCATTTGATACTGCATTTGCAAGGTCAATGTTTTATTTCTAGAAAAAGAGTGTTTACTACAATTGGATATTATGGTTCTCTCATGCCCAGAGAGGCTTTCTTAAGTGTACTTCATGTGGGAAAAAGAAAGGTGAGTAGCTTTTGTTTTTTGGAGTGAGTTTATATTGCTCTTTTGCAGTCTGAAATTTGTAAATAGCTTTTAAAACTCTATACCCATGATAAAATAATCATAGCAACAAATCAAAATATTATTTTCTGCTCCTTAAATTATATTAATTGCTAGTCATTTATATGCATTTACTAATGAGATAGGTTGTTTCCTTCTTTTTTCATGGCATTCAACAAATTCTCAATGTAATAATATTGCATTGAAGATAACCTTTTTTTTTGAGATGACTTAAATGAATTTATTTCTATAGTAATAATTAAACCCCTTAGGATTGATTTTCTATTAATCATGAAAACAAAAGCAAAATTATATTGGAGTTTTGAAAAATGTACAGTTATCATTTTTCACCCTAAAATTTGAAATTAAAACAACAAATAAAGACAATTAGTGAGCCATTAACCTGTGGAGCTTTAGGTAAGTGGACAAAGACTAAATGAGAAGTCAGTCAAATGGCTAAGGTAGTGCATTTTCATGATTTTTGTGTTAATCTTTCTTAGACTCGTCACTGCTGCTTATATGAGCATTTTGGGGGAGATAATTTCTCTGCATCTTTACTTCTTTAGTGATGTCTATGTATTTTTTTTTTTCCTTTTGATTGAGATAGTTTCACTTTGAGGGATAATTTACCTGAGCTCAAAGACTCAAATAAAGCATTAAGCCTGTTACCCAGTTAATCTGGATATTGGGAGCGTAAACAGATACAAATTAAAATCTCTCTTTCTTATTCTCTCTCTCAACCCCCTCCTCTCTACCTTGAACAAATTTTTCTGGTTAGCTAACAAAAATAAGCAAAGTGATGTTTTATTTTTTTTAACACTATCAAAATTAATACAAGAGAGCCTAATGCCAGCTGTACCTTGGATTATAAGCAATTGGGGGGATAGCTAATGGAAAAGTTACACCTGTAAGTTGAATGACTCCACTGTGTTGTATTCTTCCTGTCCTTTGATAATCACGTGTCTGTGCATCACCTGTGCTGCTGAAGCATTTTAGAATGCTTTAGGAATTTTAGATTGCTTGGGAACTCAATACACAATAACTTCGTTGGATGTTCAAAGTCAGTTGCAGAACTTTGATACATCTTTAAGAGACAGCAGAGTTTTGAGAAAAATAAATTAGTTGATAAATAGTAAATAGGAAGAAATTATTAGACATTTTCAATTACTTAGTTTAAGGAAAACAAGATTACATTGTTGGATGTCAGTGAACGATGTTGAGACAGGTTGAAAACTGAAGAATAAATTTCTGATTATAAGGAAAGTAACAGAAAAGTATGGTCTTCCTCTCTTTTGTGGTGGGGCTATTAGCTTACTGCTCATCTCTCATTGATTGAAAGGCACTTGGAAAACATGGTTCTGATTTTTAAATATGTTTACCAATTGCCCTGCTAAAAGTTGAACCTAAGCAAATAATGGGACATGTGCCCCAAGATGTATTTTCAGATAAAGTTATCACAACATCTCTTCAAAAGGGAAATATTGGAAACATCCTAATTGCCATTTAAAAATTTGTGGGACAGGCATACAATAGAATAGTGGGCAGGCCTTAAAAAGTATGTGTGAACTATCTTATTTATGGTACAAAGTCTCAGGATACATTTGTTGATAAGTGAAAAAGAGATGGCTATATAAACATATAACACCTTCCTGATGCACATACACCCACACTATAAAAGTATAAAAAAATTAACAGTGGTCATATCTGGATAAAGGAGCACAGACTATCTTTCTTCCTTCTAATTTCCTTATTCCTCAGATTTATTTTAAAAATGAAAAATATTTTTTATGTTTAAAGAATCAAATTCAGAAATGAATTGTTTCATTATCAATATCTGGACTTTTGTCTTAAGACCTCAGCAATAAACAGTATTTCAGATTAAAAAAAAAATCTTGAGTAAATCCCAAAAAGAGTCATTTAGTATTATGGAATTATTTAAAGCAATGTCTTTTGTATTAGTGGCCTCTTTTTTTAATCTCTTTGTAAATAACCAAACATCGGAGCCTTTAAGAAGTTTCTCAGGCTGCTTCTTTTCTAACCCTCGTGCTGACATGATGGTCAAAGATACAGAACTATGATAAGGGATTTGTCATGTGGTGCAATGATGAGGAAAGCCATAGGATATGGTTGAAAACTGCTAGGTTGAAATCAGACTACAGGGAACTCTAAGAAAAAAAATCTATGATTTATTTTTAAAGATATGAGTATTCATTAATACTAAATAGCCAGATGTATTTCTAACCATTTCAGAGAAATATTGACAATGGAACACTTGGCTGTATAGCAGGTTGGCCATAAGCACATTGTAGGAAGCAGTTGTTTTATAAGAATTCAGAAAACTTTCATGTTCCATCTGTGGGGAGAGAGGAGCCTTGACAAATATTTATCATAGTGAACAGAATGGGATAAGATAGCATAGTTAAGAGAGGAGGGTAAAGTGTGCACATCATATATGAATATACAGGTAAATCTTGTTCTAAAGATGAAACGTAAGACCAATATATAGAATTCCAGGAAAACTAGCCTCTTAGGGTAGCTATAGAATAATTTCCATAGATTCATAGTTAATATGTAGCAGTTTCAAATGAAAAGAAATATATCTTCAGTGGCAAGGCTCAGGAACATGATTGCCATTGACCTTGTCTTTAAATGAAATTTTTTCATGGTTTTATTAGTGCCTATTATGACTTTTGCAGTTGAGCATTCCAAACTGAAGTAAAGCAACTGGAACAGACACAAATGAATATGGCTTAGGAAAATTTTGGAACAGTAATGATTATCTCCTACACAATTCCAGCTTTCTTGTTAAGGACTATGAATACAATTTTATTAAACTTACTTTTTAAATTGAGGGACGTTCTGTTTGAAGAATATAGGACTTAATTTTGAGTATGAGACCTGTGGGATTTAATAGTGGAGATCACCAGTTCCCTTTCATTATGTGAAATAAATAGGATTTTTCCTACATGAGGGTCTGTGATTATTCAGCTCTAGCAAAAGTAGCTCCTGATTTTGATTTTGTAGAGCACATTAATATTAATTTTGTACTTGAACACTTGCTTTTCATATAACAGAATCCATATGCTTGGTTGAGACCAACATATGCTGTTTATTATGCAGGTTTATCTGTTCCTGATGATACAGCACATGAATCAAATCTAAATTAAACCAACACCACTTCTACCCTACGCCATGACATTTAGGGATGACATTGTTGACTAAAGAATCATGAGGAAGAATAAAGTACTTTTTCTTATTGAATGTGGCACAATATATTTAAAGCTGTTTGTGAGATGTTCTTTTTGCCCTCAACAGTAACATTGCTGATCAGAAATTTTCAATATTTCCATTATAGGTCCTTTGGTTTATGAAGTTATTTTGCTTTGCTTTTGAAAGCTTCTTTCTAGAAGCTGCATATGAGCTTACAAGCAACACAGAATTTCAAAATAATAAATTGGCTTAGTGAGACTTGCTTGTTTGATTGATTTTAAAATCGGGGATAGAGGGTATGATATTAATAAAACACATGTTTAAAATGAATTGAGGTCATTTTTATTCTTTTTTGTCTTCAACTGAATGAAATGTCAGTTATGGCAACGTTCAGTTAGATGTTGAGACATTTTTAATGTGAAAATTTTGTATTAACTGCAGCGCTGAAGGAATATGGGAAACATCTTTGTTAGTGGCCTCTTAAATTCTTTATAACCAATACCATTTATTTTTAAGATTGAGTTGAACCGAAGTGAACTTTTTGTGACAGCTTTTCATGTTTCCATATCCTTTATTCAATAAAGGAGTTATATATTGAGCTCGTTAACTGCAATATATGGTGCTTTGGAGAACGTAAGGCTGATTTCAAGGCTCTCAATCAAGTACAGACATAATGGTCACAAGCAACTTGTCAGACTGACCCGTATATTTAAGGCGTAGCATAAATGCTACCTTTTTCAGATGGCTTTCCTCTATTCTTTGTTCGTCTTTTCTTTCCTGAACTGGAAGTTTTCCCTTTTGTCTGCCAACTTCCATGGTGGCTTTTATCTTTGAGGTTGGTTGCAAGAAGCAGAGTGAAATAAGTCACCACAAAGGAAAAGAGATATTTGTAGAAGAGTCCTCTTGGCCTAGAAATTTTCCTTAGGAATAGAAACAGAGCTGTCATCTCCCTGTCTTGCTCTGGGGCTTGGTGGTTTTCCTACTTGGTGTTTGGGTGCTTCTGTCCTCTGAGACCTTTGCCTTTCTCCTAACCATCACTTCACTGGCACCTGGCCCACAGTGACCCTATTGTACAGCCTGCCTGCATCATCTTGTACTGCTCCTACTGCTGGATTTCTTAGTTCTAATTCCTGAGATGGAAAACAAGGCTCATTATTTTACTTTCACATGTTAGTTTCCCTTCATGGGTGGCAGCAAGTTTTGGACTGCTTCACCATGTTTGTCCAGTAGCTTTCACTCATCACGGTACACAGGTGAGCATCTTTAGTGAGAGAAACAAGGACATAATGCATATTACGTATTTTGTTATCCTGTAAATACATACCTAATAAATGAATGGTGAAATGCTATGTTTGGGAATCCTAAAAATGTAGTGTCTAGGATCACTCTTTTTGCTAAGGAACGAGAGAAGGCTGAGAAAAAGAGCATAATGGTTATGCAAAATCGATTTAACCTTGGAACAAAATGCTGTTCTTTGAAACAAATAAAAGTTTTGCCTGCATGATTGGCAAGCTACTTAATATAGAGAAATCATTATGCTGTGCAAACATGGTGAATTGGCTCAATGAATTCTTTTTACTCTTTATCATATCTGATCTTTGTATTTGATAGTGTTGGTCATTCTTCTCATCTTGACCATTTCTTCTTCCTTGGTTTCTTGGCCATTACTTTGACCCGTATCTCTTGACCTCTCTGACTGCCCTGCTCAGACTCCTTTCTTGACTTCCTTTTTACTCCCCACCTTCAGGTTTTGGTGTCATTCACACTATTGTCTTGAACATGTTCTCAATTATATAACTATCCTGATCAATATCATTCCCTTCCATGGAATAATCAATCATCTATATTCATGAAACTTATGTTTTCATCCTCAACACCTCTACTAAGGGCCAATTTACTGGATATTTCCAGCTGGCAACTTATGGGCATATGCAATCTTCCCTTGCCACTCTGAACATTGCTGCCAAAGCTGCTGCTGACTTTTGTATTTCCTATGTCAGTGAACCAGCCATTCAAATCAGATAGAAAGAATAATACTCTACTTCTCTTTCACAATTCCTGTGGTGAATCAGTACTCTTGTCAGGTCTGCTGCTTTTACACATCCAGTTCTTATCTCCGTTTTCCATTTTTTCTATCATAGACTAGAACTCCATCATAGCTCACATAACTGCTTTCCTGATTTGAGGATCACTGTTCTCTCTTCTGTCTTTCACATTGCTTCCAAAGTGAGCTTATAGAACATAAATATAGTATGTTCTATATATGAAGGGGTGAGTCCTTCCAAAGTGAGCATATGACCTAAGATTTGTCATTGTTTTCCTGAGGTCTACAGATTCAAATTCACCCTCTTTTTGAGTGGTATATGAAGTTTTACAATGATTTGTCTCCTCCCCTAAAGTTTGTGCTTATCCTTCTCTTTCACATGTTTCTTCCTGCATCTGTAACTGACATGGCAAAATGCTCAGATACGAATACCATGACACTTTTATATCTAGCATTTGTTCAGGCTACTCTCATTGCCTAGAATTATCCTCTTTATTCTTTCTACCACTTAAATATATGTAGCTTTTCATTATTCAGCTCATATCTCTTCTGATCCCCTTTGGTCTGATCTGAAGTGAACTGATTGCTTCCCCTTTTGTGCTATCATGGTGTCTTTTTAAGAGTTCTGTCTTAAAATCCAGAGCATCTATTGTATTTGGATCTTGCATACTTAATATAGTAAGTACACATCCATTTATGTTTAAAAGCACTCTAGACCAGAACAAAATAACATGAACCTTGTTTAATAATACATTTGAATATTTCATAAAGGTTTTATTTTCAGTATATGAAAAACATTGAGATCTTCTAAAATTATTTCAATTTTGAAAAATATTCTTGGATTTATTAAAATCTATACTTCATAAATTATCCACAAAATCCCCTATATACTTCTCCTAAGCCTCATATTGCACTGCTGTCCTCTCTTGCTCTCTGCTGCACTGCATTGGTCTCTGTGTACCTCATATCTCCATGTTTCATTCTTCCCCAGGACCTTTGCATAAACTGTTTCCTATACTTGGAAGGAATGCTTTTCCTTCCCCCATTTGCCTAGTTAACTCTTGTTTATTCTTCGGCTGTCAACTGAATTGTAACTTCCTCAAGATATCTCTGAAATAAGTCATTTTTATCTGTCTGTCTTCAGATAACTGTTTACCCTTTGTTTAGGTTCTTAAATTCAGTTATTTTACATATATTTGTATGAATTATTTTATTAGTTTGTATTTCTCAGTAGAGAATAAATTCATGTAGGATAAATCACTTAACTTTCATGTACCTTGGTTTCCTTATCTATAAAATACAGATACTAAGAGTATCTACATTCTATTTTTTTATGAAAAATTGCCTTGATATCTGGCTAACTATTAAAAGGAACAAAATATACTCTTAGGAGCCAAATGACAAAGGAAAAGTCCATGTGCTGTGGTCAATAAAGTAGATACCAGGTTCAAATTGTGTACCTTAAATTATATGATATTATAGTAATTTACATGTAGTTAATTTAGCTAAGAATTGACTTTTTTTTAGGTTGCTTAGAAAAAACAGGAAGTCATCATGTTTTTAGAGAACAAAATAGAGACCAACATTTCAGTGCTGTTTCTTCAGATTCATTTCGAAGAATATTTGGGGCCTGATACACTGTTGACATGGCCTATGAGAAGAAGCTGTAGAAAAATGGAGTTGGGTGAGAAAAATAGTAGTGTTCCTACGTACTGCACATAGGGCTTTGAACTAGATATTTTGCTGGAAAGGTCAGAGATTTAATTTAAGCAGTTTAAATATGCATTTGTTCCATTTCCATTGTATCATCAAATATGATTTGTTCCCTCTAGAATATAAGTCCTATATAACTAATTGGATAGAGTGATTGTTAAAATTTACCAAATCAATTTTAAGATTTGTTTTTGTCTTCAGTATCTTGTTCTTTATATAACAGATGAATTTTAGAGAATTAGTGTTCTTTTAAAGTCAACATTTCATATGAAAAAAAGTAATTTCTCCTTGGACAAATTTATTTAGAGCTTAAAACACAGTCACTAAAAATGTTGCAGTGTGGAAAGTTCAATAATTCAGTCTTGTTTATTTCAATTGGCATAAAAATTAACTGACCAAATTTTATTATAAATAGCTTAATTTATCAAGTTATCTATGTAAAACTCTCAAAAAATTAGATAAAGAGACTTGGTCTATCTGATAGAATAGGTCTTTTTTACTCTTATCTGAGTAAAAAAATTATAACATTGAATATAATCAAAACGTAAAACAGAAATGGAAGCAATATTCTCCTTTATCTTGTTTTTATTTTCATTTTACATATGTTCTTTGTCCATCACATTGTATATTTGAAGTCTGGTTCCTATTAGTTTTTTTCATTTCCTTAAATATTTTTAGTTTGTTTTGTGTCTCTGAATTCTGAGGAGTTTTATTATCTTTCTATCCCTTTTTCTTAAGTGATATTTCCCATAAATATGATTCATTCAGAGTAGCAAAATGCAAACAACTCTTTCTAATACTGTGCCTAAGGAGGAAATATTACCTTACCTGATTTCAGAATTTTGCACAGTCCATTTTAAAAGCCCAAACAGAAAATGTAGGTGGATATATAAATAATCCACCTACATATGTGCTTCAGCTCATAACTATAAAATGGTTTTGTAGTATATATATTAGTTTCCTATTGCTTCCATACAAATTATCACAAATTTAGCAGCTTAACATATACAAATTTATTATCTCACAGTTCTATAGGTCAAAATTCTAGTTATAGCATGGCTCAACTGGGTTCTCAGTTTAAGCTAAAATCAAGGTGTCGGCAAGGCTGAATTCCTTTCTGGAGGCTCTGGGGAAGAATCTGCTTCCAAGTTTACTCAGATTCTTGGCCATATTTAGTTTCTTGTGGTTGTAGGACTGAGGTGCATGCTGTTCATGAGCTAGGGAAAGTCCTTGCTCCTGGAGCCTGCCTGCATTCTTCTCAAATTTTCCATGTGGCCAACAATGGCAGGTGGAGGCCCTCTCACCCTTTAAATCTCTCAGAGTTTTATCTACTACCACGTGTTTCTTGCTCCAAGCTAGAGAAAGTTTTCTGATTTTAAGGGCTCAGGTCATCCCCATGATAATCCAAAATAATCTCTGATCATAAGATTCACAACATGGGGGGTGCAATTCTACTGGTAGAATTCTCACCTGCCATGCAGAAGAACTGGGTTCGATTCCCAGCGATACACTTTCCTCAAAACAAACAAACAAAACAAAAACTTCAACAAATGGTGCTGCAATAATGGAATACTTACATGGAAAAATAATGAAATGTGACCCTACCATACAGCATACAAAAAATAAAAAAAATTCACAACGTGAACTACATCTGTGAAATCCTCTTTTCCAGACAACACAACATAGTTAAAGATTTCAGGGATTAGGGCATGGGCATCTTTGGTGGGTTATGTTTCTGTCTGTCACACTATATTAAAGTCTAAAATCTTAGTAATGAAAAGTATTTTAAGAGGTTATCTAATTTTGTTGTGTTTGCCTCCATAAAACAATCTAAAATACATGTGAATTATCTCATTGTTAAAGATCTTAGAGGACTCAAGATTTTGTTTTATTTTTAAAGAAATTTTATGCAGGTATTTTATTGTGAAAAACCACATACATACAAAAAAGTACACAAAATCAAAACAAACAATTCAGTGACACATCAAAAAGCTTTCACGGATGGAGAAATATAACCTTGTCAACAACCCAGAAGCTACCCTAATGCCTTTTCCATTTAGTATTTCCATCTTTTCCCATAAAGATGTCCACTATTATAAATAAAACAGTCACATCTTTGCTTTTCCTTATAGTTTTCCTACAAAAATTACAATTGAGAGTTTAGTTCAGCCCATTTTAAAAAAATTATATAAAATGGACTCTAGACAATAGGAGAAAGAGAGTAGGGAGAGAAGACCCTTTAGGAAGCTATCCTAAGTATCCCAGCTGATTCCCGTGTTATTAAGTATTTATGCTGCACTGTTGGGAAGGATATTGGGTCAAGCTAAGTATATTTACATTAAATAACACAGGCCTCTTCCTTTATCCACAAATAACAGAAATGGTTAAGAGCTTGGGTATGGAGTTAGGCTATAGGTTTTGGAATCAGACCACCTGGTTCAACTGATTGTCTCTCCACTTGCTAGCTTTCTGATTTGGGGCAAGTTACCTTACATCTCTGTGCCTCAATTTCTTCATCTATGAAGTGGGAATGGGAGAAGTCTCATCCAATTCGGTGAAGGCCTTAAAAGAAGTGATGATTTCAGCAGTCAGAAGGGAATATTTCCACCTTTACTTTAGCCTATCAGCTTCTCCTGGGAATGCACTGAAAACCTTAAAACTTTCATCAGATTTCCCAGCTTATTGCCTGCCCTGTGGAACGTGGACTTGCCATCCCCACAGTCATGTGAGCCAATTCCAATAAAAATCTCATAATATTTATATTTTATATATATATATAAATATATATATATATCCTGTTGGTTCTGTTTCCCTAAAGAATCCTGAGTAATACATCATTTTCCCTTCAATTCTGCCATTTATGCTTGCTTTCATATTTATTTGTTTTTGAGAGTGTACCAATTTGAGTCCCTTCTCATTTATTTTTGTATATACTTTTCATATATTTTCTTTGTGGTTATCATGATACTTAAATTTAGCATCTTTATTCTATAGCAAACATATTTGATTTGATATCATGTTAATTTCAACATCATACTCATATTTTCTATGCCATACCATCCCCCACTTTTTTGGTTGTACTTTTTGCAAACTATATCTTTGTACATTTTATGTTCATACCATAAGTTTATCATTACTTTTTATGCATTTAAATTTTGTAAACTTTAAGAGGTATAAAGTGGAATTACAACATCAAAATTACAATACAGTAATACTAGCATTTATAACCTAAATGGTTACCTTTACTGGAGGTCTTTATTACTTTATGGCACTTATACCCACTGTCTAGAGTCATTTTCTTTTAGTCAGAACTGCCTTTAGCAACTGCTTGCTGAGCAAGTATAGTGGTGACAAACTCTCTCAACAGTTTTTATCTGACCGTCTCAAATGCGTCCTCATTTTTGAAAGACAGTTTTTCAGCCTTTTAAATATTTCATACCACTTCCTTCTTGCTTCCATGGTTTCTGATGAGAAATCAGCACTTAATCTTAGTTGTGGCTCCCTTATCTATGACATTTTGCTTTTCTTTTGCAGCTCTCAGAATTCTTCCTTTGTCCTTAGCATTCAATAGTTTGGCTTCTTGAATGTCTTTCATGCAATTTGGGAAGTTATTTACCATTATTTCTTTTAAAATGCCTTCTGTCTCTTTCTCTCCTCTCCTTTTGGGACTCCCATAATGTGTATATTGGTATGCTTTATGGTGTCCCAAAAGTCTCTGTTCAGAGACTTTATGCTTTCAACTGTCTTGAATTTGAGTTCACTGATTGTTTCTTATGCAACTCCAATCTGCTATTGCAACCCTCAAGACATTTTTCATTTCAGTTACTGTATTCTTTAATTCCAGTAATTCTGTTTGACTTCCTTTTAAAATTTCTATCTCTTTATTGAGATTCTTATAGTATTTGCTCATCATTTTCTTATTATTCTTTAGTTCTTTTTCCATGTTTTCCTTTATCTCCTTGAGCATATCGAGGATCATTTCTTTAAAGTCTTTGGTATGTCTCAAGTCTGGTCTTCTCTATTGATGGTTTCTGGATTTTTATCTTGTCCCTTTGGTTGGGCCATCATTTCCTGTTTCTTTGTCTTATCTTTTGTTGCACACTATATATTTTTAAATGTTAATTCTTGGTCTAGTCTCTGAGATGTATGCTCCTTAACTAGCTGGGTATAGTGGTATGGCAGAGATTTCCTTGAGGTCCAGGAGCTAACAACAATAACAACAACAAAAAGAACTTAAAAATCAATCTCTCACAGTCTTTGTAAATTGGCCGTGTTGGCTGGTGCTCTCCTTCAGAATTTAGCCCTCCTATTAAGAAGATCAACTTAAGGCAAAAGTGAATTGCAGGATCCTCTCCTTTTTTTGCTGAACCTGTTTCTTGTTCTGGTCTTGGCCTTAAGAATTCTCCCTTTTCCAGTAATTCAAATGCCCCTTTGTCCTCCACGTGAAGCAGACTTTCTTTCCCTTCAGGGTGCTTTATAGCGTGTCTTATAGCAGCTAATCTTTTGCTCTAGGTTGATTTGACTTAATTGTTTCTTAGACACTGTTTTAGGCGTACACAGGCTACTTCTGCCTGTAAGGCAAGTTCTGGGAGGACTTGGCAAGTCTGAATTCTGTAAGGCAGGCCACAAACCCTACAGGAATTGCAAGGAAGGTTTCCATAAATTTCCCAGGAGAAGGTGGCAGGCCGAAATAGAGATCGAAATTCTTCTTTCTGAATGGCTGAAATAATCAGTATTTCCTTTAAGGCCTTCAACTGATTGGATGAGACTTCTCATTGATGAAAGCAATCTCCTTTGTTGATTGTTCATGTAATCAGTCACAGATGCATCAACTAACTAATGATTTAGAGCCATGAAGAACCCTCATAGTAACAAACAGGCCAGTGTTTGCTTAACCAAACTAGTCATCATAACCTTGCCAAATTGACACAGGAATGAAACCATCACTCTGAGGTCCTAAAATTTATAAATTTGTAATTAACAAAGGGTCTTAAACTCCCATAGTTACATTATCCTTTTTATTAAAGTTTCCAACAGCATTAAACAGCAATGGAAAATGCTTGCCCAGGGGAAATTTACATTTTTGGCAAGCAATAAAATATTGAATATCAATGGAAATCACCCCTAATCCTAGCACAGGTGGTTCTCCTGTGTTTTTTTTTCTTTCTGGCTTTTTCCAGTTATACTCTTTTTTTGTATGCTGTATGGCTGGGTCACATTTCATTATTTTTCCATGTGAGTATCCTGTTATTGCCGTACCATTTGTTGAATTTTTGTTTGTTTGTTTGGCTTTGGGGAAGTGCAAGGTACGGGAATCAACCCAGGTCTCCTACATGGCAGGTGAAAATTCTACCACTTAACTACCCTTACACCTCTCCAATTATACTTTTAAAACATATTTAACCCAATCTTACAATTGTGTATCTTTATTTTTCTCTAAATATGTCTTAAAATTTTTTCTTTTAATTACTATGGTCTTCAGAATTATTATTAAATTTAATAATTTTTCCAAGGAACATTCTCCAATTTCTTGCCATCTAAATAAACTTGCAATGAACGAAATAATTCATTATGATTTTTCCCCCTTTGAATGTGTTTACTTGGACTAAATTTCCAGAAATAGAATTACTGAATAACAGGCTTTGAAATGCTTAAGGTTTATTGTATGAAAAGCCAAATTTCCTTCAAAACAGGGTTTTAAGCAATGTAGATGTCATAATATAGTTCATATATCAGTTTGATTCCCCTCCAGTATTATATATTATATTAAATTTTATTCATTTATTCATTTATTTACTGTCTCATTTCCAGATTCACGGCAGATCACAAGCTCTTGGAGAAATAAGACAGGGTATATTTTGTCACTTTTAAAATTTTCATTAGAACAATGTGTAAAACATATTAAGTAAATGGTAAATATTTGATTTTTTAAATTGACCTAATACTGGAATTCTTTTTCCAGTTAGCGTAAATAACAAATTTCTTCATGTGTAGGTGAATTAGTGTATTTTGATGCTAGTATTTTTTTTTTAATTGACTGATACTTGTGTTCCACATTCTTAGGGTATTTAAAAAAATAACCGTGCTCCATTATTTTCTGTGTCATCCTTGCAAGAGAACATATTGTTTAATCTGAACCGTGTCAATTTTAGGATCTTTTCTGCCAAAGCATGCATCATTTAATTTTACTAATTTAGTAAGCAGCTGTATCACTGAGCTTATGGTTTTTTATTCTTTTTTATCAAAATGGTATTCTTCCTTTTGTAAATTGTTTGCTGATGGCTTTGTCTAATTGTATATTGAATTTAATTTTTAAATAGTAACCTTTTTCTTTTATGTTTGTTCTAGATATGTTTCAGTCTGTTTTTCTTGGATTTTAATTTATGGCTAAAATTCAGATGTTTCAAAATTTTATAAAATCTTATTTATTTTGTGGGGAGACATCTTTTTTTAAATACTTCTAAAGTTATTGAAAACCCCCACCCCACTTCTCCTGAACAATTGGCTAAATGTTCAATTTCATTTATTTGAGGCATTCTAGATATTGTTGAGATTTTATATAGTAATATGTATTTCATCTAGAATGTATTTAGGACTGGGTTTTTTGTGTGTGTGATAGTATAAATTGTTTCTTAACTTGTGAAAGTACTGTTTAAGCACATTTTAATTAAAAGCATTTTCTTTTATTTTGATTTCTGTGTCCATTTTTAATTGTCCTTACTTTTTCAATGAAATGTCTTTATTTTGTGCCACAGTTTCATTTATTAATAGTTTAGCATATATTTTATTATTTGTTAGGTCTAGTCCCCGCATTAATTTTGGAACTGTTCTTAAATATTCTCCATTAATTAATCTTCCAGATGAAGTTTGTCATCTGAACAAATATCAAGGTCCAGGAAGGAGTTTAGGATTTTGATTTACATTTTATTAAACATTAAAATTCATTCAGAAAGAATCATTATTGATACACAATTACCCCTCCCATTCAGGAACATCTTAGTCTTTCCATTCATTCAAACAAAAATTTCTTCCAATAATGTCTTTAGTTTTAAGTATAAAATACTTATTTCTCATTAACATTTTTCAGATTATAATTTTAGTTAATATTGTGATGATAATTTTCATTTTTTATTAATTTACCATTAGTTGTTCAGGAATGCTATTGGGTATTGGATTTTTATTCTGCCTCATTTTTATACTTATTACATGTAATAATATGATTTCTTTATAAGGATGTGCATCTTCTTTTCTGGTTCATATCACATTTCCTTTCAGTTTAATATTAACTCTTGCTTAAGAACAGACCTTCCTTATAGTGACAATTCATCATGATTCTATTTCAATTTTCATTAATTTTTATTTGTAAATAAATGTCGAATTTATACAATTTTTTTTTTTTTTTTTGCTTTTTGGCTCAGGCAATCACCGCACAAATATTTGTTTTTAAAATGCATTTATTGGAATTATTATATTTTTGCACATACTTCTTATATGGTATATTATGAATTGTCCTTATATTGAACAACTGTGAAATTTTTAAGCAAGATTTTCTAGATCATGTTCAATTATTCTATCACACTATTCAATGTCGCATTTTATTTCCTTTATAGTTTCCATGTATCAATCTATAAATAGCAATATATCTCTTGCATACATGCTCTGTAATATATATTGTATTTTGGGGATCTAGTCAGCTTGATTTAAAGGACAAAATTGGATGCATTTTGATATCCTGAAATGTCTTGGGACAATTTTCTATATTATTAAAATGCTAAATTTCATTAAAATTGATCACATTTTCTAGTGACTTACGAAGGGGAAGATTTTTTGGACTGATTTCTTAGACTTTCCTTATTTATATCTCTTATTTTATTTATTTGGATTTCTTCATCTCATTTTGTTGTTCTGTATAATATTTAATTAAACATTTTCAAATTGATTAGTTTCTAACATATTACTTATTTAAAACTCTTGTACATCTTCACCATTCCATCCTATTCTAATTTTTGTTTTATATATATATGTATATATATTTCTTCATTATATTTGTCTTAAGTTTTTTTTTTTTGCACGGGCAGGCATCAGGAATTGGACCTGGGTCTCCATGGCATGTCTTAAGATTTTTATTTGTACTTTTATTTTTAAAATGTTTTATTACCACTATTTTCTTATCTTTTTGTAGCTATTTTCCCTTTTGCATATTTTCAGATTAAAAATATATATATATATACTGATACAAGATTAAACAGAAAAAAAACAAATTTTTAGATACCTAGTTGTGTGAAAACTAGGTAAATAAAGTAAAAATAGTTGCACTGTTGTTCACATTACCACATTTAATTCTCACCATAATCCTCTGAGATTGGTACTATTATCGCCATTCTTCTACGGATGAGAAAACTAAGAGGCAGGGGAGTTAAATAATTTTCCCAAGGTCATACAGCATGTAAGCAATGGAGACAGACTCCTATAATAACAATATTGCTGCTTCATCAAGTACAAAATTTCAGTGACATACAACAATGAGCCTTTTGTTCTTGCTAAAGCATCAGCTGGGGAAAACCGGTTTCAGTCCGCAAGTCAGGTTCAGTTTGTTTCTTCCTAGGGTCCAGACTGAAGAGGAAGCAGTAACCTGGACCATGTATTTTTCATGGTGAAGGTCAGATGCTCCCAGAAGAACAAGTGGAAACATGCCATGCCTCCTACGGCCCAGGTCAGACTGGAACACTTTCACTTTTAGATTCCATTGATCAAAGGTAGTGAAATGGTCAGGTTTAACAGCACTGAGGTGGAGAGCTATACTTGTCCAAAGGAGCTGGAGGAAAGGGAGAGAATAATTGCTGGACAATAATCTATACAGAAGCTTCCCATCAATATTTAATGACATTTGGCAATCTATTCATATCTAAGGGTTTGCTAAACTATTTATGGGAGGCTTTGTCTGATTTGGCAAGGTTTGCTGTCTGTATTTTCTTATGGGTGATTAAAAAAAAGATTCCAGCATTTCTTATGGGCTGGACAGTTTCCTCATCATTCTCTTACCTTAGCTCGTTGTCAGGGACTTGAAGGGGTTTGCAGGGGTACAGGATAACACCTCATTCTTGCTGTCAGCTGTACCCCTGTTCTTCTCTATAGCACTGCCTTTCCAGAACTCAGCAATTCAGCCATGGTGGGTGGTGGTTTGTCATCTTGTTGCATGAATTCAAAAAGGGCATTGGGTGTTTCAGTACTTTTCTTTCAGATTTTCTACTGCTCTTTCTGTTTTGTGCCTCACTCCACATCTCTACACACATTCTTCTGGAGAAATTTGGTTTCTTCAATTCTAGAGTCTTTCTAGAATTCTATGATATGAGTTGCCTTTTATTCTGGCTTCCCTCCATGAAGTCACTTAGTTAAAAGCTTTATGTTATTATTCTGGTCATATGCTAGCTCCAAAATGTTATTGACCTCAGTTGAATGTTTTTATTTCTTTTCTCATTTTCTCTGTCATTGTGAGTTAATCCTTTTATTTATTTTAAACTATGTGCCACTTCAGTTTTGGGGAAGGATCGGATAGAAATGATGGCATCTGTCATATTTTTCATTAAGTCTCTGTTGTGATAAACATATACTCTCAGTGGTAGGCAGAGTCAATAAACTCTCCAGCATCAGTTTCCATCTCACACATTTTTTTTTTTTTACATGGGCAAGGACCGGGAATCGAACCTGGGTCCTCTGGCATGGCAGGCAAGCATTCCTGCCTGCTTAGCCACTGTGGCCCTTTTTTTTTTTTTTTCTCACACATTCTTAGCAAGATTCAGATTGACCAAGGTTTTGGAGGAGTAAATCCATATTAGTCCAAGTTCAGTCATCATCTTTGCTGGGGGAGAGGGTGAAGAATCTTCCATTTCTTCATGTTTCCATATGAACAGATTTCACCTGTAGTTGTACATCCCATCCCTTGCTCACTCTTTCCCATGGAAGAACAATGACATGTAATTTTGAATTGGAAGAAGAAACTGAAGTTTCTCACTTAACCATTTTCTCGTTAGATTTGCCCACCTTGACAAAACTTCATGCTGGCTACTTTCTTCAATGGGGATATAGTTAGTAAGACAGGCTTTGCCTCAATGAGAGAGGTCCTTGGTCTCCAGAAGTACATGGGGTGAAGTGTGGGCAAACCTATTTGGCCACAATCTAAGCCATGTGCTCTATTAAATCTATGACTAGAAGAGCTGACATTTTGCTTTCCATATGCCTGTCTCCTGTTATATTCTTTAGTTGTTTCTGAATATAGAAGAGAAAGAAAGAGCTATAATACATAGTATTAGCTCCTCTCTCTCCCAGCAAAAAAAAAGATTCACACACACACACAATTAATTCTATTATGCAGCAATTCTTGGTTGGGTGATGAACATGGCAGGCAGGTCTAAGCCATGAGAGCATGGACCCCTTCTGGTCCATGACTTTTATTTGATATTTTTTCTTGAGATGTTTGCTCTTCCTCTTGATATTTTTATGAGAAGACATCATAATGGAAACAGCTACCTCCATTTAATGACAAGGTCAACCAGCTCATAGAGAAGAAATTTAGAACATAGAACCTGAACAGAATCCAGACGGAATTTCACTTGAGGCCAATACTGGTTCTGGACTTATGATATATGTGGGATAATTTTTTCTTCTGTCTGAGCCCATTTGTGTTGGGTTTTTACCATGAAAAGCATTTGATTATTGCCCTTTTGCATTGTTTTTTCTAGAATTTATGTAGCATTTTCACATTCAAAACTGTTTCATAGAATATTCATGGAAAATTCTTTGTCTGCTCCATGTAGGAAAGGACTTGAGTTCAGATTGACTCACAAATTCACAAGCCAATATGGATTTTACCTAGGTCAGGTCTAAGTTTACTTAGCTTTAAGAAAGTATACATGATGAGTAAGCCTGCATTGATGGCAACTGCAAATTAGGAGTCTGGGGATTTCTAGGCATGGCTGCTGATATTCTTACTTCATTGTTGAAATGCATGTGATCAAGAGAGATGCAACTCAGCAGGAATGAGCCACCTCAATTCAGGGACACCATCTACTTAGGGTCCTTTCAGTTTTTATTCCTTGTAAAGTATGTATGACATCCCCCTCAGAAGGACATGACTGGCCCCCATCCTCCAGGGCAGCTGTATATCATCAATATTGTCATTTGTTACTCAATGAAAATCTGGACAATGAAGTAATAGGGTATGGTCTGGAAAATAATAACCTTGAATGAATTCTCACCAACCTTAGATCTAGGTTTCTCCTGTAACTCTTTGAGTTCAAGGAGGATTTTAATAAAGGTCTAATCCTCAGGTGTCCCTGAGATGAGAAGAAATATCACACACCTGTTTTTAACTCTATTCTCCAAATTAGAATCCTATGAACATTCACAAAAGCAACAACAACAACAATGCATGCTAGATACCAAGTAAAGGACAAGCCATCTACATATTTTTATTAGTGTAATCTGTTTAGCGATGGAAAACAGAGTTTCCACTCTTCTCCCAGTGTTAATTTCTCAAGGGTTGATACATTATCCGAAGAGTGTGCATAGGTGTATATGTGTGTCTGTGTGTGGGCATGTGAGAGAGAAAGGAAAAGAGGGAGGGAAAGAGAAAGAGAGAGAAAGTTGTTTTAAAACAACAAAAGGGTTTTTTTTGTAAAGAACAACCTTAATTCTTCCTGATGTGACTTGCTTACTCCTCAAAGCCTTCAGTAGAATATGGTAGAACGTGGCGATCATGGCTTTGTAGATCCCCAGTTACAGGAAGCTAATTGACTAAGGGCCTCAGCGGCTGTGAAATCCATTGTCACATTAGGACAAATGGCTTCCAGCCCATGGTTAAACAGGACATGGTTACAAAGGCAGTCTCCCTTGGGGAGAACGGACATCTCTGAAGGCCATTTGGTTTAAGATTCCACTCACTGATTCTACTGCTGCTTTCCTTCTTTGTTTTTGTTATTACGGGGATGGCTAAAAAAGAAGAACTGATTGCTTGCAAGCTGAGCTTTATATAGTTGGGGCAAGTTTGGGGAAAACTCTCTTGAAATCATTTGAAGTTGATTGTATTGAAATTGAGAGCTTTTGTTTTGTTTGTCAGCTGTATGTTGATGTCTAGGTCACAAGGAGCTAGGAAATAGCCCTTATGATTCCCTGTCCTGGATTATTCTTCAAATCAATATTCCACGCACCATCCCTTTCTGAGCAATATTAGTTCTTGTTATGGTTAAAATAGCACTTTTTTTTTTGCTCATCAGTTATGCAGATGAATAAATATTTCTGAGATTTAAATGTTGCTCTATCTGGGTCCTACAGATCTTTGTCCATGCTATTAGACTTGGGGAAATAGAAATCATCTGCTCTTATCTTTTAGCTAATTCTGGCGCAAATGGAACATAACCTTTTGCTATAGATCTGTGTTTATTTGTGACCTCTGTTAATGGAAGGTGCACAGCCTTTTAGCTGTTGTTCTATAAGTGGCTATTTTTACAGCTTTAAGTACCATTTGTAAACTTGCATTTTGCAACTTATCAATTTCAGTAATGCAGAGGTATTAATTTCCTCTTATGGCATTTTAGACAATCAGCATGCTTATATCTCCTTTTATTTTCCTCTTTTTCCTTCAACATCAAACATTTTGTTGGTATGTTCTGATATTGGGTCTCACTTCATTTCATTAACATTGTTAACGTTTCATTAGCATCGTTAAAATTTTAATGTTGACATTTTATAGTGTAACTGTTGTTATGGATTGAATTCTGTCCCCGAAATGATAATGTTCATATCTTAACTTCTAGTTTTGAATGTGATACTATTTGGAAATATGGTCTTTCAAGATGTTGTTAGTTAAGATGAAGACAAACCTAATCTTATAAGCCTTTATAAAAAGAGGAAATTTGGGCATAAGCAGAACAGACAGAGAGAGAAGACAGCCATGCGATGGAGATGGAGAATGCCATAGATTGCTGGCAAGTTCCTGCCAGAACCTTACAGACTTCAGAAGGAATCTGGTCCTTCCTATCTACACCTTGACTATGGAATTTTAGCCTCTAGAACTGTAAGATAATTTCTGTTGTTTTCAACCATCCAGTCTATGGTACTTTGTTATGGGGGCCCCAGGAAGCTAAGACAAAGAGTTTTACATGATTATTGATTTTTAAAAAGTAGTTCAATACTTGGTTGTCAGTGTAAATATTTTTTAACTATCACATGGTGAGGTAAAAATAAAACTAGACTAGCAGTTTCTCATAAGTACAATAAATTTTGAAAATGATGTATAATGAGGATTCATATCTGTTGAGGGATGTCTTAGTTTTCCAGGTTTCTATGTCAGTTATCACACAATGGGTTGACTTCCAGAAACATTTCATGGTTTTGGAAGCTAGAAGTCTAAAATCCAGGTTTCAGCAAGACCATACTTTCTCCAAAGTCTTTAATGTTCTGCTGATAACGTTCCTCCATCACATGGCAAGCTCTCTCTTGCTTCCTATGGCTTCTAGCTTCTTCTGACTACATTCAAATTTCTCTGCCTTATAAAGACTATAGTCATATGGATTAAGACCCACCTTAATTCAATTTGGTCTTATCTAAATAGGTTCTTCAAAGATATTCATAAATGAGTCCAAACCTTCATAAATAATAACACCTTCAAAACTCCTATTTACAAATGGGTTTTCACCCATAAGAATGCAGATTAAGACTTGAATATGTCTTCATGGAGGACATGGTTCAATCCCCAATAAGGAATGTCTGTCATAGGCAGCTGATAAAGGGGGCAGAAGTATGAAGTAGGTACAAAGCAGGGAAGAGGATGGTCAATTCCACTCACCTACAAAATCATGGAGTTCTCTGACCAGGACACCTCAAATGCCCCTTCAGCCTGGAGAATTATACTGTCCTGTCCATTAGATAGAGGTACTTTTAAGTTCCAAAATCCTCTAGATAACCCAGGAAATTGTTTCCTACTGCAAAACAACTTTGGACAATTACTGACATGTCTTTAGATCTTGAAAAATTCCCTGGAAGTAAGCTAAAACCTCATCTTATAGATACAGTTGCAACAAACTAATTTACTGTATGCCCCTTCAAGCTCACTGCCCAATATTTGATATAGCTGAATTAAGTTTTTCTCAAATTATATATGTTAAGTCAACTTCTAAATTTATTAGTTCAATATTTGATTCATTCTTAGATTTCTTCAGATAGTCCTCCCAACACTCTCCAGAAAAAGAACTTTAAAGACATGTAGTTTCCAATTTCTTGCATCCTTGAATCTTTCTGTTTTAAAAAGTAAACTTCAAGTGAGATGAAGATAGAATGCTGAAATCACACTCTTTCTTCAATTGTTCTCTCTAGCTATTATTACATCTTCTTCAAGCATCCAATGTTGCATATGGGGAAGATGGCCCTGCTTTATTTTTGTCTTTTGTGAATGTCTTTTTATACTTCCATGTTTCCAGGTAAGGACACAGGTAAATATAGATCTCTGATAAGTCACACTGATACACATAAGTTTATAGATCTAAAAATTATACTTTTACCAAACCATCTAGATTCTTCATATTTTGCTGATTTGTTTTCCACTCAATGAGTACTTTCGATCTGAAGATATTTTTACTCTGACCAAAATTTCATTTAATATTTGGGTAATGGATAAGTGGTAATGGTAGGACAACATTGTGAACTTAGCTAACAGCACTGTATTTTATATTTGAATGTTGTTAAAAGGAAAAATTTTAGGTTGCATGTTACTAAAAATTAAAAAAAAATAGGACTGCACAGCACTGTGAATTCTGTTGCAAATGATGGGAGATAATTAATAGTACAATTAAAAAGTGTTCTTTCATGAATGGTAACAAATGTACCAACCAATGCAAAGTATAAATAATAGGGTGGTTTATGGGAACTCTGTATTTTATGCATTATTTTTCTGCAAACCTACAGCTTTTCTAATAAAAAGGAAAATATATTTTAAGTTATTGATTTGTGTTTTGGTTTGCTAAGTCTGCTGGAATGCAATATACCAGAAATAGATCGACTCTTATAAAGGGGATTTGTTAAGTTACAAGTTTAAAGTTCTAAGGCCATGAAAATATCCAAATTAAGGGACCAATAAGAGGGTACCCTCTTGGAGGAAAGGCGCTGGCATCCAGGGCTTCTCTATCACATGGGAAGACACATGATGATGTCTGCTGTCCTTCTTTCTGGCTTCTGGTTTCAAATGGCTTCCTCTCTAAGGTAAGGGTCTGTGGATCCTCACTTAGCTTATTTGGGCTAACTCTGGATTTCATCTCTTAGCTTAGCATCTCCAAATGTCTGTGTCCTGGTTTCATCTCTCTGCCCTCTATGTTGACTCTAACTCTCTCTCTCTCTGTGAGCTCTTTTAAGGACTCCAGTAAACTAATCAGACCCACCTTGAATGGGTAGGGTCACATCTCTTTGGAAATAAGCTAATCAAAGTACCCCACCCAAACAGTGATTCTGCCCCCCACAAGATTGGATTAGGGTTAAAAGAATATGGCTTTTCTGGAGTACATAAGTTTCAAACCAGCACAATTAGTATTAATACATTGATTTTCACTTTGCTCTCTTCTCCCACTTCTGATATTATGATTTCTGGTTATTGTATTGACATGGATCCTAGTTTAGTTAGAAGAGACTGAATAATCTTCAACTCTCTCATTTTATAAAATAAGGAAACTGAGACTGCATGCATGAGTTGCTTAAAATCAAATTGCAAGTTACTGAAACACTTTTTTTAAAAAGCTGTTAATAAAATATAAGTGAGGTTTCAAGACAGAGCTCAAATATTTATCCATTTGGGGGCAAATGTGTCACTTTTCCAAAAACCCCTTGTACTCAAGTTTCCTTATATGTGCAACATAAGTAGGGTTATACAAAAACTTAATAATAATGTTCATAGTTAACACAATTGATAGGTCATTCATCCATTTAACAAATATTTATTAGGCATTCACTATGCACTAGGATTTGTGATTTATTTAAAAAGTTATTAGAGTGTGTGTGCCTAGGCATTTAAACAACCAATTCTATGCCAAAATATTTTCATCAAATTCACTCATATTTGAAGTTACCATGTTTTTCTCATTATTTTTGCATCATTTTCACCCAGCCTTATACCAAAGAAGCTATGTAAGTTCATAAATGGGACTTAGGTGGTGAAGAATCTTATAAAGAAATATTACCAATAAGTTCCATAATTCATGATGGTGACTGGATCTTAGAATATTCTCTGGAGTTTCTTTAGTATTGGAAATATAAACAATGTTAAGAGATTGCATCATAAGTACTCTATATACAACCGAGAAACAGGGCTCAAAGAATCCTTTGGAAAACTAAAATTGGTCCATTTGATTAATATATTACTATAAAATTCATTACTAACTTACTATATAAAGTAGGAAAGTGATTTACAGCAGAATGATTCACAAATGACTGATATAGATAAAAAAATCAAAGTTATAAGACATTTGGGTTATTAGGAGCAAGTATGAATAAGAACAGCTTTAAGGAAAGTGCACTCTAAGAAATCACAATAGGAGGCAACAGAAGACACAATTTGCTGTAGTATGCTGGTGAAAAAAAATTCATGTGTTACATAGTTGACTACTTTTTCAGTTCTATTTGCAAGCTCTTTTCTAACAAAGCAACAATTATCTTGACGATTGAATCACCACTGCCTACTCTCCAATTCTCTTATCTTCTTGTAGGTCATTTTTATTCCATTCTCTGTTGCGGAGAATGCTATGCTATGGATTTTATTTTTTGCAATATTGATATTACACTTTTCTGATTCCAGAGCAATTCTCTGTATTGATACAGTTTGATCTACTGCCTTTAAATTATTTTCTTAACTTTCTAACTGATATATAGCATAATTATGCTGAAATTCACAAATCTTAAGTATAGAACTAGACTCACTTCTACGAATGTACAAACCTGTGAAACTAAAATGAAGATCAAGATATAGGATATTACAAGTTAATAACTTCCCAAAGCAGCTGATACCTTGATCTCTATAATCATAGGTTAACTCTGCCTATTTTTTTTAACTTTTGAAATTGACTCTTACAACATGTACTCTTTTGGGTCTAGCCATTTTGCTTAATATTATGTTTATTAGATTTAGGAATATAGCAATAGTTTATTCATTCACAATGCTGTATAGTATGCTATTGTATGAATTCATTTATCCATTTTATTGCTCATTGACATTTGGATTATATCATAATAGGGCCTGTATTAGTTTGTTAAAGCTACCAGAATGCAATATATAAGAAATGGAGTGAGTTCTATAAAGGGAATTTATCATGTTACAAGTTATAATGCTAAGGCCATGAAACTGTTCAAAAAAGGCACCAACAAGAGGTTACCTTCACTCAAGAAAGGCTGGTGCTGCCTGGAATACCTCTGTCAGTTGGGAAGGCATGTGGCTGGCATCTGCTGGTCCTTTTTCCTGGTTCTGTTGCTTTCAGCTTCTCATGCCAGCGGTTTCCTCTTTAAGTGTCTGTGGGCCTTCACTTAGCTCCTCCGGGATACAACGGTGGGTTCTGGCTTGTTTAGCATCTCATAGGAAGGCACATGGTAACGTCTGCTGGTCTCTACCTGTGTCTAGGCATCTCTGATTGCACTCCAAACATCTCTAAACATCATGTCTTTGTCAGCTCTGAAGCAACTGTTTCTGCAAGTGTCTGCATCTGAGGTTTCTTCAAAATGTTTCCCCTTTTAAAGGATTCCAGTAAACTATTCAAGACCCACCTTGAATGGGCAGGGTCACTTCTCCATTTGACCAAAAGGCCATACCCACAATTGCACATGCCACATCTCTGTGGAGATAATCTAATCAAAAAGGTTTCCATTCTACAGTATTGAATCAAAATTAAAGGACATGGCTTTTCTGTGGACACACAACACTTCCAAACTAGCACAGGATCAGTGTGAATAAAGCTATTCACATTCTTGAAATGTCTTTCTGCATATATGTGTGCCTTTCTTGAAATGAAAATATTGGGTCATAGGGTCCATGGATAAGCTTTTATAAATGCTGTAAAAGAGCTTTTTTTTTTTTGGAGGGGAGGTGCATGGTCTGGAAATCGAACCTGGGTCTCCCGCATGGAAGGCAAGCATTCTACCACTGAATCACCCATGCACTCTTCAAACAGCTTTATCAAGTGATTATATCAGTTTATATCCTATCAGCAGCATATGGGTGTTCCATTTTCTTTATATCCTTGTCATCAGTCTTTTTCATCTAGCCCTTCCTTAGAGTGTAGTAAGAACTCATTGTGGTTTTATTTTTTTCCCAATTAGTGACAGTGTTTAGCATATTTCTTATGCTGATTGGCTATTTGGATATATTCTTTTGTGAAGGGCCAGTTCAAGCTATTTTTAATTGGGTAGTTTATATTTTTCATATTGATTTTTCCTAGCTCTCCACATTTATTTTTTTCAAATTTCTTATTTTTACATCTTATTATATAGGTGCCTTAGTATATTTGATCTTATTGAAAAACCAAGGCAGGTACTATCTAAAATTTCTTCTGCTTCTTGGGATGAAACTTCAGATGTAGGATCTTCATCTTTGAACATATATATGAACAGGATTTTTCTGGCATCTGACTACATGAAGAAGTGTAAAGGGGAAAACCACCAATTAATTCTAGAGACCACTTTGCAAGGCATGCTACTTATTTACTTTTTGTACTGCTTACTTCTTTTACAGAATTTTTGTTGAAGTTCAACTTTTTCCCTATGTGTACATATTTGTCAAGACTTAGACTATCCCGGAGTATTTGGTTCTACCTGTCCTAAAAATAATGTTAGTTGACTTTCTTGATGGTTGTTTCTGTTAACGTATTCTTTCAAGATACTGAAGGATCTTCCTTCATCAGACACAGCTTGTGTGACATTGGGTCAATACAGCCACAAGTAGCCACGGTCAGGGAAACTGGTTCTTGAAAACTCTTTTATGTTCATATAAATGATTGTCCTTGAATGTGTCTGGCTTTGTTCCATTGGGCTGTCTGGATTCCAATTCATATGCTTCCCAGAGTGGAGAGAAAAACCCTGAAACTTATGTACCATCTTTTTAAAACATTTTTTTAAGTCTACATATATTTGTCTCTAACTGCAAAATGACTCCAAGTCATTTTTTTTTCTATTGACTTCAGACTTGAACCTTGGCCCCAGATCTTATCTCTCTAGGTAAGCATGGCTTCTTTTTCCTGCTAGTATTCCCAGCTGGGGGGTGCACACACACTACTCACTCGCTAAATCTTTGGAAAGCTGTGAATCAGTGGTGGGGATAGGGATGCCTTTCTCACCAATGTTTGGATAATATCCCCTTCTCTTGTGCTTCCAAGCTCACTTCATTGGAATTTTCTCCACTAATTTACCATGAAGTTAAATGTTCTTTTGAGAAAAAAGGATTGTGTTTCAGCTTACATTGTTTTATTTCAACTTGATCCAGAATGGGCGATATCTGATAAAATTCACTCTAAATTTGTGGCATGTGGTTTGAATACAACCCTAGGTTCAGTATTAGAGGTATTTCTTTCTCTTCTAGCTTCTATTTGGTCTTTTCAGTCATTCTTTGGCACAGGGATGCTGTGATCAAAGTCTTAAGTTTCCATTTCCCCCAGAATTCCATTTCATGTACTGCTAAACAGCTTTCTAAGGCTTTTGTATCTTGATAGGTCTAGATGACAGCTTATTTCAAATATTTTATTGGCATCCTCTTTAAGTATCCCTTTTGGTCCAATTTGTTTTGCCTTAATTGCTTATCTTGCTCCATTATTGGTAGCCAAAATGGATGAGAAAAAAATAAATGCAAAATCATTTCACTTCCATAGTCTGTGGGATAGATGATATTTCAAGGTACTTTCCTCCCTAAAATTAGATTCTCCCTAATTCTCTGTCTACCACTCTGAGATTATTTTTACTACACACAATGCCACCTGTAGTCTCGTTTCTCTGCACATTATTTTAGAATATGTGTCCTAAACTCTGAAGTATTAGAAAAAATGTCAATCACTGTGTTCCTGGGAAAGATTACGAATTACATTTGATTTTTAATACCTTTTTTTTAATCCTTTCTTGTTCAGAAGCTGTATTTTAATGAAATCAGGGTACTGTATAGTCAAAATTAGTTATATTTTTCTGTTGTGTAAATCACTGTCTTTCTGAATATAATATCTTGCCATTCTTTAGATATAAGAAAGTTTAAGTATAATAATAACATTGCTTTTTTTTTTTTTTTTTGGCATGGGCAGGCTCTGACAATCGAACCCAGGTCTTTGGAATACCATAGTATTTTATATTTATAAAATTAATTTCTACTTCTTTATTACAATAAGGAATTGAAGTTGGGGAATTTCATTAAAATGATTCATACTTTACACCTACTGTTCTAGTTTGCTAGCTGCCAAAGTGCAATATACCAGAAACAGAATGACTTTTAAAGGGGGAATTTAATAAGTTTCTAGTTTACAGTTCTAAGGCTAAGAAAATATCCCAATTAAAACAAGTCTATAGAAATGTCCAACCTAAGGCATCCATGGAAAGATACCTTGGTTCAAGAAGGCTGATGAAGTTCAGGGTTTCTCTCTCAAGTGAGAAGGCACATGGCAAATACAGTCAGGGCTTTTCTTTCAGCTAGAAGGGCACATGGTGAACATGGCGTCATCTGCTAGCTTTCTCTCTTGGTTTCCTGTTTCATGAAGTTCCCCGGGAGGCGTTTTCCTTCTTCATCTCCAAAGGCTGCTGGCTAATGGACTCTCTGCTTCGTGGTGCTGCAGCATTCTCTGCTCTCTCTGAATCTCTTGGCTTCCTCTCGTCATTCTCTTTTTTAGGATTCCATTAAATTAATCAAGACCCACCCAAATGGGTGGAGACACACCTCTACCTAACCAGTTTAACAACCACTCTTGGTTAAATCACATCTCTGGGGAGATGATCTAATTACAGTTTCAAACATACAATACTGAATAGGGATTAGAAGAAACGTCTGCCTTTACAAAATGGGATTAGGATTAAACAATGGCTTTTCCAGGGTACATACCTCGTTTCAAACCAGCACACCTACCTTTGTGTTATTGTTTTTGTTGTTTTTGTTTTGGTAAAAACAAAAATTTTATATCTATCTTAGCTTTGGGTGTTTTATCATTTGATTTTATCAAAGGAAAACCTACTTTTAACATGTTGTAGCAATATTACCAGAGAGTTGACCTATTTAGCACTTTCAAAGAACTTTATGCGAGAGTTTTATTAATGCCCATAGAACACTAATCAAGGAAGTAGTGGAAATAGTTCTTCCCCTCAGATAGTCCCCAGTAGAGGGCTCCCTTCTGGGAGGCCACGCTTTACCCACAGCCTGCCCTAAGCAATGGCATCTCCTCCCCATCCCACAACAGATTATTTTAAGGTAGTTGCTTGACCCAAAGATGACTCATAAAATTCCATCTTCAGAAGTTTGTAATGAGACCCTAGAAGCTAAGTCCATTAACTAGGATTTTTAGTTGGAATTGTGTAAAATTTTTCTCCATTTCGGGACAGTCATGATCCTTCATATAAAAGCCTATATGCAAGAAATAATCTCTCTTCCTCTAAGGACATCAGACATATTGGGTTAGTGCCTACCCTGACCCGGTTTGGCCTCATCTTAACTAATAACACCTTCAAAGATCCTTTACAAATAAGTTCACACTCACAGGACTGGCAGTTATGACTTGAATATGTCTTTTAGGAGAACACAATTCAACCCTTAACAAGTGGAGGACAAGTCATTTTACAACTATTTAGATGCAGTTTTCTCAGGGAAATTCGAATAGTGAATACCTCATGTTCCAACTACCTCTACAGTGTAACCATTGATCTCTAGGTTCCTTTTGTTGACTTGGATATCTTTTCCTGTGTTCCTTTCCTACTTTTCTTCACTGTGGCTTTTTGAGCAAGTTCTTTATTGTATTAAGAAACAAAAATCTTTTAAGTATTTTCAATTGTCTTTCCTTTGGTTCTCTCTCTCTCTCTCTGTGTGTGTATGTCTCTCTCTGTCTCTTTCTGTTCTCTGTCTCTCTCTTTCTCTCTCTGCCACTCCTCATTTGTTTATAGATGTTATACTAGAGATGATTTAAATAAATGTTATAGTGGTGGTTCCTTAAATAGTAGAAATATTTTATTATGAATGATAAGCCTATGTGTTAGAGAGAAAAGTACAAAAACGCTGATGTACTCATGACCCAATTTCCACATTGTCAACACATGACTAATTTTACTTCATTTCTAGTTCTCTCATCCACCCCTCCCTCCCCTATGGATTATTTTAAAACAAATCTTAGACATCATATCATTTTGTCTTTATGAATTTCAATATGCATCTCTAAGAGTTAAAGGATTTAGTGCTTCCTTTTAAAAAATCAAGTTGGTTTGTGATAAGCATTAAGAAATCAATTTCTAATACTTCTTTTACTTAAGCTAGTGTGCTTAGTGACTTCCAAAATTAAAAACTAAAATTTGGTTTTAGCAAAATGGCATTGATTTTTAGCAAAAAGGCAATCAAATGTAGCAAATATCCTTTTATTATCTTTTGAATCCCTTCTCCTAAGTTTCTATTCTCTTTTCTCAGTGTTTGGTTAAGATCAGTAGAGGACTACAACTCCTTTCCATTACTTTACATTCCATTCTAGTAATACGTGACAATTCTCCAGAACATATATAGAACTTTAAACTGTATAACAAACCTTATTCCAACTTAATAATATGGATTCATGTTTCACGGGGCATGGTCATTAAATATCACCCTAGAAAAACTTCCTCCAGCTGTTCCAAATTACTTTCATTTCGTATGTCATATTTAATAGCAGGGAAAAGACTATTGCTAATGATTTTTCTTGGAAATTAATCTGCCACCTTAGCGAAAATATAAAGTTTGCAGAGATGAGTAGGGACCCTTAAATTTAACATCCTGAGCATATTAATAGACTTAGCAAAAGCATAACAAGATTAAGTAATAGATGAGGATTTCCATTAAGAATGGGAAAATGTAGTACATAGAGATGGAGATTAACAGCTTTTCAGTGTGATGTATTCATAAAATGTTAAAAATAAATTTAGATTTTAGGTAGTGATATTTGAATTAAAATTATGTGTCTTGGGGTGGGGGTTGGATATGTACAGGCAGTATATAGGCTTTAATATAAAAGTTCATGATATTCTATATTGAGGCAATGTTTGTGGCACTAGAATGAAGTATATCATTCCTTGTTGTCTGGATATAAATAAGCTTCTAATTCTTTGACTGTATTCACCCATAGGATTTTCAAAATTTGATTTATGATCTGGGAATTGGATAAGGGTGTCCAGTACCCAAAATACTTTCATAAATAAGAGTTAAGAGAAATCTTCCTCCACTGTGAAAACAGCACAGTTTTTAATCATAGGACCATTCAGGATTATTAAAGAATCAAAGGAAGTGATCAGTAATTGCATACCTGTCCTAGAATGTAGACCTTCGGACAGTTTTTGATGTCTCTCTGGCTCCAGTCATTAATGCACTGCTTTATCTGGCATTGAATCTGTCAGATACTTTTTCAGTTTTGTTTCTCATGCAATAGTTTATTTCATATCCCTTTAATTCACTTTTCTTTTGACTGTTACACATCATACTGCAGTATTGATTTAAAGCCTGCCATAAAATACTTTCAATATTTCTATTCTTTATTTTCCATAATTGTAATAGCTTATGAGCAAACCATAGATCAAAGAGACACAGCATTAGAGTTCAGCACAGGTGGGCTTAATTGATTCCTTGCAACAAGTTGGATCTCAACTTGTGGTGCAAATAGTGATAATATTCCTATCTTCCAATCTCTTTCTAACCACAGATACTCCTTCTGGCATTTATTTTTAAATTACTGTAAGCCTCAAAAAATACTATATTCATTTGGATTACTAGACTTCCCATTGTGTATGAAATAGAAAATTTTGTTAAAAATGAGAAAGGGACAGATCTTAGATATCAGGAGGGTAAAGTCATTGTACTTTCCTATTCTTAGACATCAAAAGTAGATGTTTACTAATAAGGATTAATAATGACTATTAATAGATAATATATATTGGGTACATGGAAAATATTTTTCTCCCACTGACACAGTAATTCCACTTCTGAGAATCTAAGGGAAAACAGATAAAAATGAAATATTCTTATATTTCATTGCAGTGTTTTTTACGGTTATAAGAAATAAAAATCACATAAATACCATATTACCAGTGAAAGGTGAACTAATGGTTAAGTAAATTTGGGGACATGTATTCAACATGCTGTTTATTCATTTAAGATGACAGCAAAATTTATACAATTTTATGAAACTTTCAAAATATAACAACATATAAAATATCTATAATACATATAAAAACAAATGAAAGTGTATAGAAAAAAATTTAAATGTTTACAGTAGTTGTGTTTGGTGATAAAATTGTAGTGGCTTCTTTCCTTTACTTTCTCTATTTTACCAGTTTTCTATTACACAAAAATGTCACCACTACTTCAAATCTATCTTAGTGAAGGTTGAACAACTCAATTTATGTAACCTAGAACAACAGCCTGCATCTAAGGAAAATGTATTTGATTATATTATCATATATGACATAGAAAATATAGTAACATTTTAATGGGAGAATCTGTATATATTTTTTCATTGTAAAATTCTTTCAATTTTGCTGTAAGTTTGAACTAGTTTATGATGTGACTTTGTAAAAACAAAAACAAAAACAAAAATGCTGCCTAAATTTTAGGTAACCAAATTACAAATAAGATCAAAATATAATCTCTTTATAAGTTGGAGGCTGCTAGTATGTGCTTATTATTTACTTTACAATTTTGGTTTGGTCTGAAATAATCTGCATAGGTGCCAATGTTGGGAGTTGTACAAGTCGATTTGCAACATATATTGATTTTTTTTCTTGGGTTTTTGTCATCTTGACTGTGTTTGCCTCTATGATAATTATGATAATTTATTGCATTTTCAGTCAGATAAATCTCTATTTGCCTTTAAAATTTGATTCATATGAAGATGTAATATTTGAAGAATTTATTCATAAGGAAACAAATGTATAACTTTCAGAAATACTGTCACTATAAATATATATATTTTCACATATGTGAAATATATTATGAATATTCCATAAAGATATGTAATTTAACCATTAAGGAGATGAGAGCTGCCTGATTTCCTTCTTCAGTGATGCTAGAATGAGTGAGAATAGGATAATTATATAGCAAAAAGGATCCTATTATGCACATGTATTTAATTTAGTAACAATACATGTTTTATTGAAGTGTGTGTGTGTGTGTGTGTATGTATATATATATATGTATAATGATCTGAATATAGAAATAATTGACTTGAGAAGTTCTATCCAGAAATGCATGTGTACTGAATTGATAAATTTATATATGGTCATAGAAATTTTTCATTTATAAGCTCATAAATTGAATGTAGGAGGCTCAAGGCAGTAAATATTCAATTTCTTCTCTGATGAAGGGAAGATAGAAATGGATATCATTCCTGGTATGCTTTTTGTTAATTTTTTTTTATTAAGGCAGTTAATAAACTTTACTTTTTAGAACACTTTTAGATCTGCAGAAAATTTTTTTTTTATTAAGGCAGTTAATAAACTTTACTTTTTAGAACACTTTTAGATCTGCAGAAAAATTGAGCAGATAACACGGAGAGTTCTCATAATGTGCCAGCAAAGTTTCCCCCATTATTCACATCTCACATTAGGATGTTACATTTTTTCACAATTAAATAACCTGTATTGGTACATTATTATTAATTAAAATCCATACTATATTTAGATTTCTATACTTTTTATTTAACATCCTTTTCTGTTCTAGGATCCCATCCTGGATACCATATTACATTTAGTTGTCATGTCTTTTTAGTCTCTTCTTAGCTGTGGTGGTTTCTCAGACTTCCCTTGTTTTAAAGAGCTTGACAGTTTTGAGGAGTCCTATTCAGGTATTTTGTAGGATACTTCTATACTGAAATTTGTCTGATAGCATTCTCATGATTAGACTGGGTTTGCGGGTTTTTAAATATATGCTTTTAGGAGGAAAATAGCAGAACTAAAGTGCTATTTTCATAACATCATATCAAGGAGACATAATTAAATAATTTATGACTGTTGATGTTGACCATGGTCATCTGGCTTAGGCAGTAATTGTTAGGTTTCTTCACTTTACAATTACTCTCCCTCCTCCTTTCCATGCTGTGCTCTTCACTGTGTGCAACCCACACTTAGAGAGTGGGGACTTCTGCTCCCTCTTCTCTATAGTATCCAGGCAATTTGGGGGCGGGGAGTGGTGGAGTCTTCTGCATTGGGGTATTTATTTATTCCTTCTGATACATTAATTTATTTGACCACTTATCTATATCAGTATGGACTCATGGATCTTTATTTTATACTTTGGGTTGTAATTCAATACTACTTTACTTTGTTGCCCAAGTTGTTCCAGTTTTGGCCATTGGCAGCAATTTCATTTGGTTCCCATTCCCTTTGACTTATCCTTATCAATCTTTTTTTACTGATGCCTTACTTTCTAGCTACAAGATGCTCCAGGGTCATCTGATATATTTTTTGCACCTACCTTAGAATCATCCATTTCTCCAAGAAGCTTAATTCATTTTACTGGAGAAAAGTATTAATAATCAAGAGTGCATGGTAGGTGAGATTGTTACTGCTGGGGTGCCATCTTTTAAAGACCTTTTCAGGTGACAGAGCTGTCCGCGACTTCTCGCTCAGCATCAAGCCCCCGGCCGGCGGGTGAGACAATGAGGAGAGACAGAGAGACGCAGACAAATCCGCGCTGGTGAGAAACACAGATCCAAGACACGTAGCAGTTGTAAGCACAGACCTTTACTGGAGTTAAGCTTGCATTCTCTGTTACAGGTTCCGCGCGGGCGAAATTTCCCGCGGGGGAACAACCTCTATGCGGCCGTCAGGCACGGCTCCCTGTGGGTCGTCTCCACCCACCCCGTCCGGGTAACCTCTTATATACTGTGCCCAAACCCAATAGGTTAGTGCCACGTATACAGAGGTGATTGGAAGATAGGGTTGGTGGGCGTGTGCGTCATTTGCGGAAGCAGGATGTGAGCGCCATCTTGGCTCACTCGATGGGCGGGGGGAACTCTAGAGCAGGCTGCAGCGTGTCCACTAGGCCAAACCCGGAAAGCGGCTCTCTACACAGAGCAATAAAATATAGTGTGTATACTAACCCATGAATATACACACGCCTATAGATATTTCTATATATAATCATCTGCATCTCTGTTAAGTTAAACAGTTCTTACTAATGTCTCCAACTCTAATCCGTTTCCATATGGTTCATGCTAGCCACCTTCCCTTCTGATCTCTAGATTTCTACTCCCCCTGTGAGAAACCTGGCTTCTGCTATCCAACATCCATTTGATGAGTTGTTCAATTTCAGCATACATGTGTGGCAGCATCAGAACTATTACCCCATACCCTCATGGAAACAACTTTATCAACTTTAGTATAGTCTTAAACGCAGTTGCTCTTGCCTTTAGTCTTATGGACTCCATTCATTTCCAGTGTTATTTAGGTCTGCACTTTTTCCTGTACTACCTTCAGTGAAACTGTTTCATACTTCTTCAAGAGGTAGATTCTCAGTCTGGGTTCCCTCACCTCTTCAGATTACTTTTTAAAATTTGTATATATTAGGGTTCATTCTTCGCATTATGAAGTTCGACAGGTTTTGGCAAATGTATAATGTCATATACCCATGATTACAACAGTATCATACAGCATAGTTTTACCACTCCCCAAAAACCTTGTGCTTCACTGATTCATCCCTTCCTCCTTACCCCTGGCAACCACTGATCTCGTTACTGACTCTATAGTTCACCTTTTTCAGAATGTCTTTTAATTGTAATCATAAAGTATGTAGACTTTTCATTTGGCAACATGAATTTAAGGTCCTTGACATCTTTTTGTAGCTTGATCCTTCATTTCTTTTCATTGCTAAGTAATTCAATGTAAGACAGGTAGTTTATTCAGTTATCTACTGAAGGACATTGTTAACTTAAAATCCTACTTACCCAAAGATTGTACTTATACAGCCTACTTACACATTCTACTTAAACATTCCTATGGTCCACAGCCACAGGAATGGATTGACTTTAAGAACATACTTTTCTGGGGTACATACAGATTCAAACCACTACAGTCATCTTGGTTATTTGAAATTTTGACCATTATGAATAAGTCTGCTATAACATTCATGTACAGTTTTCTGTGTCACACAAGTTTTCAACTCTAGTTGGGCAAATACCTATGAACACAATTGCTGGATCATATGGCAAGCATATTTTTAGCTTTGCAGGAAACTGCCATGCTGTCTTCCAAACTGGCTGTACCATTGTGCATTCTCAGCAGCAGTGAATGAAAACTCCTGTGGCTCTGTCCATTATTTGGTGTTGCCAGTGTTTCGTGTTGTATCCATTCCAATAGAAGTATCTCCTTGTTTTAATTTGCAATTCTCTAATGATAAATGGTGAGTATCTTTTTAAAATCTTATTTAACAACTGTATGTCTTCTTTGGTGGTGTATCTGTTCAGATGTTTTTCCATTTTTAAATTGGGTTTACTTACTGTTGATATTTAAGTATTCTTCATATGTTTTGGATACAAGGTGTAGCACATACATCTTTTCATTATTTTATCAGTGTCTTTTGCAGACAAAAAACAATTTTTTTAATTTTAGCAAAATACATTAATTTTATTCTTTTATTGAATCTGCTTTTACTGTGTTTCTGAAAACTCATCCCCAAACTGTAGATCACCAAGATTTTCTCCCATGTTATCCACTAGAAGTTTTATAGTTTTGCATATTACTATATGCAAATGGTCTGTGATCCATTTTGAGTTAATTTTGGGAAAAGTGTAAGGTCTGTGTCTATATTGCATATGGATATATCCTATTGCTCTGGCACCATTTGTTGAAAAGACTATCCTTTACACACTGAACTGTCTTTGCTTCTTTGTGAAAGATCAACTGACTATATTTACACAGTCTATTTCTTGCTCTCTATTCTGTTCCATTAATCTGTGTATCTATGGGCTAAAGATATGAATAAGCATTTTTCTGAAGAACAAATGCAGATGGCTCAAAATCACATGAAGAGATGCTCATTTTCACTAGCTATGAGGGAAATGAAGATCAAGTCTACAATGAGATACCAACTCATACCTATAAGAATGGCTGCTATTAAACAAACAGGAAACTATCCTTGGAGAGGATGTGGAGAAACTGGAATGCTTATGCACTGCTGGTGGGAATGTATAATGGTGCAGCCACTATGGAAGGCTGTTTGGCAGTTCCTTCGGACACTAAATATCGAGTTCCCTACAACCCAGCAATAGCAGTACTTGGTATATACCCAGAAGAGCTAAAAGCAATGACACAGACATTTGTACACTGATGTTCATAGCAGCATTATTCACAATAGCCAAAAGATGGAAACAGGCCAAATGCCCATCAACAGACGACTTGATCAACAAAATGTGGTATATACATACGATGGAATATTATGCAGCAATAAGACAAAATCACGTCCTGAAGCACATGACAAGATGGATGAGCCTTGAGGACACAATGCTGAGTGAAATTAGCCAGACACAAAGGGACAGATACCATATGATTCCACTTTTGTGACCAGCATAAAGGAATAATCAGAGGCTTATGATACAGAAGATAGGGGACTTAGAGATACAGAGATGCTAGAGATGGGTGAACCATTAGCTAATGAGGTTGAACTCCAATGTAAGGAAATAGATAGGAGTGAAGGTGATTCTCCAGTGGGTCTAGAAGTAATATTACCATATTGCAGATGAACAAGATTGAAAGGGGTTGTATAGACCTACGTTCCCACTGACTCACACTAGAAATATGAATGAGGTCTCATAAGAATTACTTCAAAGATACGATTCTTGTATAAAAAGTGTTTAAGTCCAGGGTACAGGGGGAAACCTGCTATTACATGCTATGAGCTATGTTCGAAAGGAAACCATCAGTACTACCGTAGCAACAGCAGAGGTAAGTAATGGGGTAAGGGACAAGAGTTAAGAGGAGGTTTAGATTTCCTATTTGGTGAGGGTGTGTTTATTGGTTTTCTGTCTCTTGGGAACAATGAAATTATCTAAAATTGAGAATGTTGATGGACTGTAGACTTTGGGTCCTCTACATGATGCCCAATAAGTGCAGGTGGCCAAAGGATGCACTGATGGAGAAGTGGATTGGCAAACGATGGTGTATACTTATGAACAAAGGTTGTGCTGCTACAAAAGGGAACAGTGTCATGAGGCATGACATAATGTGAATGAACATGCACATTTGGTGAGACGAAATAAGCCAGAAATAAACCACAATGGTATGGTCACCTTTAGAAAATGCTTATAAGAAAACAGGGGCCTAGATTGTAAGTGTCATGGTCAGGTTCATGTGTCAACTCGGCCAAGTGGTGGTACCTGTTCTTCTGGTTGGGGAAGTGCTGGCCTGTCTGTTGTGATGAGGACATTTCATAGAATTAAATCATGATCACATCAGCTGTATCCACAGCTGATTCCATTTGTAATCAGCTAAGGGGAGTGTCTTCTGCAATGAGTGATGCTTAATCTAATCACTGGAAGCCTTTTAAAGAGGATTCAGAGGAGACAGGCTCTCTTCCTGCTTCAGCTGGCCAGCCTCTCCTGTGGAGTTCATCCAGACCCTCTATCAGAATAGTCAGCTTCACAGCCTGCCCTGCAGGTTTTGGACTCTACATTCCCACGGTCACATGAGACACTTTTATAAATTTTATATTTGCAAGTGTTCCCTGTTGATTCTGTTTCTCTTTGAGAACCCTAACTAATATGGTAAGCTTTTAGAGCAGACACACTAAGTCCAGAGTGGTGATTATTATTTCTGGATTTTGAGAGACTGTTTTATATATATAACCTGATATTTAGAGATAAGAATGAAGCCAAACAGGTTGGAGTTAAAGTAGTTCAGAACATAGGGGTTAGGAAGACAGTGTCTATATTTTAGAACCACATATACTCTTTGAGACCAATGGAAGAAAGGTTTATTTGATCTGGAACTGAAATTTCTGTAGCGCATAATCTAATTCAACCTATCTGTATAGCTCATTTGAACAACTGAAACACAGGGAGCACAGAATAAGAAAGAGGCCCTTTAATCCTGTATACATTATTGTAATGCCTGAAAACATCCTAGCGTATGTTAAGCAGATAATCAAAAAGTATTGGCAAAGTCCCCTGAGGAGGGGAGAAAGGCTATGGAACTGTTAAACCTTACCATCAGGGAATCCTCTGATACTATGTCAAACTTTAGGGACACCTAAATCAATAGGCCATGTCCTCAATCATGAGGCTTACTCTTGCGAAGCTTATGTAGGTAGCGGAGAAGCTTAGACTACCTATAGGCCTGCCTAAGAGTTACTTGTGAAGGACCTCTGTTGCTCAGATGTGGCCTCAGTCTTTAATGCCAACCCTACAAGTGAAATCATTGCCCTCCTCTCTACGTGGGACATGACATCCAGGGTGAAGTTCTCCCTGTAGACGTGAGAGAGGACTCCCAGGGATGAATCCAGACCTGGCATCGTGGGATCAACAATTCCACCCTGACCAAAAGGGGGAAAAGAAGTGTAATAAAATATCAGTGGTAGAGAGAATTCAAAGCACAGCACCACACTAGTTGTATAGAAACAACTTTTTCCTTATTGATTTTCTCTATTTCAAGTCTGCTTTTATATCTTTGACTTCTCATATTTATTATTTACTCTTGCTGCTTTTATTTTTCTAGCTTCTTCAGATACAGGTTCAAATAATTGATTTTAACTTTTTTTCTTTAAAATGTAGGTAAAGCTCAGAATTTTCTGTAATTACTGCTTACTTGTATCCCCTAAAGTGTGTCATATTTTATTACTATTTACTTAAATTATTTTCTAATATCCATTTCTGTTTCTTCTTGACATGTATTAATTTAAAAAATGTGTGGCTATACTTTCAATCATTTTAACATTTTTGAATTCTCTTTATGTTATTGATTTCTAATTTGTTTCTACTTTGATCAGATAAAATACTTGATCTCATTACAATCCTTTGAAATTAGCTTTTATGTGGTTATGGTCCAGCATATATTCTAATTTCATGAATATTCCAAATGAAGTTGAAAATTTTTAAAAAGTATATTATGAAGTTTTATAATTCTGAAATGTATTAAAATCACTCTCTATGATTTTGTTATTCATTCTTTTTCCTTTTAATTCTGTAAATTTTTGTTTATATATTGTAAACCTGTGTTACTTGGTATACATATACACTTTTCATTGTTATATCTTCTGATCAAATTGACCATTTAATTTTATGAAATGTCCCTTTGGTCTCCCATGATATTCCTTGACTTAAATTCTACTTTGACTGCTGTGTTAGTTAGATTCAGTTGTCAACTTGGCCAGGTGAGCATACCTAGTCTTGTTGCTGCGAACATAAGCCAATGGTACGTGAACCTCATCTGTTGCAAATTACATCTGCAGTCAGCTAGGAGGTGTGTCTCCTGCAATGAGTGACATTTGACTTAATTGGCTGGTGCTTAAATGAGAGATCGCAATGTAGCACAGCTAAGCAGCTCGGCATTCCTCATCTCAGCCCAGGCCTTTGGAGATGCAGAAAGAAGTCACCCCGGGGAAAGTTGTTGGAACCCAGGGGCCTGGAGAGAAGACCAGCAGAGACCATCCTGTGCCTTCCACGTAAGAAAGAACCTCAGTGGAAAGTTAGCTGCCTTTCCCCTGAAGAACCAACAAAATAAATCCCCTTTTATTAAAAGCCAATCCATCTCTGGTGTGTTGCATTCCGGCAGCTAGCAAACTAGAACTGCTTTGATAATATCATTCACAAAGTATAACCTTACCAGTGAGCATGTGTATGTGTGTTTGTGTGTTTTAAGTAGTGTTTTGGGACTAACATTCTCCATTCTTTTACTTTCAATTTATCTCTGCTCTTACATTTAAAGTTTTTTTCTGAAATAAATAGTGTATGATTCAAACTTGTTTTTACATCTAGTCTGGAAATATTTGCCTTTTAGTTGAATATTTAGTGCATTTTCAGCTAATTTAATTACTGATATAATTGTTTTAAGCAAAAAATCTCACAATTTGTTTTCTAGCTGACCTGTTTGTTGATCATTTTTGCCTTTGTTTAGATTAATCAAGATTTTAAAATATGATTTCACCTTTCTTTGATTAGCTTTTTATAATAGCAGTTGTACAGTTACAGAAAAATCATGCAACAGTACAAAGTTCCCATAAATTGCCGCTCACATGCACAATTTTCCCTGTTATCAACATTTTGCATTACTCTGGTATCTTTGCTACAATTGTAGAAACAATATTATTGTAATTGTACTATGAATTATAATCAACATTTAGGGTTCACTCATTATGTTGTATAGATTTATGGTTTATTATTATTATTATTATCCTGGTAACATATATAAATCTAAAATTTCCTATTTATCCCCTTTCAAATATACAATTCAGTGTTGCCAATTACATTAACAATCCTGTGTCAAAATTGCCACAATCCATTGCCAAAACTTTTACATCACACCAAACAAACTCCATACCAATTAAGTCTTAACTTCTCATTCCTCACCTATACCCAATCCCTGGTAACCTGTAGTCTAATTCCTGACTCTGAATTTAAATATTAATGACTTTATATCAGTAAGGCCATACAAGTTTGTCATTTTATGTCTGGTTTATTTCACTCAATATGATGTCTTCAAGGTTCATGCATGTAGTAGCATGTATCAGATTTTCATTCCTTTTTTTTTATGGCCAAGTAGTTTTCCATTGTATGTATATATCACATTTTGTTTGTCCATTCATTTGTTTATGCACACTTGGTTGCTTACATCTTTTGGCAACTATGAACTAATCAGTATACAAATAATAGTTCGAGTCCCTGCTTCCAATCATTTGGGATGATGGAGGTATATGCCTAGAAGTGGGATTGCTGAGTCATATGGTAATTCTATACTTAACTCTTTGAGGAACCACCAAACTCTCTGCCACGATGTCTGCACCATTTTAGCTTCCCACCAACAATGTACAATGGTTCCTATTTCTCCATATCCCCTCCAACAATTGTTATTGTCTTTTATGAATAGTAGCCATTCCAGTGCATGTGAAATGCTATTTCATTGTGGTTTTGATTTGCTTTTCCATAACCACTAATGATATTGAGCACATTGTCATGTGTCTATAGGCTATTTATATATTTTCTTTGGAGAAATTATTTTACTCATTTTTGAATAAGATTTTTTGTCTTTTTATTGTTGAGTTGTAGGATTTCTTTATATATTTTATATAATAAACATTTATCAGGGGTATGGTTTCCAAATATTTTTTCCCACTTTGCACATGGTCGTTTTCTTTCATGATGGAGTCTTTTGATGGACAAAAGTTTTCAATTTTGATGAAGTCCCATTTATCTATGTTTTTTGTTATTACTCATGCTTTTGGCATAATCCATAAGAACCTATTGCCTGACACAAGGTCCTGAAGGTGTTTCCTTATGTTTTCTTCTTAGAGTTTATAATTTTGGTTCTATTTAGTTTTTTGAACCATTTTGAGATAATTTTTTTATATGCTGCAAGATAGAAGTCCACCTTCATCCAGCACCAATTGTGGGAAAGACATTTTCCCCCTATTGAGTAGACTTGGCACTCTTATAAAAAATAACCTGGCTCTAGATGTGAGGGTTTATTCCTTAATTATCAATAGCATTCAATTGGTCTATATATGTGTCCTTGTTCATATGCTCTTTGGATTAATGTAGCTTTGTTGTAAATTTTTAAAGGTGGAAGTATGTGTCCTCCAATTTTTTTCTTCTTTTTTCAATATGATTTTGGCCATTCCTTATTCTTCCATTTGCATTTTAGGATTTGGTTTCCATTTCTGCAAAGAAATCCATCAATGTAAAGAGTGCATTCAATCTGTAAATTGATTTAGGTAGAATTAACATCTTAACAATATTTAGTCTTCCAATCTAAGAACACAGAATATCCTTTCACTTCTTTTGGTCTTCTTTGATTTCTTTCATCAGTGCTTTGTGGTTTTCCATCTACAAATCCTTTATGTACTTGTTTAAATTGATTCCTAGATATTTGATATTTTTAGTTGCTAGAGTAAATGAATTTTTAAAATAGATTTCCTTTTCAGATTTTTCACTACTAGTGTATAGAAACACTATGACTTCCTAAAATGTTTTTTATTGTGAAATATATAAACAAAGAAAAGAAAGAAAAAGCAATAATTTTCAAAGTACAATTCAACAAGTAGTTACAGAACATATTTCAGAGTTTATTATGTGTTGCTATTCCACTATTTCAGATTTTTCCTGCTAGCTGCTCCAAAATGCTAGAAGCTAGGAGAAATATCAATATAGTGATTCAGCAGTTATACTTGTTAAATCCTATTTTCTCTGTTATAACTCCTCCTTCTCCTTTGATCCTTCTCCCAATCTATAGAGATCTTTAGCCAATGCTCTTTATGACTTTTTCATATTGAGAAGGGGTGTCAGTTACATGTTAATCTTATGCCCCCACCATTTTGCTAAATTAGTTTATTATCTATAGAAGTTTTATTGTGGATTTTTCAGGATACACAATCTTGCCATCTGCAAATAGGGAAAATGTTACTTCTTTTACAATGTCGATGCCTTCTATTTCTTTTTTATTTTTTGCCTATTTTCTCTGACTATAACTCCCAGTTCAATGTTGAATAACACTGGTGACAGTGGGTGTCCTTGTTTTGTTCCTGATTTTTGAGGGAAAGGTTTTGCTCTTTCACCATTGAGTAGGATGTTAGCTGTGGGTTTTTCGTATATGCCTTTTATAATGTTCAAGATGGTTCCTTCTATTCTTAGTTTTATAAATGTTTTAATCAAGAAGGGGTGCTGGATTTTGTCAAATGCCTTTTCTGCATCATTTGAGATGATTATTTGTTTATTTTTTATTTGCTCCATTAATGTGGTGTGTTAATTGATTTTATTATGTTGAATCACTTTTGCACTTTTGTAATATATCCTTCTTGATCATAGTGTATGATTCTTTTAATGAACTGTTGGATTCAGTTTACTAGTATTTGTGGAGGATTTTTGCAGTTATATTCATGAGGAATATTGGTCTGTAATTGTCTTTTCTTGTTATATTTTATCTAGCTTTTATATTAGGGTAATGCTGCCCTCATAGAATGAATTGGGGAATGTTTCCCCTTAGAAGCTCACCTTGCACATGTACATACACAATTCAGGAATCAGTCTTGATGAGCAATTGTACATGGAGTTTGAAACTCTACTCTGTTGTTTTCTCTTCTCTGTGATCATACTCTTTAATTTTCAGCCACTTTATCAGCTCCTCCCTTTGAAACCCACCTCTTTAATAGGTAATACCATTTTTTTTCTTGAACTGTAATTGCCTGCAACACACACTGGGAAATATGCTTCACAAAAAAGCTGAGGTGGTATATGATCCTCTTTTCTCAAGGATTATTGCCCCAATACCTGCTTGTTTTTGGTGCATTAAAATGCCTTCAGTTAATTGTAATATTTTATTTAACTTTTCTATTGTTTTAGTGAATGGTTGAGTTAAAAACTTCTACTCAATCCATGGTCAGAACTAGAAATTCCTTTCCTAGGTGTTTGGAAATTCTTTAGTATGTTCCATGGTATGGCTTCCTATTCATTCATTTTGCTGGGCACTGAAGGAACCGTTTCTATCTGGGACTCATGTTCTCTAGCTATGGAATATTTCCTTAAATTATGTCATTGATGATTTTCTTTCTTAATTTTCTGCTTCCTTTTTCAAGGATTCCTATTGTTTGAATTTTAGACTTTCTGAAACTGTCCTCAAATTTTCTTATCCTTTCTTTCCTTTTTTGCTTTCCTTTACCTTTTCAAAACTTTGGGAAAGTTTTAATTTCCAACATTTTTATGTTTTCATTGCTATTATTATGAATTAAATTTTCAATATTTTAAGACTGTCTAAATATTCTTTTTGTAGTATACTGTTACTACCTCATGAATGCAATATTTTGCTTATTTATTTAATGATATTAAGGCTAGTTTTTTTATTGTAGTGTTTGTAAGATTTGGGAATCTAATCTGCCATTTTTTAATCAGAAGCTTGTGGGTATAATTTGTTTTTAAAATAAAAAACAAATACATTTTAGCTCCCCAAATCTTGTCCTATTCCCTGAGGGCCACTATGCCATTTGGTCTCAATGAAAGAAGGAGTTGGGGTGGCACATGAATATGAAAAGAATACCCTGTAAAATGAAATACCTACCATAGAGGAACAAAAATTCCTGACCCATCTGGCCTTGTTAAGTGTGGGAAGAAAAATAGAAACAGAGGAAGAGGCAAGTGAAAGGTCGTATATGTGCATCTTTTCTTCACTTCCTTTGGACTGAAAATCCCAAGGGAGGTTTTATTAAATGTACTACTAAATAAATTTGTGACGTCAGTGAGGAAAGGAGATTGACTGGACATGAATTGAGAAAAGTTTAATCCCTTTTGAATGCCTCATGTTTAGATTCGTACCAGAACAACTTGAATATGGTTAGTAATCACTGAGTGAAGTGTCAAAAAATGAAGAGCTGGAGATATTTACTAATTTATTATGGCCACACAGTTTGCAAAGTATCCAAAAATTCCCACCTGCCCTGGTTGGTAAATGCAATTATATTGAGATTACTGGTGATTCAACAGAAGCCTGAAACTGGAATTAAGAGGCTGTACAATTTGGGAATAACTGTGACCAAGGAAAAATATCAGATACATGGACTTCAAGTTTGTGAGCCAGCACGTTACTCCACAAGGCTCAGTGGGTTCTGGTTCTCTACCTCAGTGAACCCCACAGAGTGGTCCAGGGACCTGATCAGACAAGTATACACACTCAGATAAGAGACCATGAAGGACACAGGACACAACCCCCATTCCCCAAAAGCACAATATCTCTAAGTCCCTCTCTTCTCCATCATTTTGGAAGAGAAAGGGATGACACCTAATATTTGCATTTACTAAAAGAGAGGGTTCATTAGTTTCCAAATGTTTTTGTAACAAATTACCACAAACTTAGTGGCTTAAATCAAATATATTATCATATAGTTTTGAAAGTTGGAAGGCTAATGGGTCACCCTGGGCTAAAGCCAAGGTGTTGGCAGGGCTCTGTTCCTTTCTGGAGGCTCAAGAGGAAAACTCATTTCCCTGCTCTCTTCAAGCTTCTAGAGAACACCCACTTTCTTGCTCACAGTCCCCTTCCTTCAGCTTCAAGGCCAGCAAAATTGCATCTCTCTGGCTATTCTTCAGTAGTTGCATCTCCCTCCAACATTCTTATGCCTCCGTCTTCTGCTTTAAAGGACCCTTGTGATAATCTAGGCTAATATCCACATTTTAAGATGATCTTCCAGCAACCTTAATTTCATCAACAAAATTAATTTCCCTTTGCCATGTAAAGCATCATATTCACAGGTTCTGGGAGTTAGGAGGTGGACAATTTTGGGGGTTCCTTCTTCTGCCTACCACGGAGGGATTAACTTAAAAGAAGTGGTTGAACCCACATAAAAATGAGGTACATTATTTGGCAAATTTAATTTGTTTTTGCCACTTCCAACTACCCAATGGAATGGGGGCTCGGAAGAAAACTAGATCATTTTTTAAAAAATGAAGAAGGCATGTTTACAAATGTATTGTAGTTATCTACTTTATTGCATGCAGTCTATGAGACTGCATCTTGACAACTTTCCTATTAATAACTGATTTAGCAACTACTACCTAATATAATTCTGCATTTATCCCATGAGTTGAGTAGAACATTTCATCCTGATTCATCCTGGATTTTAAAAACAAGTTTGAGTTAGCTGAAAATCGTTACTCAAAGACAGTGAGATAATTCTATATGTTTGGTGGCAATGTCTCACATGAAAACTTTTCTTATTTTCACAAGTTTTTTTTTTTTACTATTCCTTGTATATCACAGCAGTAATAGTAATTACATAGTATCATGTTAACAGTTACTGAACCTGTGGCCAATTTTTTTTCCTAATGGAATATTTCTCTTTAAGTGGTTAATCTCCTTTGCATTTTTCTTTTCATTTGCATATTTAGTTGTTATGATTTATTATGTTATCTTCATAAATTAAATCATCAATGACATAATTTAATTAGGTACTTGTAATTTAAAAAACTGGGACCTTTGCAAGAGAATCTAGATTTCAAAACTAGGCCATAAAATGGTTATTTCACAAGGGGAGGGAATGCTAATCTTTCTGAGGTCCATATGAAGTAGAGTGATCATACTATCCAACCAGAACTATCTTTGGAAATAAACTTGTGGCCCAGGTAACTGTATTTTGTTTTGTTATCTGGATGCTTGTCATTATGTACATAGAGGAATAAACAGTAACTTCTCAATGTTGATTACACCATTAATATTTTTCTATACTTATTAAAGTTTTTAAAATTATTTTTAAAGAATGAGTTACATCAGAAGACCGGCAAGTTGCTCTTTAATTTATTTTTTTTGCATCTCTTTCCAAGTTGGCTCTACTTGTAAAATGCATTGTATTATTTATAAAATTAACATGGTTGGCTGCAATTTCAAATTTTTATGGCCAATTTGTGCTGACTTGGCTCTTTTGGTGAGATCATCATGATTATGAGTTTAAGGCTATGCTTTTGATCTTGGTTAGGAATTTTTGTTTTTTCAGTCCTGGGAACACTATCCTCCATACATCTTATAAATGCATGTCTTTGATCTTGTGGGAGGAGAATATAAATTCCTTATCTATAGTAAAACTCAAGCAATTAAGAATAACTTGACAGCAGGTTAAAACTGTATTTTTAATAAAGGATGGCACCACGATGGGTGGAAACACTTTAACTAGTTACTAATTTTCTTTTGATGTCATCTCTAAAATTAATGATTTAAATTTCTAAAATATAGCTTAGGTTTATGATCGCTAGTAAAATGATTCCAAATAAGATTTTATGGCCAAATTATTTAGGATTTGAGTATTGTATTAAAATCTCACAATCGTAGTTTGTATTTAGCATAGAGGAGGGATAGTAAAACCTGATGCTAGAATGCTATTAAAAATGCACTGTTGTTTTAGAGTACTAGATCCAATAACTCAAACTATGGCAGAGTATTTCTAAATACGAAGCCTAATTTCCCTGGCTTAATAAGGTCTCCCTTATTTTTAGGAGTTTACAGATTCATATATTTTTAAGCAGGTCAGATATGAACCATCAGCAATCTTGTTTATAAATTTAATGTATTTAGCAAATTCCTTTGCATAACAGTAAAGTTTCCAACTGCATTCTATGTGTTGGTGGAGTCTAAATGTTTATAAGATTATGAGGGACCAGTCTTCATTTTTATTTTTTTACTTGGCAAAACAGACAACTAACAATGAAGTATTCCTCTGATTTTCTTAGGCTTTTTGTTCAATGTCATATCCAGATTGAGGAGACTGGGTAGAAGAACTGCATATTTGTACATAAGAAAGTGCATACAAATTACGTATATGTATATTTATATATATATATATGCGTGTACCTGCATGAATGTGTGTATGTAATGGAGATAAAATCTACTCATGTTAGTTTGACTGACTTAGCAGAATTTTCATGGTCTGCTTGAAGATAATGAAAAACTTGTCTTTGACAGGAAGATCATGAAAAAGTTGAGACAAGTAACTGCTTAAGTTTTGCTTTTTTTCCTGAACATTCTCTGCAACCACGTAGAAAAGAAGCATCTTACAACTTACATCAAGCAACTAATTTACAGCTTTGATTTCAGGGGTTCCAATTTCAATAAGTGCAGTGGTTGAGGAATCAAAATGCATTATTTTCTTATGTTATTTGTATTTGTTGTGATTGAGTCATTTGATCTCTTATTAATCTAAATAGGAGTTTGCCTACCCCCACATTTTCCCCTACAAAAACTTGATTTTTGGAAAATGTAATGTAAAACCTGTGCATTTCTTTTAAAATGCTTATAAAATGCAGAATCAACTTGAGTAAATTTTATGACAGGAATCTTGAAAATATTAATAAGAAAGAGGAATGTAAAATATAAGAAACATTGTTGGAACTCTTTCTCTCTGGCTTGAGTTTATTATATGTCATATACATGTAGATCTTTAGTATAGAGATAATTTACTGTCACTCCTAATGCCCCTGCTTAATGATGAATTCCATTCCTGTTTGAGAATCATGAGCTAAAAATCAAAATGCATCAACAAATTTAGGTAGGAATATTTAATTGGTGAAATTACATCTTAAGAAATAATCAATGCTCCAAGATCAACATTCTGATTTTGAACAAGAAATTTGTAAATTATGAAACAGTGGACAGTAAGAGCTGATGAGTTCATCCCATTTTGATGATATTTTAAATACCTTAAAACAAAATACAATTTTACCAGCAATGACCTGAAACTGAGGTCTCCATTTCAAAATGCTTATTTCTTTATAGTGGTGCTAAAGGGCCATGAACAATGCAAATTTACTTTACTTTCCAAGTTCATTACACTTATAAATTGTTAGGTTGTCTACCTAGGTCCTTTATTATGTATTGAGGTAGCTCAAAATGAATCCCACAAACATCTTTTCTTTCTTGTCATCATATGCTGCCATTCTATCCCATAGAAATTAATACACTCTGCATGCTGGATGAGCATGCTTCTTCATCTCCTGCTGCAGAATCAGCCATCATAACATCCATTCTATTCATGAATATGTAAATCCAGTATGCATAGAATAAAAAAAAAAATAAACGGGTAGTTCCCACTACAGACATTGGCAATTAATATATGAAAAGCAAAGATTTAATTTCTCAAGTATTTTGAGTCAGCGTTGCAAGAGATAGTATAATTATATAATGTGGAAATATATAAATGAAGCATATGCAGATGTACATGATAGCTGGGCTCCTAATAAATTGTCATCTATGCATGGGTATGGTGATGAATGCAGATTCACTTATTACTTCACTCTGATGCCTAGTGACAAGGGGGAAATTCCTTAGGTCCTTAATAACCTTTTATTTGCTGACTAGTTTCCACTCTCATGCTGTACCCCAATAAATAAGTAAAACAATGTTTAAACTATACATACACACATACCACGCACGCACAGTGTGTATGTGTGTGTGTATATATACACGTTTCTTCTCAAGGAAGAAATGTGACTTTATCTCCTGAAGTATTCTGGAGGAAGCAATAAGCTCTGGGAAGGAAAGAACTGGTGGATTTTATTATCGAAATAAGCGTGTTCGTGCATATTTGTACGGCATACATGCCCGTGCGCCACTCTGTGCAAACAGTGCTACTGCAGTTCATGCGCCATAATTAGATTGATGTAATTATGGTGAAATAAAGGCAGCCTCTCTGATAATTTCACAGTGAATATTAAAGACATATATGCCTTCCCGTGTACAACAAATGAACCTGAGTTGCTGTCATGGGCTAGGAGGACAGTGTGGCCAATGCACCTATTGTGTCCCTGCTGCAGAAAGGAGCCTGCCGATTGGCCACTGTCTGCAGCACATAGCACGGGCTGGTTATAAAGGACTTGTCTAGGGGAGAGCCTGTAGGTACTCCATTGTCTGGTAAAGTTCATATGACTGCATTCTTTTTTGCAAGGTGGGGGGTGGAAAGGCGAGCGGGGAAGGAGGGGTGTCAGCTCAACTGTAAAAGCTGCACAGAATTTTTTTTCTTTATCTCTCTTCCTCTCCATAGATCGTTTCTGTTTCATGCCCTGTCTAATTTCGCATAGCTAAAAAAGAATGCTAATTAAGATCCCTTGTCGTTACCTAAAAATAATGACTCGGATATCATTAGAAATCTGGTGAGGGTTTAAGATTCTGATAGAGGACTAAAATAAGCAGTTGTGGTGCTTAGGAGGAAAACGAAGAATTATTTTTCTGTAATCAAGGTAAACATGGGAGGGGGGGTTCTCGCCCCCCCCATCTTTTAAACCAATTTTAGTCAACAGTCTTATACTGCAGATGAGAAGATACTGTATTTCAAAAATTATTTTAGCCATCAAATTGAAAGAACACAAATCAGTAGCAATCGAAGCTTTCTTAATCCTCCTTAGGATGCAATTCAGATGAAGGAACTGTTTTTAAATTTTTTTTTTTATTATTATTCTTTTTGTATGTGTGTGTTATAGATGGATCTGAGAACGCAGTCTGGGCTTGATGCCAAGGGCTGGTATTTCACAGCAGCGACCGCCTCACAGACGAGCTGTGGGAAGCAGGAGGGAGACTGTCTTAGGGTGCCACTACTATGGAGACACAGCTGGGCTGAACAAGATTTGCTTCAAACAACAACAAGAGAGACAGAAAGTATCTGGTTCAACCGCTGCCCAAGCAGGCAGGCACCAGAAGAGCTAGCAGCCAATCCGGCCATGCTCGAAGCCAGCTCTGCAGCTCAGCCAATCAGTGACATCACTGGTGAGAAACTCATTTACATCATGCAGTAATGAACTTTGTTTAACATAGCCTCCCCCTTTTCCTGTTACCTCCCCCCTCCCCATCCTCCCCATATTAGGTCCTTCCATTAATTATTCTGCCGGCATAATTTAAACCGCTATGCAAAAATCTGGCTACATTCTCACTGATAGCTTTTGCATCCCCTGCCACCCCCACCCCCCCATTGGTGTCTGCCGTCATTGAAAGTGATTCTGGGTACAATTCTATTTTGTTTTGACCTTGCAAAATTATCTTTTCTTTCTGAAAAACAACATAGAACAAAATTAATCATTTGTTTATTTTTATCCCTTAAGAATAGCATGCTTTCTCCAAGTCATGGTTCAGAATTGTACCAGGTAATAGGGAATAAAGGGTGCAATGCCATGGAATTTGCCATTTTCCATAGCAATCTGTGTCTTACTGCTTCCTAATGTTTCCAGATTTTATGCTGCAGTGGCCATTTTACATACAATGCTTTATCCAAAAAGCTCTTACGTGTATTTGTCACAACGGAGGAAAGTTCACTCTTGTTATATTTTATTCTTCACTGCTCTCAGCCAACATGTCATCTTACTAATGAATAGAACTGAGGTCATTTTTGGACAAATCTCCCCCTTCCCATCTCAGCACAATGCACCTGATTTGCATCCATTTGCTAAAAAAAAAAAAAAACAACTGAATACAAGAGCCAGCTTGAAAAGAGGTTAAGGGACCAGCTTACATATTATTTCAGAATATATCATAGTGAAGTAGTTTTGTTTTACAGAATGTATGCTATTTAACATTTGCTTAAATTTTCATATGCAAATATTTGTTCTCCATTCCTAATGTCATATCTTTAACAAATTTGTTCTATTGTTATATAACTAAAGTAGACCAAATGAAATAATGTTCGTGAGTGAGCTCATTTACCAGCAGAAGATCTTTGGAAACCCAATTTTGTGTTCCACGTTTATATTTAGTTTGTCAGGGATAAAGTCATTTTAACTTTAAAGAGCCTGGAATATGGGGCATGTGAAGATTTCAGGTTATGTTATAGAATCCCAAAGAACGCAACTGGATCAGACTTAAATGTGATTTTTTTCTCTTGAGCCATATCTTTTTTGCATATTGGCATGAAAGGGTTATAGTTTTCTGTCAGAGAAGGTAAAGTTTTCAATATCTTTTTTGAAAAAAATATTTCAGTCTAATTATTCAAGGACATGAAGTTTTAAAAACATCGACAAGGGTTTCATAAGAATGCATGATTCGTTTAAGAAGCTTAAAGAGGACAATGATAGGCATAGTCACTTTTTAAAGCCTATGAAGGATTTAGACGCTAAACCAAGGCCCTTTTAATTCATGAAGCATTCCATCACCCCGTCATCAGTATTCAGGCTGCGACTGTCCTGAATCAGCCACGAGCTCCCCTGCTGCAGATCCTGTAATTTGAATCATGTGTAATAATATATTATCCTACTGGGGCCTTCTTTCAGTAGGAGAATGGTTTATACATTCTGCTATAAGAGAACTTTTGGCTCCTTGCCGACTCACAGCCATTACTCACATAGGCAATCACGATCGCTGTCCTTAAGGAATAACATCTGCACAACCTCCTGAGCCAAAAATCTGCAACCTCCCCCACATATGAATTACTATTTCTTGGAATTGGGAACACTTGACAAAACTGAAGTAGAGAAAATGGAAGGTTTAAAGGAATGGATCAAAATTTTATTGAGCATGCCATGTGGCGAAAGCGCCAATTCCCATCCCTTTGAAATGAGGGAGCATGGTGAGGTAAAGGGGCCAAAAATACACCTCGATGTGTCCATTTGATTTTTAGACACCAGCTGAAACATAATGGGTTTTGCAGAGAGACGGCTGCCTTGTATGTTTCTCTGGACAGCCTACCAAGGTCCTGGAAAGGGTGTGGCAACATGGAGTGATAAATGGAGGGTGGAGATGGTTGTGAAAGCAGAACCTTGTCTTACCTCGTTGGGGGAGGAAGCCATGGGATATAGCAGGCACCATACTGACCCGGGAATTATAAATTCGAGCCTGAGCCTTTCTCTTGTTATGACCTTGAGCAGATCATTTAATTGCTGTAGGCTTTTCCTTATCTGCAAAAATTAAATTCGCTGCACATTCTCTCGGTGTGGAATACCCTCCCATTTTTAACAGTTGAATTCCTTCCTTGCCTCGTGGCCGAGGTTAAAATGTTTCCTCTTCTGTGAAATCCTTTTAAATTACTGTGGCCAGAATCTCTCACTTCTCTATAATTCTCTTTATATACCTCTATAATTGTATATGTGCCCTTCACCATTACGCCAGCCACACGTGTGAATATTTTTGCCACTAGACTGAAAGCCCCTTGGGGGCAGAGAAGACACTGAGTTCATCATGCCCTCCCCCCACCTCCTAAGAATAACGAATTATGCTCCTAAATTTTAAATCAGTGTCTTAATGGGTTAAAAGTTCACTGTAAATTGCAGAGTCACGCAAATTCCAGGGATTACTTTTGTTGTCGTCAGCTATTACCACTGTGCACCAGTTGATGTCAGCTTCACCCTATTGATGGCATGCATTTCACTGGCCCTTCATAATGGAACTCAGAGTGAATAGTTGGTGCATTATTATTTTTTTTTAAATAACCAGTTGTACGGAATTGTAAAGCCTTTCATTTTTCAAATGTGGAATTAAACTGACTACCTTTGGTGTTTTAGAAACTTAAAAATAAATGAACTTGATTTAGATTAATTGCAGAGCAGCCCATGATTAGCAAATTACAGTATCCAGTCCTACTTTTAATGATACGGAAGAATTAATTACTTGGAAGAGGTAAGAAATTAAAGTTGAATGTTGAAATGCTCTACAAAGCATAACAAATCGGGAAATCTGGAATCCTGAGGCTTATATTGGTGTTATAATTGAGAAATTAATTTTTAAGCTAAAAACTATGTAATAATCTTTTAAGAGCACATTTTTAGATGTTTTTGAAATAATCTGATAACATAATACCAAAATGTAGTTCATTTTATGTTACTCATCTATTTAAGTTTATACTTTGGCTACTGTTATGAATGCTAAGTGGAAATTCATTTATTTGTAAGCAGTGATATTTTGTTAATATGTTTACAAGTTGTTTTTAGATTTTTAAAGTTCTATTTCAAACTGTCCAGTACATGTTATGAGAAGGGAATAATAACTTTACTTTTTAAATCTGTGAAAAGAGAAATAGAGCTAGAAATACTCTTGTTTAAAACGCTTATTTTCTAAAACCTTAGAGAAGAAAAATATCTTGCTCAAGCTTACCTTTCAAGTTCCTGGGACAGTTGAGACTGCTATACAGAATTTAGAAAGACTGGTTCAATATTGTTTTCACGCCACCAAATGATCTTCACTATTAAAATCTGCCAGATAGGATTATATATTCGTATAGTGCTAATGTAGATTGCATTTACTAGTTTGTCCTTATGTAATCCACAAAACAACTTTGTGAGTATGTAGGATTCCCATTTTATAGGTTAAAATAAAAAAGGAAGGCTGGAGCTTATGTTTTTTTCAGTGTTCTACAGTAATAAAATTGGCATCTATTATAACATTATTGATAATAGTTTCTTTTAAAATAATTTTGGTGTCAGTGGAGAAAAATTAGAAATGCAATTCCCAGGTTCACTTTGCAGTAGCTTTCACACATATCAATTAAAATGGATATTGTATCTTAAAATCACAGGATTGGTTAAATAGATTTGGGTGGGCCCAGTTCGCATTTGTTTTTTTATAACCAATGAATTGTACTGCTATTCGTAACCTTTTTTCTGCTGAAGTGCCTAGTTATCTCAATGTGATATACTTCCCTCTAGCCCATTGTCTAAAAATAAAATGCTGAACCTAAAATATAGGAGATGAAGTGTCCACTTAGGGAAGCTAACGTTTCTCAAAACTAATAAAAATAGTAAGAGTCAGTCTAGCTCCTTCTGTTCAGAAAATTATACTTGGTAACTCAGAAAGTGACTGAGTAAATGGAAAATGTCTTAAATGAAGAAAAGTGTAATTTTACATCATAGTTTGATACATGGTACTGAAAGCCATTTCCATCAGAATAATATTGTTGACTTTTCTAAGCTTATTAAAGTAGTAATAAATCAGATAAGAGTAATGAAATGTTCCCCTTTATATTGGCACTTTTTTTATATCATAATCATGGTTCTAATTCCAAAATTAACCCTTGATTAAGAAATGGTGGTAAATGTTGGGTCTGTGCTTGTACAACAAAACTATTGGTTGTGGGATTATTTGTGAGATGGCAAAAGAATAGATGGAACTGGCCTACAACATTTACTAAGTTTTAGGATATTCCAGCATCCTCTTCTACTTAACCCCTAAAACGTGCTTGATATTGAGAACATTTCAGTGTTTAATGAGTATTTTCATAATGGCGATAGCATATCTTATTGTTAGTGAGCAATAGCTTTGCTCTATTATTGGTTGCTGAGACATGAAGAGGAATAAAAGGATATGGATTAATGTCTAATATTAACTCAAGATGCCATATGTTGTACTATGCACTATAAGAGTATTTCATTTAATTCTTAAGTCAGTCTTTTGTGGTAAGTATTATTATTCTCATTTTACAGGTGGGAAAATGGAGCTTAAGATAGACTCAGCAAATCATCTAAGTCACATGACTAATATGCAGCCAAACTGGGATTCAAACAGAGGGTTCTGACTTGACAGCCCTCATTCTCAATCTAAATTGAATAATCACCATGTGTGATTTTATAGTTTGCTTGTAGGAACAGAATATTTTTGTTTTACATGTGTAAATAATTTATTTGGTTCATTATTTTAGAAATGTACATACATTTCTACCTTAGTATTTTATACCTCTATTTGAAAGCCATTGGCCTAGCTATAATGTCCAGGCTAATATTTTTCCTCATAGTTTAGTATTTATTCAACTGGTCAGATCACTTAAGGTAATGCACACAAAAGCAATTTCCTAACAGTGATGTCCTAGATGAATCTAAGGCCATGATATTATTAAAATGTTGTTGTAAGCCTGAATTACTTTAAACTATCATTAGACTAAATGTTTACATTTCCTTTTCCTTCTATGTATTCTACATGTTAAATATGTCACCTAGATTATGAGAAAATGTACCATATATGAATTTGGCAATTGCAGAATGTCACTGAACAGTCTCAGTGAAATTCTGTGTATTCAGACGTTTAAGATGTTCTTGATTCTTCAAGATTTTCTCAGCTTTTCCAGTCCTGGTTACACATCTTGTGTCTACAACCCATTGCAATCCAAAGAATGCTGAAAAAGAAGAATCTTATAGTTACTGATTACATATTAATGCATCTTACACCTGATGCTAGATTTTCTTCAGTGGGCAGAGTTAAAGAGCCTCATAAACAGGTTGTTGAATTTAAGAGAATCAATTTAATTTCAAGGAGACAAAGGAGAAAGCAAAAACGTGGCTAGTTTCTCCCTTTCCTGATAAATCATTGCCTAGTTTCTTGCTCTTTTTTTTTCTTTTTTAGTACTTCTTTCTGAAACACACCGTACACTTACTGTCTACCAGAAACTGTGTTGCTATTGATGTTGACTATGGAAATACTATATACATATACACACACACTATACATATGTATACATTACATAAACATATACATAAGTATATAATTAAATGTTTAGTCCTGTTGTATACTGTATGGTCTCATCTCCTTAAAAATTCAAGGAAAGCAATAGTTTTGAAATCTATGACTAACATGTAAGTTTACAGTACTTTATCTGTGGTTCTTCTATAATCCTGACATCAAGAACTCAAGATAGTGCTCTGAGGAAGGTCTAATGAATGCAGATAAAGTAGGAGAATCACCTTGTGTGCTGTAGACACTACACCCACTGATGTGGTCTAAAGGCCTCATTGGCAATTTTCAAAGTGATTTAGCCTATGTCGTGCATTTGTCCTTCCCTATAGAGTTCAATATTTTTTCTTTCTCTTAAGGTCACTACTACTTTTATTTTATCAAAAATGTCCACTTTGTGGATAAGAATCAAGCTCAAGATAGTAATCTTTCTCATTGCTTTCTGAACCTACTGAGAAACTAAACTTAAATTACAGTATTTAAGGTATTTATTTTCAGAATTTTTATTTCTATGCAATGGAAATCAGAGTTAATGAAAACTGTGTCCATTACTACTTAATGATCACTTGATTCATTGGGGGCAGTACAGAAGCAATTAGGAGCACAGATCTCCAGGCAAACTGCCTGGCTTTCAACCCAGACTCCATTACTTACTTGATTCATGACCTCATCAGGTTATGTAACTTCTCCATGCCTCAATTTCCTCATCTGCATAATAGTGCCTACTTCATGAGGATTCTGTGCGCTTTTGGAGGGGGGCGGGTAGTGGAGTGCATAGGCCAGGAAGAGGGACTCTGTACACTTTTGCACTTTATGGTGGCATAAAGAAGCATGACACCAGGGACTCTATTTTTCAAAATGCACACTATGGTGAGGGAATGTGTATATGTGTATGTAAATAAATATCAATACAGTGAACTATAGTTCACTGCTATAACAGAGATGTGTTCTTGCCTGGATAAATACTTTTGTTCACTACTTCTACATTACCTCTACAGTCAGCTTTTTCTTTTATTTGTGCAGTTTATCAAACCATTGTTAGATTATAATGATCAGTTTTAACACATCAAATGTTGGCATCATTAAAAATGTTGCTACAAAAGACTGTATAATCTTTTAATGCTACTGCTATAATTTTACAATTACAGGCAATTAACAATACTTAAGTCACTGATTCTACTTTCTCATCCCTTACTGGTTGGATCTGTCAGAATAAACACATTTCCTAAGACATGTATGAAAATGATAAGACCAATTATTTTGACTTTTTTGGAGTTTCACGTAGAACTAAGATTTCATACCCTGTGATGACCAAGAGCTAGATCAGGAATCATTGGCCTGTACAGAATCTAACCAGAGTCCAAGTGTCTAATGCTTATGAATCAGAGACTTATTATACAGAGAATTTCCTATAGGCATCTCCATTATGTTCAGGAAGAAAAAAATTTCAGAAGACCTGCATAACTATACTGACCCTAGTTTTCTTATCATAAAATGGGGATAGTATAATGACTACCAAAAAAGATAATCATATGGGTTAAACGAGAGGAACTGTGGAATGATGTGAGGTTTTCTGTCTCTTATGTAGGCCTTGTAAAGCCTTTCCAAGTGTGTGTTTAAATGTCAAAGAAAGCAATATGATTTCAATAAAATGCCAGCGTCTGAGGAGACAACCTCTAGTGTTATGTCTTCTTTTGAATAGAGAATAACAAGATTTCTTTTATTTAAATTTCTAATCAAAGCCCCTTCAATACAAGTGATTTCAAGGGGTTATAAAGGCAAATTAATGAAATCAGGTTGCTTTCCTATCCTGGGAATGACTAAGACTAAAAATGCATTTTGAAATGAGATATTTCCCCACCCCCACCTATGTCTGAGGACCTGACAAATTTGGATAGAATCAGAAGATTTTCCTATGATTGAGGCAGAGGAAACAGAATATTCAAAGGTATACAGATTTTTAGATCGAGTATAGCTATGTAACTGATTGTAAGGAGTATATTTGATCAGGAAGAGGAAATAATGTACTGTAAGTAGCATCATGTTTGAACTACTGTTCGCTAATTTTATGATGGCTTTATAATTTCATCTCTTCTATCAAGGTTTGTTATCATTACTTCAAGTTCTTTTTGAACCTTTTTCATGGTGTCAAAATAAGGATGGTGATTAAATGAAATTTGTTATGTTATCTTATAGGTGTAGATAACATACACCTATATTGGTTGAATCATGTATATAAGAAAAGTAAGAATATTACCTATACTGTTTGGAATATATTGTGGTATATTTCCTTTTAATAATATTCTATGTCCCCCTTAGCAACAGTTTGTAATATCCTATCAAACATTATAAGAAATAGTCTCAAATGACATTGTCATTTTGCTTTAGGATTGATATAACATTTCCGTTCTCAAAAGCTGTTCATTCCAAACAGTATAGGTAATATTCTTACTTTTCTTATATACATGATTCAACCAATATAGGTGTATGTTATCTACACCTATAAGATAACATAACAAATTTCATTTAATCACCATCCTTATTTTGACACCATGAAAAAGGTTCAAAAAGAACTTGAAGTAATGATAACAAACCTTGATAGAAGAGATGAAATTATAAAGCCATCATAAAATTAGCGAACAGTAGTTCAAACATGATGCTACTTACAGTACATTATTTGTTTTTATCTTCCCAACTTTGATGGCCCCAGATTCTTTACAATTTTTATTAAACTTAATGTAATTATTATTACCTTTTTTTGTTTGTTTGTTTTTGGCATGTGCAGGCTCCTGGAAATGAACTTGAACTTTGTTTTTTGACCAATCAATAGCATTGACTAACTGCATTTTTACCACTGTGGAAACATCCTTCCACCTAATATAGACTTCCTAGCATGGGTCTGCTTTCCCTATGAGCTGCCTCAGTTTATACCTGTGGTTCCAGGGCAATTATTGATAGCATCCCCTTTCATTTTCAGGAGCGTTTTCAGAGATTCTGACCTGTTGTCTTTATGAGGATATTTGTACTTGGCAAATCATGCAGCCTGAGTTTTGGTTTTGAAAATGTGGTCACTGTAGTGATAGTTATTTTTTTTTTTCATGTGTACTCTATGAGTAATTGTTGTATTAAACCCTCTCACTTAAGCATAGATTTTTTTAGTACTCTGGTCTGAGACTAATAGCAAGAAGGAGATCAGGATGATAATCTTTCAACAAATATTAGTTGAGTGCTATGTGCCAATCACTGCTGTCAGCCCTGGAGAATAGAGCAGTAAACCAAGTAGACAAAGTCCAATGCTCTCATGAAGTTTGTGTTCTAGAGAGCTTTATAGGATAATAAAATTATATAGATGAGATTTTACTTTTATCTACAAGTTGCCTTGACAAAGGAAAGCTTCATTTAAAACATAGCCTGTTCTCACTAAGATCTCTGCATAGTTTAGGCTAATTTTATATTATAACTTCTTAACAGCATACGTTCTTTTTCTTATCAGTAGCTTACTTGACAACTTAAGGCTTTCTGGAGCTGATTGTGCCAGTTGCCCATGAGTTTTTTTTGTCTTGCATAAGTAAAGAAGAAGCTCAGAAAATCAAATTCCTAGTAGTTTTGACATTGTCCTGCATTCTAACCAACCTGTAAATGTATATGGAAAACTTACTACCTCATTTGTTTTGAAACTTTCTTTTTTTCTCACTGCAAAAGATGGGCTATTGTCATTTTCTACCAACATACACAATTCATCTTTTTAAATGCATCCTGAAGCTTTTCAAATGATTTCTCTTCTGAGGAAGCACCTTTCTTATTATTTGGCTCTTCATAAATCACACAAATATTTTAGAACTTTAATGACTTAGATTATGGACATAAAAGAAATAATCAGCAATTTATATACTAATGCATACTCACTTAAAATGAGAATAATGATATCATAAAATCAGAACCATTTAGAGTTTCAAATAGACTTAAGATGGTTTAAATATTCCCTCAGTTTCCCAATGTGCACAAGAAGCAGGGGGACAGTGGTATCTGATGTACCCAAGTTCACAGAGTTAGTTTATGCCACAGTCAGAAAAAGAACCACAATTTTAAATTAAATTTTTATTTTTAAAAATAATTCTGATTAAAAAGTAATATTTTCATTGATATGAATTTGAAAACTTCAGCATATAAATGAAATAATATTAAAATCTCTAGTTGTCTTATTCTATATAGGTTACCATTGTTACATAAACTCTACTCACAAATATGTACATATTTGTATAATATTGAAGTTTCATTCTATAAGTAATTTTATATCTTGCTTTTAAACACTAAAAGAAACATAATGTTATGTGGTTATCATACCAGGGATGTAAGTTTACATTTAAAATAAAGGAAGGAGTTTATAAGACAGATATTTTAAAAACCTGGATTTTTGAATTATAAATTTATAAATTATATGAAATATAGGCTAAATACAGAAGTAAATAAGAACACCTCAAGTCATTAATAAAAATATTTTTTGTGGTAAGATCAATGGAGATATAGCAAAGTAATAATGCTGTCATTGATAAAATTTCAAGCCCATGTGGACACTAACTTAGATACCATTTGATCAGCTGTCAAAAATGTGAATGTTCTCAAAATATCAAGTAGAAAGTTCTTGCACATATCTGAATTGCTATAGTAATGACCTATGTTACTAAATATTTTCCTGATTTCAGGAAATTATGAAGATACAAATATTTTTACAATTAACATACGGAAATCTTAACCACCTAAAATGGATATCTTAGTTAGCTTATGCATAGGCATATTAAAAAAGATACCTAAGTAATCACTGTAAAGGCTGTTTGTGCAATATGTTTCATAAACCAATTTAAAATTAAGCCTTTCTCACTATCGGGAAGTGCTATCTTTTCTCTCTCCATGCATTCTGGATTACGTATCTCTTAAATGCTCAAGAAACTTGCTCCATTAGTGATCCTTCTTTCTCGTATCTTTCAGTGAGCTCTTTGTTCCTAACACCGATAAAATGACCACCTTTCATCCATCATAAACAAACAAAAACAATAACAACCACTTCCCATAATGAGAATCCTTTTGTATCTCTCACTACTCATCCTATTGTTGGGTGAGAAGTCCAGAGACCTAAGGGAAACTCTCAAACTAATGCAAACTTGAACTCTCTGTGTCCAAGCTCTAATGTGATAGTTTTATTAAGTGATTTGTGATGTCTCGTTCACCTCTGAAATTAAAGGAATATAAAGAAGAGGAAATAGCCTTCACAAACTACTACTTCGTTATTATTTCTAAGGAGTTTTAGACTAACTTTAAATGTCCATTTGACATAGCATAATTATAATTTACAGCCATGATCTCATTGCCATTGATTTATTTTGAGATTCTGTTCCCACTCCGCTTTCTAGTGGTACAAGGGAGATAGTAGGGTCAAATTATCTAAAATAAAGATCAGGGAAATAACCTATTTTTAAATGAAATAAGTCCTTTATGTTATTGAGAAAAGAATAATGAACTTGAAGTCTATTGGTAATCAACAATTCTTTGAATCAGAATGGATATCAGAAGATCTCGGTTCTGCTGCTGCCATAGCCATAGGTGTGACATTGGGAGGCCAATGTTTACTGGTTTAACCATTTATGTAATGACAGTTCAGCACTTAAAAATATTTTTTAGAACTAAAATCTTTCTTCAAATAAAATCTATTCAGAAGGTCAAATCACAAAACAGAGAAAACAGCAACTGCTCTGGTTAAATAGGTATGTGCACCCTTGGAGACTACCCTTTCATCCAAAGAGGAGCACAAATATTGCCCAAGTGTCTTGGTGACAGCCTCAGAGCTCGGTGGAGCTAAAACCACTGGAGTACATAAACTCTAGAGTTCAAATATTAGACTGTTTTTCTGGTGGATTTATTTCTTTTTTCTTTTTGTCAGTAGCTAATAATTAAATATAAATTAAATTTCCACTAGATGGCAGTAAATCAAACCTTTGTTCTATTCGTTTCCATCTTCAGGGTCTTCATTCCAACATTTGAGCACATATTTGGACTACTTAGAAAAATTTCATAAGGACCCTGTTTTCTCATATTTAATGCTTTATTTTTTCTCAGTGTTCCAATGTATTTTTTACTTTGGTGTCTTGTTTTCAAGACATTACAGAATTATTGGTTAAGTCCAAACTGTCCTCAGAATGCCTGCTGAAAGATTACTTGCTCTGATCGTGAGATTTTTTTTTTAAGATAAGCATAATATTATAAATACATTTACATCTAAATGTACTAGCAATCCCCCCTTGAATTTTATTCTTCATTGGAAACTTTCCCTTTAAGATAACAGTACTGGTGATATGGTGACTCATGTCTCCCATCCCACACCACCAACCCTCCTCCCCAGCAGTGAGAAATCCCAATGCTGAAGGAGGGCTGAACTTTGTATACTAGTACGTTTCAAGGAGGAGTTATTCTAGGTGATGGTAGTTCTGTATAAGGATAAGCATGGTCGTGCAGTAGCACAATAAACTTTAGACGTCTGAGATTAAATGTACAAAAGCCTCGTGGAGAGCACAACCCCTTCCTCCGCATTCAGCAACAACCCTAGTGGCCTCAGGAATCCCACAGTTCTCTTCTTGCAACACAGACCACCGCCAGAAGTTGTTCCCTGCTCTTCTTTCTGTGCGTCACTGATTTCTACTCCCCAGGTGAAAAGAACCAGCTGAGTAAATCTGTGTAGTCCCTGACCAAATTTCTTTAAAGCTGATTGGATCCCACCGAGGGGAGTTTATGCACAAAAGAGCGAACCGAATTTCCAGATTACTCTGGACAGTCCAAAATTACGCCTGTTGTCCAGTAAAGTTAGTTCCCCACGTTATTCTCAAAATCTGCATGATAAATTACATGAATACCTTGAGTGGGATGACAGTCGCCTACCCAAAAGAAGATTTCTGAAGACAAGAGGGTAAATCAGAGACAGCCACTGTTTTATTTCTTTCTCATGAGAAAGGGCACCCACCAGATAAGCAGAAGCAGGCGAGTGCGCCGGCTTTGCACAGTAATAAAGAATATGTAAGTCCCTGACGCAATTGCCCCCTCCCCCTGCGCACCCCTCCTTTGACTGGAAGTTGTGGTTTTACAGTCCTGAGTGCGAAAGCTAATCCAATTCGGAAGAGACAGGACCCTCCCTTAGGAAGATTCCACGTTACAGTTACAGCCGCCTTGTGGACGTGAATTCAAGGAAATGGACTAGCCGAGAGGAATCGGGACTTAAATGAGGAACCAGGATGTGGGAGGCTTAGCAAACACGACTGCAGGGAGGTTGGGCAAGCAGATCTGAGCCATTCTGTTTCCTGAGAAGAGGCCATTTTCCCTATTTCTTTCAACCTGAAAACATTGTCATTTTTGGTTTGAGCACTAATTCTCACAAGTTCAGGCCAGGGTCATGTGCCACAAGCCTTCACTAACCCCAACAGAAGTGCCTGAAGTTGCTTTCTCCGGAAGGGTCCGTGGGGCAGCAGGAATTTAGAGTTGTACGCCCTGGACTGCCAATTATGTTCTCTTCAGAAAAAAAGAAAAGATAACTTAGGGAAGAAAGCTAACTTTAAATTCAAGTTTTCTACCTCACTAGTTCCATTGTAGCTGCTAGATAGAGTCTTTTTCAAATGCTTTGTGGAAAAGAGAATATGATTTTCATTACTGAAGGTAGTGTAAAGCTAGGAAAGAGTTTAGTATGTTGCCTGTACTGCATTGTAAATATCAGAAAATTCCAAATTTAGGTCTTCAAAGATGGTTAGTTCACTATCTCTTGTGCATAAATGGCAGATCATAACTCAATAATAATGCACATTGCCACTAAATGTATGGGAAGTAGCTATCTTTCCATCTAAGTCTTTACCCAAAATTCTCTTAAATAATCATATTTTTATAACCTAAATACTTTTTTCCAGGTTTTAGTCCTCAATCACTTTATTTGAATACAATGAATATAGTAAAATATAGATTGTAAAGTCTTTTTTTCCTCTTTGAACAGATTTATAATGGGAAAAAAAACATCAAGGAACTGTTTGAGGAGGAAACTGAGTAGTTCCATTCTTCAAAATGTAAATTTTTTTCAGCAAGGGCACTGACTTTTTACCTGTTTTCAGATAGAACACCAGAAAGAGAAATTATAGTTTGAGGCATTTTGTTTGGAACAATTTCCTGAGTCCTTGTTTCCCTGACAAGAGGATGGATTCCTGAAGACATTTGTATAAGGTTTTTTCTCTGGAAATTATTTCACTTGCGATTTCTTAAACATTGTCACACACAGTCGAAGAGCTTTGAATAAATCCTATGGGCCTCATAAATGTTACTATGTTACTTTGAGCTGATAAAATACACAAATAGCCCCTTATTTAGTTGCAAACCTCCTACATTTTCTTCCTGGGAAATTCATTTCTGCTTATCAAAATCCATCTTATCCTCCTCCTCTTGAGCGTGAGGAGTGTATTTTTTAGCCCCTTAGTAGTGAGGGGGTATCATATGACTAGTTCTGGTCAGGGGAATGTGATCAAAAGTTCTTTGTGCCTCTTCTTGGCTGAGCATTGAAGAGACTGCGCCTACTTTCCTTGTTTTGCCAGCTGTAGCTGAAATGGAGGCCATGCACTGAGATGGCAGAGCCATACCCAGCCTGGATGCCAAGGCTGCTTGGAAGGCGGTATATATCAAAGTGAACTTTAAGTAAAAAAATACTTTTGTATCAAAAGTCCCTAAAATTTCAGGTTTATTTTGTTACCACAGTACAACTTGACCTTTCTTGAATAATCTGGGGAATACATAAAGTTTCATTTTGTAATTTAATTTAATTTTCTGACTCATTTATTTTGGCATGATTGAAAGTCTTTCGATCAAGAGCTGAGTGAGATGAGTCATTACTTAAAAGTACAAAAGACGTGATTTTAGTTTATCAGACAAAACATTTTCAATTTGAATAGAATGTGGGAAAATTATTCAGCACCTGTAAATTATTTTAGTCACTGAATATAATCTATAAAATCCTTATAAAAAGATAAATCTCAAAGTAAATAAATAAATAAACAGAAAAAAGTAAATCTATAATATTTTATAGTTTGTGGCTCAAAAGATCAACATATTTTATGTTTTCCCTTTTAATTTGTAAAGTAATAGCATTGTGAGACCAGAAAAATAAATTTGTGAGATATGTAAACTCTTTCAGTGTAGGAACTTAGAATGTAGGCAATGTTCATCCTACAGATATGATAATCATAATGTGGATTTGCTTGGGACAGTATCACTTTATGCTCAGTGTAATTGTTAATAGTGTCCCTTTTCATTTAACAGTTGTCCATACTCGGATGATACATTCTATCATAAAATCAGGGAAGCCAGGGAGATCAGTGATAGATTAGAAAATAAGTGTCTGGTACAGCTAAATTTCCTTTCTCGATTCCTCTGGAACACATTATCCCATGGAAATAGCATTATTTATAGGGATGTTAAGTACCCAGGCCAGCCCACAAAAGATTTTTAAGCCCATAACTGAGCTAAACCATAGTGATTAGTAAATTTAAAATAAAAATTTATAGGTTTTTGTGGATTGGCTCAGAAATGTAACCATCGTGTATATACAATCTTGTACCAAATGGAAACTGTGGTCTGTTTTCCAATAACTAACTTACCAAGGAGCTTTTGAGCACAGCTACTTTTTCATTAGGACATAAATAGTGGTTTTAAATGCAGATTTTATTATTAATATTTTTAAACTTTTTGTTATGAAAAATATTGAAAATACCAAAAATGGGTAGCAGTAGATCAACCATTATATATCTATCACCCCAGCCGAAGCAGCCATCAACCTCTGGGCATGCCTGCCTTAGCCCTATGCTCATCTACTTTTCCCCTCCCATATTAATTTGAAACAAATCTAGACATCACATCATTTTATCCAGATGTATTTCAATATTTATCTCAATATAATAAGAACTCTTTGCTAAATGTGGTTTCCATAAAATTGTATTTTTAAACACATATTTGTCAAAATAGATTTGGGTTGAAATTGAACATATTGGCATTTAGCCACATTACATGGAGACTATCTCTTGGACTAACAGTCTCCCAGTTCACCTTTATCAGAACAGGCTACGTTTTAAACATTCCAAAAGTAAATTCCAAATTTCCCTTAAGACAAATTTAGAAATATCTGAACATACTTCGAACCAAGGATAAAGGAGCGTAAAGATGTGTTCTACAGCTGTTTCCCTTTGAAGTTCTCTGTTCTGACACTTCAGATAACAGTATAGCTTAAGATTTCAAGCAGACTGAGCAGCCTAATGATCAAAAAAGAGGTAAATGCCTTAGGTTAACAGGATAATCCTAATAAATGGAATTTGTGGAACAAATTTTAGGAGAACTAAAAAATGGCTTTTATTCGTCTGTTATTGAGACTAGAAGCTAACAGCATGTTATAAATGAATTCTGTTTGTCATCATTCCTGTCTAATCTTTTAATAAACTTAACAGGATTTGTAGGAAAAGAAAATTATATCCTTCTGCTTCATCTTCAGAATGTAATCTATAAAAATAATTTATGTTTAAGGAAAGAAGGCCAAACTAAGTTTTTCCTTTATTTATCAAATATATAATTGAAAGAAAGAAGAGGAGTTTAAATTTATTTGATACAGATTATATTTTTAGTAAAATTAAGAATTAAGGGAGGTTTTGAAAGTTGTAACAAATTGTTTATATTTTGCACAGAACTCAATAAATAAATATGCCACATATACATATATGTGTTTATGTTTATATATATAAATGATATGAAATAGTTAAGAAGCTAGAACTAATTTTGTAGGGAGGTGGGAACTAAAGATAGAGTTTATCTTAAGTGGTTTACTAACCTTTTTTTTTTTCCCCCCTTTTATCAATAGATAGAGGTGGTATTTAATTTCATTTAAGTATTCAATTTGGATTCCATTACAGGAGTAAGGGGCATGTTAATGGGAAAAACCCTGGTTCTGCCATTTAATAGCCATATAATAAAATGATTGTAATACCATTTATTTTATGAGGTATTGTAAGGATTAAATGGAATACCTATGTAAAAATATTTTTAAAAATCAACTCTATTTTTTGTGTTTACATAAACTACTCCAATTTTAAGTGTACAATTTTCTGAGTTTTGGCAAATACATATGGTTATGAAACCAACACCATAATCATGATAAAGACCATTTCCATCACCCCCAAAAGTTCCCTTATGTCTTCTAATGTGTGTGTGTAGTGACATTTCATAGTGGTGTTAATTTGTCTTTTTCTAAGCACTAATATTTTGAGCTTGTTTTCTTAAGCTTCCTGTCTATAAGCAAATATGTCATCAATGTGTCAAGATTTTTTGCCCATTTTTATTGTCTTGTGTTTCCTTTTTATTATTGACTTAAAAGAATTCTTTAAATATACATTAAGTCCTTTCAGATATATGATTTGCAAATGTTGCTCCCAGTCTATGGATTTCCTTTCATATCCTTAAAGAAATCTTTTGAAGAAAAGAAGCTTTTAATATCGATGAAGTCAAATTTAACAATTTGTATTTTATGATTTGTACTTATTGTGCCCTTGTCCAAAAATTATTTGCCTAACCTGAAATCACTAAGATCTTCTCTTATGTTTTATTCTAGAAATTTCATAGCTTTATCTTTTATATTTAGCCCTATGAACCATTTCAAATAATTTTTTGTGTATAGTATGAAGTAAAGGTCAAGATTCAGTTTTATGTTTAAATATATGCATTTATTCTAGAATATTTGTTGGAAAGCCTATCCTTTCCCTGTTAAATAATCTTGACACGTTTGTCAAAAATCAGTTGACTGTATTGCTTACTCTATCCTGTTAAATTGATCACTGTCTATTGTTTCACCAATGTCATAATTTTTTATAATTGTAGCTTTATAGTACAAGTTTTGAAATCAAGTGGTATAAATTTTCCAACTTTGTTCTTTTATAAAATTATTAAAGCTATTCTAAATTCTATGCATTGACAATTAATTGTAGAATAACCTTGACAGTTTCTATATAAATGAATGCTGCATTTTAATTGAGATTATTTCGAGGCTATAGATCAATATGGGAAGAACTGAAATCTTGAGTGTAATAGCTTTTGATCCATGAACATCATATCCCTCTGCATTTATTAGCCGTTCTTTAATTTCACTCCGCGATGTTTTGAATTTTCAAGATACAGGGGTAGCATGGATTTGAATATGTATAGTATACTCCTACATACCTCATTTGTTAATGACATTGTAAAATATTTTTATTTCAATATTTAGTTGTTAATTGTTAGTATATTGAAATACAACCAATTTTTGTACAGTGGCTTTAGATCCTATGCCTTTGCTACACTCAATTCTGGACCCCAGTAGTATTTTTTTTTTGTAGAATTCTTTTGATTTCCTGCGTAGATGATGATGTCACATTTACATGTCTTCATTTACATGAAGATATTTTCACTTATTACTATCTGATAGGTAATATGATTTTTAATATCATAATTATTGTTTTTGTTATTATTGTTATTGCCTCAAAGCTCTAGTTAGGATACCTGGTACAATGTTAAGCAAAAGTGGTGAGAATAAACACCTTTTTCTTGCTCCTTCTCTTACTGAAAGGCCTTTGATCTTTCACTGTTAAGAGTTATGTTAGCCATAGATTTTGGAGGAAGTTTTTATCAGCTTGAGGAAGTTCCCTTCTATTCTTAGTTTGCAGATAATGTTTATTATGATAGAATGTTGAATTAATCAAAAGATTCTCTAAATCTTTTGAGATAAGCAAATCATTTTTCTTTTTTTTTGATGATAATATAGTGGATTTTATTGATTGTTGAATATTAACTCAACCTTGCATTCTTGGGGTTATATATTATTTCTTTTATAGTTTGTTGGATTCTGTTTATTAATTTCTCTTTGATATTTTTGCATCTATGTTAAGGAGGGATATTGGTTAGATTTATTTGTTTTCTTTCTTATTTATTTATTTAATATTTTCCTTTGTGTTTTATATCAAGTAATTGTGGCTTCATAGAATGAGTTGGAAATTATTGTCCCCCTTTAATTGTCTGAAGGTTTTTTTATAAAGTTGGTATTACTGTTCCTGTAAATGTTTGCTAGAATTCACCAGCGAAACTGTCTAGATATCTTTTTTTATTTTGCATGTGTGTGGAGTGTGTGGGGGATCTTTTTATGAAGTCAATACCTTTAACAGTTAAGAGGCTATTCAGTTATCTTTCTTATTCAGGAAACTTTGATTAATTTTTTGCTGTGTTCAAAGAACTAGATTTTGGTTTCATTGCTATCCTATATGGTATTTCCTGTTTTTTATATCATTGATTTTTGCACTTACCTTTATGATTTGATTCCTTCTACTTAATTTGTCTTTAAATTGCTTTTATAGTCCCCGTTTCTTACAGTGGTAACTCAGATCATCAATAGCCTTTCTTAATGCTATGCATTTGCTTTTTTTTTTTTTTTTATTTTTTTGATGGGCAGGCACCAGGAATTGAGCCCGGGTCTCTGGCATGGCCACCATGACCTGCCCAATGCTATACATTTGCTTTTAATCACTGCTTTAGTTGCACATCACAAATTTTAATATATTGTGTTTTCATTTTCATTCAGCTTAAATTTTTTTCCTTTTTATTTAAAAGTGTATTGTTTAATTTTAATCCATATTTGAGGATTTAAAAAAAAATTGTGTAATTGATTTCTAAATTAATTCCATTGTGGTCAGAGAACTTTGTATGGTTTCAACTTTGAAATTTTATTGAGATTTGTTTTAGAGCCCAGCATTTGGTCTAAGTAAATAATCTGCATGCAGATTAAATAATATGTAGTTCTTTGTTGAGTAAATTTCTCCATAAATGCCAATTAGGTCAAGTTACTCCATGTGCTGCTTAGGTTTTTATACTCTTAAAATTTTTCTGCCTATGTTTTCTAGCAACTGCTGACAGCTAAGTGTTCAAATCTTCACTTATAATTCTCGATCTGTTTATTTCTGCTTTCATTGCTATCTACTTTTCTTCACATATTTTAAAGCTCTGATATTAGTGTATACACATTTAAAAATTTTTAATTTTTGTTTCATTTGATCCATCAATCTTTTTATCATTACAAAATGTCACTTTGTTTTACATTCCTTGTTATACTTTGCCTGCTATGTAGCAGCCACTCAAGATTTTTTTAAAAATTATTGCTTTTTTGACTCTAGAATCAACCTTCCTAATAACTAATCTATAGTGCCTTTATTTTAGCCATTCACAGACAAATGAATTTAGTAATCTTACTGGCTAAACGTACATGATGCACATTGGTTGCAGAAGATAATTAAAATTTTTCATCAACATTTCACTTTTCATTACAATTGTTATAGTGATCAGTATACTCAGTATTTTTCCAATTATGAGCCTTCCCAAACTCAAATTATGAAATCAATTGTTGGTCTCAGAAAGAATTGGTTTATAATTTTTAGGCCCCAATCTTGAAAAGATCAATCCCTTACCTCTCCTTCATCTCCTAGTTCAAGTTCTTGACTCTGCTTATATTCTCTTTTCAAAGCTTTTCTCCATTTTGAAAGGCTGTATCCACTATTTCCTTGAGTCTTGATGCTCCTGCTTTTAGGGGGATGTCATTAACTGTGAAAATAGCAGTGTTCATTCATATTGTCATTCTTTTCTCTAATCATCTTGGGAACAACATTTTTTTGCCATGTGTATTTGTTTGTGTTGAGAGAGCTATGTGTGAAAGTGATGATAAAAGTTGAGTTTGCCACCATCTTTGCATGGGATAGGGAAATAGATATTTTTTATTGGGATTCAAAATAAGTCATTTACAACAGAGTTCAGAAAGAGTTTCTTTCTTATCTTATCCCTTAGCTATTGTTTAATATTGTACTTTCATAACCAGAGGCCTTTGATGTGGGTGACTTTTAGAATATTCCGCCCTAAACAAACTTGGGAAATATGATAATGTCTGGGATTTACTTCTGTTCTTCCTTCTTTATATCTTTCTACTTTCTTCTCCCACTTCCTTCCTGAGGTGTTGTGTGAGTGTGTATGTGTGTATACATTACAGATACATCTCTTAACCAAACATTTTCATCTCAACCTCCCACATGCATCTTGAATTCATCCACCTCTCCCATCACTCCATCTCTACTAACTTACATTATTCCCAGCTTGAATATAGCCTCCTCATGGTTTGCCTACCTCTGCTCTTTTCCCCTTCTACTCCATTTCCACATAATATCAAAGGGATGTTTTAGAGATGGAAATTTGATCATGGAATTGCCTTTTGTTTAAAGGCATTTGGTGGCTACCCAAAATCCTTAATATGTCCCATCTTAATGATTCAGCATATGCAAACATATCCAGCCACACTGATTTAGTAAATTTGTAGCTTTCAAAGTTTTTTTACTGTAATCACAATTTTTGCATCATCCATTACACATGTGCTTGGATAAACACGTGCCTGAAATGAAAGTTTCACAAAAAAAATTTACCTTTACTGCACACATACACACACTCACAGACATCCGACACATGTGTAAATGCAAATGTATATTATGATTATTTAATAGCTATTTCCCTTTTCTACATAGGACCATGGACTGTATTTACTCTGTTTATTGCCTTATCACCAGTGTCTAGAATAGGGTCCAACAGAGAGTAGGATAAATTTGTTGAGTGAATACATATTAATCTTTGAACCTTATCAGGAAACTACTATGTCTAAAATACTACTCAGTGATATTGATTTAGTTATCAGTTTAGATACTTAGAGAACAATACTTGTTAAACATAAATTATCAAGGCAAACCATACAATTAAATTTCTTTCTCTGACTTTTGAATGAATCAAGAATATTTGTTTTAGTATTTAACTTTTGATGTGGTGAAGATCTCTGTCAAAATGTGTCTTAGCAATCATTGTTAATTACCCTTGAAATTTGTATTATAAAGTCCACTGATTACTTTTGTTCATTCTATTGCATTTTTAAAGAATTTCATTTGAAGTTGCATTTAATATACAAAGCATCCTTTTCCCTAGTTTTTAAAATCATATTTTAAATAGGAACTCTAAGCTAAAGTACTGTCTGTAAAATAATCCTCTAAAAAAGTTTTCTCCCAGCAGTTTGCGATTAAGGTTTTCTGTAGGAAAAGTAAAGTGAGGGGAAAAAATCCTCATTTCTATTTAAGGATGGCATTTTATGTGCTAACTACAAGTGACTCACATCTGTGATCATTTTCCATTAAAATCAGTAATAGTAGCTGTTTTAGAGACAGAGGTTCTCATATTAGACTTCCTAATGTATATTATACACTGTAGGGAAACAAACCACATATTTTTTGTTTCTTTTGTTTTGTTTGGAAACAAGCTACATATTTTTAATAGTTGTATGTTGCCTCGTTGAAAGTAGAATATACCATTCCTCTTGTCTGGATTTCTTTTTTCTTTAGGCCAAAATATATAAATATATATTTCTTTTTTTTAATTTACTTGACAAGATTCATCACTGTAAAAATCCATTAAGCAATGCCTTAAAAAATGTAAAGTTTGAGTATCTAAAACTCAAAGAGGATGTTTGCAAATCCAATAAAATGGGATCTGAGATGGACAAGTAGGGTTCATTAAGTTGAGGACACACTGAACTCTGCTTTAAGGTAGATGTGTCGTGATGGTTGATAAAACCATCCAGTATGTAAGTGGTATGGGATTGCATAGATAAGCTTCCTTCCTGGTATATCCTAGCTGGCTATTGAACTTCTTAGCTTCCAACATTGGCTATAATTTATATTAACTTAAAGCACTAAGAATAAAATGGTTTTCTGTATTATTTAGTGGCCCTTACAAAATCCAACTTTAGACCAGGATTTAATTGGCGACAGAAATGTGTTACTGTGACCTGACTGGCTTCAGAGATGCCAATATATACCAGGTGTGGAGATAGATTTCTTATATTTCCTAAAGTTGCCATTTATTTGCTTTTCTTAATACCTATTGTATTATTATCTCTTCAAAAATCATTTAAAAGAAGACTAGAATTATTTCTCTAGTGCTTTTATATGAAAGAATACATGGGAAGGAAAAACAGATTAATTAATGAACTTATTAATCAAAATTATGAGATGGAATTTTATTGATTTGAATTGACCAAGTTTGCAATGAAAAAATTTGAAATAATTATGAAAATTTGAAAGAATAATTGAAAAAGGTAATAAAGATTCTCCATATAAATTGAAAGAATTTATTGTATGTTTTTCTATTTCCTGCCAGACCTTTAAACTTATATTCCACAATGATGGTTGCAATTTTTATTTCTCAGCAAGGTATAGGAATGCTAAATTTTTTCCTGTCACATACTTTTTTTGTTGTTGTGACCCTCCCCCAAATTACACGCTGTTGTTAGTGCTATCCGTGGAAACATTGTATAGAAACCTTGGTCACTTACATGGAGTCGTTTAGAGAAAAAGCAAATCAACTGCTAATCTTAAGAAAAAAGTGTTCAAAGGCTCAAGTACTGCTATTTAAAGTCATGCTAGTCTTCATCTTCGCAGCCCATGGCTTTATTAAGTAGGTATTGGGAAAGATTTAGCAAATGCCATTGTACTGGACATTGATATTTTTACTGCATCTACTATTTCATCTTCTTTTCTTGGAAGTACTTCTTTTACCTAGTCTATTCAATAACAGCATTTTGGCATTATGACTTCTGTTAATATATCATTTGTAAGTCTCTCACCCAATTTTTGCCAATCAAGAGGCTTCTCAATTTTGAAATTGTTACTGAGAGACAGTTCAATTTTTCCGAGTTCAAACATGTAAAATTTAGGATCTATCAAAAGCCATCCTTTCCTATAGGTAGACTGGAGACAGAAAGGACATTTTGCAGAAAAGAGAAATGTAGAGTAGATAAGTAGAGGTAGACTGGAGAGATGAGTAGAAAGGCAAGAAAAAACAAGAAGAAAAATAAGAAATAATGAAAGTCCAGAAAGTGAGTCCCAGGTTCCATTGTTCCCAAGTACCAGATTATTCCTGTTGGGACGCAAATGTGTAACATGGCACATGGCTCACAATCCTGAATCCAGTAGCAGAAGAGATGGTATCCTGTTGGTAATGGCTTTGAGCTTTTCAGTAATCATCTTGATGGATAACAGATTATGGTAGTGATGATGCAGTCCTGGAGCCACACTCTACACTGGAAGCTTCTCAATCTGACAGGCAGGTTCCTAAATGTAAAAGAGATGGTGGCTCCCTTGTTTCTGCAGTGTGGCTTTTGGAATTCTTCCTAAAAGTTCCAACTAGAGTCATTTTGTTCCATCCTTCGTAGGTCATTTAACATTCTGTAATAAATCACAGAGGCTCAAATGTGAAATGTGGATTCTGTTTTCTGCAACTAAATCCTAGCGAATATAACAAGAAAAACATTTACAACATGGCCTGTCACATAGTATGAATGTGTTAGGCGATATAAATTTATCCACTCATATGTGCTTGATATTCATTGATAAACAAATAAACAAAACACTTGACCTCATGGAACTTACATTGTGGTGGAGTAAAACAGAAAATAAAACAAACAGAAGAAACAAACACTTTATACACCAAATTAGAAGGTGATGAGAGCTAAGAAAGAAGAAGCGAAGCTGAGCAAGGAGTGTGTAAAAGAGTGCAGTATTGAATAGGGTGCTTAGGTGACATTTGAGCAAAGGCTTGGAAATGGTTTGTATTATTACATTTTTGTGTTGTTTCACTATAGAAGATTAAAGATGAAACTTTAATTTCTCTTTAATATTTTACTTAAAATGAAACTATCATCTTTGTCTAGTGTCATCATTCATCTTCAGATGATACCCAATTTATTGGCTTCACTATAAGTCTTCCTCTCAAATTGATTTGTGCAAATTTTCAGGTGGTGAGCATTTTCCTTTCTTAGTCTCTCATTTAGATCCAGAGTGATTGAAGAGTAGGTTGAAAGTGACAAGGAATTACGTATAGTCTAAAAGGTTAGACTTATAGAAATAATGCTTTGAATTTTAGTGACTATAACAGTAACAAAAGAATTTTTCAGAGTGTGAGAGTTTCACACAATTATAGCTTGCAAGAAACCTCAGAAATTATAAAATTCAAATGTCCTCAGAATGAACGAATGCCATCTATTACACTAAGAATCATTCCAAAGGGCGGGCCACGGTGGCTCAGCAGGCAAGAATGCTCGCCTGCCATGCCAGAGGACCCGGGTTCGACTCCCAGTGCCTGCCCATGTAAAAAAAAAAAAAAGAATCATTCCAATTTGCCAGAATGTTACCAAATAGAACATGAGATTTTATCTGTGATTTGACAAAGGCCCATGGTGGGGGTCACATTTCATTCTTTTCCCAGTGTGAGTATCCCGTTATGGCAGCACCATTTGTTAAATTTTCTTCCTTTTTTTTTTTTTTTTTTTGCTTTGCTTGTTTGTTTTTGGGAAGTACATGGGCTGGGAATTGAACCTGGGTCTCCTACATGGCAGGCGAGAATTCTACCACTGAACTCCCCTTGTACCCCAGATCACTGAGTTTTCACCTTCATTGTTATGACCACTCTACTTTTATTTGTTCAATTAAGTTTTCAGTAGATATTTTTGCCCTTTCCCCATATATCACATTATCAATCAATAATGAGCTTAAAATCCACTAATATCCCTGTCATTCATGCTTACTCTATTATGACTATTTATACCCTTGTAATTTTCTCTTTCTAATAGCTGAATTTTATACTTTTTTTCCTGTTAAATTTTGCCATTGGATCCTAATTATTGCTCTGAATTTGTCATCTAGACAGACTCTGATTCTTTCTTCCATAAGCCATCTTTGTATCTCCCTTGTCAACCTTCGTCAAACTCTCCTCCATTCTTTCCCAATGGAAATATGTCACAATAGAAGATTATTTGGTGATGTGCTACTAGAAATGTCTCATTGACTGCCTACTGATTTTACCTTCAAAGGAATGATTGTCAGACATTTTTAACTTACCCAGTCATTTATACATAGGGATTATCATCCACTATTTACGCATTTCTTGATGTAAAGTAGTATGACTGTTGAGTGGAAAAACTGCTCTGTTGTTTACCTGTGTGTATTATCCATACTTTTCTTCATCTTTAATTGAGAAATATATAATGACATTTAAAATGCTGCTATTAGCATTAAAGAAAATAATTTAATAAAGTTCCTGATAAGTAATAAGTGTTCTGTGAATTTCAGTTCCTCTCATTTTCTCTGTATGCTTTCCCAGCTATTTTTTTTCTAAAATTGTCACTGCTCAATCTTGTCCAAAGGAATATATTGAAATCTGTGATTAAATATCTTCCTGAAATATAGATCCACAATGATGAAAACACTCCCCTATTACTGAGTTTTCAAACTCAGGGTTTCAATTTTGTCCATCATTCTGAGGGTTGACATCAAGCATAATGCTGTCGGTAAACAGAGTTGGTAGAAGCAGGATATTCTAGAGGGCGGGCCTTCATCATGTTATAAGACAGAGCTAAGTTCACATGCCCAGGTGGTGCTCCTCTCTCTTGGCATGAGGATATCCTTTCAACCCAGACTTTTGTATCCATGATTACACTGTTGGGCTCATTCTTCCTTCATTCCAAGCTGGCAGTATTTCTACTTATACAAAATTCTTAAAAACCCCCTCTGTTTTCAGTGGGATTCAAGTCATCAGACAAAAGGATCTTCCACAGATCCTTCCTTGATAATTTTATTTCTATTTTTGACTTTCTCTGAGATGGTTAATTGGACCCGTAAGTCACAAGCCTAATCTCTTTAGCAAACAGCTATTTAGCCACGCCCTTGTATGAAGCTTAGTCTCTAGGAACTCACCTCCAAGGAATATAAGAAAGATCCTGTTAGGGCCACTTCTGGCCCTAATCTCAGAGTGAGCATACTACCTGAATAGGCTGAGAATTTCCTAAACCATCACATTCATGTTCCTTTTTGCACAAGATTTCCGTCTTCAATTCATCTCTTTCCCCTTTTATTTTACTTTAAGCAGCAACACCTTTCACACTTTGCTTTTTTCCTCAGCTAAATATCTAAATTCATCACTGATAGCTTGGAGTTATGAATGCCAGAAAAACATGTTCTTAATCATACACCATTCTTGTGGGTGTGAACACATTGTAAATAGGTCCATTTGATGAGGTTACTTCAATTAAGGTATGGCCCAAGTGAATCAGGATGGGTCATAATCCTATTACTGGAGGCTGTACAGAGAAGGCCACAAGGAGAGAGGCCGTGGAAGAAGAAGCTGGAAGTCAAAAGAGCCCAGAAAAGAAAGAAGGAATTGCCATGTGCATTGCCATGTGATGGAAAAACTAATGATCAAAGATTGACAGCATCCAGCCACAGAATGCTGCAGTCTCTGGGAAGAAAACATTTCTTTGCTGGCACCTCAATTTTGGAATTCTAGCCTCAAAGCCATGAGCCAGTAAATTCCTGTTGTTAAGTCAACCCATCACAGTATTTGTCTTAAAAGCTAGGAGCTAAAACAATAACAAGCTCTGCCTTTCATCTGGCACCACAACACAATCCTGTCAAGTTTTCTGCCACTATATAACAAAGATGGCCTTTCCTCCAGGTTTTGATAACACCTTATCATTTCCTTCTAACACCTCACCAAAAGCAATTTTAATTTCCATATTTCTATGAACACTTTGTTCATAACAATACATGTACTCTCTAAGATGTTAGAAACCTTCTCTGCAGGTGTCCTTCACTTTTTCTTCTGAGCCCTCACCAGAATCACTTTATATCCATATCCCTACCAACAGTCACTTTAAAGCAGTTTACGCTTTTTCTGTGAAGTGACTCAAAATTCTTCCAGCCTCTAGCAGGTACCCAATTCCAAAGCCTCTCCCACATGTTTTAGTATTTGTAATAGCAGGACCCCATTCCTGGTACCATAAGCAGTCTTAGTATGCTAGAACTACTTTAACAAATACCATAGACTAGTTGGCTTAAATAATAGGAATTTATTGTCTCAGTTTTGGAGGTGGGAATTCCAAAATCAAAGTATCTCCAGGCCTTGCTTTCTCTGAAGTCTACTGTTTGTTGGTGATTCAGCCCACAATCTCTGCCTCTACAAAGGGTGCTTTGTCTCCCTCTGTCTCCTATGTATTCCTCCTGTTTATGAAGAATCCACTCACATTGAATTAAGGCCTTCACTGATGCAGTTTGGCTTCATTTTAGTAGGATCTTTAAGGTAAAATCCTTAAAGTAAAATCTTAACTTGTTAGTAAAGTCTAACGAGTTAAGAGGACTAGGGGTTAGGGTTTGAACATGTCTTTGGGAGGGACTGAATCATGTCACAATACCAGCCTTGGGAGATTCAAACTTGACTTAGCAGTGAGGCCCTGATGATGAGAAGCCATTCAAGAGTGTCCATGATTTTTCCACAGAAGTTAGGGAGAGCTAGGAAAGAAACTTTCTTTAATTCCTGGATCAAACAGTTCCATAAAAGTGGCAGTGTTTTCCTAACAAAAGCCAAATCCTGTAATATTTATTTAACCTTTAATAGTCAATGAAATCCATTAGAATGTCTCATCTATGTACATTTGAGAAGCATGAGCTACTTGATTCCACGTAGCTAAATGTTACGTTTTTGTTGTTTAGTCTTTTATCTGAATTTAGCAATATCTACTTTTCATTCAAAGTTATCTTTAGTGCCTGCTTGTTTTTATTCTTCTTCTCTCATAGAATACCTATCACTTCTGCTCTAGAAGCAACTTGTTCCTGAGAGGCAGAAGGTTAACTCATTATCTGTTGAGTTACTATTCATGTCTTTTCAAAGGCTTCATTAGCAATTTTCAAAGTTTTGATTGGCAATTTCATTATACTTTAAAAATTACCATCATGTACATTATTTCATTTCCTCACATAATTATCTTTAATATAATAGGTAAAGAGACTGAATTTCAAAGAGAATCTGTGATTTGCCTTTGGGCTGATGGAGGTGAGGTAGGTGGACTTAGGACTTAGTGCTTCTGACTTCTAAGTTGCACTCTTTCCACTAACATGTAGCAATTTGAAGGCAATTGAATGCAATTGAAGTCTAGGTATTCTACAATAAAGAATTCTCTCCTGATTGTTGACATTGAGTATGGTCATTAATATTATCATATTCTTAATATATTATACTGTGCTTATTAATGGAAGTGTGTGAAATTGCTTTGTAAATTATATAGATCTCTACAGTTACAGCATGACGTTGTTATTTAGCTTAGCAAAAATCACATTAGTGTAATTAGGTGTGATATAGAAATATTTGGTATCTTCAAAATTATTTCAGGCCACTGCTTCTTTTTTCCTTTATAAATCATAAATTCATTTTTGTCAAAATATAAAATGCACATATTTTAAAAGGCATATAATTCTACAAGGTATATTAGATAGGTCATTGGTTTGACTGCTTAAAGGACTAAAAGGACTGCTTAAACAAGATAGAAGTCTTCTTTCTCATGTAAAAGTCCAAGATGAGAAACTGTTGTTTGGTGGAAGGGGGAAATTGGTACAAAGTCTATCCTTCTTGATAACATCCAGGGTGCTAAGTTCTCACTATAATTTTGCTTCACCCTCTCCTTGAGTGTTTCTTCATTGTCAAAAGCAGCTTGCCGCTACAACCGTGGTCCAGCTGTGAGGACATCTAGGAGTCTAACTGCTTTTTACCCTGACTTTCAATCTATTTTTCTATTTTCAGTCTCACTCACTGTCTGCCCCTCAAGGTTCATGGAGCATTTTTGAGCCTTTCCTTGGTTATATACCTCAGACTAGCTTGCTTTGGCTTTCCTGTGTTCTCAGATATTTGCCTAATTTGCTTTTCAGGTTTCTCCTCTGTGCTGCCTTTCACCTCTTGTCTCCCATATTTCCATCTTCCTTATTTTATTGTAATATCCCATCAATTGTTTCCTCCTAGATTTTTTTTTTTTTTTGGTCCTCTTGGGGAATGCCCATCACAGTCATTGAAATAGGGTTTTTAAAGGGATAAGTGGTAAATAAACATGTTCACTACTCCGGGTTAAACTAGGAATCTTACATTGCTTTTAACTGAGCTGTATATAATAAGCATATGGAGAATTTGTGTTATCAATGGAAAATGACAGCACTACATATTTAATATGTGCCAGTAATCTATATTCTTTTTTTTTTTTTTTTTTTTTTTTTTTTTTTTAAAGGAAAGACAGAGAGAAGGAAGGAAGGATAGAAGGAAGGAAGGAAGGAGGAAAGGGAAACATTTTTAAACATTTTCTTGTTTTATTGTATTCTGTTTCTCCGTTTTTGTTACATGGGGTGGGGCCGGGAATCGAACCGAGGTCCTCCGGCATAGCAGGCAAGCACTTTGCCCGCTGAGCCACCGCGGCCCGCCCTATATTCTTTTTTAATCTGGATAATTCTATGGCATAGTTGGTATTGCACAAATAAAACAAACAAACAAACAAAAAACCCCTGAGGTTCCAAGAGATTAAATCAGGTCCTGGAAGTCCCAGAGCTTAATTAGTGGCAATCTTTGCATTTAAACTATTTGTGCTTGATTCTGTCATGCTTTTGAGTATCATATTGTATAGTGGTCAAGAGCATTGCTTAAAAAGACTTCCTGCCTGATTTGGATCTTGGATCTGCCATGCATTTGCTTTGTAACTGTCTACTTAATTTCTCTGTGTCTCAATTTCCCATGTGGAAATTGCTGATAATAGTATTTATGTCTTAGGGTTGTTGAAGGCTTGCATACATGAAATACACGTATAGGCAGGATTTTGAGTCCTATATAAGTATTAATCATTCCTAATTTTATTATTATAGTCTTTTAGTTATCCCAAGGAAGAAAAGACATTGTTTTCTCTTAGGCATAGTCTTTTTGCTTTCTTTCTTTCTTTCTTTTTTTTTTGCATGGGCAGGCACTGGGAATCGAGCCCAATGGCAGGTGAGAACTCTGCCACTGAGCCCCCATCACACCTCCTCATAGGCATAGTCTTTTAAGTCTAAGAATTATGACATTGAAAGCGTGCTGACCACCTGTACTTTTCTACGGAAAAAGGAAAATGACCATTAAGCTTTCAGGTCAGGAATGTATATTAACTGTAAAGAAAGAGCTTTCTATTACTAAGGATAGGACATGGAAGAACAGTTATAAACACCCTGCTCTCTTACTTTTAGGGAAAATAAACCAGATAAGTTCTGAAGATAGCTTTCTTGTTGTGCTTTTAAAAATAAAATCCTCTAGATTAAGTGTTTTTTTCTTACTATTTCCATCTTATTCGTTTCTATTTCAAAACCTCTTTTAATTTTTGTATCTCTTAAATTGTGTTTAATGCTTCTAGAAAATATTTTCCACCAAAGTTGCTTTAAAACCATAATTCTCAAAATATTAGTGCACAGGAAAAAATATATATATTGGTGCACAGGAAGGGAGAAGTAATTGTGGGAACTTTAAAACTATCCTGAAACAACCTCCTCGTTTGCTTGGCTTTTACATTTCAAATTGAATCCAAACCACTCAAAGCCTGAGTGCCATCAGCCTTTGGCAAAACTCAGCTTCTTGGTTCTATCTGAAAGCGAATCAAATTTTAAACACTCTGACAAGTAGGATATAAATTCTTTCGTTTAACAGCTGACCTCATGAATATTCTTTTTCATCCTTTGTATGGATTACAGAGATAAAAATATTAAAGAAATAAAATATTAAAACTTTTTCATCTAATCATTGAAACCAGAGGGAGAGAGAGGCTGACAGATTAATGCTCAGGACATGTGTTTTAAAGTTGTGGAGGGAAGGACATGAGAAAATACTTTATAGGCTGTGCTGAAACCAAGCATTTGGAGAACAGTTTAATATATTTGCCAAATCCCAAATACAGCTGGGTTCTCCCACAGTTCTTTTAATTGAAAGCAGATTTCTGTGCTAATTCTGTAATGTGGAGAGAGTTCTAACAGTATTTCTTTTCTAAAAGTAGGGCATTACGTTTGTGATAACCTCTCTGAATTAGCAACAGCTCATCGGCAAATTTTTTGCTGTAATTCAAATAACATATCACTTATAAAATTCCAATATTCTTCAGGACAGGATAATTTTACCCCATTGAATAGTTTCATTAATACGTTTTAAGTAATAATCGATCAATAACTACTGTGTATAAATAATAATTAAATAGTCAATTAATAGTCAATATTAATAAGCAAGCATACGAGGTATTTTGTGTTTGGAAAAATATGTAATCATAAAATGGGATACATCTTAAAAATTAAAATACATAAGTATGTATTTTAGAAAGCAAATGTCCCCATTATGTTTGAATTGATGCAAAGTGGAAAAAAGAGTTTGGTTCTTTTTTAAACTTGCAAAGTTTACCAAATTTTTAACATTTTGATATGATGAATTAGGAGACTAGGCTGATTAAATTTCCATTGGAAACTGATACTTTTTGAGTCACCAAATGTGGAATTTAATGTGAATATGATGGAGATACGATTATTCACAATAATTATTTATTTAATAATACTCATTTTAAAGCTCCATATATTATGGACTTAAAAACTAATAATACAAATAATAATTTTAAATAATCTCATTATCAAGTTTTATTTAAAAGTGGGTTTTTGGAAGCGTGACTTTGATACACTATATCATGTTGTTTTATAATACCCACTAACTATTGAAAAGAGGGATTCAGCATCTAGTTTTAAAATACAATGCTTCCTTTTAACTGAATCTAAGTAGTGGGTAAAGTATAAAAGCATTTTGAAATATTTTTGCATTCATTGAAGAGTATTTAGGCTGTACCTATAAAGTACCTTTATAGCAATAAATAGTTTTATAGCAATAATCTATGCTAGACATCGTCCTCAAGATTTTCCAACTTTATGTCTTTTGAAAACAGCATAACTGATTTTTGTTGGTATTGTTATTGTAATTTGTATTATTTACCTAATTTTAACAGCACAGTAAAAGAATGTTTTAGGAAATTGACTATAAAGAAAATACAGGTACTTGAAAAGGGAATTCTATGAAGACTGGTTTCATTAAGAAACAAAAAAATCCCTCAAGTATGGGGTTAACATTAAGGATTGTTCCAGCAATGTATTTTGAAAAGACTTTCCTTCCCCTATTGCTATGCAGGGACAGCTAAATAAAGGGCCCATGTATGTATCAGTGTGTTAATCTTACTGTAGCAGACTGCTACTACAAATACTGAACAGTAGGTTGACTTTAACAATAACACTTTATTATCGCATAGTCTTGAGGTTAGAATTCCAAAATCATGGTATTGATAAGATGTGCTTTCTCCCAGAGACGATAGCACTCTTGTCCTGCTGCCGGCAAGCCTTGGGTTTCTCGGCTTGCATCTGTGCTGCTGTCTGACAGCAACGTTCTCTCCTTTTTCCTGCTCTTACTATTTCCACTGATTTTGGCTTCTGCCTGTGTGCACTTCCATTCCTGGTTCTCACTTTCTTCTCTTCTGAGGCTATGAATGAAGACCACCAGAATGCAGTTGGGCCACACCTTAACTAAAAATAACATCTTCTAAAGGTCCTATTTACCATACATTCGCAGCCACAGAAATGTGGATTGAGATTCAGAACATGTTCTTGGGATCTTAATTCATTTCTATTGACCTGTTATTCCCTGTGCTAACACCACAATGTCTTCAGGTTAATATATTTTATGGAAAGTTCTGATATCTCTTAAGCAAGCTCTCCAGTGTTTTAATCTCATACAATTCTTCTTGCCTATTCATGGCCCTTTCAATTTTAATTTAAAGTTTAGAATCAGCTGTAAAGTTCCACAAAAATCGTGATGTTGATTGGGATTGCATTGAATTGACAGATCAATTTGTGGAGAATTGACGTATTTATGATATTGAGTTTTCCAATACCTGAACATGGTATATATCTCCATTTATATAGTGATTGTCTTCAATTTCTCTCAATAAAGATTTATAGTTTCCCCCACAGAATTACTGAATATCTTGTATTAGATGTATGCCCTATCATCTAATTTTGATGATTTGATAAACTGTACCCTTTAAAACATTTTCTTTTTAGTGCTTATATTTAAAAACATGCTAATTTTGTAGAGAATGACCTTGCACAACTTGTATTAAGTCTATCAATTGATTTGTAGATTTTTACATTTCCTGTGTAAAAGAATTATGTTGACTGCAAATACTGAAAGTTTTCCAACAAACATGATAAATAAGAATGATGATAATGGATTCCCTTGTCTTGTTCTAACTATTATAGATAAAGGGTTATGTATGATGTTTGTGGAAGTTTTTATTTTGTAGACAAACATTGTTAAAATAAGAACATTCCCTTTTGTTTATAGCTTATTAAGAGTTTGCTCCTTTTTTAAAGAAACTTGAATGGATGCTCGATTTTAATAAATTTTTTTCCATATTACTTAAGCTAATAATGTGATCAGCCCTTTTAAAAATATTAAGGTGGGGCGGGCCGCGGTGGCTCAGCGGGCAAAGTGCTTGCCTGCCATGCCGGAGGACCTCGGTTCGATTCCCGGCCCCAGCCCATGTAAAAACAAACAAACAAACAAACAAAATACAATAAAACAAGAAAATGTTTCCCTTTCTTCCTTCCTTCTCTCTGTCTTTCCTTCCCTTCCTCCCTCTCTCTTTAAAAAAAAAAAAAAAAAATTAAGGTGGTAAATATTGTTGACTGATTTAGCAATGCAAACTGGCATTGTATACCCAGGAGAGACCCAACTTGATTATTCTGTATATATTTTTTTTTTCCGGCACCAGCAGGCACCAGGAACCAGTTCTCCCTCATGGCAGGCAAGAAGTCTGCCTGCTGAGCCACCATGGCCTTCCCTATTCTGTATTTTTACGTATTATACATCACTGGTTTTGGTGTGCTGACGTTTTGTTTTGAATTTTTGTATTTATATTTGTGAATGAGATTGACCTAAATTTTCTTTTCACATATTTTCTTTTTCTGATTTATATCAAGATTATGCTAGGCTCACAAAATGAAGTACAAGAAGTACTATATTTTTCTTATGTAGTTTATATACAACTGAAAATATTTATTCCTTAAATGTTTGTTAGAACCCATTGAAAAAGCCATATGGTTCTAAAGCACTCTTTGAGCTATTGCTGCCATGCGTTTTCATTATATATGAGTGTGTGTGTTTATTGAATCAAAATGTACATATAGAAAAGCGGATGCATGAAATGAATTGTCATAAAATGAACCCACTCATATAATCACCATCTACATTAAAAAAAAAAATAAAATAAAATAAGACATACCCCAGAAGTCCTTCTTAGGTTTTCATTGGTCATTCATCCCTCTGTGATTCCCGAAGGTAACCACTACTATGACTTCTAACTCCAACATTTAATTTTGCCTGTTTCTCACATTTCTTTTGTGCCTGGCTTATTTCACTCAATGTTACGTTTGTGAGAGTCATTTATGTGGCTATATGTAGCAGTAGTTAGTTTGTTTTCATAGCTGTTAAATATTACAGTGCATGAATATACCATGATCTATCAAATGTACTGTTTGTGTATATTTCCAGTTGTGGCTCCTTAAAATAATGCTGTTGTAAATTTTCTTGTACAAAGCCTCTTGTTCCACATATGTGTATTTTGTTGGGTATACACCTAAGTGTTATAGTGGAAATGTTCATAGAAAATCTTCCTTTTCATGACATAATAAAAGGAATTTTATTCCTTTATTTATGAGACTTCCTATTCTCCACGTTCTAGGCAACACACTGTATTGGTAGGTATAGAAAAGTCATTGTGCTTATAATTAGAATTTTTCCCTTTACTGATGATGTTGGGTATCTTTTAGTATGCTGACCGATCATCTGGATATACTGTTAGTAAAATGCTTGTTTAAATCTTCATCCCTCTTTTTACAAATACAAGTTATTTGACTTTTTTTATTGGTTCGTAGAAGTTCATTAAACATTTTATATATGCCCTTATCAGTTATAGGTTTTGCAAATATCTCCTCCCTCTTTCTGGGCTGGCATTTTCACTTTCTTTAGGGTGTCTGTTGACAAATATAACTTATTAATTTTAATGCAGCCAAATTTAATTGATGTCAGTGCTTTTGCTGTAATGTTTAGAAGTTTTTTTTTTTTTTTTTTTTTTACTCTGGGAGCCTGTTGATTTTCTTCTATATTATCTTCTAGAAGTTTCATTGTTTTTTCGCCTTCTAAAGTTAAGTATATCATTGATCTTTAATTGATTACTGTAAATGGTTTATAAACTAAATCACCTTTATTATTATTTTACAGGACCAAAGTTTATTTAGATTTTTCTATATATCTCTCCAGTTTCATGGGCTTCCTTTTTCCTTGCCTCTAAAGCTTCAATTTGGGATTGTTTTCTTTATGCCTTAAGTATATCATTCAGCATTTCCTTCAGTATAGGTTTGCTTGTTTGAAAATGTCTTTACTTTGCTTTATTCATTAAAGATTTTTTTTCATTAGTTACAAAATCCTGGCTTAGAATATTTCATTTTATTTTAATGTATTGAAGAAACCATTCCACTGTCTTCTTCCAGTTACGAGATCTGCCATTATACTTTTAAAGTAGTTTATCTTTTCTACCACCAGGTTTTCTCTCAGTTTTTCTGTCTCCAAGATGCCCTGTGCATGCCCCTGTGTGCATGTGTGTGGTTTTCTGAATCTCTTTGTAATATAGCCACTTTTTAACCTGCATGGATTTCATTAGTATTTTGAATTTGTGGATTGATATCTTTTTCAGTTCTGGAAAATTCTTAGCCATTATTTCTTCAAATATTTCTTACCTTCCAGTCTCTTTCTCTCTTTCTGAAACTCTGATTATTTATCTTATCCACTCTCCATAATTCTGTCTTTTTTTCTCTGCTTCATTCTGGATGATTTCTCCTTATATACCTCCCAGTTCACAAACTGTTCTGCATTTAGGTCTAATTTGCTGCTAAATTCATGGAGTTGCTAATTTTGGTTATTATACTTTCATTTCTATACATCCTATTTGGTCCTTTTCCAAATTTGTTATGTTCCTTGAAAATACCCTGTTGCAATTTTCCAGCTTGACTTTTATCTTCTTGAAATGATCATTTTACAATTAGCATCTGATAATTCCAATGTTCAAAGTCTCCTTGTCTGTTTCTGTTTGTTTTGTCTTTCTTCTTGGTGCTTGCTATCTTTGTGGGTTGGACGCATTTGAAAAAATATATATTTGTGCAAAAATTTTGATGATAATATTTTATCTTCTCACAAAGAAGGTTTTGTTTTTTTTCTGCCAAGTATTTGGTGGTGCTAGAAATCCTAGACTCCCTTAATCCAATTTCAGGTCTTTGCATTTTCTGGGGCCCTGATAATGCAAATTGAGCTGCAGGTATGAATAATGTTATAGTTTGTTTCTGCTTCATCTGTATTTCTAGGAAGCAGTTCTTGGGGTTGTAATCTTGATGTAGGGAGTGCATCTAAGCCCAATAATAGCCAACTTTGTTTGGCTTTTGTCTCCAGTCTTGTATTTTGATCCCTGCAAGGCTGCCAAATTTCAGCTTAGTTTCTTAGCTCTTTCTTTTCATTTCATGAGTAGTCCCAATGCAAAAGTTGCAATGAGTGCTGACGTTAGTTTTATAAGTTCACACCCTCTCCTGTATCTCAGCATTGTAATTCTTGATGAATTTATAGATTGTTTGATAAATTAAATGGTATCTCTTTTAAATTTTATCTGGCCATTTTTACTTGTTTTAACTAGGAGGGTTGGTCTGAATTACATAGTGCAACACTAGCAGAAGCATAGTTTCCTGATATCCTGTAAATTCTGCATGATTTCACTTCTACAAAAATTCTCAATGGAGTAAGGAAGATAAGTACATTGCCATGTCCTCAGTCTCCATACAAATTAGAGGATAGGGCTATTCCCCTTAGTGATAATTAATTCATAAAAGACACTAACTTTTGAAACATATTCATTCATTCAAGATCGAATGAAGCTCCTGAATAAGGCTGTGTTCTGCATGCACCTAAAATATTGCATCGAGTTTTATGAATATTGTTCCCAGTGAATATTTAGAGATTTTTTTCTGTTTCTCTTGCTCAGGGTTTATCAGAAAGACAAATAATTTATGAACAAATGTAATTGGGTTTGTCTAGTATGTTATTGGAATGATTGTTTAGTAATTTTAAATTGTATAAGGCATTAGAAATTGGAATGTGCTTGGTAAAAATCTGTTTGGCCATAAGGTGCACAGTAGTAATTGGCTAGAAGCAATATTCTAAATTACCAAAAATTAAATTACCTTAACTAAATACTAAATTTTCTAATATAAGAAAGTGATCAGATATTTTATTACATTATTTAGATTTCAGAGGTTCAAAATTGCAAACAGAATTCATAATTATGTATCTGTCCTCAGTTAATCGGAAAGTTAGATTAAGTACACCACTACATTATTGTTAATAAACTTTACTGCATGTAAAATTTCTTTGCTCCTTTGTAAAAAATATAGATTATCTAACTGTCTGAAAGGAAATTTTCCTTTTGATTTTCCCTTAGGATAACCTATTCTATGTCTTTTTTTTTTTTTTTTTTTTATCAAGTCATAATTTTAAAAGTGGTTTGGCAGAAGCTCAAGTCAATGGAGTGAAAATTGATCCTTGGGCCTATTCAATATTGTAACACCAGATCTTTTAAATCACTTTTATATATGACTTTTGTATTCTATTCAACAAATGATCATACTACTTGCTATGCCCACTGTTAAAACATTGAATAGGTATTCACTTAAGACATGCATTCCTCAGAGGAATAATGGATTTCACATTAGTTAATATAAAATAAGACGTATCAAAAACACTTGTGCTTTTATGTATTAAAGTTCAAGTGACTTTTTCTATTCAGTTCTTTGTACATATTCAGATGCCAAGAGGAAATTCTATTTAGAGAACATTAATCCAAAGATGGCATCATTTCGTTCCCTTATCTTCCAGATATTGGTTGATATCGGCCTTATTCTTTCACAATAAATTTCTATTTGCAATACTTTTTAGATGATTATCTCTGAGAAAGATGTAAGTTAAAAATTAGAATTATTACTCTTATTTTGTAATGAGTAAAACTCAAGGGCAGACAATCAGGAAGTTGTTAAGAGTCATATCACTTTTGTCTAGCTTCAGAGCTGATGCTTGTTTCAGCACCCATTGGATTTTTATGGGATTATTACTTTTTAAAAATTTTTACTGCTCTTTTATCCATCCCACTCAAAAGTGTTACATTTGAGATTTGTGCTCTCATGGCATGATTTCTGCAAATTATAAATTAGCATTTCGGGGAGATTTCTTGAACTTTGTTTAATGATAAATATAAATATATCATGTGAGATAAGTTTAATTAATATCTGGAAAGGTTAAAACTTTACCATTAATTACTTTCTAACAGTTGAGTCAGCCTTTTCTGCCTTTCTTAATGGTAGGTAATAAGGTTGCATTGGTAATTTAACCATTCACAGAACTCCTGGGAGATTACTTTATGTCTAGTTCACAAGGCACGGCAACAATTTAAATTTGATTTTGGAGTACTCTAACCAAATCTTCAGAACTGTAACTGGAGGTGAAACCTGCTAGCACTAAGTCCTTCATGTAGCCCAAGGGCTTCTTTGGTTTTGATTAGTTTTACTAGACTTCATTTGGTTTCAATTAAACCTTGAGACAGGCCAATGACTTTCATGAAAAATGTGGTTTTCTCAAGTTAGAAAACAATTCTTTTGTTGGAAAAGTGTAGTGTTTTCTTCACTGGGGCAAATATCTACTCAAAGACAATTTCATTTTTCATTATCAGAATGCATAGAGAAAGATACTTGTACATTGAAGTGTCATCTGTTATGTTTTTAATATCTGTTCTTTTGTATTCTCATATAAAAAATGAAAGCCATGCCATATGCTTTAAGAGCAATAACAAGAGCTATTAATGAAATAAATGTAACAACCTTTGGTACTTGGCTGCACATCGTGAAAAGAAATTTGACTTAAAAATAAATAGCTATTTGTGAGTTCCAGAAATAGTAAATTCATTTGTAAAAAACTTTCTTTCAATATAACATGACCATCTAAGGTATGTCTAAATGCGAGCATTTACTTAACTGTAAGTCTTTCATTACCAGATGTAAATTTGCAATTGTAATATATCTGGATATTAGTTAAAAGTGATAGATATTCATTTGCAAAGAGGGGAAGAAAGTACGAAGGAAGTCAAACAACAAGCAATACATCCTGTGGCTATTTTCGCCTAAAAAAGTAAAATGTAGTCTAGTCCTTTAGGGAAAAATAATCCAATGTGAGGTCTTTTATGTTTTCCTAATATATGCAAATATTGGGAACTTTGACCTCCTAAATTTTATTTTTAAAAATTCTATGTTGTGTAATAAAGATAAATAAAAAGCAAACCTAAAGTAATGCTACTAGTAATAGAAAATGTAAATTTTTCTCTCTTTAAATTTACATCCCTTGGCTTGCAGATAATATTGATTTTGTTTCCCAAGAGGCATCACCCAATACTCCACCATCTGTTTAAGATTATACTAAAAATACAGTTAGAAATTCAGGACACATATACTAAGAATCAGACCTCGGAAGTTAAGGAAATTAGCATAATGTTCATTTATATTCTCAGCATCAAATGAAGAAATTAATGAATATATGAATATTCTGCTCATAAATAATGATATGTCTGTAGAATTTAGAATTGGCAAGTAAATTTATTCAAGAATGTACGAGAATTTAACATTTACCATTCTGAAAGCAAGTCACTTCTTGAATAAGTGTCTGCCAATTTTATGATCCTAGCAGAGAAAATATTTCATATTTCCTGGGTTTTCTTAAAAAGTTAGACTCTTGAGATCATTGCATCCCAAGATTTGAATAAAATCAGCAACCTTCTGAAATATTTTTGTTGAGAGTTTTTTTATTAATACTTTATGCAGTGACATAAATTAAAATTTATGACATCTCGCAAACATGTGAATGATATCTACTTTTTATATTTAAATAGATAGAATGGTGAAAAAAGTACTGACTTCATACTGCCAAGATGTTTTATATTCTTGCATGAATTTGATGTGTGTCTTCGGGCTCTTTACTTCACCTTTCTGGGTTTCACTTTCTTCAGATGGTAAAGAACTGGAAGTTGTCAAATTTCTCTTTAACATGAATATTTTATCAGTTTAGTTCACTTCCATTAGCCTAGATTTATACATGCTTTATATCTTCTAGCATGATATTGTCTTAATTTTGTAGTTATTTTTTGCCTTGCAATTTTTGAATTTATCTGGGAGAAAGTAAAAATAGTCATGGTGGTAAACATCTTTATTTTATATTGCACTACTATTTTTAAATGGATATATATCATTTCCTCTATAGAACAAGAACTGCCTATTAATTCATCCAAGTGTAGTGAAGGCCTGTTATTTTATTTTCCAGACATTGGTCCAAAATCTCAGAGTGCTAGAGATTAGAAATTCGATGATATGTAAGGTATAGGTTTTGACCTTAAATTCAGTCTTGCCAGATACAATGTCATGTAAACTAATAAAATACAGTATGACGTGATTTATCATTTGAAGTTTTCTTAATCAACAGCCCCCAATTTTATTGGTAGCTAACTATTTCAGGATAGCAAAAGTGGTGGTACTTCTTTCAGTGTATTAAAAATGGGACAGTTCACTCAGAAAATTAATATATATTATAGTTTGGCCATGTCCATTAGAAGATAGACTGATATAAATATTTCTTTTCACATTTAGAGAAGCATAATCTTGAACATGAAAGGTTCATTTTCTTTGAATTAAATTTATTGTCTTTAAAGAAGGGAAACAAGAAGATAGTGACTAGCAGTATTACTTGAATGTCAGAGGTGCATCTCGTAAACTACCTTCCTGCCTTGAAGAATTGCCCTGACCAACTAGATGAAGAAAATGCACTATTGTCGGAAATGGGAGGTGTTGTGGCATTCGCCACATGCATGCATTTGATTGCTCATCTTCCTGGCTTGATTAATGCAGGGATGTGGAAACTGGCACAATAAGACAGGAAGAGCCTCCCAACCTATGACTATAGTGGAATGAGAAGCAACTGTGCAATATCTCCTTGCCCTCTTTTATTCTTGTTTGCAGTTATGTAAAAAAGCTTCACTCAAAAAAAATAATAATAATACAGAAACAAGAAAAAAAGGTTTGGCCAAGTCATGGGATCAAATCAAGATTCCATTATAACCCAGACTTTGGATAACCATACTCTCTTAAAATGTCCAGTAGACTGAATTGCTTCTTTGGCTTCTGAAACCAAACACTGGAGCCAAGAACGTTTGAGTGGAAGCAGACAGCTACCGAGGCACAATGGGATTTGTTCCTTCACCCTAGCTTTAAAGAATCTTAAAAATAAAGCATCTTAGCCTAGAAAGTGCCAGAAACCTTTTTAGAAATGCCTCTGAGGAATCTAACTTTGTAGCTTGACACATTAGTCTATCCTGTCCTCACTAGGAGATTCTAACTCTAAAGTCTTCCACTTGGAGAGGATGTAATATCAAATACTTATAGTATGGATTTTGTCTTTGTTAAAATTCTTTCACATGAGAACCATAGTACAATAGATTTTATATAAAGGCTTGTGAAATGGAGGGAAACAGTGAAATGCAGAGTGATATTTGAAACGGCACTAGAAGAGTAATTAAGAGTAAATATTTCTGTACTGGTTGAAGAAACTTTACTTTTGTATTTAAGAAATCACAATAAGCTTAGGGTATTATAATAAAAAAGAATTATCCCTTTGGCTATTGCAAAAGCTTTAGAGATTTTAGAGACTTTGAATATTAATCCTACATATTATCTGGGGAGCGCATTGGACTGGAAAATAAAAGGCTTGTGTTCTAGTCTTGAATCTTGCGCATGCCACATATATTATCTTGGGCATGCTTAAATCACTTATTTTGGAAGAGGCTATTCATGCTAATCAAACATCCCGTGTGCTCACCACCATTTTTCAGCGTTCCCTATGGTTAGGTTGGGTCATGTGACAAAAGTTGCATATTCATCCAGGACAAATTTGTCACTTCCACATTGAGAGAAATTAAATGAACCAGGTTAAGTTTTCAAGGATCTCTGTCATCGCAAAACAGGAAGCAAAGGCTTTAAAATGGCAAAGTTGCAGGATGCAAGCAAGCAGATCCCCAACTTGTAAAAAGTGGAGGTAAGCCGCTCGGCACATTCTAAGATGGGTAAGAGACAAACCTTCACTGTGTCAAAGTCCCTGAGATTGGGGGTTGATTTTTGCCATTTCATAGCCTAGCCTGTCCTGACTACTATCTCTCTGGGAATCATTCTAAACTGACGGGTGGGGTTTGAAGACTTCTCCACCATGTCCCAGTTTGAAGTCCTGAGATTCTCTCTGGGTTTATAGCCTTCATTTTATAAGAATAAAGAACAGAGATTTAGAGAGAATTGACTAAGGTCAAAAATTAAGTTTGGAATCATATGGCACATGTACCTCTCTGAGACCCTGTAGATCCATATCCTCCTGGCTATATTTCTCCAGCATCCATCAAATTAACAATGAAATGATTCAAATTGACCAATAATCAAGTGCTAGAGTCACTCTGTTCCTTTCTAGTGGTTTTTAGTTGCTTACATATGACATAATTTTGTTATGTAATGAATGGTCGGGCATTCCTAGGTCCTGACTCCCTCTTTTATAGTCCTTTATTAGAATACCTGTGGATTTACAGAATAATCATGTGCAAAATGCAGGATTCCCATACACTACCCCACCACCAATACCATACTTTATGTATGGAATGTTTGTACAATTGATGATAGCATTTACATTTAATGCAATTACATTTTTATACTTATACTATTAAGTAAAGTCAAGATCCTGACTTTTAACCCAGGGACTTATCTAGCAGAATATAATGTCTGATAGGTATATAACTTATATTGTGTCTATTTTCAATTGAGGAAAAAATTCTTCCCTTTTTAGTTTTAAGAAGGTTATTTAACAAAATCCCTGTTATTTTAGAACCCAAAGCTGCTTTCACAACATTCAGATTTACAAACTTAATGCATTGGAAACTTAATGCATTAAGTTCTGGTCTTTGGTAGTTGGTTAGGTGTTCACGTTCATTGTAGTCACAATGATCAAGCATCAGAATGGAAAATGTAGTACATGTACACAAATATTGATGGCTGCAAAGTGCTTTGAACAATGTCTAGCATAGAGTTAACAGTGTACAAGTGTTTATTAAATAAAACGAATACAATGGCGATGGATCATGAAGTCTGAGATTGGGTTGGAATGTAGTTGGATTCCCATCTAATTTTCCTTTGTGATAGTCCAAGATATATATTATTCAGCTTTTCTTTGACCCTTTTTTGGTGCTAGGGAATATGGTTATATATTATGTAGCAATTTATATTTACTCAAGATGCACCAAATCCCCATTAAAGGTGAGAAAATAGGTGTAGAGGAAGTTAAGAGGATTAACCGAGATTACACAGCAAGTAAGGCCCTCCACTGTCTGCTTGTGACTTTCAATCTTACCAATGTCACTCTCTCTAGTAGTAGCATGAGTGATAGTGTAATGTGATTTGAGTATTGTAGCCCCACAAGTGTCATGGGAATCTTTTGAGCTAATACTGTGGACTAAAGCAATTCCACTGCCAGTGAGCAGTATTTTATTCAAGTACTAATTCAGCTATTTAATAACCCGTGCTAGAACTTTGTCGTGGGTTCACCTATGTCTTTTCTTTGATCTTTTGATGCTCTTTTTCTAGTGGTTAAGATGTATGTTTCACCAAGCATCCTGAAGGCAAGTCCTGGCACAGAGTAAATGTTTGTTGATTGTTTAAAACACTGAAAGAAGATAGGTAAAAATGAGTTCTCTTTCAGCATAAATTAGACATCAGTAGAGGTTCAAATATTTGAAGGCTTCTATTACAAATGTATATTGCTGGAACTTGTTACAGTTTTTGTACTTGGAAAGCATTGCACCTCTTATTTCTGTCATCCTGTAGTCTTCAATTTGTTCATACAATTATGTCACATGTTACTCTTACCATTTATTAGAAATTTGACCATTCTGCTGCTCTCTGTTTCATGGATGACTCTTCTTAATTCCAGTCCCTCCTCCTTCTACATTACTTCTATAAGATTACGTGCTTGCTTTGCTTTCCTTATGTTGCATAAGGTCTACCCTGCTACCTTTGTAGTCTAGGCATGATCACATCTATAATCTCAGAGATACTCATCAGATTGTATGTTTGCCTTATGTTAAAAATTAAAGGATTCTTTTAAAAATAGCCATATTCTGTGTATTGCTTTTATTAGCAACCAAATATGTCACTCTTCCATATTATTTTGAATTTTGTTTCCTGAGACCAGCCCTTATAGTATTATAAGTTTCACCCATAATCTTTCCAAATTTTTATCTCCTTAAGGATAATATGTGGGACAATTGTGTGGAAAAATAGAAGGCGTCTTGGCTTTTGATTTGACATCTAGCTTTACCACTCGGTAATCTTGAGCAAAATATTTATTCCTCCTGAACCTCATTTTCCTTGTGCATAAAAGGAGAATAATCTCCAATTAATGTAGGAGTTAAATTCACAGACCTTGGTGCTATGCTGCCTTATTTGAGGCTTGGCTCTGACGTTTACTATGTTACCTTGGGCAAGTTACTTAGTCCCTCTGTGGTTCAGTTTCCTCAGTGGAAAATTGGAAAACAAAACTACCTCATATGGTGGTTAAAAGGACTATCTATATATATCTATCTATCATATCCCTCTCTCTATATATATAGCATGTGTGTATGTATTTTCCTTATGTTTTAGATTGTTCTGGGGACTTCAAAATAATGCTTGATACATTGGCACTCAATAAGTGGTCATGATAATGACCATTATTTGCATGTATACAATGGTGCTGTGATTGTACTTGAACTCAGCTGTTGGTAAACTTTTTCTGTAAAGGATCAGACCATAAATAGTAAATATTTTAGGCTTTGTGGGCCACCTACTCAACTCTGCCATTGTGTAGCAAAAGCAGCTAGAGACAGCATGTAAGTGGATGGGTGTAGTCTCTTCCAAGAAAACCTTATTTACAAGAACCGGCTGCTGGTTAAATTTGGCCTATGGGTCCTACTTTGCTGACCCCTTGCCTAACTGATGGTTAGCCTGCAAATTTAATGTTGTCAGAAAATTATACCTTTTCTTCCCAAACTACACAAATTCAATTTCTATTGTACTATATTTGTTCTTTGCTTCTCTTTAGTGATCTGAAGCTTCTCTATATTTAATTGTTCTTACTTGTATACCAGAATAGAGTTCAATTTTACATTGTCAGTTTGGATTTATTAAATGAAATTAGGAAGACTTTTTAGAATCAAATCTGTTCATAATAAGAATTTCTCCACTTCCTTATCATGATCTCCGTTGAGCTTAAAATCTTTGATTATATTTTCTCCAGGAAAGAGTTAAGATTCTGGTTCTCTTTTCAGTGTCCTAAGTTCCTTCTTCACACCATCGCATCATATCTATAGTGGGCATGGTTCATGTAACTCTGGATAATATTCATTGTGCAGGGTCCAAGTTTATTCCTCTTGTTGGATTTGTCATGATGGTATTAATCCATTGTTGGCTAAATATTGTATTTGACCTATTTCTAGGTCATACCTTCTAAGTATAGCCTTTGTCAATATATGGTGAGTGCTACTGCAATTGATAAAATTGAGAACAAAATCACACTCCAAAAATGAAAGCATTTTAAGATTGGCATACATTGCTGTAATGGTCATGTAAATATGCAAGGAACATAATTGATAGAGAGCCCCAGCTGCTGTGCTCTAAAATCCATCACTACTTTTGTGTCAGGTTTCCCATAGGCTGCTTGCAGCCATTGACTGAGTTAGGCAGGGATATTAAGGCAAGCCCATTCCTAGGATATGTGTCAGACAACTTTGGCACAAGAACTCCCTGACAGCCTTACAAATGTTTAGAACTGAACTGCTAAGATTCTTCCAACTAAACTTCCTTCCCTCTCTCCCTTATCTGAGATCAGACACACATTGTGTCCAATGGTTCTTCCAGTCTCTTCCAACTTCTACCCTGTTTTCCTCGCAGGCATTACCCCTGATAAATCACTTGCACTGCTAATCCCATCTTGGAATCTGCTTCTAGGAAAGCTATCACACATGTCAAAATCTAAATGAGGGCTATTGTTTTACTACCACCTTTTCAGAGAAAGCAAATATTAAAAAAAAAAGAAAAAAAGAACGGAGCACTACTGAGGGATCCAGAAGATATATAAACTTGGAGAAATTAGTCTTTGGGGAAGTGGGTAAAATAAGAAGCATATTGTTAAGGAAAAGTGAAGGTGTAGTTGAGACTTTAGTTCTAAGAGGATTCAAGCAAAAAATTGCAGGCTTAGCCCCTTTTAAACAGGCAGAAGAATTGAGGTATCCCTCCCTCTCCCATGGGAACTGACCAAGGTCCAGTTGTTTTACAAGCAATTATAATATTTATGGAAATTCTGCTATTTGCTAGGCCATGTGGACACTGTGGAATTGTAAGGAAATATCTTAACAGCATTGCTTTCCTGTCCACCCATCATGTCTGGTTAACGTGAAAGGCAGCAGAGCCACGTTGCATTTCACAAATCACCCTGTCAGTTTTCCTTAGAAAATGTATTTGTTTTGACAGGTCTCCTAGATAAGGAAATTGTATGGGCTGTTATCCAATAGCCTTACATTTTGGGGGAGAAAAAACTTAATAATTGTGCCCAAAGTGAATACTTAATAGATGTAGCAACATGAAAAGAACCTATACTTAATACGTGAAAACACAACATATAAAATTACATGGGGTGGTGCGACAGTGGCTCAGTACCAGAATTCTTGCCTGCCAGAAACCAGGTTCAATTCCTGGTGCCTGACCATGAAAAAAAAAAAATTATATGTTCCTTATGATTACCACTATATTAAACTAACATTTGTGTGTATGTGCATGTGTATAAAGTAGAGGAACTCAATAGTAATAAAATAGTATTTATGTTAGATTGGTAAGACCAAGTGATTTTCTTATGTTCCCAATTTTTGAAGCTTTCTCTTAGATTACAAATTAAAATATTAAATGGAAAAATTAAAAAAAAAACACTTTAAAATATTGGGTAGCATTACCTTAAATTACTCATGGTGTACATTAGGATTTAAGCATATTTTGGAGGGTTTTTTTATTTAGCCAATAAGTATATTTGGCTTTTTAAATTAGTGAACTATGTTATTTTTAGAATATTTAGAAATAATAGTTAATATATGTAGTTTTACTCATGTGTCATTCCTATAAAGCTGTGATCTTTATCCATTCTTTACTCATTTTTAACCATTCTTTTGGAAATCTGTGATGTTTTAGTAATTTTAATTATTCTATAACAAATTTTATTGAAAATTTAAAATATACTCAATTCCATTTTAAACATTTCTCATTCTCACATTTGTCTTTGAAACAAGACCCCCAAATAGGATCTTGCTTTTAAAAAGTAATAGATATGGACTATATATGGAATTTTTAGTTTATCTTGATTATTTTAATGTAATAATAACCTGAAGACTTCCATTATTCAAAACATATTTCACATTGTTTCACATTTCATAAAATGCTTGCATTACTTTATGTCATTTCATTCTCCCAAATTTGATGGAATATATATTATTATTTCTTTTTTTACCACATAAGTACATACAATGTCATATAGTAGAACCAGGATTCAATACTGATCTGACTTGAGCTAAATTATAATTACAGCAATGAAAAATTTAAGTGGAAACATATAATAGAAAAATATATAGGATTAATAAATACTTTGGAAAGAGTAAAATTGAACTCGGAACCATAATCATTGACTTGGGCAATCTAAAAGGATTTTCACTAAATAAATGATTCTCAATTTCTTATATGAACTTTTAAAAGTTTAAAGAATATTTTAGAAATAACTGTATTAGTTAGGAATTAGTTAGGAGAAACAGAATCAACAGGGAACACTTACAAATATAAAATTTATGAAAGTGTCTCACATGACCGCGGGAATGTAGAGTCCAAAACCCTCAGGGCAGGCTGTGAAGCCAACGATTCTGATGGAGGGTCTGGACAAACTCCGCAGGAGAGTTTTGCCAGCCAAAGCAGGAAGAGAGCCTGTCTCTTCTAAATCCTCCTTAAAAGGCTTCCAGTGATTAGATTGAGCATCACTCATTGCAGAAGACACTCCCTTTGGCTGATTACAAATAGAATCAGCTGTGGATGCAGTTGATGTGATCTTGATTTAATTCTATGAAATGTCTTCATTGCAACAGATAGGCTAGCACTTGCTCAACCAGGCAAACAGGTACCACCACTTGGTCAAGTTGACACATGAAGCTGACCATGACGATAACTTTTTTTTTTTTTTTTTTTTTTGGCATGGGTAGGCTCTGGGAATCGAACCAAGTCCTCCAGCATGGCAGGCAAGAATTCTGCCACTGAGCCACATTGCACTACCCTAACACTAGATAAAGTATCAAAATAAAAACGTTAGACATAATTCTATCACCCAAAACAAATACGATCATTTTTAGGTATTCACCCTTGTCTTTTATGTAGACAATATAAAAGGCATAACACCTACCTTTAATGCTAAAACCCACATACTTTGAGGGGAGTTGCATTGTGGAGGGTGGAATGAGGTGCATGAAATCCAGATTACAAAGGATCAATGTCTTTTGTGTGGTGGGGGAAATATTTTTGGGAACTGTTTCTCTTTCCTCTCTCTATTCCCTCCCCTTCTTCTACCTAGACCTCAAACCTAGGATAATTTTTTAAAAACCTTTCCACTACTATTATAGACAGCAAAGAGGGGAAAGTGGTTCTTGAGTAGCAGTAATTCTGAGGAAATCTTCATAGATTTAAATGTGTCATAAATATTTGAAGCAGAAAATTAGGAATAGATATAGCTACAGCTAAAGATATCTTATTGTTAGAGACTGCATTTGACAGCTGTAGACCAAATGAGTGTATTGATAGTAAACCTACAATTCTATACTATGCTTGTTTCACTTCTAAGTTGCAAAGGTCTCTATTAGTCTAGTTTTTTTTTTGTTTTAAATTGTTGTTTAATGACATTAACTCCTCCTGAAATCTTTGTCTTTGTTCTGGTTGTTCTGTCCAAAATCCTGTAGTTTCTTACTGATTTTTCTCCCTTGTGCTTATCTCTGTTGGCTGTTACCTTGTGTATTGTTATCCATCCTCTCCCCATTAGAATGTAAATTTCATGAGGAGAGTATTTCATTAAGATTAGGGGTCTATTTAAAGTTATATATCCCTTGGGTGGGCCATAGTGGCTCAGTGGCAGAGCTCTTGCCTGCCATGCCAGAGACCTGGGTTCAATTCCTGGTGCCTGCCCATGTATTAAAAAAAAAGAAGAAATGAAAAGTTATATATCCCCAGCACCTTTGACTAAATAAAAAAGTCAGTGTTATTTAATGTTTTAGTATATACTTTCTCGATTATTTTCTCAGAATATACTTTGGTATTTTCCCTGTTGATAATTTTGGTTGCATTTACAATCCTTTTTTTGCAGCATCAAGGATTCAATTATGACCACATTCGATGAGGAGGTATTATAGCCCAGAAAGAATCCACGTGCTGGCTGTCATAAGCCTGGATTAGAATGTCATCTGGGCCACTTATTACCAGTCACTGAGGGCACATGATATGACCTTTCTCTGGAAGCATTGACCTCTCCATTTTTAAAACAGGGGAAACAATAAAAACTACACTTCCCATGGCTGCTATGGATGGGAGTTGAGGTAATGCAGCCAGAGCACTCACTGCTGGATCTAGAACACTATAGTTTCAGGATACATGTGAGTGGTAATGTTTCTAATGTCAAAATATCATAATTGATGAAGAATAGAATATCTCAACATTTCAACATTTAATCTTTTCTTTTTAATACAGTGGAGTCACATTTTATTTTTTTTCCATGTGAATATCCCATTATTACAACACTATTGTTGAAATTTTTTGTTTGTTTTGCTTGTTTGTTTGTGTTTTGGAAACTGCATGGACCAGGATTGAACCTGGGTCTCCTGCTTGGCAGGTGAGAATTCTACCACTGAACTATCCTTGCACCCCAACATTTAATCTTTTGATGTATAAGTCAGAACATTTTTCAAGTTGAGAAGTAATAAAATTTAAACTGGAACAGGATTAATTATTAGTAAGATTATCCTGTGCATACTATTTGTATTATTCTAGTGAGTGAGAAATTTTGTCTTATTTTCATGTTTTCTAACTGGTTCCTGCTGTCTTATAGAAAGTCTATTAGTTTTGTTGTATCATATATTTAGGCCATTTTACTTAACTTTTAAAATAATTTTTAATTAATTGTTTACCTCATGTTTTTCATTTTTTTATATCTTTATTTGTGATGGTTGCTTGTACCTTTCATAAAAGAAATTAATATTTATGTTGAACTACATTTTAGCATTTTGTTTCTTATTTGGAAGATTATTTGGAATTGTTTTAGAAAGCTGACATTATTTTAGTATTATTTAGTATCTTGGCAGAAAGACTGCTGCAATTTATAAATATACTGGGAACATTGGCTAATTTTAAAAATATTTTATTACTTTTTTCTTGACAATTAGGTAATGTTATGCAGTTTTGTTAAACTATTATGTATTACCTACATATTATGAAAGCTTACCTTTGCTTTTCAAATTATTTTAAGTAGAAAAAAGTGAATTGTAAATAGAATAAAAACATCTCATGCTCATTTTCAAGTGCATTTTAAATTGTGCTTCAAAGAATGACAAAACACTGCAATAAGTGTGCTTGTGAAATTTCTAAGGAATACAATATTCATACTAGCTTTTTATTAGCCAGGGAAATAGGACACCATCTGGCTATAAAAACAGTAAGAATATTACATATACTTAAGATAAACAAACGTTTTTATAGCAATACTTCATCATCATTATTAGAATAGTCTTATATATCCTCCAATATTGGTTTCCATTTAGATGTTCTGCTATTTCCTGTTTATTTTTTCTTTTACTCTTCTTATTTGTCAGGAGACATCCACATACTGGCAAAAATGACAATAGCACTGCCAGGAAATATCAGAACTCTTTCACCCAAGTGCTTTGTTGTGGCCTTCTTGAGTTCAGAGTGATGCTCTGAAATCTGATAAGATGGATTTTGTTTTTATTCTTTGGTAAAGAAGTTAGCATGGGGTTGCAACTTGCGAAGAATCTGGCACTTATAGTAGGTAGATGAAATAAATGTGGATTTTGACTTGACTTGACCCAATGCTAACACACTGTATTATTTGCTCTCATGAACTCAGGTTTCTCTGCCTCCTGGAACTGTAGCGTGGAATAAATGAGATCATAGATCTCAAGTGTTTCACACAGGGCTGGGACCCAGTAAAAGCTCAGTAACTGGTCATTGTCAATCTCATTATTATATTTCCTTCTTTCCCTTCATTGGTGTCTTTTTTCATTTTTTTAAATTTTTTTTTATTTTTAAGTATTGACTAAGTAACAGAAACTAAAAGAAAATTTCACATGTGAAGTGAATACTTCATGTTAAAAACTCAGTTAACTTTTTAAATACAACTTTATTGATATATAAGATAAATTCACATACCATATTATCATCCAAAATGTACAATCAGTGGTTCACAGTATCATCAATTAACTTTTAACAAATTAAAGGTTGTCCATTAAATGGGTTTTCTGGTCATTCTTTGCCAATGTCCCCACTACATCTAGCTTGTACCTCAATTGTAGCAGATGGTCAATAAATGATTTATCTCACTTTCTGAATTTTTCCTAAAGGTTTAAATTCCTTCATGTGCATGAAGTACCAACCTTAATATGTATATATATATGTATATATATATATATATATATATTTTTCTTTGTCTGCTGTATGGCGGGGGCCACATTTCATTCTTTTTCATGGAGAATGTGGGCACAGTTCATCGTATACCTGCTATGAATAGTATGGGTCATTCCAGTGTCACTGCTTTCTGTTGCCCACTTACCCTCAGTGACTAGAATGTGAATGGTGCTGCAATTTCCTCATTGCAGCGCCATTTGTTGAATTTTTGTTTTTTTTGTTTTTTTTGTTTGTTTACTTGTTTGTTTTTTTGAGGAAGTTCATGGGCTGGGAATCAAACCCAGGTCTCCCACATGGCAGACAGGAATTCTACCACTGAATTGTCTTCGCGCGACTTCCAACCTTATATTTGAAAAGAAAACTTGTACACAAAAATGTATCAGATTACATTTTTAAAGAACTGCACAATATGTATATGATGACTTTTTTTAAAAAAGGAGTCAGAAATTTAGAGTATTCAGAGCACAACAAAGATGAAAATAAAGACAAAAATCAGAGCACAGTCTTCATACCAGTGCCCTAAATTTATTTATTCAACATGGAAAAGAGAATGTTGAAGAATACTTAATAAAATATCTGGATTTTAAAGGTACCTGGATGTTATAAATTACTCATTTTTCATGTTAGAGATGAATTGAATTAGAATTAGAGTATCGAGATCTGGTATGGCATAAAGAATATAGATATTCCTGATAATGATGTTTTCAATTTGCTAGTATAAAAACCGCATAATCAAAATGGTAGGTTTTCCTCCAGGTCCAAAAGGCAAAATCTCAGGGAAGTTTTGGTTTTAGCACCTCTTCCTTTTCAGGAAACAAACTGATTACCCCAAGAGTCACCATGGCTCATGGCTCCTATTTCTGTGGTTATATATGAGGCACTGTTAATTCCCCCTCGCATGCCTCCTTGTGGGTCTTTCTTTTGGATTTTGTATTTTCTGCTTAAGAGAACACACAATTCCATCTATTTCCTGGGGCCATGATAGATCCTCTTTAGTCATTTTAAATGATGTAAACCTGATGGAAGGTGTTTACAGTGGCCTTTGGCAGATCAAAAAATACAAAGTATGTGAAAATTCAAGGCTTTGAAGACCTGTAATTCTCAGTGTTTTTCTGTGACATCAAGAAATAGAGCAACCTAAACAAGAATAAGTTGTGGGCTCTCAAATCATAATGTGAGTTCATGGATTAGTTCGACTAGTTCATTCTCAAGGAAAAAATACTCGTAAACTTACTGCTGACGTTGAATGTAGGTCTTTCATAGATTCTCTTAAAGTTCATATTATTTATTCCTAATTTTGTTATAGGAAACTAGATTTTTCTTGTCTTGTCTTACATGAAAAATATTAAGGAGAAGTAATTGTTCTTTTTAAATATTTTAATTTGGAATTCAAAAATTTAAAGGCAAAATATTTTTTTGTTATTAAAACTGTAATTATTTCTACTCAGCCATACTTAGTAGACAAGTTGCAAAAGGTAATTTTAGAAAATCTTACGTCCCCTCAAATACACAATCGTGAGGATCTCGTACTTAGTTGGAGGATTCGTGCTGGGATTTCATATGAGTAGCACACATTTTAGGAGGTTTTAAGCAGAAATGTTGCAGAAAAAATAGTCTTTCTGTTAAGTTAAAAAAAAAAAGCTTTCATAATTACTTAGTCCAAATAAGGAAGAAGGCCTAAGTTTGAATTCATGGCATATTGCTATAATGCACTATTAGCCTAATCCTTCATTTTCTTGTCAATTAAAGACTTATCTTTATTCACTGATTCACTTATCAGTAATTCTCTGGGTATTTTAAAGCTGGTTGTTAAAAAATCCCTTTGTTTATGGCAATAAGGCACCATTCATTTTGTGAACTTTATAAAACCAACCTCTGCCAATTTTGCTCTTTGAGAATAGCTCTAAAGATGTGTTCCCACAGTAATTACTTATTCTAGAGATGTTCATTAAAGAATGAAGTAAAAGGCAAGTGTTTGAAACAATTGTATGCCACCAAAGCCAGCTCTACTGAGCACCTTCCCAGCATCCACAGTATTTATATAAATTTTTAAAAATCATGGGAAAACATACAAAATTTGAACTTTTGATTGCTATTACCTGTAGTGTTACAGATCTGGTATTATTTTTACTTATTTGTGTCTAAATGAGAAATTCAGCAATATTGGGGAAAAGCTGGGTGCTTTTGAATGTGGGCCCAGCTCTCCATCGTATACCTGCTATGAATAGTATGGGTCATTCCAGTGTCACTGCTTTCTGTTGCCCACTTACCCACAGTGACTAGACTGTGAAAAAGGAAAGGGAGAAACCACAGTGAAGCCAGCCAAATCTTAAGAATAATAAACAAGATGGCTTTAGAATTGTATGTTTCTTTTTGAATTGGTTTGCTATTGTAGGAGAGTAGGAAGAAGAGTTTGAGTCTTTTGTTTGCCTGTTATCAGAACCCGAGTAAAAAGAATGGGTTTAGTTATTGCATAGTTATTATGCAATTACGGTAAAGTCTCCCACTAGGCCTTAGTGCTCAAAGGAAGAGGGAAAATTCCGAGCCACAGAGCAAGAGAGATTTTGTATATTAGTCTGTCAGTGGCAAATCTGAATGATAAATCCCTTACATAAATGAAGTTTTATTGATTTCTGTCACATGCAAAAATACAAGAGGCAAAGAACGGAGATCAGGGAACAAGAGATTGGGTATATTTCTTAACTTTCTATGTGCTAAACAAACCAGAACTCAGTTGTCTGTAGTGAGCATGTTCTTTGTTTGAATGCAAACACAGCCAAATTAGTTTTCTAAGTAATTTGAGACAGTTTTCCATTTTCAGCCTCCAGTCTTGAGTTCTTTTGGCCACACTATTGTTTTCCTTTTGTTTTAACCTTAGCATCATCACTATTTCAAATATAAACATAGCTTAATGTCTTTGTTAGCTTGAATTGCCATGACAAATACCACACAATGAATTGTTTTAAACAAGCATTTATTTCTAACAGTTTCAAAGTCTAGAAGACTAAATTTAGATGTTGGCATGTCATGCTTTCTCCTTCAGTTGGTAGTGTTTTGGTAATGGCAGTCCTCTGTCACATGGCAATGTCTTTGGTCTCCTGCTGTGGCTTTCTCTGCTGTCTGGCTTATCTCAGTTTCTGATTTCTAGTAACTGACTACTTACGGACTTCCTCTCTTTATAAGACCTCTGGTAATACTGATTCAATTTGGCCGTATGGTAACTAATAATATCTTCTTCAACAGCTTTTATTTACAAATGGGTTCATTCCCACAGGAAGGCAGATTATGAATAAAACACATCTTCTGTGGAAGTACATAATTTAATCTACCACTCTTAGTTTAAAAAAATTTACTGCATTTGGTGTCTTGGGGTATAAATGAATGATTTTACTATAAAATCTGAAATCTGGGCCTGATACCTTCAGTGATTATACTGATGACCCTGAGAAGAAATGCTGCAAGGAACAGCAGAGCTTCTATGGAACATACTTCAAAAAAGGTGGGGATGCTGGTATTGTGGTGTCTAAGAATGATTGCTCAGGATTGAGGGCGCTAGCATTCAGACTGCATTGAAATTATCATGGAATCTCTCTAGGCCTCAATGCTTTTCTCTCTGTAGAATGGAGATGTTAGGGATACCTAAGCCAACTTTTTTTTTTTTAAGTGCAGATTAAATGAGATTCCCTATGAACAACTAGGAGATCAATGGTGATACATAAGCAATGGGCCATAAATGTTGGCTATTACATACCTACGATTGGAATACCATTTCTTCTTAAAAACATTGTACTTGATCTTAAATATAAAATAATTCATAAATAAGTAAATATTTATAAGTAATACATTATCAGAAATTTAGATGCAAAATAAGAATCCAGTGTAATTCTACTATCCTTATATGTCCATTAGTACTTATTATCATATGCTTTTATTAAAATAGGATTGCATTTTATATTTTAGTTGATAGCTAGTTTTTATCCCTCTACTGAAATGGACATCTTTCCACGTCAAAAATGAAATGAACATTTTTTCATAATGATAAATACAGATATGCCACCTAATTTTTAGTGTCTGCATCATACTCCACTGTAGTACATTAATCGTATAAGTAACTACAAATGGCAACTTAAATGCTTTTGTAGATAAAGACTTTAAGAAATGATTTTAATTAGTACAATCCTGTAACTACCACTGCTGTGTTTTGATTGGTACTTAAAATTGACTGGAGCTTAATGCATAGTAGCCATATGCCCTTGGAAAAGTTATTTAACTTCACTGTGTCTCAGATATATATTTTTTTCATTCATAAAATGCTGATAATAAGAGTATCTACTTATAAGGTTGTTATACAGAATATGTTAATTAAGACAAGGAAAAGTCTTGGGGCTGATGTTTGTTATATTGTTTGTGCTCTGTAAGTGTAGGCTTAAAGTTCTATAAAATCCTGGAATTCCTTCCAAATCATCAGAGAATTTTTTTTTTTTAGTTTTATTAGTTAGATTTTATTGCTGTAAAATTCTGTTTACAAAGTTGTATTTCACTGCAGTATATATGTGTACTTTTGGATATTTATTTGTGTGAAAATATGCCATTATCTACTAAACTTCATTCCCAAACCATGTTGATTAGAGGAGAGTATAATAAAAGTATTTCTGGACACACTGAGCAATTGGAAAATGATCACCATTGGGCAGTAGCAGCTAAGTTAATATTTTGCAACTTTAATTTTCTTCTTTGACATGTCTGACTTACAGGGCACACACTTATCAATGACGCTGAATTCCTTTACCATGTTGATGGGTGTAGGGGTGGGGCATAGTGAGAGGAGAATACTTTCCTTTACAGGATCAAAATCAGAGTGGAAGGGGTTTGGTAAAATCTCGAAGGATTCTGAAAAATTGTCCTCCCCAGGTTAGTGATTAGTTGCCTCTGCAATGGCTATCTCTTCTTCAAAAGTTTGTGTACATATATGGCATGCTTATTAGGTAATTCTGAAAGGAAGATCACCTCATTAAGAGCTTCCTAATATGCTGGAGTACACAAAATAGGGTACAAGTACTCCAAGATATTAACACCAGAGGCCAGGCAAAGCGGGGCAGCTAGTGCTGTAAGTCCATCCATTTAAGTCTCTTTAAGTGCTTAGACATGTAAGAGTTGGAAGGCACACTCTTAAATGCCATTTTTTAGTGGCATCACTTGCTAAAACAATAAGTTTCAGCCATTTAAGGGAGAATATTCATGTGTTTTCCCTGTCAAATAGTTTAATTTGTACCTTTGCTATGTCACAGTACAGCATTCTAGCATCTTAGCCAGTGTTTCTAAAAACTGGAGACTAATTGACCCTTAACATGCATCTTGCAACCCAGTTTGAGAAAGTGTTCTAAAAATTAACACTATATGATAGTTTTAATGTTCATGTGTTGTGAACACAAATATAAACTCTTGCAATTGAACCCATACAGAAGAACTTTGTTATGAATTAGCCATTGGAATGATATGAAAACAATATGCTAGTGTTAATATAGCTTTAGAAGATGATCAAAATGTAAACTAGAAAATTCAGTAATTCCTATGGAAATATGAAAACCTCTAAGAATATATCTTATGTAGACTACTACTCTCAATCGGTGGTACTAAAAATAATTTCCTGAGGGAAGAAGATCAGCATCATCTGGAAACTTATGGAAAAGTGAATTCTTGGAACTCACCCTAGATATACTGAAACAAAACTGCAGATGGTGCTCAGTCATCTGTGTTTTAATAAACTCTTTGGTGAGTCTGATGTGCAGATATTTGAGACCCATAATTAATAAGGGCAACTATTTTTCTAATCCTTATATATCATATGAATCCTGTCCTTCATTTACTTTAGGAAACAATATCTTCATTTGAGTGAGGCTGCTGGTATTTCAACTGCTCTTAGAGAATTTGTCTCAGAGCCAGTTTATAACTAAGGAAAAATTCAGTTTCATCATTGATACTCAAATCTCATTAAGCAATTGCAGAGAGTGAGATATATGAATCTCAGATTTGACTACGCCCAGCAATATGAATGAAGAATCTGAAACCTTTTCACATACAAAGCTATTAGTCTTCAAGGAGGTAGAGTTGCAAAGCTTTTTTTGAAAGCTTAATATTTATTAAAGAGCCCTTTATAGATTATTTTTTTGGAATTTGTGGACATTTCCCACCCTAATATTGTTTAGCCTCTAACTCTCCCTAATTGCTCTCTGGTCAGAAAGGTTGACATGGTGACTACTTGGTTTATTTGACTTTCCTACTCCTGAGTCAGAATTAGGGTTGACTTTGGAAGGAGACTAAGGTCATCTTACTGTTCACTTGAGTGAAAACTTTTATGACCAGGAGAACTCAAAGTCAAAGCCTTATGTATGCTCCTCAATGCCATAGCTGACCTGGCTACAGGTTTCTGTGCTGCTTTGAAATCCTTTTCCAACGTCGTAACTCAACCATGGTTCCTAAATCTTACCTTGTCTCAGGGCAATTACAATGGCTTGACCTCCCAAGATCAGAAGGAGAGAAAAAGAATAAGAGAGCTTACATCCCATCTGTGGCTCCTACTCATTTCCCTACCATTTCATCAATATTAGTAAAAGTGCTGGAGCATTTAACTCTCTATTTGAAGTTAGTCCAGCTTTCACACCAGAGTTATTAACCTAGCTCTTGTAACAAAATATCCTGTATGTCTGTCATTTGGGCCAAAGGAAAACATTTAGGGAGAATAATCTAGGTTTTCTTCTGAAATGCATCTCATATATGTATTTCCAGAAGTTCCACCTCTAGTGCCCCCTAGAGCTTGAGACTTCTATAGTCCCAGTGAGTAGGGAGGGAAGTGAGTGAATTTCCTTGTCACTACAGGAAGAGGGATGCTCAGTGGACTGTCCAACAGATAGAATACCACTCAGGGGCTGTGGTAAGACAGAACCAGGGTCATTAAGCAAAGATAAGAAATCAAAACTCACCACTATTGCTACACCTCAGGGAAAACCACTGATGAAGTTTTGATGAACAATAATTGGAACGCTACATTCTTTGTGTATACTTTTACTTTCTTAGGCCAATGAGATGATCCCTTATATTTTGTTCAGTCTGTCTTTTTCCACTTAAAATTTATGATGACCATCCTTTATAGATCATAATTTCATAATTACAACTTTTTAAGTCTTCATAATATTCTTTTATGATTGTAGTATAATTCATTAAAACAGTCCTTTATTGTTTGAAAAGGTTATAGTTTTCAATTTTTGTACCAAATCATTTTTTATGCTATCCCATGAATACTCAGGATAAAACCCAAAAATATCAAGATAAGCATTCACATTCTTTTATTTTTTAATTTCAAATTAGTTTCTTTCTAATTATATATTTACATTGTTCAATATAAAAACTATGTAAGAATATACATTGAGGCAACTGGTGTAGCATGAAGTTTTACAGATCATTCCCTGCACTAGAAAAGATCTGTGAAAAGAGATTAGAACTAATTAAGTGATAATCTTGGAGCCAGACTGGACATTTAGAAGAACTACAGGTGAGTCAGAAGAGTTCTGCCAAGAGTTCAGCTTTTGTGAGTGCAAACGAGAGCCTTCCTTGCTCAGCTCCACTGCAATGGCTGTGGAAACGTGGCCGGATTCTGCAAGTGGCCAGCAGGGCCTGGGCCTGGGCAGAGGAAATTTGTCCTACAAGCTCTAAGGTCATCCTGGGGGACTACTGAGGGACCAGCATGGTCACTGGCCTTAGTTTCTGCCCTCTGGGAAGCAGTGGCTTCCAGCTTTCCACCAAGATCCACCAGAAAATGAGACAGTGCACCTTCTTTGGCTATTTTTTTTCTCCTGTATGTGAGGTTTCCTGGTCTTCAGATCCCTGAAAGACCAGCACAGACACTGACCCAGTTTCATTCATCTCAGAAGCAGAGGCTCCAGGCCTCCCACCAGCTTCCATCTGGACATGAACAGACAGTGTACCAATTTCTTTGGTTTTCAATTTTTTTGCATACGGTTGTTTCTCACTTCAAACCAGTATCAACCAGGAAGCAAAAAGTCACTGAATCTTTTTTCATGGACCTTCTTTCCTTCTTTCTTTCTTTCATTTCTTCCTTCCTTCCTTCCTTCCTTCCTTCCTTCCTTCCTTCCTTCCTTCCTTCCTTCCTTCCTTCCTTCCTTCCTTCCTTCCTTCCTTCCTTCCTCCCTCCCTCCCTCCCTCCCTCCCTCCCTTCCTTCCTTTCTTCCTGTCTTTTTCTTGTGTTGTTTGGTCAGCAGATCCCTGAGGGACCAACATGGACACTAACCTCAGTTTTGGCCCTCTCAGCAGCAGTGGCTTCTGGCCTTCCATAGCAGGACATAAAGAAGTCTGGCAAATCCCCCAGGAACAGCAAACTTGAGCCTAGGTTTCTAGGTCCACAGCAGCAGATCCTGGCTTCCCACCAGCATATAATAAGAGTCTTAGAGAGGCAGTACAGTGTTTCTCTTCTTCTTTTTTTCTTTTATATGTGGGTGTTTTATCTGTTTGTTAGTATTTTTCTAACATTTTCATTCCTTTTTTCCTCTGTTTTTCTTTCTTTACTTTTTTTTGCTTTTTTATTATTGGTCTGGGAGAAATAGATTTCTAGAGTGAATCCAACATAATACTTAGAATGTCCACTTCTCAACAAAAAATAACAAGGCATACATGGAGGCAGGAAAGTGTGTCCTAGTCATAGGAGAAAAAGAAGTCAATAGTATTAAAAATGAAAATCAGTTTTGGTATTACTGATCTGTGATCTTGGATCAAGCCTGTTAAACAGAATCAGTGGACTAAATGAAAACATGGGCAAAGAACTAAAGAAAATCAGGAAAACAATATACAAGCAAAAGGAAAATTTCAATATGATACATGAATTATAAACACCAAATGGAAATTGTAGGACCGGAAACTACAATAAGGCAAATGAAAAATTCAGTAAAAGGGTTTCACAGTAAATTGAAGGAGGCAGAAGATAAGATCAGTGAACTTGAAAATCAGACAGTTGAAATTATCCAGAATGAGAAGTAGAATGAAAAAAAAATAATCAGAACCTGAAATACCTGTGGGAAACCATCAGGCATCCCAATATACACATCATGGAAAACTCAGTAAAATAGAAAGATAAAAGGGCAATATATATATATAATATACAATTATTTTTCATATTTGAAAAAATAATGGTTGAAAACTTCCCAAATCTGGTAAAAAATAGGAATATACAAATCCAAGATGCCTAATGAATGCCAAGCAGGATGAACTCAAAGAGATCTACACAAGACACATTATAATGAAACCGTCAAATGCCAGGATAAAAACAGAATCTTAAAAACAGCAAAAGAGAAGTAAAATGTCACATTTAAGGGATCCTTAATAACATTAAAAATATATATTGAGAAGGCCCCGCGTATTACCGTTTCTATTAGTATATTTTGTATACCTCCAACAGTTTATAAATCAAACACGGGCAAATATGACTCCATATATATTTTCCTTACCTTTCTTAATACTAAAGTAGCAAACAATGAATATTTTTCTATACTTTAAAAAAGAAATAATGTGATATTTATTACATATATAAATTGGATATATATACATTTATTGTATGTACATACATACATTTTCCCTCTGGCACATAGTATTCATTGTGTGGCAGGAGCTAGTTCTCTATTGTAAAACACTTAGGTTATTTCCAGTCTTTGGTTCCATAATGTCATAGTGAATAATCTTATACGTATATTTCATACATGAATATGAGTATCTGTTCAGATTCATTCAGACAAGGTACAATCCATTTTATTTTTTTCTATAAGATTAATATTTCTCTAATAGCTCCTAGTTCTAACTTCCTTCCAGAATTCAGACATATTAATAATCCTTGTTTTATTTTCAAAGTATAATAATGTAGATATGAATTTCTGGAAGAAGCATAACAATCTGGGAATTTCAAATGTCATTTCTCATTCCTGTAATCCTGAAATATATGCTTTAGGTGATTCCAGTTTATTCTTTGAAAAAACTTCCTATAAGGGACCATTTAGATGTCAAAAGAAATACAAGAATTTCTTCTAGAATCTTTCAGAGGTAAAATAGACTTCATGATGTTTAAATGTAGGTAAACTTACGAAAGTTTCAGTTTTCTTACTCAAGTGATTTTACTAAATGTCTTATGCCATATTATATATTTAAAAGAATTTAACAAAGATTGAATATTCTAATCTGAGTTACACAGTAGTTTTTGACATTTACTTTTTTCTCTGATTTTAATTATGAACATTTCAGTAACTGTATGATTATATTGTTTTCATTAAAATATTTCAAATTACTTAAAAGATTACTATTCCCTAGCACTAGTGTGCATTCTAAGGCAGTGGTTCTTAACCACGGCTTCACAAACCAATTAAATGAGAATATTTGGCAGAGGAACCAAGAGCTCAGTATTGTTTGAAGCCTGTGAGGTAGTTCCATTGTGCAGCCAAGATAGAGCAGCACCCTTCTAAGAGAACCCAGAATTTAAGTGTTTTCTTCTATTTCTCTTCCTCAATTTGAATTTATTTCAAAATGCTTTTTAGGAACTATCTGTTTTATTTATTTTACATCGAAAGATTCTCTCATCACGAATTGAAGTAATTCCTTATTTTCATATTTGATGTGAAAGGAATAAATTCTTAAGAAAATAAATTATACTGTATGCAAAATTTTGGGTTTACATGTTGCGATCAGGACAGAAGCCCATGGCTTTCTTTAAATTCTCAATGTTAGCCTTCTAGAGCAGAGGGAGATCGGCGGTGGGCAGACACATGTTTGCTATTGGCTTGCTCCCCACCCCCTCCCATGCAAAAGTCAAATGCTCCTTCCTGAGGTGTTTCCAGCATCGTGCATAAACTTCTCTGCGTGATATTTCTCTGCTCAAATGATGTCAGACTATCAAGTTCTGAGTATAATTTGTATATGGCAAACTAGCCACATTCAAAAGTGGGCAGATTAGCTATGTCTCAAAATAAGTATCAAAATGTGGATAAAAGCTGGGAGGTTCTTCTGCATAATAACTCATTATTTCTCAATAAGTGAAAAAAGAAAAAAAATAGGTGATTGGAAAACCTTATAACCACTATGAAAGATAAGCTGATGGAACAAAATGTCTCCTCTGTCCTGTTAAATTTAAGAAATGGGGACTTTCTAGAAAAGAGAAAAGATGACTGAACTAAGAACTTGTGGCTAATTTGAATCCAAATATAATTTTCCGTATGTTTAGTTCTGAGAAGTTATATATTAGAAACCTCATAGTATTATTATTATTTTTTTTCATATGGGCAGGTACCGGGAACGGAACCTGGGTCCTCTAGCATGGCAGGCAAGCATCCTTGCCTGCTGAGCCACCGTGGCCCACCCAGCTCATAGTATTTTAATTTGAAAATGCTTGATCCAGTGGCTAGAGAGAAAGAAAACATAAGTATATAAGAATATATATTTTTTGCATGGAGTAAAAGCCGAATTTCTGATTCTAGATTTCATTTTCCCATGCTTTTCCCACTAATTCATAAAATCATAAATGAAAAATAGTTATTAGATTACTTTAGTATCTATGGTGATTTACCTCCCCTTTAGGTTCATCTCATAAATCTTAGAGGCCATGGATTTTTCCAATTTTGTGAATTAGATATTTTTTTAAACATTTTTTATTGTGAAATTTAACATATACAGAAAAGTGATAAATTTCAAAGTACAGCTTAACCAGTAGTTATAGAGAAAATTTCAAAGTATGATATGGGTTACAGCTCCACAATTTCAGATATTTCCTAGCTGTTCTAATATACTAGAGACTAACAAGAAATATCAGTATGGTGAGTCAGTAGTCACAATCATTTGCTCAATTCTGTCTTCTCTATTACAACTTTTCTTTCTCATATGATCCTTTCCCTAGTCTACAGACATATTTGGACAATGACCATTATCACTTCTTTAGATTGAAAAGAGGTTTCAACATTATGAGGTAGGAGGGCACAACTAGTTGATGTTCTTGGAGAGGCTGGTGCCTCTGGGCTTCAGGACTTATCTGTCATAAGAACAATCTGAAAGTTTTGAGTTCCTGAAAAATAAACTCAGCAAGTGATTCTCTTTTAGAGCCTCAGAGCCCTGGGTATTTTTTAGGATTTATAGGAATACTGTTGATTGGGGCTTGATATACTGTGACAATGAACAATATTAAGCTGAAATTTGCAGAAGAGTAACCTCCAGAATAACCACTTGACTCTATTTGAAATGTCTTATCCACTGATACCTAATTATGTTGCATTTTCCCCCCTTTTGGTAAGGTAGGCAATGCTGATCCCATGATGCCAGGGCCAGAGTCATCCCTGGGAGTCATGTCCCCATGTTTCCAGGGAGACTTATACCCCTGGAAGTCATGTCACACACAGAGTGGGGGGGAAGGTAATGAATTTACTTGCAGAGTTGGGCGCAGAGAGAGAGAGCCACATCTGAGCAACAAAAGAGGTACTCTGGAAGTGACTATTATGCATAATTATATGTAGGCATAACTTCCCTGATGAATTGGATATTTTACAAGAAATGATCATGTATAAAATTCTAAAATGTCTTATTCTTAGGTTTCTTATGCTAGCTGCTTTCTCATGCACTTTCCCAAAGTGACTTTGTATTTCCATTACAAAAGAAGTTACATGTGCAAGGCAATGTATTACCTGCTGTGACAGCTATTCTTTCATTTAAAGGATATCCTGATACTGACTCTGTTTGAAGCCTCAAATTTATACACAATCACAGGGTTTTATGTACTGTTGCTTCTAATGAATTACATTTGGCCACTAATTTCTCTTCTTATAGACTTCTTGAAACATGTTTTCACCTTTCAAATATTTTGGCCTGCCATCCAATGATTTCACCATTTTTGTTCTCTGAGACAGGGTAATTTCATCAAAGTTTTCCCACATGGCCAAAATCTGTATTAGCTATTTAGTGTGCTGTAAATGTAAAAGCCAATAGTATCCCTTCCACTTCTTATATACAAAAAACAGATGTAGTGATTACACTGCAATGTTCTGGCTAAAGTAAATTTAGATGTAAGAAAATTGCTTTTATATGCATTGGAGCAAAGTACACCATTCTTTCTCATTTCACTTAAATGGATGTTGAAAAAAATTGCTACTTATCAAAATAGAAACTCCAGAGAAAGACTAAGTAAATGAGGTGATATTTTAGAAGTTAATGAATGAGGTGCCTTGATCTTTGGCTCCATTATACTCTTTTCATTGCTTCACAGAGCTCTTTAAACACAAGATGTGATTTAAATGGTAGGTAAACTAATTTAAACATTGTCTTAAAAAGTAAGCAGTGAAAGGTCCGTATTATGTTTACCATAAAGGAAGATATTATGAGACAAAATGTAACAAGTAAATTAATCTCCTTTTTCACATAATAAATATTAAAAGTGAACCCTTTTTGAAGTGAGCAAGGCTGTAATAATGTTTGGTGAAACCAAATACTGCAAAACATTCTTTAGATTTACTTTAACCATTATTCAGATGGTTCCACTCATATTTCTGTTTTACAGAAATTGGTTTTCATGTGCACAGTTTTATAATCAGTATAGATCATGCTTTTAGTACCAACTTATTTCACATAGGTGATTCTGTTTTTTCTTTAATTTATTTTGGATGTCTATTCAGATGACTGGAACAAAACTACTAAAATATCCTGGACTTAGGTATTTTTGTTCACAAGTAATGAAAGCCAATTTGGGCTAACTTTAACCAAAAATGTATTTATTAAAAGACTGTTGGAGAGCAGGCCACAGTGGCTCAGTGGCAGAGTTTTTGCCTGCCATGCCGGAGACCTGAGTTCAATTCCCAGTGCCTGCCCATGCAAAAAAAAAAAAAAAAAATGCTGCTGGATTGTCTCATGGAATCTCATAGCAAGACTGTGGCTAGCTCTTAGAGACAGGAACTGGATCCTTACTGCCTGCTGGAATATTTTCTCTGTCTCTCCCCCACGTACCTCACCTGTATCCTGCGCCAGGCTACCGCTTTGAATCCTCATAGAAGTTGAAAGAGGATCGATCACTCCACAGTCATGAGTTTACATCTACTTTCAAAGACCCGGACTAAACTGAAAAAGGATTTATCAATCCCAATTCTAAATTCCTGGGAGAAAAAAATGATTGATCCATCTTGTCTCAAGTATCCAGCTATGTCAAGTCAGCTATAATTAGGAGAAATAATGTCCTAATGCTCTCAGGGGCTCATCTGTTTGGACACTGAAGGCAGCCCCAAGAGAAGAAGGACTTATATAACATCCCAAGAAATGCTCATTATAAGCCCTTTTAGATGACTAGTGAGCTTAAATTTAATTTTCCATAATAACAATCAGTTAGGTAGAAGAAAAAACTCTAGTTTCTAAAATATAAAGTAAATTAAGTAATTATTTGTTCATTGAACAGCATTCTCTTGTGCTACATTAACTATTTCATTTTATCAGAAAATTCTTGAATTCTTACAGTGGCATTCTTTAACTTAATCCACCCCCCCCCCCTTTTTTTTCTTGAGTGTGCCTATAAATTAGGAGGAAGTGGAAGAGTGAAAATGTGTATTTTCGATTTTTATTACCAGGTAAAACTTCTCTTGGTTCCACTATGAATAAAGCATTTTGATATGCATGAAATAAACTGTATAAAGTCTAATTCAGACGTGTGGTTTTTAAGGTAAAATGCTATTTAGAATGTCAGTACTTAGAAGGCAAACTAGAGATTATCAAGTCTAAATGACTGTAAAATATACAAATATGCAAAGTGATGCTCACAAGGGTGAAGTGTCTTCTTTGAAATTGCAAAACTAATGAAAATTTGTAATGAGCGCCATGCCTTTCTGAAGTCAGCTGCTTGGCCTAAACATTTGAAGCAAATTAACATGTCTGGAGGGTTTCTACCAAGATGCTTCCTCAATGAATGAGAAACTCAGAAGCTATAAAGTTATCAGTGCAATGTTTCTGCACATATTAAATTTAAACAATCATCTATTTTACTGATTCAAGAAACTTCTGATAATTACTGAAAATGAACAGGTATTTATACATTAATACAGAGGTGTTTTGGGCACATCCCTATCAGAATTCTGATTAGGCTTCATGTTGGATTGAATTATGTACCCCAGTTTGGACACATTTTTTGGTTTTGATCCATGTTCCTGTAGGTGTGAACCCATTGTAAAAAAGACCACTTGGAGATGTTAAAACTAAACTTGCCTTAGTTTTCTAGGCTGCTCAAAGCAAATATCATGAAACGTATTGGCTTTAAACAATGGGAATTTATTAGCTTACAGTTTGAGGTCATGAGAATGTCCAGAGCAAGACATCATCAAAGCGATACTTTAGTCCTGATGACCAGTTGCTGAAGATCTGTGGCTCCTCTGCCACATGGCAAGGCAAATGGTGGTGTCTGCTGGTCTCGACTGTCTCTTCTGCGTTTCGTTGCTATCAGCTTCTGCTTCTGTGGCTGTCAGTCTCATGTCTGAATTCATTCCATTTATAAATTGGATTGAGGTAGGTCCCATATCCAGTGAAGTAGCCTTGTGAAAAGGTCTTCCTTACCATGCGTTCACACCCATAGGAATGGATTAGCTTTAAGAACATGCTTTTTTGTTTATGTACAGCTCTAAACCACCAAAAACCTTAATCTAGATTACTCGAGTCCTCCATAAGCAGAAGATAATTCAGACATAAGGAATCTAGAAGTCAATGGAACCTGGAACTTGGAAGAGAAAGGAGAGGAAATCAGCATGTACTGGGAAAGTCAAGGAACTCAAGGATTGACAAACAGTCAGGATACTACCAAACCATAGAGAAAGCCAATACATTTCTATTGCTTAAGCATCAACTGGTTTGTGGTATTTGTGGTATCAGCCTAGCAGAACTAACACATGCTTGCTTATGGAGTCCATATTTTTCAACTTATTAACTCTACATAAGAAAATTGTATCTACAGGAATGAGTTTACATAATGTCCTAGACGACTTCATAAACAAAAATGAGGGTGGGCCATGGTGGCTCAGCAGGCAGACTTCTCATCTGCCATGGTGGGGACCCAAGTTCAATTCCCGGTGCCTGGCCATGCCAAAAAAGAAAAAAAAATTATAAACAAAAATCACCAAGATGGCTTTTTTTAATGGAAAGCCAATATAGTAAGGAATACATTTTAAATCTATTTTGACAATCAAATTATTAAAAGGTGAGTCCATTTCTTTTCAGAAACTAATAATTATATTTTTGGTTGAATTTACTTAATTGTTAATGGCTTTTAACTTGGATTTTTGAATTCTTCCACTATGGTGAGTCAATAAAAGAATGAAAGCTGCAATATCTTTGTTCATGTTAGAAAAAGAAGTTTCCACATTCATGCTCTTTATTTTAAGCATAACAAATAAATGATTTGGTTTCCATAACTCATTGGTACTTCAGGCGTGATATTAACATGTTGTGGTGATCTGCAATTTGTTTTTCAGTGCTGCTTAGAAAAGCGATTTTGTGAATTAAGGCCTTTCATAGAATTGGTTCCTTTGTTATATATTTTTAACAACTCAAATTGTCTGCATATGAGCATTTAAGTTAATCACATGTAGTTGAGAGGCTGAATTTGGGGAAAAAACCTTGAGATAGGGTATTAAAAGATATAATCCTTTCTCTCTTAATACATTTTTGCATATCAGTTAATAAGCTACTTTATTTTCTTAGGCATTATCTGTAAAATAGAAGGTTAAGGTTAAATAGTAACTAAGTTCCCTTCTAGTTCTATCATTTTATGTTTCTATAGTAAATATTAATGATATATCAAAGCATAAATCCAAATTTATTAGCTGAACGTAAAAAGCAAGGTTCCATTCTTTTGGAAAATTCAAAATGAATAACTATATGTTCTATTGCCTCCATTATAAACTATCTCTATTCCCTCCTTAGTATCCTCCTTCTTGTGAGAATTCTAGAAACTCAAGAAAAGATTATATAAACCAAGGATTAATACTGATTTCAAGCATCCCAGAAACTATAATGTAACAGCTGTTCAATCACTGTTACTTTCACTTCCTTTGCATATTCATATCTTGTTCATATTGTAACCTTAAAGCAAGCAGCTTAGAAGATTCAAAATTATAAAGAAGAGAAAAGAGGAACATGAAATACTATTTTTAACTATAGAGAAGGCCACTGTTTTCAAAGAGAAAATAAACAGCTGACTCTCTACTCTTTGGGGTAGCAATGAATTCTCCATCTCCCTCAAGATTTGTTTGTTATGAATGTGTGCATGAAAAAGAAACTCACACAACACAGCATTTTCAAGTTCAGCAATGAAAAGTAAGGCAAAAAGTTGAGCAGTGGAATGACCCTGGGGAGTTTAGGAAATGGAAGTTTCAGGGTTGTCCATGAAATGCTTTTAATTCCCTAGCCTTTCTTTTAATATCTCTAAACTGAGCTTAGTTTCTCTAAGCTCACTTTTAACTGTAGCCCTGTTGGTTTTAAGATGTATATTCATTATGTACAAATAAACAGTTTTTTTTTCTGCATATAGCTATTAAATTTTCAATCCCCAAACAAAAGACTTACTCAATACCTATAAAAAACTGTTATCACTTGGAATATGCTCAAGGAATACAAATATTCAAATATTTATTTAATCAAAATATAGAGAAAAATGCAAACTTTTGATGGCACTTTATCTTTCCAATGGTATTTTTTATCTTCATAAAGTCTTATATGCTCAGACATGCTTTTTAGAATACCTCACAAGTAAGTAAACTTCTACCTGTGTATAATTGCTAACAGAACGTTGCACCTTAAAAGAAAATAAAATAAAACTTATAAAACCAACAAAAATATATCAAGGAAACTTTTCATGAAAAATTAACTGGAGTAATTATTCAGATAAGTGAAAAGGCAGACATAAGAATTATTTTCACAAGGATGATAAATAAGCTATTTTTGCTCTTTTACACTCTCAATTAAACTGTAACACATTCTTACAAAGAGATAGTCCTAAGTATCCAGTAGGCATAAAAGAGGGTAAAACCTACTTAGTTTATTTCGAAATTGTCAGCTCTTTTTTCCAGTCTTTCAGTAAAATAAAATGTTTCACTGAATAAGAGGGTTAAGAAAAAGACCTAGTGAGTCACTCCAATTTGTTTCCACATTCTCAACAGGCAATAAAAGAATTTATTGCCTCATTAGGCATTTTGAGTAGATTTCTGGAAACCTGGGTGTTGTCAGGCAGAAAAGTAACCCAGTAAGATGTTTTAAAAGCATGTGCAGTTGAATTTTGTTGTTGAACTGCAAGTTGCCTGTTAAGACTGGAATGACATAGTGCTTTGCTTTGTGAAGTGGTTTCAAGGAGGAGGAAACTGTGGCCATTTTCAAGAAGATTGGTAGAAAAAAATACTGTAAAATGATAAAGGCGAGATAATTGGAAGAGGATGGTGGCCTCAGTGATCAGATTAAGAGGCTTCTTATAAGCAGGGACAATGGAAGTTGAGTCACTGAGTCTGGAAAGTAAGCATATAGCCAGCACTGCACCCCCAGAAGTTTGTGCCCTGACTTCTGCCCATCCAATCCTTGCACTTTACTTTGCTGATATTTAGCACTCAGTTGAAATGTAAATGCTTAAAATCAAACCTCCCTCATTGGTAAACACCTTACCTCAGGTTGTAGGCTTCACAGATTCAGTAGTCAAATGAAGGTGGCTTCTTTCACCATAATCTTTCAGTTAAGGCAAACCTCTCTTAACTTTTTTTAAATGACTGAAAATTAAATGAGTGGTGGCTAAAGTCTTTTTGTTGTTGTTGCTGTTGTTGTTTGATGAGAGAATACTGAATTAATTTTAAAATGATAACAACCCTGAAGGCAAAAACTCATAGAATAAATAGTTATTAATGAGTAGTACACAATGGTTTGCTTGCCTAAACTCTCTTTTTGTGCTTTCAGCAGATAAACACATTAATCATGATCAGTCTGCACTGTATGAAAAGAGAACTTGACACATCAATCACAGCCATCCATAAAACAAGGAAGTATCAGGGAATTTTCCAGATAAAAGCAGTGGAAATATTTTTTCACCATAATGAAAAAATATATATGTTTATATACGTTAGATGGGTAGTAGGTAGGTAGATAGATAATCAGAAGGAGAGATTTTAACAGATTTAAATTTCCTTTTTTGGAAGAAAAAAGGAATAAAGTAGTAAATAAAGATTTAATCTGGACCCTCTTCTTTCTAGTCACTTTATGTTTCATGTTCTTATTATAAAAGAATCCACCATTAAGAGAGAGAATTGGGGATTTAAAAAGGAAATATTTCTTCACCATCTAATCCTTCAAATTTACCACTGATAATGCCTTGCTACCAATATCCTAATGAATAACTAGAAAATAAAAGGTGAAATAAGAAGGGAAAAAGTAACAAGATTCTAAGAAATAGACATTGGGAATAAAAGTTTGGATGCTTGTCCCAGCTTTGCAAATCCTTCTGGACACAGTTTTCTTATTTGAAAAATGTGGGGTTTGAACTGGATGATGTCAAATAGCCCTTGAAGTTCTAAGAATCTATGACTCTAATTTGGTGGTCTGGAGAAGATTAAAATCCACTTAAAACTTAAAGGAAGGAATAAAAGCAACAAAAATGATGCAGTCCCTCATTACTTCTTTTCTAATGAACATTATAAAAGTTTCAGGCCTGAGATCTTGCCAATATTAAGGTCTACTATTTTTCACATATATAAATATAAATATATATATATATATATATATATTCTTTCTTATCCCAATTATTTCCAAGAAAATATAAGGTCAGTTGTATTTAAATGATTATCTATTGATTATGATATTCACTGAGGTGCTCATGGATGGTTGAGTACAACAAATATTTAATTAATAGCTTCTATGCATTGGACAGTGAGTAAGGCAAAGAAGGACATGAAAGACTGATAGTCCTTCATTTAGGAAACTTTGAGTGTGCCTTGTATATGATAAATGCTCAATAAATATTTGTTAAATGAATGAATGAACTAAGAGACAGTTAGTATTTGAATACTCGTTTAGAAATACATGCAATTACATGCATTCATATATATGTGTATGTTGGATCATATAATACACGTATCTCTATGTAGAGATGGTATTGGAAAGCCTTGCTGGGGGATCGTGGAAATACTTGGAGAGGAGTGGGCATGTGAGCTGAGTGAGCATCCCAACAACAAACAAAATTTCAAAAGCACATTTTAAAGAGAGGAGACTTACTAATTTATGGCACATTTGGGATGATTGAACATATGTATTATGAGGAGTAGCTGTAGATCACAGGAGGTGAGACTAGAAGGAGGCAGGGACAAAGTTGCCAAGGGATTTTTATGCCAGGATGAGTAGTCTACACTAACTTTGGTATTTAATATGTACTATAAATAGTGAAAAACATTTTATTTGCAAGAAAGGACATGAAGATGACCAATTTTGGTTTTGTGACTTCTAACTTTCATGTGCCTAGTAGTTCTAAATTGAATCCTTAAAAGTTCACTCAATTTTTTTCAACCATGCAGCCAAATTACCTTGTCAATCTTGACCTTTTAAAGTAATTTACTTTCTTTTTAATTGTGAAAATAACATATATATATATATATATATATATATGCAATAAATTTCAAAGCACGCCACAATAATTAGTTTTAGAACAGATTTAGAGTTTGGTATGGGTTATAGTTCCACAATTTTAGATTTTATTTCTAGTTGCTCCAAGACACTGAAGACTAAAAGAAATAACAATAGACTGATTCAGCAGTCATACTCATTTGTTAAATCCTGTCTTCTTTGTTATAACACCACCTTCTCCTTCGATCTTTCTTTCAATCTTTAGAGGTATTTGGGCTATTCCCATTTTAACTTTTTCATGTTGGAAAGGGCTGTGGATAATATGGAATAGGGGGATGGAATTAGTTGATGACTTATCTGGCCTAGACATCCATTGGTTGTAGGTTTCTAGAAAGTAACCTAGTGCATAGAACCATTGTAAAATCTCAGATAAAGCCCTAGGTGTTCTTTTAGGGTTTGCAGGAATGGTTTTGGTTGGAGTTTGGTAAACCATGATAAATAGCAATATCTAATTGAAACTTGCTGAGTAGCCTCCAAAGTAGCCTCTTAACTGTGTTTGAACTCTCTCAGCCACTGATGCCTTATTAATTACAATTCTTTCCCCCCTTTCAGTCAGGATGGGATTGTTGATCCCACAGTTCCAGGGTCAGGGTCAACCCTGGGAGTCATATCCCACATTGCCAGGGAGACTTTCACTCCTGATGTCATGTCCCACATAGGGGGGAGGGTAATGATTTCACTTGTAGAATTGGGCTTAGGAAGCAAGGGGCCACATCTGAGCAACAAAAGAGGTCCTCAGTAACTCAGGCATAACTATAGCTTCCCTCCTATATAAATAAGCTTCACAAGAGCAAGCCTCAGGATCATGGGCTTGGCCTATTGATTTGGGTGTCCCTAATATTTGAGACAGTATCAGGGGTTTTCCCGGTGGTAAAGTTTAATAGTTCCATACTCTCTATAGTAATTTACCTTCTATAAGTAATTTATAGTGTTTAAACTGTAGCATTGAATAAGCCTTTTCAAATTGTACGTTCCCCCCTTTCTGGAGTTTCTGATCTGTCTCCCATCTCCTTCTGCAACCACTTCACTGCTATGTTTAGACTTACAAATATATTATGTTCATACCCAAACACAAACCTTAAAGGCTCAGGATTATAAAATTTTATAAACAAAATTAAATAATAAAATAAAGAGTAAGGAAACATCATATTTAACAATGTGAGCTCTAGAGCCAGACTTTCAATCTTGGGTTCAAATCTTGATTTTGCCATTAGACTAGCTATGACCTTGACCAAGTTACTTGAACTCTCTGCACTTAGGTTTTCTCATCTTTAATGAGGAAAATGTTACCTTTTATTCTATGGTTGTCTCAAGGATTAAAACAGTTAATGCAGAACATGACTTGGCAGAAAATAAATTGTAAACTTTGTTGTGCTGTTGGATACTGGAGGAAGTTGGTACAATCTGTATTCCTCTCTTATGATACCTTTTTCAGTGATGTTTTCTTTTTCATGAGCACCTCTAGTCCATCTCACCTCTTCTACAATGAAACTCCCTGATATTGTCTCAAGTATTAGAGATTCCTAAGTCAATAGGCCAAGCCCATGATCCTGAGGCTTACTCTTGTGAAGCTTATTTATACAGCAGGGAAGCTATAGTTATGCCTGAGTTACTGGGGTCTCTTGTATTGCTCGGAATTGGCCCCTTACTCCCTAAGTTCTCTTTTCTAATAACTGTATTTCTATATGTTTCACAATACCTGGACCAAAAATTACATTAAATCTCCTTACACTAAATCACCACTTCTTGATCTAACCAAGCCCCCAACTCACTGCTCTAATTTTTTGTTCTTTCTCTTCTTAAAATTGTAGATTTTTCTTATACATCTGCTTCCTGCCCCAATCATTCATTTGAGGACTTTTTTCTTGAATGCCTGTTCTGTGTCATCAGTTGTACTCCCAAGTCCCCTGCATGACACAGAACAGGCATTCAAGAAAAAGTCCTCGAATGAATGATTGGAGAGAGAGAGAAATATGAGAGATATATATGTTTATATCTATTTTAAGGGAATAATTGTAAGGGATTGGTTTATGTGATTATGAGGACTGGCAAGTCCAAATTCCAAAGTGTGGACCTTAGGCTGGAAATTCTGGTAAGAATGATGAAATTCTTGAGTCTGAATTGCTTGGGGGAGACCAACACACTAGAAATTCATAGAGGAATAGAGGATATACTCTTATGGCATAATTTCTTCTTTTTCTGGAAATTACAGTTCCTGCTCTTAAGGCCTTCAACTGATTGGATTAGGTTCACCCATGTTGCCTTTAAAATCAACTGATTGTAGATGCTATCCCATCTACAAAATACCTGCACTGCAACATCTAGGCCAGTGCTTGACCAAGCAACTGGAAACTATAATCTAACCAAATTGACAAATAAAATTAACCATAAAGAAAGAAATCACTGCAAAATAAAAACTATTCTTGAAATTAGACAAAATTTAAGAATGATCCACCATTTTAAAAATCAGAGTAAAGAAAGACAAAAAAAAATAATTATGATCTGGTGCTCTTCTAAAATGAGTGGCATTGTAAGATTGGGTAGAGCCCTATACAACAATGCCTTATATTGCTATAAATATCAAAATTCATTTTTTCCATGCTAATAGAACTGCAAGATCAAAATATAAGCTATGAAGCAATAATAGATATGTCATACATCAAAAACAAAAATACTGATTGCCTTATATAAAGTGAAATTGTGAATGGAAAGGAGAATTAATAGCATATTTGGGGTCCGTTTTAGGTTGCATCCATGCTTCATCTAGAAAAATGATTCAGGTAAATAAAATATGTCCTTGGTGAATAATACGCATAATATAAGCAACTTATTGTCATTACAAAGAGTTTATTGTATCTGAAAAATTCTACTGAGAGCTTTTAAAAATCCATTATGCCATCTTTAGTCATCAACTCACCTTCCCAAACCATGGTTATCTTATATAGCTTCAGACTTAAAATATGCACTTCTGTTTCATGCTTGGGCCAATTCTATATGGTTCTAAATAATTAATCATGTTGTCTTGTTGGCCATTTCTTTAAAGAATAATATAATTTATTTGAGCAAAAGCATAGTTATGCTCTTTAAAGAAATTTCTCTTCTCTAAAGGCCTAATTTAGACTTAAATGAGGGCTGGTGTAAGCCATTCTTCTGCAATGTTTGAAAGAAATACACATTTCTAATAGGAAAGGCTAGTTAGTGGGAGTCTTTTATTATGAAGATTAGTTTAATAAAAACTCTGGAAAAGTTCATTCTTTTTTGCCCTCCTCAGGGGGTCTTTATTGGCTTGCCAAGATGCTTACACATATCTACCTAGCATTTGTGGTCCAGGCCTCAACTTATATTGTAATTTTTTTCTGCAAAATCCCTTCCTTCTATTCAGACATCCTTTCAGGAGTATGTGTATCCTTCCACATAATTGAATTCATGCTTTTACTTTCTCCAAACACCTTTTCAACGTCTCCTGTTATTTCCTGTCCTAGAGGTCTATTAAATCCTTCCTTCTCTATAAAGTCTCCTCTTTATGAGTGAGGCGTTTTCTGTCAAATCACAGGCTGCAGATCTAGTGTCTTGAACTGATAAATTGGAGGGAATAGCCAAAAGTGCATATGCAGACTTGTTGAATGATGGCAGTTTTCCAGGGATTTGGCTAGGCACTGTTTTCCAGGGATTCTACATTATCTATCTAATTTAATTCACATAGCAATCAAGGAATGAAGAAATATTGTGTCTGTTGAACAGATGAAGAAGCTGATACTTGGCAAATTTAAGTAACTTTCCCAAAATCACTTTACTAAAAGGCAGCAGAACATAAATTCAAACTCATCTATTTTTTGCAACAAAACCAGTTGCAAAAAGAAAACCATTGTCTGCACATACCTTTCCTATATGTGCATCTATTTCATGTTCCCATCTATTATTATTCTGGGGACTCTATCATGGGCATTTATATCTTTTAGGTAGCTCTCAGCTAGCTAACCACATAATGGGCCACAATTTTTATTTCAGTCCTTGCATAGCTAGGATGCAATGTTCTTTTCAATGTTTTCCCATTTTTATTTATATAAAACTGTGTGTATATTCATAATTGAAAATGATTTTTTTTCCTTATAAGCAAAAAAGAAAAGAAAATATTCATTTGACTGTTGAAGTCCATTTTTTAGAAAATCTTGCCATATTTCCCCAGTAGTCAGGAACATAAGTGAGTTTATGTTTTCCAAGTTTAGTTCTTATTTGATGTATTATATTCTGTGTAGGGTTTATAATAGTTCTCAGTTAATACAGCTTTGTGTTCCCCTAAAGGCCAAGGCCCATTTTTTCCAGACCATTAAAATCTTCATTAGGAAAAAAAAATTCAGGAAAATATGTGAACTAAATTTAGATATGTTTGAGAAAGTTGATGTTTAATACACTGCCTTGAATTTGACATTGTTTTAAAAAGGAATTCAGTTTTTTTTTTAAAAAAAATAAAATGAAATAACATGTCTGAAGATAATTTCCAGACCAAGCCCTCTCTTGCTTAAAGGGAGCAAATTATAAAGGAAGTCTGTACTGAACCAATAAATATTGAGGGAACTTGTGAAATTACTGACAGGCAACTCAGAAGCTGCTCCATAAATATTGCCAATCTATTGTTTATCATTTTTATTCTCAGCCCAACTCTTAAATAAACTGTAAAAAAGGTGCTTTGGATGACTGGGAAAGATTTCTTCACAAGGTCAGCATAAATGGCTGTCATGTTGTGAGACAAGCAGTAGCCTTCTAATATTACTTATGTTCAATAAAACAAATTCAGTATGTTTTTTGTTGAACCGTTAGGTAATTAATGTAGGAAATTAAAACAGAAAATAGAAGGCTTCATTTTCGTTCTCCTGTGGTTTGCAGTTTAACAAAGGACATAAGACATAATCTTAAACATACAGAAACACACAATCCCTAATTAATGTGGACAGCATAAGATAACTGTCAAGAGAGGGGAAAAGTCAGGTTCCCACCACATAATAGGATAGTCTCAGAAATTGTTACCAAGCAGGTACAATTTGAAATAGCCTTCAAAGAGGATTTTGTTAGGTGAAAGCAGGTGGGAATTTCTGTGGGAAAAAAAAAAAAATTGAAAATAAAGTTAAGAAGTAGCTTCAGCAAGATATATTTAAAGGGAATACCAGAATAGCTAAAATGGTAGCATTTTTCAAATAACAGAATCCTGTTTTAGTTTTATTTACCCGCTTCTTGCTTTGTAGCTATCAGTTTACCACTGGTTTTAACTAGTAAAGACCACCATGTTTTAATATCTCTGCACTTTTTTCAGTTATAAGATATTAGCTCTGAATTCTTGGAGACAAGTAACCCCACTCTAGGGGCACAACTAATGTTAGCTGCAACTGGTTGATCAGCAAAGCCTTAGCTTGAGAAGTTAACCCAGGACTGTTAAGGTTCACATCTCCACATTCTCCAACTGTGCCTGAACAGCTTGATTTCTTATCTTTTTCATGGTGAATAGAAATATCCCCTAGAAATTCTTTCTTTCCTTTGAGTTATCAAGATTTTGACCTACCTCTTTATTGGCCGGTTCCTGAGAGGAATGAAGAACTTTTTGATCCATCAATTTGACCTTTCTAAGCCACTTTTCTGAAATGGTCCGAATCCTCTCCTTCCATTATCAACAAGGATCACCTGTAGATGAGTTAAGAGACCAGACTAAAACAGGAATCTGTCAGGTTCCCTGTGTATGTGTTTTAATTCTCGCACAGCCACATGGCTACATCCAACAGAGGTGACCTGAATTTTCTCCTTTGATGTCGCATGCCATGAATTCCCATAGCAGGTCAGGAACAAAGGGAGGCATTTGAAAACTTCCTTCTAATGTTGCCTTAGCAGATCTTGACTGATTGTGTCCCAGGAACGGGGCTGGGCCCACCCATGTCCCTGATTTTAGGATCGTAAACATCAGGAGGACCAAGATGCTTGCAAAGTGCTACAGTGACTTTGATTTCTCTTGGGTGGTCAAAACACAGCATGGGCGATATTTTTACAAACTATGATTCAGAAAGCACATAGTTCTGGGAGTTTTGTTTTCATTATGGTGTCAATGGAAACAGTTGTGCTTCCTGAGGCCTTTCTGAGATGGCCTTTGTGGTCATTTTAGGCCACTTTCCCAAGGATACTGCTTGTTGTCTGACCCTTATTCCTCAGGAAATAAATAGGACTTAGATTGATCTGTTGTGACTAATACACTTTCCCTAAGAATGGGAGAAGAAAAAACATCAGACCAGGATGCTCTCCAGAAATAATAATGGAGAATCTCACCCTGTTTTGTAAACTCCCCTGTACTTCACTCTCTGTTGTTTCGTAGGAATATTTTTTTTAAAGAGCTATTATACTTTCAAATTTATTATTTTGGATTATGTTTGCTTTAGGGTTGAGGAAAATAGACAAGACCTTAGATGAACAGGTTTATAAAATACGCATTACTATAAAGCAGGTTTTAATATTCTTGGCAATTCGGGATTTAAAAATTACCTTTTCTTCTCTCTAGCAGTTTTGCTTTCTGTGGTCCACCGTGATGGTGAGATGAGCATGAGTAACAGTATATAACCAGTTCTTCACTGGAAGAAAATTCAGTATTCTGGAGACTACACAAAAAGAAAACAGATGGCTTCAGGAATGCATATTCCCCTTATAAAAATAACCATTTTATTTATCAAAACTTGATTTACAGATTCCTTTGAGAAGTTATATTTGCTATTAAATTGATTATATAATTTACCTATAAGCATTAAATTATATCTGACATTTCCTATATGGGACTGCATGGAATGTACGATGTGAATTTTATTTCTCTCTGAAGAGGAGAATGTTTCACTAAAGCATGCATTAATTCATTAATTCAGTAAAATTTTATTAGTTGTGCAATCAACCTTTGGGGAACTAGCTTAAAGAAAAAGGATGAATGGCTATTGATTTAACTTGTTATAATTCTGGACAAAGTAAAAAGAAACAGGTTAAATTTCATGTTTCTTTATAAAATAATTTTTACTTTTACCAAAAATCAAGTAAATGCTAAAGGCTTATAATTAAAGAAATAAATCATTTGGCACTCCTGCAGAGAGACAATGATTTAAACTTTTTTAGCTCTTATCTTACTTCTGTGTTTTTAAATAATGCGTGTAAGGTTATCTTGTAATTCCTCAGTTTAGACCTCTTACTGCTTTAAATGAGTATTTAAGTTTTCCTACAACTCCAAATTCTTTATTCTTCCAATATAGCTATATTACCATTTTAATTTAAATCTGTATCTGGGTTCTTAATTAAGATTATATGAATAGTGTCTGCTACTTGGAATGGTAAGATGATATGATTATATTCCTTTATTATAGACTATTTTTTGCTTGAACTAATAAGTGCTTCATTTATTTATCTTTTTGCCCATTTGTCTCTCTCTATATATATATAATATATATATTTATTTTCTCTAAATATACATATATATTCTTTCTTTATACATATATATGTATATATATATATGTTTCTACCCTCCTACCTTCCTTCCTTACTTACATTTTTCTTCTCTTTTTTTAAAATTAATTCTTCCTGAACCATCCAAAATCATTATAAAATGTTTATCTCTGTATTTTTCTACACAAGCAAGCTTGATAGATAATCTAGCAAGATTTTTTCCTTTCTTCCTATTTTTTCTCTTAAGAGGAGAAATCCCTCCTGGAAAACTGACTCTCCAACTTCTTTTGCACAGTATGATTGCTCTCTAAAGCATCCTAAAAAATATGTCATTCAAGATGTTTTTGTTTCTTTTCATTTTTTGGCTGTCATCCGGGAAATAACCTTTTGCATACTTTGATGCTGTAACTTCTTTCTGGAACATCTGTCATCCTTTCACTTGGTTTCCTCCCTCTTTTTGCAGGAGCTCATGTTCCTTTAATGTTTTGAGAGAAATTCGAGAGGCAGTAAATCTTTTACAAACTTGTGTATTGGAGGATGTCTTTATTCTACCTTCATATTTCATTGAATCTCCAGTTGGGTATAGAATTATAGACTAAAAATAATTTTCTCACAGAATTTTATCCTTCAGTCTCAACAATCGCTGTTGACAAGATTAGTGTCATTTTAATCCTTATCTTTTTCATGTCTCTGTAAACTTTTCAGGTCTTTATTCCCAGTGTTCTGAATTTTATCAGAATGTGCCTCTTGTGGGTTTTTCTTCATACCTTCTATTGGGGCACTCAATTGGTCCTTTTAATCTGGAGGCTCATGTTGTCAATATGAGAAATTTCTTTGTATTATATCCTTGATAATTTCTTTACTAACATTTTCTTTAATCTCCATTTTTGTGAAATACTATTTCTGGATTGTTGGGTTATTGCATTGACCATTAACTTTTTAAAAGTTTTTTCTCTCCTGTTTTTATGTTTGTCTTCTTTAGTTTACTCTTCATTATCTTTTAACACTGTTAAATTTTTTTTTTAATTTGGTGCTCATGTGTTAAATTTATAATAGTTCCTTCCTATATTCTGGGTTTTTTTTGGTATTACATTCTGTCCTGCCTGATGGAGACAATATCTTTTCTTATGTTTGGGCATATTAATTATCATTTCTTTGAATATTTTTTCTTTTTGCTGCACAATCTCTACTTCCCTGAATCCCTTCATTCCTTTCACTTGCTTGTTCTCTTTTTTTCTCATTGGTGGATTCCCAGTGATAACCCTTGATTGCCCAGTCGTATTTTTAAATGAATCAGTAGATCATCCTTAGAATTTCTGTGACTAGAAATGGTGTTTTTCATCAGGTAGGCTTCACTTTTGGTCCTTCTTGTGGTATTTGGCTATTTTGGTGGGCAAGATACGTGAAAGTTTGTACCTGAAGTTAATTTTATCTGTGGCATCTTGGTTATGCCAGAGAAGATTCTTAATCCTCTGATTGGTTACATAAACTTTCTGGGGCTTACCTAGGGAAGGTTATGATATCATGGTTCTGATTGTATGTGAACTTTCACTTAGCCCTTCAAATTTTGGTACCCTGTCCCTTTGCTGCCTGTTGTGTTATAGTCTGAGTTCATTGTGTCCTATTCCTCCAGACATAATACTTCTTTTTTTCCTACAGGGGTGGGAAGGCATAGTTTTCTTACGCTTTTACATGGAACAGTGATCATAGATTGGTGTCTAACTGTTCCTTTTACAGTGTTTCAAGCAATCTCTCTGTTTTCAATTCCTGGCCTCACCTGGCCTTTGACAGTACTTTGGTATTACTTTGAGCTTTTCTTAGATTCTTGGATTGACTGGTATGCTTTTTTAAAAAAAATTCTTATTAGTATCTCCTATTCGTAATTAGTTTGCTTTTATTCTACTTTGCTAAGTCAAATGCCTTTGTCAAATGTCACTTTCTCCCTTCATGTCTTATGGTTTAGCATTGTAAAAATCTTTTAGTTTTAGCAAATATTTGGATTTATGTAGTAAGCTAATAATGGTTCCCAAAGATATGTTCATGTTTTCATCTCCAGAATCTGTGAATATTATCTTATTTGGGAGAAGGGTCTTTGCAGATTAAATGACAGATGTGATTATTCTGGTGTGGTAGTTAGAGTCAGTTGTCAGCTTGGTCAGGTGAAGGTGCCTAGATCTATTGCTGTGGACATGAGCCAACGGTGTGTGAACCTCATCTGTTGTTGATTACATCTGCAGGTGGCTAGGAGGCGTGCCTGCTGCAATGAATGATGTTTGACTTAATTGGCTGGTGCTTAAATGAAAGACAATGTAGCACAGCCCGAGCACCTCAGCATACCTCATCTCAGCACTCGCAGCTCAGCCCAAGCCTTTCGAGATGCAGAAAGAAGTTACCCCGGGGAAAGTTGTTGGAACCCAGAGGCCTGGAGAAAAGACCAGCATAGACCATCTTGTGCCTTGCCAGGTAAGAAAGAACCTCAGTGGAAAGTTAGCTGCCTTTCCTCTGAAGAGCTAATGAAATAAATCCCCTTTTATTTAAAACCAATCTGTCTCTGGTGTGTTGCTTTCTGGCAAACTAGAACATTCAAATGGACCCTGAATGCCATCACGAGTGTCCTTCTAAGAGAAAGGTAGAAGGAAATTTGACAGACACAGATGAGAAGGTGATGTGAAGAAGGTGGCAGAGATTGGAATTATACAGCCATAGCCAAGGAATGTGAAGGGATGTCAGCAGCCCCTAGAAGCTAGAAGAGGTAAGGAACAGCTTCCCTGCTAGACCTCCAGAAGAAGCATGGCTCTGCGACACTTTTATTTCATTCTCATGAAACCAGTGTTGAACTTACGGGCTCCAGTACTGTTTCTGTGGTTTTAAGCTGCTAAATTTGTGATAATTTGTTAAGGCAACCACAGGAAGCTAATAAAGTTTATATTAGGGTTTCTTTCTCTTTTCTTGCTTTGGGATAATTTTTGAAAGAGGTAGAAATATTATTTCATCTTCTTGAGACTTGTATCTTTTAATTATTTGCTTTAATGTTTTTATTTCTCAGATTTTTTTTTCCTTCCTTAAGGATTACCACTTTCAGAAGTATGGGTGATTCCCAAAACATGGAATATTGACAGTCTTCATTTTTTTTTTCTCATCTTATTATATTGGGTCTCCTAGCAAATTAATCTCACCTCTCTTCCTTCTTTTCAATTGCTTTCCTTACCTTTCTTTTCCTTTTCCTTTCCTTTCCCAATAATCTATTGAGTAGTTACTGAGTATTAGGCATTGTGATTAATTTTGGGAATATAGAAAACAATAAGGCAGTTTCACGACTCTCTATGAGCCCACCATCTATTGGTATAGAAAAAGAACACAGATAGGTTTGTATAGTGAAAACAAGATAGAAATAAAAATCAATAACTAAAATAGAATACTGTAAGTGCTCACTATTTGTTCTGTATATGAGCAAAATGCTATATACAGAACAAATAGTGAAAAACTCTGCTTGTCAGAGATTGAAAAGATTTATTAAGTAATGCTTGAGAAGGGTCTCAAGGGATGAATCCAAGTTTTATAAAGAACTCAATGAGGGAAAGACATTTTAGAGAAAGAAACTAACTCTGGGGAAGGCACACGTGTTTCACAGTATGAATTGTTTGAGCATGGCAAGAAATTTTAATATGCCTGGAGTATAGATTAAATTGGGGGAGATGCAACAATGTGAGATTGTAAAGATTAGAGTCAGATTGTGATGGATGTTTTTTGATGTGTTGGTGAGTTTACATTTTTATTATTTTGAACATGGGTAGAAGATTGAGACTTTAAGCAGGAAAATTGCATAGTCCTTTAGGAAGAAAACTCTGACAGCATTTTGATCATTTCATTGAAGCAAAGTTGAGAGATCAGTTGGGGACTTTTATTACAAGGTCGAATAAACAGTAGATGACAGCAAACAGAGTCCAAGCAGAGACAATGGAATAAAGATAAGAGAATGGAATCACGAGATAATTCTGAAATAAAAGTGGCAGAGTGATTAAAGTGAAAGTGATCAGTGCGATGCTAGAGGTTTCAGAGTGCAATGGGACCCTGGGAGAGAGTGACCTAGGCAGAGGAGGAGATACCTAAAGTAGAGTCTTGAAGAAGAGATTGAACAACTATTTGAAAACTAATAGGAGCAGGGAAGCAGAGTGTGGCACCGGAACTTTCCAAACACAGGAGAGCATCCTAGAAAAGGTATAGTCAGGAGAAACAGAATGGCTGCGAGATCAACTCTAAGTGGTATGAATTTGCTGGGGTCAAAAGTCCAGTGGGGCTTCTTAAAATGTACAGGATTCCTATTTGGATGATGGAAATATTTCGGTCGTGGATGGTGGTGATAGTGACATTGTGAATGTAATAACAATATATAACTGAATATGGTTAAAAGGGAAAATGTTAGGTAGTATATATGATAACAGAATAAAAATTTAAAGAAATCCACAGAACTACACTACACATGGACTATAGTTAATAGTATAATTATAAAAATTATAAATTATAAAATATGCTTCCTTCAGTTGTAACAAATATTTCACATCAATGAAAAGTGTTACTGATAGGATGGTCTAATGGAATTCTGTATTTTCCTTTGTTGGAATTTAAGCACATGAACCAGGTGTTATCTTGTTGACAAGTGTTAGAGAAAAAGACAATACCCTCATAGCATAGTCTTCATAGTTCAAGTATCCTGTGACATTTGACTCTTTCTTCTTTAACTTTGTTTCTTAAAAGGAAAGGGGGTAGAAGAATACACTTTATAAAGTGCAATTTATCCAATATTAATCAAAAGTACTTTAGCTCAGATATTCCCATACCATTTTCAGGAGGTAATAGTTAGAATCAATTTCCTTTTCTTAAAAACTTCAAAGTTAATTAATTTAGCTAAGAATTGGGCACAGGGTGACAAAGCATGGCAACAATTCCCTAATTGAATTAAATGGCACTTTAGGATTTAAAAAAGCATCTCTATAAAAAATGCGAGAACTGTATTCACCAAAATTTATTTACATTTTTTTTCACAAAGACATGTTCAAGTCCTACCTCCTACCTGTGGTTGTGAACTCATTTGTAAAGAGGATTTTCAAAGATCTTATTTAGGGGAGGCCAAATTGAATCAGGCTAAACATGACAGAAGTCCCTATAAACAGAGGAAATTTGAATACAGTTAGAAGAAGCAAGAGAAGAAGAGAAAGATTACCATGTGATAAAGGCAGCAATGCATCTACAATTACTAGAATACTACAGATTCTGGGAGAAAGCAGAGCCTGGGTATTCCTTGATGTTGGATTTCTAGCCTCCAAAACTGAAAGACAATACATTCCTGTTGTTTAAGCCAAGTAGTCTGTGGTATTTTGTCATGGCAGCCCTGGAAAACTAAGACGATCACTATATTCTCTTGTAATTGGAAGCTTTAGTCCAGTCATTTGAACATAGGCTCAAGAGGCTCAGGAAAGTAATATGTTGCCTATAATCATCTATTTAGAATTACCTAATTACATAGGCTAAATTTGAATAGCAGCATGAATTTCAGACATTGTATAACAAGGGCTTCAGAACTGTGATTTGAATATTGGCTTGGATTCTGGAATAGCCAAGTGCAATACCAGATTTCATCACATGCGGAACTGTGTGACTGGGAAAATTGACTTTTCTAGGTCTCAGTTTTGATTTTTTTTTTCACATAATGGAGACAATAAGCAAAGCCTATCTTCAAAGACTGCATATACAAGCATTATGGCATAAACCTGAGACATAGTAAATACTCAGTAGTTTTAGTAGTGGTAATAATAAAAATACCTACTAATTTTGAGCATTTGTTGTATGGCAGGTACTGCTCTCAGTTAACGTATGCTACTTCTTTGATCCTCATTGCAACCCAAACAGGTCAGCCTCATATCACCCCTATTTTACAGATGGGGAAACTGAGTAGAAGTAGTATTTAGTGATAGTATTAGTAATTATTTATTATTGATGTTACTTTGAATTCCCTATTGGACATGTATGAACCAAAGTCAATACAAAGCCAGGCTACACATTAGAAATCACATTTTTTTATTTGCGTCAAGGACATAGATTATCAAAATCCCTGAACCTGGCAGCTTTACCTTTCTTGGTAATATCCCCTCACCCAGATTTTCCACTGGACGGCCTCAAATATCCTAATCTAAGGCCCGATAATAGTTGTGAAGTGGTGAATACAATCTTTAGGTGTAGCATATTTTATTTGTGTAGGAGTTTGCGTAGGCTGGTCTTTCCTTATTCCCCAGCTGTAGCTTGTAGCATGTTCTTATACGATCTACTCATGAAAGCTCTGGTTTATGTCATAGATCTTCCTTTGTAAGTGCCAAATAGAGTCTTGACTCCTATTTTTGGCTGAACTCTGCCTCCCTTATGAACCTTAATATATTAGAGAACATTTGCCTAATGCCTCTAATTTCTTGTATTGCTTGAACTTGCTATTACCCTATCTTTTTGGATCTGTTTCTGAGCCCAGGCAGAATTAGCTATACAACAGCTGGAGCACTGACTTGACTGGATGGCATCTATTGATAATGAGGGAGTACAGGGACCACCACACACACCCATGTGTGGCCAAAGACAGTCTGGCTATGAACACTGCAGTTTAGCCCTGACCTCACAAAAAATGCAGCTCCAAGGAGCTCAACACTTGCCACTAAAATAACTTCTTATAGGATTGGACTTTAGCCATTATTTTTCACCGTTTAAGACATAAAATCTGTGTTTTTGTTTGTTTGCTTTTTCCTGATTTGTTACTTTTTTCCATTCTCTTCTATTTTTAAAATTTCTTCATTTTCTTCTGTCTGAATCAAACTCATAATTTCCAGACATTCTACCTTTCTCATCCATCTGCCATCATCTCCAGTCCAATTAAACTATTTTCTACATTCTCCTGCAAAGACTCTACTTGTGTATAGATAAAGCAAGATATGTTAGAACTATTTGCATACATACATTTCATAGCACCTCTTCGGTAACCATACTTCCTCTTCCTATCTGCCATTCTAATTGTTTACTTTTTTCAAATTATTCCAGCTCCTCTTTCTCTTTCCTTTTTTCTATCCTCATTCCTTCTTTCTCTTTTTCTTTCCTTCCTCTCCCCCCTCCTTCCCTTTCTTCCTTCCTTTTATTTCTAATCTCCATATTTTACTTCCTTCACTTATTTTATTGTGTTTGTTTGTTTACCTTAACAAGATCTTTAAATGACAGTACCCAAGTTATATTCTTCACGTATTTACCCAAACAAAAAACTTGCCAGCTGGGTGTTATTGACTTACCTGCCCTCTGATTACTCAGTATCAGATTTTGCCTTTATATTCCAATGCCTTTCTCAGCTTTCATTTTTCATTAATGACCCTTTAGTATAGTTTTCTCTGTTTCTGTTCTTTCTTTTCTTTTTCCTTTTTTTTTCTTTTTTACAAACCTCACTCAACTCCCACTTGCTTGCGTCTTTGGCTACTCATATCCTAAGATGTAGTAAGACACTTCCCTGCTGCTGCACACTCCTTAGGGACTCATACAGACAAGGAGGGTTTCAGACATGAGTTATTTTAGATTGTCTGGGAGGATCTAATTAAAGGCCAAAGTAGTAGATATTGTGAGAGGACATTTGTCATTGAGTGAAATGGATGACTCTTGCCATATGCTTGTAAAGGAGAAAACAAAGCCTATATACATACATGTACCTACAGCTCTAAATAATAGGGAGAAGCAGTTAAATGGAAGGGAAGGGGGAATTTTTGAAGGAATTATAAAAGAGAAATGCTCCAGGGTATTGGTGGACTAGATATAGGAAGATATGGAATCTAAAATATGTCTAAAGCTTCAAGATTTGTGATAAAAAACAATTCTGGAATTAATTATACCCCATGTTGGAAATACTTGATATTAATATAACAATGCTTGCCTTCCTTTTGTTTAATAATATTTTATATTATAAAATACATTTAAACTACAAAATTTAGAAAGAAAATCAGAACATAAAAACAGTCCATATTCCTGCCATAACAGAGGTGATTATTACTATAAACATTTTGATACTTGATTTTTTTCTCTCTAATTCAAAACACCTATTTATTTTACAAAGCTGGGATCATATATTATCTGGAGTTTATTCTTTTCTGCTTTTGCTTACCTAAAGTTCACATCCCATACCTGTTTAAAATGATGTCTTTTCAATGGCTATGTAATAATATATTGTAGGAATTGATATACTCTTTTTCAATTTTGTAGACAACTATAAACAATGTTGTACAAAAATGTTGGTTGGTCTCACTAGTAACTTTCTTATGAAAGTCTCATGAGAGACTCTTTGATGTAAGATTACTAAAAATCACAATCAACCTCAGGGCCTTTTGTTGGTGCATCCCTCTTTGGAAGCGCTTTTCTCTTACATATTTTCAAGCCTGACTCCCACATTTAACTCTGATTATTTCTTAAATATCACCACACCAGAGAAACACTCCCCTTAGCACCTATCTGAACTCTATCCAGAATTCTGTTTGTTTTGTTAAATGTTTTATCCCCAGTGCCACGAATTGTGCCTGGCACATAGTAAGTACTCAATAAATACTATTCAAAGAATTGATAAATAAAAAGAACTGCAGGCATTTTGCTATATATAAACAAGTTGCTTTCCATAAAGCCTATTTCAATTTATGTGCTCATAAGCATTGTGTAAGAAAACCCATTTCACCACAGAATAACCAACTTTGAGAATTAATAAAAATAGCTAATTAATTTGAGAAGTTTTGCACTAATATCTCAATGTTGCTTTGGTTTTTGTTTCTTCTGTGAATCATTGGTTTCTCTTTTTGATCCATTTCCTACTAGGGTATCTGTTCTTTTAAAATAAGATGCAAGAGAGTGGTGCAACAGTGGCTCAGTGGCAGAATTCTCACCTGCCATGCCAGAGGCATGGGTTTGATTCCTGGTGCCTGCCAATGCAAATAATAATAATAATAATAATAATAATAATAATAATATGCAAGAGATTATGTACATTAAACATGCTGAAAATTTTTACATTACTTAGGCATTTTACCTCCTTAATAAAATTCTTTTTAGTTTTCCTTATATTTTATGAGGTCTTCTAAAAGAATATGTGGAGTCCCCAGTGCCTGCCCATGCAGAAGAAAAAGAATATGTGAAGTCAAATATTTTAGCATTTCTCCCATTGAGCTCTCCTACGCTGTTATTATAGATTTCAAATATATCCCCTTATTTCTTTAAAGTTGTCTTCAATATCACTAATGTGACTTATTCAGTATCTTATCCTTAGCTCCTTTTACTCTTTACCCACTAGGCTCTTTTCTTTATAAAAGTTTATCTTTTTTTTTTTTTTTTTTTTTTAAATTTCAGCCCATTTCCTTCTTGGGTCTATTTATTTGGTTTTGTGGACGCCAGGTCTTCCTGAGTTCTACTGAAAATGTCCATTTTCAGATGGTTTTTAATAGAAATTACATTCAATTATCACTCTTCTAATAATGTTCTTTCCTCATTTTCCCTGTAATATTTTTATATGGGCACCATTTTATATTTATTTTCTATTTGCTCAATGCTATTAGCCTAGATCTACTGGAGTTGTGTTTACCATCAGACAGCAACTGTTGTTTTCTTACTATCCACCTTGTGCTGGTCAAATCCCCCTTATGCTGATTAAATCCATTTCATATAGCTCCTGTTTGGTGACAAATTGGCATTTAGACCTCCCAGCTAGAGACTGGGAGGGTATATGCAATCTACCTTTACTCTCTGAAATAGGGTGGTCTCCATGTTCCAACCCTTATTGATTCACAAGCTTGAAAAGCTCTATTTCAATTGTTATGTGTGCCTACCTCAGCTACCATCTACACTGCTTCATTTAATTTAATTTAATTTTTTAGAATGTGACATGTCACTGCCAGTCCCCTTATCCCTTCTTTGTTGTCAGGTACTAATATCAAAAGAGGAAAAGCTGGGGCTGTGTAGATACTCCTCTGTATGTATGATCTATACCTCCTATAGATCTCAATAAAATGATGGCAATCTAGGTTTTTGGTTAACAGATGCAGTTTTTCCTTCTTAGTCCAACATCATTTGCCACACAAGAGTGCAAATGTAGCATGTATTCTGGCAAGATATTGCCTTATGAAGTTAACTTTTTAGAATTGTTCTAAGATATATCTTTCTGGTTGGTATTTTAATATAATGATGGCTGAGACCAACTTATAATGGTGAGCTGCAAGTCAGATGACACCCCAAACTAGTTTTATGGTAATATTTTCCAACATTTTCTCCATTCAGAAGTTGCTACTTTCTGGAGCACTGCAGGGATTAGAGAAAAATGTACTGCTTTAGAATAGACTTACTATAGAAAATGTCATCCCCTAATAGCAGTACCAAATAATAAATGACTAATATTTTGTTATTATGAAATGTTTAGAAATTATATCTTTGTACATCTATGTCGAGATAGTATTTTATCAATTTGAATGGATATTAAATTAATTTATTGTTATTTTCATATATATTCTAATTCAGCATCTCTAAATGCACGACAGGATTTTGGTAGAAAAAAATTATCTGAGTTAAAGGTCTCTTTCAAATTAGATAAATTTAGCAGAAAATGATCTGCAATGTTTTACTATAGCACCATGGCATCTAGAATAGCATATCTTTCTCTCATAAAATTAAGATGGAAACTGAATGGGGCAAAGTTGACAATCTGTTTTCAATAGCATCCCAGTAGTGAACTTTCCATGTAAGATTCCTCACTTTTGCAAAGGGGATTATTTTCATAACCCGTGCATAATTCAGAAATGTCTGTGGTTGTTTTACTCAACCAGCCTTAAAAAAATATATATTATGGACGATGAAATCACCAAGGACCTTTCAAGTGCTGGTGTGTTTTATATTTTATGTGGGTTATTAGTGACCTTTCTGCACTTATCAGAAAAAAAAACAATTGTATTGTGCATGTAGAAGTTCTGTTACAATAGAGACCAGATCCCTGAGGTACATGATTGTAGTTTTCTAACTGGTAAGGTCTGGTGTCCTTCTTGCTTTCTAGAAGTAAGCTATTAGTCTTGGATGAAGGAAGTAAGAAAACAAAACTTGCGTTTCCTAACAGGTGAAAATGGAACATGGAATTATGGATGGCATTGGATTATAGAGCTGTCTAAAGAAAAGGTAACCCTCTACAGTAATTAGAATTCTTGATTTTTCTCTATGTATTATTGCACTAAAGAACCCAAAGTGCTTTCGAATAATGCCTGTTTTTAATATGTAAGATTACAATGGCCAAATTACTAAAAAGACTCTAAGTTTTTAAATCATTATTATTATTTAACTTATTGCATTAAAAAAATTTATTTAGGATCAGTATCAATCCCCTTTCCAAATATCCCAATGTCTCCCTATTGTGTATTGGGAAATGTGGAAGCCCCTTAAATCTCCCCTCATGGATAACTGATCTAATAATCTTATTACCACATTCTCTATTACTGGAGTTTTTAGAATTTACCCTATTCACCAGATGGTACTATCTGGCCAAATGTTTCACCTATCTTATTTGTTCTTGAATGTTTTATTTGTTTGTTTGCATTATTTAATCCAGACTGTCCAATTTGAAACAATTCAGTTGACCAAATAAAGGCAATGAGGTGGAAGTGCTGCCTACAGTTCCATATAGAATATTGTCATACCAGCCCAATGTTGTAACACATGATACTCTGTGAAATCCCCAAGTAAATAGGGTGAGGAAATGTGGGCATGGCAAATGGCCCTTTTGGAGCAATTGTCTAATCCTATCACTGTAAATTCACATGTCCCTTAATTGGGTTGTAGTATTTGAAAGCACAGATTTGATTTTAAATAAAATTCCATGATGCTTATGTCATTGATTTGTTGAAAATGGTGTAGCTATTATTCTTCTAAAGTGCTTTCAGAAAATATGCATGTTGAATGTATGGAATTTGCACAAATCTTTGATCTTAAAAGATTTAGTTTCCTTTTAGTATTTTCCTTTTTTTTTTATTATTTTGAACTCTTTTGTTTTTAAAAAATATTAAGGGGGAAGCATTTGTCTGAGCTAGAAAACAAAAGGAAATTCTGATTGAGGTATCTGAGGATAAGAGAAATTATGACTTTAAAAGAGAATGTAGAGTCCAAGGGGTGTAAATCTCCCTGGCAATGTGGGACAAAACTCCCAGGATGAGCCAGGACTTGGCATCATGGGACTGAGAAAGCCTTCTTGACCAAAAGGAGAAGAGAGAAATGGAACTGTTTCAGTGGCTGAGAGATTTCAAACAGAGTCAAGAGGTTATCCTGGAGGTTATTCTTATACATTATATGCGTATTCTTTTTTAGTTTATGGCATATTGGAGTGGCTGGAAGGAAATACCTGAAACTGTTGAGCTGTTCCTGAAAACTTGATTCTTGAAGATGATTGTATAATGATCTTTTACAATGTGACTGTGTGATTGTGTAAACCTTGTGTCTGATGCTCTTTTTATCCAGGGTATAGACAGATGAGTAAATAAAAAGGATAATAAATAAATTATAATGGGGGTGGATAAAGGGTAAAGAATTTGGATTCAAATACTGGTGGTCAATGAGAAGGAAGGTTAAGGGGTATGGGATTGTATGAGTTTTTCTTTTTTTCTTTTTCTTTTTTTCTGGAGTGAAGCACTGTTCTAAAAAATGATCTTGGTGATGAATACACAGCTATGTGATGATACTGTGAGCCACTGATTGTATATCACGTATGGACTGTTTGTGTATGAAGACTTCAATAAAAAAATATTTTTTAAAAAAGCATGTAATCTTGAAAGAGATTAAAATAGCTATTGCAACCCCCAAAATTATTTTGAGTACCTTAATTTTGTTTTTAGTAGTGTAATTTTATGGTTAGGTAAAATAAATGGGCATTCTTTAAAAAAAAAAAACTAAAACAAACCCCAAGTTGTTATATATATATACATACGTAAGCATGTTATAAATATACAAAACGATACATACATGTGTGTATATATATAATATATATATATAAAACATCTTAGTTATTTTGTCGTTTTTATATTCCCAGCTGGAAATTCAATATAAAAGAAATACTTCACTGCTTTATTCTAAATTCTTTTTGATCCTACATGGAAAAAAACGTGGCATTTTGTGTTTCTTTGAAAAACCTCTTTAACTGAATGAAACAGTAGCTACTAAGAAAAGAAACTTCAAATTTACCTTTGGTCTCCTTCATATCTTTAGCATATTTTCTAATAAAAATATTTCTAAATTTTAGTGTGTGCTTAGTTTTGGTTATCTAAGCTGTAATAAGTAGCCTTGGGACCCCCGAAGGCACACCCCACACACTTAGGCTGTGTGACCTAAGGTCACAAGTAATGGCTGCAAGCTAATTGATTGAGAAAGGCTTGTCTGGCTGGGCCCCTCTGCGTCCTCCCTTTACATTCCTAGGTTCTGTGAGGGGCACTAGCAGCTCAGCCTAGCAAGGAAGGAAAAAAAGAGAGGAAGTTTCTCTGCGTTCTGATTACACTGTGAATTCCCTTGTAGTGAGCTGAGTTCTCTCCACCCACATCTTACCAAGAACTCCTTAACTTGAAGGTGACCAACTTAAAGCTCGATCGCAGAGAGCTACCCCCAAATTGATCTGAGTATTTATCGAGCAGAAAGAGCAAACTGCCTACTTCAGGTGGTGGGAAGCGTATGGAAATTATATTAGCACTTCAGCAAAGGGCACAGCTGCATCATAACGAAGCCGGGACTCAGATTGACAGGCAAATAAGCCAGCTCCTGGAAGGGGCCTCTGGGTGGCAGCTCTGGGCCATTGGGTATTGGACAACTATAGGCAAAACTGAAATGGAACAGGGGCAGAAAATAGCACACTTTTACTCTACGCAACCGTTGCTTTCACATGGTGAGTGCAGATTTAAGCTATTATTTAAAATATTCTTGCTGTGTTGTCAAACAAGTGAAGGAATCTGTTGTGCTTGAGGGAAATTTTAGCAACAGCATTTTTTTATAAGTTCCTAGGTGATTTGGTTTTGTTTCTGCTTGATTTCACATTAAACTTGGCAATGCTAATAGAGAAATACAGTATTTGTATTGTCTTGGCTGTCCTTTTTTCTTAAACTTGTCCGTTTGTTTAAATCATACTTCTCTTCAACCTGAATAAATATTGTTTTAGGCAAATCATGTGTGGAACAGATGATGAAGGAACAATGACGTGACAGAATATATGTAAACATTTCATTTAGTCTGACTTTGTGTGGCTTCTCCAAGGCTTCATGTTTTGCCACCTTATCTGCGGAATATATAGCACAGTCTGTATAAAAAGAGTATAAAAAGAGCTTTGTGTGAGAATTCCTGGTGAGTTGAAGGTCAGGGCCTGTGCGTTATCTGACTGCCAGCAAGACTCACTGGTGTTTTCTCTTAGTTTTAAACTTAAAATAGGAAAGAAAGTGCATCATTACATGTTAAAAAGTAAGTGTGTTGGATTCTAACAGTTCCCTTCTTATCTTATATGTGTGTTATTCTGGCACAGGACTGTTTAAACCTCTTTTGAGAGGCAGCATGCAAACTTCTTTTGTTTCTTTTTGTCTTGTTTGCTCACATTTCATTATAGAAACTTTGAACAGTTTTTTTTTAATTTAATTATCTTGAAACAATATTGTGTAGCTTTAATTTCAGAGCAAATATTTTGAAAGCTAATAAGCTTACTTTTACTGGGGAAAAAAATACCTCAGAGTGTAAATTGTAACTAATTCCTAGTTTAGCCATACTTATACTCAATCCTCCTAAAGTGCTTCTTATTAAAAAACAAATCAGAATATGTCTAGAAATGTTAAAATAAAAAGTTCTGCAAAAATTACAAATTCTGTATTACAATATGAATAAATGCCAAACTATTATTGCTGTCTTTGATTTTATTAATTTTTTAAAGGCAGTCTTATTCACAAGGTGTCTGCATTAAATGTTACCAAAGCAGATGAAGTGAAAAATGTGTTTTCCACATGGCTGATTTGATAAAACATAGAGGTCTGAATTTTCATTGTATGCTTCACATTCATTTAAATTTGTTAAAGAGCAGCTGTATTTTAGAAATTTTGTGTGAGCATTTAAAATATAAAATTTAGTGCTTGAGACTACTTATATTTGAGATTTATAGTTTCTGTTTGCTAAAGTAAATTAATAAACTGAAAAAAACTATATTGGGGTAATTGTGAAGCTGTGTAACTTCACAATAAAGAGAGAAAAGCTTTTATAGGAAGAATGAATGTGGATTCATTTATAAGGCAATTTTGAACCATTACTTGGCTCTTTCAATAATTTGTGGAAAACTATCAACTGTGGCAGAACTAATGGCTTTTACTTTAATACAAAAACTCTTTTTAAGAAGGATGCTTATTTTCAAACTATTCCTATGACTTGTTACAAGCTTCTTTCAACAGTTGCAAAATGTTAGGGACAAATCCTTTCCTGAGAGAACAAGACCATTATGTCCTTCACCTGGTACAGTCTTTCTTTTTTGCCCACATACACAGTTTCTAACTGCTTATTAGTTCTATAGGAAAGTGAAAACTTAATGCTTTTTTAAGAGAGGATATGTTCAAGTTTTCATTTGTGTGACCCTTCTAACTTTTCAAAATTATATTCTCATCAAAATCACCCAAATGTTTTTATTAGGTCTTTTGTCTTTTATTAGGTCTTTGATAGTAACAATCAGGAAAGGAAATATAAGTTGTTTGGGTTTTGCTTTTAACGTGATTCAGAAAGTAAAGTTATGATGCGGCTAAGGATTTATAAAAGGCTTTGCCAAGAGATCAGCCTTTTGAAAATTTCCCCCTTTGATATCAAGATTGTAAAAATGTTTACCCCTTATCTATTCCTTCCAAACCAATCCAGAGACCAGAAATTAGAGAGGAATTTCATTATTTTTCTAGGTTATAAAGTGTGACCGCAATTCAGAAAGTTATTGTGCTATCGAGAGGTTCTACAAAGGTGGGGTTCCCTCTAATGGAAGTGCATAAATTGTGATAAGCAAAAGATAGAAAGACTGCTCATAAGGTTTCTTATTTAATCTTAAACTCTTTTCAGTTTTTTCTGTTCATATTTTCTTATGGACTGGTGGCTGAAGTGAAAGCATTTTTTACAAACTGTGGCTAGCCATAATTATAACACTGTGGTTTTAAGAACACTTGTATTTTCTTATATAATGATAATTGCCCACAGAATTGTACATAATATATTAGATTAATGAAGATGATGGACATATGTCCACAAGTCAATATATAGTGAACTCTTATTTCTATAGATACAAAACATACACTCACACAAGCATAGGCACACATCTAATGCTTATGTCTGTGATATCCTGAGGAAATGACTTTCCCTCTCAGTACCAGAATTATTCTCAAAGAATGTGTGAGGTGGGCCATGGTGGCTCAGCAGACAAAGTTCTCGCCTGCCATGGGGGAGACCTGGGTTCATTTCCCGGTGCCTGCTTACGCAAAAAAAAAAAAAAAAAAAAAAAAGAAAAAAGATGGAT